>NW_027270924.1:1712500-2912500 GCF_040938485.1 Diadema antillarum
CACAGTGCATACTTACATTCTCACACATGCACACACACGCACGCGCACACATACACATACACATACACATACACATACACATACATATACACATACACATACACATAGTACACTCAGCAAAGAAAAAAGAAAGAAAGTAAACACTTTTTCCAGTGCATATTTTTCATAGAAGATTTTGAAAAATAAAAAATCTTTGTGCCATATACCATATCAAAGGTTATTTGATTGGCTATAGACGTGGTAGGTTAATACAAAGAGAAATTTTACGCATGAGTGAATACATTCGTTCAAGTTGTCTTCCAAGGCACAAAAGTAAAAATTGCAGAACTTCGCATGAAGTGATTCATTTACAAATGCCCTTCAGCATAGCAAATATAACAAAAGACTAATTCAACACAATGAGAGAAATGAATGAATAGGAAAAATAATTTTCCGTCCCCTTTTATTTCTTTATATCGTCGAATAAGATCAAAGCTGGAAACTACAGAAGGAAAATTGGAATTTTCTGTCACCTCAAATTCAAATGTCATGGGGAGTTAGATGCAAGGGGGTAAAATGGACTTCTGGATTTGAGAAAGAGCATCAACACTTGAGAAAGAGCGAATCGCTCGAAAATTTGGGTGCCGAAATAAACTGTTTGTGAATACAGCATGAACTTGGTTTCGGTTTTGTTTGTGATGATATTATCACGCTAACACGTGGACAACGTAATTTATTATACACACACACATATATATATATATATATATATATATATATATATATATATATATACATATGTATATATATATATATATATATATATATATATATATATATATATATATTACTTGTCGTGTATTTAACTATAACGTCAAAGAGATGATACCAGAGTGTGTACAAAACTGGACTGCCTGAGGCGTAATGATTTTTTTTTCTAAAGCTTAGGTTGTGATTGTAAGAGTACCTTGTCCTTGTTCATTCACCTCAGAAATGGGAAGCTTGTAGAAGGCGTGCCGGAATTTCCCTTTTTGCACTGTCATGATTACTACGCATTGCCTCAACCACGTTTGACCTGAAAGAGCAAATGTAACCGGGCATCACAAAACCAACAAAACTGTCCACCCCTTGATTTCAAGTGAGGGCTCAAAAAAAAAAAGATATTTGTTCTGGCTTTGCGAGGTTGTCCATTCATAATCATGTTTACATGGTAATAAATTGGTTTCTTATCAGACACGCACAGTTAAAACATGGGGGTGAAGTTCAAAAACAGTTGAAATTTGATTCTAACAAATTACTCTGATCAGCTTTATCACTAGTATTTTCAGCAACTAGCTTTAAACTCTGCTTTCCTCCTAAACTAAGCCACGGTCAATCCATAAGACATCCATTTTATGGCTAGCATATTATCATAATCCCCTGCTCACGCTATCTTTAATCTGTAGTAATTATATCATTGGAATTTTTAGTGTACATTGCTCCAATTTGACGGGAATTCCTTATTTTATTTGAAAGCAATGAGAAACGTTTGTTGCAATATTCCATAAGGTTCGTTATTTCGAAGGTTCGTTAGAACGAAAATGATATGAAGGTTCGTTATTCCGAAGGTTAGTTAATAAGAAAATGAAGAAATGAAGAGAAGGAGCGTAGTAATGAGCCTTCGGAATTGCAAACCTTATTTCGTTTTAAGACTAACGAACCTTGGGAATAACGAACCTTCTTTTCATTTTCTGATTTACCGAGCCTTCGGGATAACAACCCTTATCTCACTTTTGAATTAACGTACCTTCGGAATAACGAACCTTGTTTCATTTTCAGATCAACGATTCATCGAAATCACGAACTCTGACCATGTACCGTTTGTCCCATACTTCGACCCTATTATAAAATGGGCTTTAGAATCTCTGCAATCTGTTTGGTCAATTGTCATGCATTGATTTTTACTGATCCACACTGAGCCATTGCGTCCGGTAAAATCCGAATACATGGCTCAAGTCTTGTATAGTAAGTGTAGTAGGTGTACCGGACGCATGATGGGGAAAATAGTTGTGTTTCAGGCCCATTTTACACAAATGATTCACAGGCCTATTTCTTGGATCAGTGAGAATTGGATGTTCTCTTTTAACTTTGGAACAGTCTAAAACCCACTCGCTACGCCCGTGGGTTTAAACAGTTCCAAATTTAAACTCGTACATCCAATTCTCACCGATCCTTTCTGTCCTGTGCGTTATTTGTATACTATTATACCAGTATAATGGTTTGTGGTACATGGTATACATGGCGTAGTCTATAGTACGCCAGCAGTATTCACTCAGTTGCACGAGTGTTTGTGCAATACGTTGAACTTCTTTGTGGAGATCTATGTACATACGAAATGAATAATCTCGGTAACTTCCCATTAACCGCACTGATGGACGACATATTATGATTTCCTACATCTCATTTACAATCCTGAAAGTCTCAATATGACCGAGCCTGATAACCATTCATACCGAAAATCAATCGTTAAAGAGATGAATGATAATAACAAAGAAGTGACACATAATTATAACATTACAACCTTGTTTGTCAACCTCCACAATGAAATTATTTGACTAACATGAGTGAATATATCACTATATAAAGTCTGATATCGATTCGCATTGTAATAATGGGCTGTGTTTTCTTCACATCAGAAGTGCTCACAGATATTTTGATCGGTTTTCAATTTTACTTTCGTTAATCAATTCATTGTCTAAAGTACTCGACAAAGTTGTTTACAACAGGACCGACGCCTCTCTGCACAAACGAAGCATTTTAAGCAGTTTACGACTTTGGCTGTCGTCAGAAGCATAAGCATAACGCATGTCCTTCCGACTTGTATTGACCAAGTTGCTCATTCAATAAATTGACTCATCTCTCCTATACTGTTGGAATCTTTCTGGACTCCACCAAGGCCTCAGATATACGATAAACTATGGTATATTTCTCCACATAATTATATCCCTGTATCCCGGAACCGAGGAAAGGACTTGGAGTGGTTCAGAGATTTCCTTTCAAATCGGAATCAATATCAACGTGAACGCGGTTCCTCTTCTTCCCAGCAGCTTATTATACAAGGGCAATTCCATTCTGCTTACAGCTCATTTCTTTATCAGTGCTATTCAAAAATCAAAAGTCCATTGGTTTGTGTGGATGTGCATGTATCTATAATGTCCGTGTTTCTGTTTTCTTTTCTTTGTTTGTGTGCGTGTGTGTGTGTGTGTGTGTGTGATTTCGTCCTTTTGCTCTATGTCACATTGTGTTTCACACTGTGGAACACTGTTTTCTGTTAACTGCACATGCCCCTGCGAGTGCCCCTATGTGTGCGGGGAAATGTAACATTTTGACCGCACCTTGGGGGAAAAAAAACCGCATCTATTTCAAACTGCAAGTCTGATAACGATGTGAATAATTACACGCGGATAATAGCAGCGTCGAAATTGTCCGCATCAGGCCTATACTCTGACCTCACTCCGATTTTAGGACCAAGTAATGTGGATGCTATCCGAATAATTGAATTTACGAAAGATGAAATAAAATCAGATTCCCGTGAATTTTGTTTGCATGATTTAAGTCCAGCCATAAAACCAAACTTTATCATTGTTGGTAAATTGCGTTGTTACTCTATGCCGTGTATTCTATTAAAGGTGGTTCTCAGGTGAGTCTTTTTTTTTTTCGTTTGCTCAGGCGCAAGTCAGCGTCATAAATTGAACGGATGGGAATTACAAAGAGTTTCTCCGCTGTATTCATCACCATTATGGTAGCTATGGTTGCCACCATGATACTGACAGGGCCATACTTAAGGACAAAGCAAACAGATGTAATAGTCATCGCCCCATTTGACGGCTTCAGGAAAACGGTAAACAACGTTACCAACGTCGTGAAGGTATATGACATCGAATCTACCTGATTGTTACAACATTCGTATGTATAATACACACATACATATATATTTTTTTTTCATTGGTGAATAAGAGTTTCAGATTGTTTAATGTGATTTACATATGTATATGTATATATATATATATATATATATATATATATATGTATATATATATATAAGTAACAAAGCTGCAACAAAGTTTATGCTGTATTCACCAACGGTTTATTTCTTCACACAAATTTTCGAGCGTCTCGCCGCCCTTTCTCAAGTGTTGATACTGAGAGAACAATAACAAAATTAAGCCATAACAATATATTGCAACCGTGTTACCAAGGATGCGCGCTTTAACGCATCAATGCTAGGCATCCTAACACCCAGCGCGCATCCTGGCAACAGTGCAATGTTACGTCATAATGAAATGACAATGAGTATAAAGCATACATGAAAAAACTTGGCACGACTGATACAGAAGTAATTCCTCTGAATACGCAGCTGCAGTGGTAATGTAAAAGCAGTGCATTATTTCTTTCAAAATTCAACATACACATAAATTTCTTGGAACCAGTCTTTTTTCCACTCCATGTAACCATGTTGTCTTACTTATCTTTTTTCCAGTTTTTTTTCCATTCCGAGACGTATTGTGACGTATCTATCTAATCAAAAGAAGAAAAATATGATTTTTCACGTATTTCATATTCATGCTATAGTCTCAGATTATTTAAAGACTATCTACTCACCAGAATTTGGAAGTTAATGTATGTGTATGCTGAAGTTTGAAAGGAATAGTAAACTGCTTGCACATATTTTGCATAACCATCAGTGTGACGATTCAGTTTGATTTTAAAAAATCGAATGTTTATATTAATCATGATAATTTCAGATTATGTAAAGATTATCTATACACTAGAATTAAAGTTAATTTATGTGTATGTTGAATTTTGAAAGAAATAATGCACTGCTTTTACATTACCACTGCAGCTGCGTATTCAGAGGAATTACTTCTGTATCAGTCGTGCCAAGTTTTTTCAGGTATGCTTTATACTCATTGTCATTTCATTATGACGTAACATTGCACTGTTGCCAGGATGCGCGCTGGGTGTTAGGATGCCTAGCATTGATGCGTTAAAGCGCGCATCCTTGGTAATAGTCCAGTCAAAATATGAAATGACCCACAACTAATTGCAACAGAAACGATTCCACTTGCATTTGACCCGGAAGAGCTATCAAAATAACATATTAAAAGTTCCTTAAAATTCGAGTGGTGGATCAGTGTCTAATTTGCATAAATTCAAAATGGCCGCCATACAACCTATTTATGCCTATATCTGGGGATATGTAACCCACAGAAAGTAAATTCCGGTGTCTAATCCTATGTTTTTTAGGTCAAGGAATACAAATATGTTATGTATAGCAACTTTCAAACATCCTTTTATATAGTTTTTGCATATATTTGCATATAATTACATGCAAAATGGCCGCCATATTGCCTGCGCAAGCCCGTATCTTCGTATATCATTAATGTAGTACACTCAGGAATAAGTCGCTATATATCTGGACATAAAACCGCAGAAAATAAATTCTGGTGTCTAAACCTATAGATGTTTTTTAGGTCAGGGAATACAATTATGATATAAGCAGTAACTTTCAAACTTCCCTTTATACATTTTTTGCATATATTTCCATTCAATTAAATGCAAAATGACCGCCGTAGTGCCACTACAGGCTTATATTTCTATCTGTAAAAGGTACCTAGTGATGGTGTCTGTGGTCTTAATTTTACTACTGAGAATCACTGATGTAGAATACGTTCCACTCAGCAATAGTTACCTATATTTCACTAAAAATTTGTATGTATTTATACATAAATCTATTCAAATTACTACCGTGAATATGATTTCAGATATACGAATACAAGCTGCAGAAGGTTGATTGTACTGTAATGTCTCATCCAAGATATCAAGGGAAAATTGTTATACCATTTAAAACCTTGATGATTATCCTTCACCTAGTGTGTATATTCTTGCATTTATTAAAAGTATTGTATTACATTGTACTCACATTTTCTTGAGATACAGCCTCAAAACAGAGAACAACTGTAAGTAGCA
This sequence comes from Diadema antillarum, assembly GCF_040938485.1. Lineage (NCBI taxonomy): Eukaryota > Metazoa > Echinodermata > Echinoidea > Diadematoida > Diadematidae > Diadema > Diadema antillarum. Next base: position 1,718,489 of record NW_027270924.1, read on the forward strand.
TCGAATAGAACATATCTTTATTAACTGTAGATTCAACTTATCTTCCAAAGTGTGCTCAATAGGTACACAAATATTAAAGTCTAAAATTATGTAGTAGGAATCGTTAAAATATTTCATGATTGCATGATATCTAATGTATTATGTTTGCCTTCATGTTTACTGCTTATTACTTGTGTCTATGTTGCAATTCTTTATTTCTTCTCTCTCTTTTTTTTTTTTGCCAAGGGGGGGGGGGGGGCATGTCATCAAGTTCATGATTATCCATAAGCTACTCTACAAAAGTTTAATGAGTTTGGACATATCTCATATAGCTTTCAAAGTGTGCTTACGGTACACAAAAATTGGTCTTAAATCATTCAGCAGGTTTTTTTTTTTCAAACATCTTTTTTCTTACCTACGATGATTTACATCCATGTTTAGTTGATACTTGTGTCCTTTGTTGCAAAACTTTTGGTAAAGGCATGTTTATCAATGAGCAACATATGACCGTGATAATTTGTATGGAAGTGGATTTTGTTATATTTTTGCACGGTTTCACCCAGTGACTCACTGAAAATGTAAAACATTGTGATTTACAGCCAGATACAAAGAAAAAGAAAAAAAAAAGGAAATGCCTTAACATTTCTATTACTAGTACTCTGGATTCATCAGTCGATCAATACAAACAGCATCCTTCTCATTGGCTTCAAGCTCATACAACACATATAAATTCTTATACGTCCTACTTTCACCATTTTTCATGTTGTATCTGCAGATTTATTAAAAGAAATGTTTCCTATTGCATTGAGGCTTCGCACTAATAACATTTTCACCAACACACAGTTGTTGTTTTTTAGAAATGCGAGCAGCATGAAGGCTGAATTCAATTTTGCTGGCGAAAAAGCAGTCTTAAGTCAGATAAAAAACAAAATACATAACATCATTTTCTGTTCCTAACCCTTCCAAAAGGTCCCTTCCCTCCAGCTTTTCTTCAAGTTAAATAGTGGAAGGGAAATGACATACAATCATTGGAATTGGGACGATTTTAGGAAGATGTTTAATCAAAAATATGTTCTGATCACTACAGAAAAAGCTGCAGCTATTAAGGAACTCCTGAAGAAAGTCTGATGCAACTGCAAGACAGGATGTTAGCAACTGGCAGTGTATAGTTGCAGGGCAAGCAGATTTGACTGCACACAACCCATACCACTGTCAGATGCGGGCCATTATATATCAGACACTTGTAATGTTGTATTTCTAAAATATGTGAGGAGTGAGATTATGCTGTTCTAATTGGTGACTAGGAATAAGAAGCATTCTCGAAAGACATCGACACAGTTTACAACAAACGTGAGACTTACCACGCTTCAGTATGAAATGGAGCCGAGATCCTGTTTGCTTTAAATTAATCAACTGCAATTTCACACCATCCTAGTCCAGAATTTGTGGTAAACACATAAAACACTGTGAGTGTAAGCTATAGTTTTGTATACTCGTGTTTCTATTTTGAGAGATCACATTACATACCTTAGTATCTGTATTATCACAAGCTAGAAAATAAAAATGATGTACAGGAAACGAAAGTTTTCTTGAAATCAAGTGACTTTGATCCATTAGATTTTAAACTCATCTTAGCCAAAGGTTCAAGACAGCAAAAAAGATTCAAGCTAATATTGCAAATAGCCATCATTTATATTCTACTGTCCGGTCGTCGGTCATGCATACATTTTCAAAAACCATTTCCAGCTAGGTTCTCTTTAAAAAAAACCCATGTAATGACAGATTTTCAACAAACTAGGCAAGTAGCATCCCAAGGATGATAGGCTTTCAAGGTGTTCAAATAGACACCATATTCCGAAAGGTCCCAGAACCCCGAAATTAAGGAATCTATCATAAAAAAAACTCCTGTCACACACACACACCCTCATACACACACACACACACACAAAAGTAGAACCAAGTGTAACAGAGCTAGGTATAATGTACAAAGTTGAATATCTTGGAGATTGCATATAGATTTAAGTTTACTTTCACAGTTTAACTTATTTTCGAAATATTACACATTATATATATATATATATATATATATATATATATATATATATTGACAGCAAATCTTGCACATATAGACGTGGCTGGTGTTGGGTAGCACCCCTTTAATCATCGAGTGTGGTCTTGTAGTGTTGTCTGTGTACAGACAACACTACAAGACCACACTCAGCACCAACACAATCCTGAAGAAGGGCTTTTCGCCTGAAAGCTCGATGATTAAAGGGGTGCTACCCAACACCAGCCACGTCTATATATGCAAGACTTGCTGTCAATAGATTTACTGTCCTTGCACCGCCCCGCCATGTTGTGGTTAAGTCCTTTGATGTCAGTATATATATATATATATATATATATATATATATATATATATATATATATATATAATGATACTTGTAATCAATGTGTTGGTACCAGTACAGAAAGATGACGAATCAGGGTGGTAATGCATTTCAGTCCAACAGTGCTATTTAGTCAGACCAAATTTTTGACGCAAACATTCGTCTTTCTTCACAATTGTCATTGTCGATCCTGAGGAAGATGAATGTATCCGTCGAAAATTTGGTCTGAATAAATAGCACTGTTGAACTGAAATGCATTGCCACCATACTTCGTATGTATGTATATATATATATATATATATATATATATATATATATACATATATCACGGGTACCATCTACCCCAACCCCCCCCCCCCCTCCACCCCAGGCCACAGGATGCCCAAAGGCACCTTAAATATTACCTATAGGTGCGGATGCCTTGGGGCTGGGACCAGTTATTGGGGGCCACTTTTGATTTTTGATCCTCTTTTTGAAAACATATGGTCAAATTTTCAACAAACTTAGTACTGTAGGTGCATTTATCGCTAGTGTCATGAATATATGAACATCATGCCTCCCTGGGCCATGGAGGTCCCTAAAGGCTTGTAGAAATGGCCCTTCCCAAAGTCTTCCAATTTCCTCTCTCCCAAGTAATAGTCTGTAAGAATGCATGGAAGGTGAACTTGAGATACTCGAGTGAGGGCTGGACCCCTGGGTCTTTTATTCAGAAAGTGAGTGAGTGACATGGTATCCTGATATGACAAGAACATTCTCTAAACAAATGTCCAAACTCACGAAGCTTTTGTAGAGTAGCTTATGGATATAAGCTACTCTTAATTTGAATAGATTTATGTATAAATATATGCAAATTTTTAGTGAAATATAGGTAATTATTCCTGATTGGAACGTTTTCTACAACAGTGACTTTCAGCAGTAAATAAAGACCATAGACACCACCACTGGGTACCTTTTACAGATAGAGATATAAGCCTGTAGAGGAATTATGGCGGCCATTTTGCATTTATTGAATGCAAATATATTCCAAAAAATGTATAAAGGGAAGCTTGAAAGTTACTGCTAATATCATAATTGTATTCCCTGACCTAAAAAACATAGGTTTAGACACCAGAATATATTTTTTGTGGGTTTTATGTCCAGATATATAGCGACTTATTCCTGAGTGCACTACATTAATGGTATACGAAGATACGGGCTTGCACAGGCAATATGGCGGCCATTTTGCATGTAATTATATGCAAATATATGCAAAAACTATATAAAGGGATGCTTGAAAGTTGCTACAGATAACATAATTGTATTCCTTGACCTAAAAAACATAGGTTTAGACACCGGAATTTACTTTCTATTGGTTACGTATCCCGAGATATAGGCATAAACAGGTTGTATGGCGGCCATTTTGAATTTATGCAAATTAGACACTGATCCACCACTCGAATTTTAGGGAACTTTTAATATGTTATTTTGATAGCTCTTCCGGGTCAAATGCAAGTGGAATCGTTTCTGTTGCAATTAGTTGTGGGTTAACCCACTTTTTGTCGTATTTTGACTGGACTATAACACGGTTGCAATATATTGTTATGGCTTAATTTTGTTATTGTTCTCTCAGTATCAACACTTGAGAAAGGGCGGCGAGACGCTCGAAAATTTGTGTGAAGAAATAAACCGTTGGTGAATACAGCATGAACTTTGTTGCAGCTTTATTACTTATCTTTTTATCTTGCCAACACGTGGACTACCTTATCAACATGTATATATATATATATATATATATATATATATATATATATATATATATATAATGTATGCGTGGGTGTGCGTGTGTGTGTGTGTGAAGGCAGACTCTGTCGCCAAATAAAGCATACAACTTGAAGAATGGACAGCCTTATAGAGAAAAGCAAAGAAACATGTATGAGCGTAGATTTTATGATATAATTATGTTGCATCATTATTATTGTATTCTCTCTCCACCTTAGTAATTCCTGGGTTTATTGCGGTGATAAGAATGCATTGTTTGGGTACATTATACTTAAGGGGGTATGAGCTGAGTGCTGATGTGGGCGTGTTTACTCAGTAAGCTATGTGTATTTAGGATAAAAAGCCTGACTGTGTTTGCTGAACGTTCATAGTTTAATTTGTTCGGACAAGGAATGGCACATTTTACCTGCAATGGTCCGCGGTGACGCACAGATCTTTATGTGCAAGGAGTACCTTCCGGGTGGGTTGTTACAGTTTTGGTTGAGATGGGGCTTCAAGTTTCCATTATTTTTGTGAGATAGCGACAAACCTCTCATGAAATATAAAAGAGCATTTGATTCTAAGAGGGTGTCAAAGTTTATTTGATGAAAATTGTTTGTAAAATGGCCGAAATATGAAATAAATACAAAAAAAAAACAAAAAAAAAACAAAACCCAAGATCAAAATAAAACGTGGTACCTACGTCTTAAAGGGTCGCTTTGTTTTATACTTTGCTTTCGGATATCTCAGTCATTTCAAAACCGAATTTTATCAAATAAACTTTGAATTCCTTTTCGAATTCTATGCTCTTTGACAATTTATAAAGTGTTTTCTTAGTATCCTGCAAAAAGCTAAAAGCTGAATCATCATCTCAACCAATACTATGCCATCTCTTTAAGGCTATTAAAGACAATTGCGATGTTTGAGTTACGAGTGTATATTGCAATTTTGGGATGGGATTCATCCCGAAATAATCATTATGGTTAACAATGTGCTGAGGTAACATGGATTAAGTGGAATGATGTGACAGAAAGCAGACTATGCGTGAGTTATGAGGCGAGGGCATCGAACTTTCAGAATCCCATCTACTAATTTGCGTAGTGGATGTGATTTGTTGCCACCAATGTCCCTATTCCGGATCAATTGCTTTTCAAAAGGGAAATTCCCAGCCCAATTACTAATTAGTCTGAGACAAGAGTAAAATGTTGCAAACACAACGGTGGAAATTTGATCAAAAATCGGGTTAAAAATAAAGCAATTTTGAAAGATTCTTTCAGTTTTGCAGAACAGTTCTCGAACAGTTGTAAGAATTTGCAAATAAGTGAGCGCGGGCTTATGATGGTATCGTCTAAAATTCTGACTTGATTATGAAAAAAAACCGATAAAAATACATTTTTGCTATAAAAGCGTAAAATGATAGTCACGATAAAAAAGAAAATGACAGTATCAAGTACAATTTTGCAATTCCATTAGATCTAACTATCAACTGGTAGGCCTACTGAAATTTTAATGGACTCAGTCTAGGACCTCTCTATACAATAACTATCACAATTCATGTCTTTTGATATAAATTGTATGATCACTCAGCACAATTCCTTGGCTATACACTTGATGACGTCAAAATTATGATCCGCCAGACATGCCAGCTAAATCAGGATTTGAGACTGTTCAAACTAAAATCTGAAAATATTAAGTTTTTATTCACAAAATTTATTGCGATGACATCGGCTCACTATTTGTATAATTATATTGACTGTTCAGGAACTGTTTTCGTGAAAAAAAAAGAGTCTTCACAATTCAAAATCGTCCTTAATCCTTCTCCGACTTTGATCGAATTTTCACAGTTTCTTTTCAGACACCTTTTGAGTGGGTTGTGGAGGCATTCGTTGTGAGTTCTCTCGTGGAGACATTATACAGGCATAACATCGTATATTTAATGACAATGTTTGTTTATAGTTTATTACGGTCTAATTTGATGTCAGTAATCTGGGGCAAATTATTTCAAAATAGGGTGTTTTTTTTTTTGGGGGGGGGGGGTGTTTTTTCAAAGTAAACACAACATTAACAACATAATTTCTTTGAAAGATCTAACCCTTAATCAACCCTAACACCTTGATTTTGTTAATAATTATGTTTCCAGAGTACGGGACTGAAAAAAAAAAATGGTTTCCCACATGAGAAGGGCACTTGAAAAAAAATAATCCACGTTCTGCTTTTTCGATTTTGTTGTCTTCATTGATTTTGAATCAACTTGAATAATCTTACAGTGACCTTTTCTATAACAGTAAGAAGGGAAATTATATAACTTCCATACACGATATGGAAACCTGTTGAATGTCGATTGATTGATACGTGTGGACATGCGTGTTTTTTCGACACATGATAGGCATGGGAAAGATAAATGCGTTATAACATTGAAATTAAGAAAAAGAAATATACAATGGGAAATATTTTGAAGTTTTTCGATGTAGGCCAATGCTATTTACACTGCGGAAAAAAACACCAACAAAAACAAATAAAACAAACACTGCCGATATGGCAGACAAAATGACAGGGAATGCGCATACGCGACAAAACGGAAGATGCGAGGATCTTTTTTTTTTAAGCAGTGGACATAAGTGCGACTTGCCATATTCGTCTCTGAGTGGGGATAGCGGAAGTGTATGGGCGGCGAGGACGGATAGCATAATATTATGACCAAAATCCCGGAGTATAGCCGGAGTGCTGGGAGCGAGCATTTACTTTAGCTACAATTTACCGGAGTGACACTGCGCAGTTTTGTTTTTGTTTTTGTTTTAATCCACTTCTCTTGGTGTTTTCGAATTCGGGTTTTCGCTCACATACCAGCATTTGCCTAGCAACTTGGAACATCACAAGACTGGGGGAAAACAGTCTGCGGCTTTAGTGATTATAACATTAGTATGACCACTCGTCTTGTAATGCCCTTGTATCCATCATCATTTTATTTCGATCATGACACAGGGAAAAGCAGATAGAGAATATGAACAGATATTCAGGAGGTGGGATGAAAGAATCATTGACAAAAATATCTGTCTAAATAATCAGGTTTTAAATGAAAAAGAGAGGACAAGCTGAGAACATCTCGAAGCCTGGCTCTTATCAAATAGCAATTGGCCAGCATATAGAAATTATAGATCACTCCAAGAACGATGCATTTGTGGCACAGTAAGTAGAATTACTAGTAATAGAAGGTCAAAGTTTATCACCACGATCACAGGTATTTCTGTATTTTTGGTCCTTGTGTACCTTAGAAGTAAAGTAAAGTAGATAGTGTAGAATTTTATGTTCAGAAGCAGAAGTATAGGCCTGTAGTAATGTAAACAACTTGGTGCATATCAGCATATTCGTGGTCATAATTACAGCATTTTATTAAATTCTCGTTGTTATTTTGACTGCAATCAGTCACTAAAGGTACGTGCACATGGAGAACCCTTCGCTGGCCAAAGGACGGTGCCTCACCCGTTTTGCCCAGGTCGAAACGTCAGTAGTAGGAGTATGCATATAGAAGAGTACGATCATCCCCAGAATGCTTCTTGGCAAAATGCCTCCGATATTACTAGTGGGTCGTTCTCGTCCTTCGCGGTAAGGAGGAAGCACGACAAATTCCGCGTCTGCGACGAGCTTGAACTCGTCATCCAAGCGAGGGACGGCTTGAACCGGACGAAGACCTACGGCGGGGATTATTTTCGGGCGAAAATTTCCACCAAAAACAAAACTTTTGCGGCCAGTTCATCGACTGACGGAGAGGTGATCGACCATGGTAATGGGACGTACTCTGCCCTTTTCACTCTCAAGTGGGCCGGAGTCGTCAACTTCGAAGTCACGCTCGTTCACCCGAGCGAGGCCATAGACGTCCTTCGAAGAATACGAGCAGAGGGGTTCATAGATGCAGCCTATCTTGGAGGATTCAGAGCTAAGGGCTCATCGAAGGAAGTTTCAACCTTGTGTCACACCACTTTGCCGGATGAGCTTGTAAGAGAATAGATGAATGCACTAATTGTTCTTCTAGCAGGTCTTTGACAGCAAAAACTATTTGATTGTGATTGCTGTCATTGTTTAAATGAAACTGGAAAGGTCAGGGCAAAATAAATCCGGTAGTAGCCAAAACCGTCCTTCATTTCTTTCGCTAATTCCTCAGCAGCAGCTTTGGGGTTTTTCTTGATAGTAATAACATGATAATGAATTTGTCATGTAATTCATTGCGTTGCCATGCATGTGTCTTTTCCTTTCTTGCTGCACTAATAACCCTTGCAGTATTGTTGTGGAACCGAGGGTAAGCCAGCACAAGGTTGTTAACTTGCTGTTATTAGCTGTCTGTGAAAGCTAAGTTTAGGGCTTATGACTGTTATTTAAATGAGTTTTTAAGTGGTACTCAACGGGGCTGTGACATGTAGGTTTAGATATTTCAACAAATATCACGATCACATATTTTCACGGTCTGTTCAAAAGGGTCCACTTTGTAATTTCACCGATGAGAAATCAGGCTTTCCATGGTTCTGTCAGAAGCCTCAAAACCTGTCCTGCGCAAATTATTTCGGACATCGGGGACGCAACGGCAACGAAGTATGGAATCTAACATCCTTTAATGAAGCACACAGCATTCTACCTTTTTCGAAGTAAGTCATGACAGCATTAAAGCCATTTGTCAATCAAATCAAATTACATTTTAAAAGAAAAAAAATCGCATGTATATGTATGACATACCCTAGATGAACAGTGTAATAGCATGCATAATCTTTGATAGAGTTAAATTATCTTGATGTTCATGGTAATGATCGATCAAATTACCTAAGGCATATCTTCCCGATTTGCACGTCAAGAAATGGTCCACGGAATTATTACAGATACGTTTCCTAGAATCATAAAGGGTGGGAAATAATTAATGCTACAATTAATACGTTAATCACAGCTAGCGGACAAAATGTACGACATGCTAAAAAATTTACGACATCCGAAAGACTTTAATGAAATACTTCAACGGTTTGATAACACTGAGCATAAAGATTCTGCGGTTCGGCATCTAGGACACTAGCAAAATGTAACATAATCAGCATATCAAGAAATGCAATGTAAGCATCATGATGCCTGTAAAATGAGATCCTGTGACAAAACAATGTATATACCAACATTCAGCGAATCATATTTGTGAATGTTCTAACTTTTTCATGTTTGCCTCGTGTGATGGTGAGCAACATTTCCTTACATATCTTTCTGGTGTCACACCTCCAAACTGGTTTGAGGTCAGATGGGCCTTCAGGTTTCCATCTTTTGTGTGTGTGTGTGTGTGTGTGTGAGATAATGAGAAACCTCCAATGAATTATTAGCGATTGAGCATACAATTCTGCAAGTTTATTTGATGAAAATTCGTTTTGAAATGGCTGAGATATCCAAAAACAAAGAGGTCCTATTCAAAGATCTGATACACCTTTTATACACTGTAAAAACATGGGTGTTAGATTTAACACCACGGGTGTTAAATCTAACACCGATCAAACTTCAATAAAGGACCACACCCACAGGTGTTAAAAATGCACTGTGATGGTGTTGAAAAGTGTTCACCTGACACCTCGTGGTGTTAATTTGACACTGTACCCGGTGTTATTTTGACACTGTACTGGTGTTAATTCAAAAATGACACCACATGGTGTTGATTTGATATTTGTTGGTGTTAATATCAATGGTTTAACACCCGTCCAGCTTCAATAAGAGACCACACCAGCTGGTGTTACTTTGGTGTAAATTTATTTTCACATTTTTTCAAAAATCTAGTATTTTAATGTAAAATTCTTGATCGTCTTGTTTAAATTAAAAATCAACAAGAAGTGCAGTTACTAAGAAACTCTTCAAAAAACAGTTTAAAATTTGGAAATGACACCCGTAGGTGTTAATTTAACACCATAAATGAGCACCGAAAATTTAACACCAGCTCGGTGTTCACTATTTAACACCGGACTTTTTGCAGTGTAACAACCATTTTGTTTTCCTTTGTGTTTGGAAATCTCAGGCATTTCAAAACAATTTTTCATCAAATAAACTTTGCACTTCCCTTAAGATTGTATGTTCGTTGATATTTCATAATTATGAGGGGTTTCTATCTATCTTCCCAAAAGTTTAAATCTGAATTCCCCGTTTCAACTAATACTGTAACGACCCTTTAAGATAATTTTAACAGCATACCATTATTTTATAAACGAAGCAATATCGATCCGAGCTATTCATATCTCACGTCAACGCCTAATGACTCCATATCGAGTGAGAACATGATATAAAAATCCCATTCTCTTCTTTGAGCTTGCACCGGAATTAACTGCTTTGTAAACACATGGAATACTTGTGCCATTATAACAGGAAAATGTAACTTTTTTTGTAGTCATATTGAATGAAAATTGAACCGCTTCATTCTTTTGAGTAGTGATTCGCCGCGTCTATTACAGTTAAGTTGACGCTTTGGTATGTATATAATTTTACATGAAAAAAAAAATAAACATTGAAGAACTTAATTTACCAACGTTTGTACTCTGCAAAAAGTCCGGTGTTAAATAGTGAACACCGAGCTGGTGTTAAATTTTCGGTGCTCATTTATGGTGTTATTTCCAAATTTTAAATTGTTTTTTGAAGAGTTTCTTAGTAACTGCACTTCTTGTTGATTCTTAATTTAAACAAGACGATCAAGAATTTTACATTAAAATACTAGATTTTTGAAAAAATGTGAAAATAAATTTACAGCAAAGTAACACCAGCTCGTGTGGTCCCTTATTGAAGCTGGACGGGTGTTAAACCATTGATATTAACACCAACAAATATAAATCAACACCATGTGGTGTCATTTTTGAATTAACACCAGTACAGTGTCAAAATAACACCAGGTACAGTGTCAAATTAACACCACGAGGTGTCAGGTGAACACTTTTCAACACCATCACAGTGCATTTCTAACACCTGTGGGTGTGGTCCTCTATTGAAGTTTGATCGGTGTTAGATTTAACACCCGTGGTGTTGAATCTAACACCGATGTTTTTACAGTGTAGAATCTCTTAGTTGCCATTCTTTACCGTTTTTTGTTTGATATTCTACATAAATCTCTGTTGAATAGCCTTTGAGACAAAATTTCGTAAGATAGAGAAAAAAACTTTAACCATCCATCCCTTCCGTAATGTGTACTCTGCTCTTAACTAAAATTTTTTAGCTAGTGTTTGGGAGACACTGCAACCACTAACCTGTATTATTACAGAATAGAAACTGTTTTTAAAGACCTATTTCATGTGGTTTTTTCCTGTTACATGTTATTCTGCCCAATAACCCTTGTAAAAGTTTTTGTAATTCATCCAATAGAAAAATCGAATACAGACAAAATAGTAATAAATGCAATAAAGTATGTTACCTTGATATTTGATTTTGCATATTGCGATCTGTATCACTTTGCAGAGAAGAAGTATATTTGTATTTTTATTTCTTGTTCTTTGATGAAAGATTGACAAAAATATTGAAATGAAATGAAATGAAATGGAATGAAAGGAAACGAAATAAAATGGAATAAAATGTAGAGAAAAAATGGAATGAAATTAAACGAACCGAAATCAAATGAAACGAAGCGATGACACACAAAGAACTCTTGCATCAGTCATCGAGAAATGAGTATCTTTTCGAGAGAAAAAAGAATGAAATACAAATTATTAACACCAAGACAAGAATAGCGGTGTATGTGTAACAAAATGTTATTAGAAAAATATGCATGGAATATTTCATTAAATCTCATTTTAATTTCATATGTCCAATGACCAACAAAACTAAGATTAGTGTGTAGCTTATACACTGTAACTTTAAAAATGGTGAATCAATCGAAATACAATTTCAGGGTAGGAAACTATAACTTATTGCCCACATCTTACAGAACACCCCATTCGATTTGCTTCAGTTGTCAAAGAGAAATGAGAAATTTTGGAGAGCATGTCAGAATTCTCTTCCCTCCAAGTTCTGTCTATTTTGTTAACACATACATTAATATGGAGTTCCAAGAGCATCCAAGTGCTAAACTTGGAAGAATCAGACTCAAGACATGCTTTACGACAATTCACATTTCTCTGTGACCGCTTAACCAAATTGAATGGGGTTTTCTGAAAAAAAAAAGCTAAGATGTCGTATTTCAAGACCCTGAAGTAGCATCTAGACGGTTTAACCCTATAAAGCCCAAGGGGGGGCACATTGTGCCCCCCCTACCAGATTTTCGTTTGCTACTCCTTCGCCCTTAATCCGATTTCAACCAAATTTGGTGACTTTTCCTAAAATCTTATTGCAAACATTTTGATATATAATTTAGCTATATTTGGTGTTGCTGGTTGCCATGGCAACCATAAACTGACAACCTTGTCAGTCAGATTTTGCATCTTTTTTCTGTTCCCATTTCTTTTAACAGCATTACAGTGTATGAAATGAGTGTTTCTTGGCTGAAATTTGTTGAAGGAGCAAAATTTGAAGTAATTATGGTCCTGGAAAGTTTTTCTTATTATTTCCTTTGTTTTTATGTGACAAAGGCATAAAACAATAGATATAATAGAGATAATTGAAAACAATAATATTTTCTAAAGATTGCCTTTATATTTTGAGTTATTTTGATTCCTTCACCCAAGTTATGCCTCTAATATCATTAGTTTATCATATTATCAATTTGAAATCTCAAAATTCCAGTATTATGCAAATATGAAATGTCATAACTATACATGTACCCATCCCACACATTTCATCCCAGGTCTCATAATGTATGACTATGTTGATATGAATAGCGCCCCCATGTGGTGACCTTGAGAAATTGTAACCATAACAAATAATAAAATTCCACTTGCTTATCATTTGTGACGAATATGAAAATGATTGGTCTATAATAAGACATATATCATGGCGATAAAGAAATTATACAGAAAAATCATGTTTTTAGCATATTTCCTATGTATTTCTTTATATTTTGGTAAATAGCGCCCTCCATGGGTGACCTTGTGAAAATTCAAATGTACAGTCATGTAGAGTATGAGTTACTCTACCCACGTGCCAAATATGACGATGATACATCAAATAATAAAAAAGTTATGTAGGGGGGGCACAATGTGCCCCCCCTTGGGCCTGCGAGGGGTCAAAATAGCTTGGGCTTAATAGGGTTAATCATATTGGATGTTATCAATGCGAAAATCCCATTGTATCGTTTTGGGACATTCTGTATATACACATATACGTAATCAATGCAACCCGTTTCCTCTACTGAAGAATGATAATGAGTAAGGAAATAATGGTCATATACTGTGACACTAAAGTATCAAAAAAAAACCGTTAGTGAAAGTGATGAGGACTGTGAAAAGCTTGGCTTGTAATTTAAAATCTCCTCAATTCATCAATGAATGATGATACAAACCTCCTGACTCGGGAATTTCCACATATTTATCAGGTTTATCACTTTAGTCGCAATGATACATTACGTTGATGCTTTATGTCTGCTTGTTTGTACTCTTATTTTTTTCGGGGATGGGGGTCGTGTTTTTCCTCTTGTCGGTCTTGTGAGTAATCGTTGGGGTCTTTCGTTTGGTATTTCAAAAGAATTATGAATTTCATCTCCTCTTCATTACAGGGCTGAAGTCCCAGTTTCTGGCGACATGACGTCGATAATAGTCGGATACGAACCAGGTAAGACTAGATAAAATCACTCTTTGAAAGCAAACTATAGAGAATTTTCTCCTCTGTTTTCCATTTTTTTTAATTCCTTCTTCATTCGAAGGTCCAGTTCATTAAAGCTAATATGCACTCATGGAGTTTTTACATAGCACACAAGATGACTGGTAAGGAGGAATACCAACGAATGCCGGGTCATTTCTCACTTTTGGCCCAATATTGATTCCAAACAGAAATACAATGACGCAGATATTTTTTTTTCTCTTCATCAAAACGACACGACTCACATTCTACACGCATACGCAGACATTATGTATGCATTCTACAAAATGTATACAGACTATGTATATATGAAGAGTTTGTTTGCAAAAACCGATAAGTCCATATTTGCCAAATGGAGATATTTGCGATTAAAGGTCAAGAAAAATAAAGGGAATAATAAGACAATTTTTGCTTCTTTTGACCATAACTTCAAAAATATACCTTTATATGTAGTGACCAATCTATCATTTAAAAGGTATTATTTTGTACATTATGACAGAGATCGTACTTCAAAATCTTCAAAAATGGACTTATCGCTTTTTGCAAACAAACCCTTCATATATACACATCCACCTCCACACATACATATAAACAAGCACTCATGATTATACGCTTAAACAAATATCCACGTAGATCCAAGCCGTAGGCCCATAAGCGCTCCCTAACTCACCCTGCACTGCATGGTACTTCTGTGCCCATCCCCCTCCCTGCCATAAATCATTAGTATGAATTGATTTGCAATGAAATTGGCCATGTTATGATTCTTTTTATTTTTCTCAGAGGTCATCATCAAAATCAAGTTTCTTCTCCAGGTAGCGGTCTCGAGCATCTAGCTGTTCGTAATATCAATCGAACAATTGATTATTTTCTGATTCTTCAACTATTACATGTATCGAAATTAACATCCTGTATGAACAACACACGATTTTTTCCCCAGTATATGATTATCTGTGGATTTTTTCATGATGTCGTCATATCTTTGTGAAAAATGCAGAAATTGTATAAAATGAGATCAAGTCAAAGCATCAACAACAATGCATAACTATTAGCTGTAATCCACTAAAAAAATATTATCAACATCTTCACGCTAGGTATCATTGCAAATTCGAGTTTATAATCAGTATTATTATTATTATCATTATTATTATTATTATTTATTATTATTATTATTATTATTATCATTATTATTATAGGCCTATGTAGTAAGCGTCCAACACAAAAATCACCGAATCTTTGAATGAGTTAGCGTTTAGCATTTCTTTCGATGTGAGTGGTATCTTTGTTTTTCTGTCTTGTGTCTGAACTTTTCTTCGGGAATTTAATAATTATTGAGTGCGCTATATACCTAAATTGACAGGAATTCATTGTGTTTGACATGTTTGTTTTTGCCGATTTTGCAGTTATCTCGAGGAATTAACAGACGAAAAAAGAATAACCCTGAAAATCCATTGAAAATAAGAAAGGCCTTAAAGGAACTGCTGATATTGATTATATTAATGATGATGATTACTATTAAGCTGGAAGAGAGGATTTCTCCATCTGTTTTTTTTTTCTTTCCTGTTGTGTTCTCTTCTTTCTGCCTTTTTGTTTCCCCTTTGTAAAAAAACAAACGAACGAACAGGCGTGTTTTCTTTCTGTCTGCAACCCTATATATTAACAACCTCTTTGAAAGGAAAGAAGTTGATATCTTTTTTTCTCATTCAAACTGTCTCATCCTCATGTCTCCTGTTGTTTTGTCCCGTCTTATTCATACGTTTTATTGGAAATGAAATTCGATTTGAACTTGATTTTCAATGAGTTAAAAGAAAAGACAGAGTTGAAAAAAGGGGTTTGAAACCTTTAAATATAAGTCCAAATTTTAGCAGCCATGCGGCAGAGCGTCAAAAAAAAAAATGTCATGCTTTGTCATATCTGCTACATTATGATCACCTTGCATTCAGCCACACAGTGAAATGGATACTTTGCGTGGCCTTCGGCACTTTAAGCATGCTAAGTGTTGAAAGGTTTTCAGGAAGCACACACACACACACACACACACACACACACACACACACACAGACACACACACGCAAAATGTAACATATCGATACCTTCTATAAACATTTGTAGTTTATCATTCATTGTTCTTTTTTCCCTTACATCATAGAACAGAATCTCTTCCGTTTCTTTGACGTTTGATTTTTTTTTATGACGTTTGATTTGCCCTTATCTTAGACCAGTCATCAGTGGTACACAGCGGGGTTCTATCCCGGTTGCCTCCTTGTCAACCCTCTGCTCTTGGCAGCCGAGCTGAGGTTGCTGGTTTCTACTGGGGAAAATATTGGCACTCTGGTATATGCAAGATTCGTCAGTTCTCCAACGAACAAGCCATGTCGTGTTTAAGAAACAAAACCGTTTATCTGCTCGGAGATTCGACCATTCGACAACTCTTTCAATTCTATTTAGCGGCATTCAAGCTTAAAAGCAACACCACGAAGAAGATGCCGTCTGCGTATATCGGACCGATGGCGCTACTACCAAACAAGCACCAACTTGATATACTATTTCGTTTCCATGGAAACCCAGTCGCCAAGGCCTCTAAATGGCAGCTAAAGAAATGCATTGATTACGTGGTTAACGTGTTGGATGCCATCCAGAGTGACGAGAAAGATCGCGTGATAGTCCTTTCGCTGTGGGCGCACTTTGCCAGCCACTCGCCAAAATTGTACGAGGACCGCTTGCGGGCCATCCTCGATGCTCTTCAACGCCTGTGGGAGCGAAATCCTCGGACATTAGTCTTGTTCAAGGGCGCCAACACTCGAGAACACAAACTGGTGTTTCACTACATGCACAACAGCGATTGGCTGTCACGGGATTTGAATCGCCGATTAAAGAAGATGATTTCCAATAACAGTCACGTGGGCTTCATGGATGCCTGGGACATGACCAATGCTCAATTTAATAAACACCTCGTACACCCAGCTGAACCCCATGTGCTGAATCTCAGCAACCAGATGCTATCGTATGTTTGCCCTGACTAAGTCCAGATCGGACCGGAGGAACAACACTGGAAAATGCTTATTGGGCGATGTTTTCTATTGTTTCAACTGATCCTTTGTGTGTGTGGGGGGGGGGGGGAGGGGGTGCGCGCGCCGGTACTGTCTTCAAATTGTGTTGCTTGGTTGTATCCTGTGTTGGGGTTCTTTAAAGAGGGATTGTAAGGACCAATGAAATGTCAAACTATTTGAATTTTTTCGAAAGACAGACTTATACCCTCTTGTATTTTCGTACATTATTAGTGCATTCGTCTTCCACTGTTATTATACGTAGTTATGATGAAACAACATGACAAACATGGCAGTTCGAGAGCGCTTCAAAACAAAAACACACACACACAAAAACACACACAAAAGAACAACTTTCCGATATAATTTATGATAACGACACACGCGTCATCACAAGGAGTCAGCAAAGCTTGCATGCATCGACCGAGCTAAATGTGTACAGCTATCCAACAATTAGATATAGGCCTACTGGCATGGTGGTACGTTTCCAAAACTACAATTTCCTAAACATACTGTAAAAATCATAACATATTACAATCATGAAAACTGCATTAATTTGCCAAAGTTAATCCACCCTGTAACATCTTTCATGTGCGATTTCGCAGATAGCTGTACACATTCGCTCGGTTGATACATGCAAACCGTGCTGACTCTTTGGTATGACGTCTGCATATCATAATTATGAATTGAACGTGTTTTTTCTTTTTTTTTTTGGCGAGAAAGCGTTCTTAAACTGCTCTGTGTTTTTTATTATATTCATCATAACTACGCATAAAGAGTGGAAGACGAATGTTTTGCACTCAAGTAGAAGAGTTGATTATCTTTTGAAAAATTGAAACAGTTTGAAAAGTTTATCTTTAATCTTGTCTGCAAAAGAGGTAAACATTATGTTACATGTAGCTACATCAATGCGACAGTATTATCTATTGGTATAAATACACTGTCACTAATAATTCCTTTTCCTTTAATATAGTTGTAGGATTTTTATAACACCGTAGTATGCTATGCCATGATGTAGTACAATATGTAATATAATATGATATGATATAATATAATATAATATAACATAATGTAATATAATATAATATGATTAAATATGATACGATATGATATAATATGATATGATGTAATATAATATGATACAATATGATATAATGTAATATAATATAATATAATATAATATGATATAATATGATATAATATAATATAATATAGGACTTCTGTCAGTAAAGTTTGAGTTTATTTCCACAAACATTCACATGAAGTCAGTAATTAAACATAATGAAGGGACGTGTGCACGTATCAGTTTACAACACTGTAAACAGTTTATACATTGAATGTTTTTGGGAACACGAATTAAGTATTACAGCTTGATAAACAAGGTCCTGTTGTATAATATGTGAATAATAAGTGTAAAGGATATATCATTATCAAAAAAGTAGAACTTGGATAACAAAGCAAGTGGGAACTGGGAGGGGGAACAGAAAGGTAAACGGCTGAGAGTGTGGTGTAAGTTACCATTTTGCAAGCAGTAGTATGAGTTTATAATAGCTGCAAGAATAACAATTATCAACACTGAAAATGACCTAGGAATATTGTAATAGAAAGCATACAAAACAAGATTTATTTTGTCGTCACCCCATCATGAATTGAGTGCACGTTTTCAAGCTAGAGGCAGACTAAATGCGAATAAATTGGATGCAGATATAGCATAGAGTAATAGAATGATTCAACATTTTCAATTTCAATTTTCAATTCCAATTTATTCCTGCATCTTTTTTAAAGAATAGAATGTACAAAGAACATAAATGATAGCCCAGATTCAGGTTTAAAAATTTCCTAACAGTTCAAACAAAGGCAGAATTTCAGAATAAAACACAGTTAAATTGTTGCATTTTCACCTTCATGACATGTTCCACGTTGCAGGGGCAATCACAACAAAAATACGAAATGATGGTTGACGAAATGACAGACCTTAGATGGCATAACTACTAGAAAACTATTCTCAGGGATTACAAGATAACTCGCATAAGAGAGGGGCGTGGACCGGAATAATAGCGGTATTTTGTGAAGGGAGTGCAGGTGCGTATACCAGGCATAAGGAACAAGTGTTCCTTACGGGTGGAATACCTATGCATGAACATGACAATTGTATTTTTTCTTTGATGGCATAAAACTAAAAGGGTAGCTGAAGATTCATTCATTAAGGTTGGTGAACAAAGATGTAAAGGAGGCAAGCCATAAATTCTCAACGACTTCTTTTCAAGAGTTTTTTTTTTCTTTTAAGAGTGACAAAGCATAGAAATATCAAACTGCTTTATAAAATCATACATGAAGAAAATGTGGCCATATACTTTCGACACAAATTTTCGGGCGACTCGTTTATCAAGTGTTCTTGATTCAAATTCCATTCAATTCAATTCAATTGATTGATTTCAGGAAAACAATACAGCCAATATTTTGTACAATAGTCAAATGTCGAGGAAACCACGAAACAGCCAGTGGTTTAAAGCGTGTGATTCCCCATACAGAAGTACATTGAAAAACAGATTGGCGTGAAAATACAAAAATGTTGCATAACAACACGAGATACCTAATGAAAGAAAAAATACACATAAGAACAAACATAACATACACAATACACATATACAAAACAGAACGTCATGAATGTATAATGCTCCAGAAACCTTGATAAAACATAATTAATCATAAGATTCAAAGAGATATTGATTCAATTTCAACTTAAATACATTTAAACTCATGATGCACGTATCCAAGATTATATTCCAATTATGTATATACTTATCTTTACATATTACTTATCGTCTTGAATTCAGATGAAGTGCAATCCTCATAAGTTACGTAATAATGATTCTTAGATTGTATTTGCCAAAACTAATGGCTGAATCCTTGAGACGCAGTTATGTTAATGCAACTTCCAAGATATTTAATTCTTTACAGCTTGAAATATGAAAATTCGCAATATAGATATTTTGGAATACAAAGAAACCACGCAATACAGACATTTTTTTTTTAATATAATGAACAGTTTGACTGTTTTTGCTCTTTCTATATTATAATAATTCATTTTTCCTCAGTACTGGCGCATTGTCATACTATATACTTTGTTTGATGTTAGCTGGTAATTTAGTGTAAACTCAATATATGTGTGTGTGTGTGTGTGTGTGTGTGTGTGTGCGTGTACGTCTTTGTCAGATTGTGATTTTGGCTTTCGATCTTTTTTTTTTCTCAGTAGCATCATTTTTTTTTTGCATCACTTTGCCATTACTGCAACATAATTGTTATAGAAATTCATTGTGATGTGTTTAATTCGATAAATGTGTTCATCTTTATTGAATGTGTAACACGCTGTTGTTATTCATGAAATTGGGTTGTATGCTTTTGATAATTGGACCCCTTTAATCAGTTTTGCTGTAGGGGCTTCCAACCCACATGTGGAAAATAAAATTACATCTCTGGATTCTTGTTTTAATCCGGTTAAAACACAGTCTTGGAGCTGTTCCTCAATCGAGCAACCCGTAACTATATACTTGTGACGACATCAATGTGTTATCAGACATGTTGTAGGATATGATCAGAGAAGAACATCACCAGCGTTTTCCACTAGGCGGAAACGGCCCACGAGTCAGACATTAGGTAAAAAAGGTCTACGAGACCGGCATGACACGACAAAGTTTTCTTTTGTTTTTAAGTTATTGTCGGTCTCGTGGGCCCTTTTTTTTTGCCCAATGTAAAACGTGAGGGTTTTATTTAGTATTGACCTAGATGGCTTTCTTTCTTCTTCTTTTTTTTTTTTGCTTTTTTAGAGTGAAGCTCGTGGGCCAGATGACTCGTTGGTGTCGAGCTCGTAGGGTGACCCTGTTTGCCTACAGTCACTTGAAAAAAAAAATCCCAAAGACGGTGTTCCTACATTGACAATATAACCAGGAAAGATAAGCAGCAATTGTTCAAATACTTAAAAGTAAAGAGTATACTCTAGGAAAGTCCAGCACAGTTTTAGATGAATTATATCATTATCAAGTATGAATTTCCATGTGTTTCTTTTTATGATCTTGTTATTGTTAGTTCTGGTGCTACATCTCTTTTACTAGGTATATACTAATTTTGCTTGATCTATAAGGACATACTTTTTATATGTGAGAACTCACATACCCCATCAATGACTGTCCTTCTTTAAACCCTGACCAACATGCTGTCTTTTCGCATCCTTATTTCCTTTTTGTTGTTGTTGTTGCATTTACTGCCCCATGTTGTCGTTGTTTTCTTCTCTTTTTTGTATTATTTTGTTGTTTGTTTGGTTTGTTGGTTATTTGTAGCTGTCCGGTCATGGAACTATAGGTGAACTATGGGCAAAGTGAAGCCGTGTAAAAAAAAAAGTACATTCGTACGATTTTAATTTGATTTCTCCGTTACTTTGAATAACCAGTTTCTCTTTCATTAAAGCATAGTTCTAGAACACAAAATTCGAATTCACAGCTGGTTTCTGCCCTGTACTAGCTCTTTGTGAGATAGAGAAGCCATTTCTAATATCTGCTACAAAAATACCATTACTAACACGACTAAAATCGACAACTTTTTTTTTTTTCTAACTTGCCGTAATTTTAAAAAATCAACGATGGTAACGAGAACAATTTTGTTCCTACTGGTTACTACTGTCGTTTCCCTTTTCGTTATCAAATTTTGATTATTATCATTGTTGAAGTGTTTCATAACCATGATTATAAGTATATCATTAAATATTAGATGGCTTAGACAGTTTCTGGTATGTGATTGGTCGAGAGCTCGTCACATGATAATGTTTGCGAGGATCGCAAATGTTATATTTTCCCAGCTCGTTATATCTCACGAATTGGTCAAATAAATATATTTTTCCATGTGTGTCGCCCTCTTACGGTTGAAATACGAACAATTACACCAATTACATCAATTGCACACGAGCAAAGGATTACTATCGATAACTGCAGTCTGGATCGATATAATCTGCCCCCTCCCCCCCCCCCCCCCCCCCGGCGGCCCCCAAAACCCACGATACGTGAGAGAGTAGACGGCATGGCGCGGCGCGGAGTAGCGTCATAATGCGCTGGGCCTAGCCTGCCTGGGTGGAATTCGGAAAGCCTACAGTGTAGGCCTATAACGTAGGTACTGTACCCAATGTACCGTTTTCGTATGCACGTATCATTCGGCCCGCGAAGTTTGGATTCACACTTCAAAATGGAACCCCGTTTTGTCTATAATAAACGACGACGAGCTCGATAAGATTTTGGAGGATAGGGATTCAAACTCCACTAAACATGTCCTAAAACAAGCGAGTTGATAGTCTAGAGACATTTCGTCCAGTTCAGTTCTAGGGCAATTCATTTATCTTCATTGTACATTGATTGACGTAGGCCTAACTCTCAGACTAGATCTAACGTTACATCGAACAAGTAGTGGAGGACTACGACACAAGAGTAGACACCGAGCAGGTTTGCAAATCACTGTGTTTGTGAATAGTTTCTACAGTGTCAATGTTCATCTCTGCAACAGAGGTAAGAAGACTGATTTTGAAATTGCTGCAGATTCCTAATGACAGAAGGTAGGCCTACGTCTAGAAATTTCTATACCGGTCCTGGCACAAGACATAATTGACTAAAAATCACAGGGTAGAAAAAGATGATGCACTGGGGAGCCAATTTGGACGCATGTGATGTAGGAACCTATAAAACATTAACGTTAGACACTAGACCTAACAAATAGACGCTAACGTTAGACCGTGTAGATTCTAGATCTAACGTTAGGCCCCTAATGTTAGTTACCTGTAACTGTTAGGCCTACTACAAAACAAATGTCAAATGATGAAAATTGCCCAGTAGGCCATAACGTTTGATAGGCCTAATAAAGTAATATGAGTAATGTTAAAGAGTAGGGGGAGCCTAGGCCTAAAGTTAGAATTCTAACACGTTAGACTTAAACCCGCCGCACACTATACGATCCGACCGGTCGTACGACCTTTTAAGAGACTGGAAGTGTGACGTCACAGTTTTGCCAGTTTCCAGTCGTACGACTGGGTCTTAGCGCCAGCCGTAGCGATTTGACATGTTGAATTCCTACGACCGGTCGTGGGCTTTCAGTCATTCACAATACAGTAAAATGCAAGCGCACGCAGTGCGCACTGCGTGCGCTTTAATACTCATTGGTAAAAATGTACTGATAGAACAGTCGTATGCCTGCTCGTAAGGTCAGGTCGTATAGTGTGCGTTGGCAGGTCGTACGACTGGGTTTATGGACGTATAGTCGTGAGTCGTATAATACATTGTAGTTATAGCTTTAGAGTTGTTTTGTGACTAGAAAGGGGTCTAGAAAGGGTTCTAGACCCTAGAACTAGATCGAGGCATACCGAGTTCAAAGACAAAGGCAAAAAGACAAACAGGCGTAGACTAGGCCAACAACTGAACTAACGTTAGATTAGTCCAATTCCAAGGTCTGGTCTAGCACGCACACTAAAGCCCGCCGCACACTACACGACTCACGACCCCAGCCAACACGTCCACATGGGGCCCATGAGGGTAAGATACGGGTTGAAGTGGGCTGACCCAAACGGGGCCCATGTAGGCAAAATTGGCTACTTCATTGGCCCCAATTGGGGCCTTTTCATGGTGTGGCTGCGGGGCCTGCAATGGCCCCACGTGGGCTTGCCAATGGGACGCCGGTGGGCATCATATGGGTACCATATGTTTACACTCATTCAGTTAATCACTTTCTAGTTGTAGTTGTTGTTGTTCATTTTCCATCTGTGAAGATGGCTGGATAGCCCATATTCAGCTACGCTAAGCTGGTCTTCCATGGGGTCCAGTTGGATGTGGGGTGGGACCACTTCACCGGGTTATACACCCTGCTCTTTGCGATGAATGAATGAAGCGGGATCTTTTACGTGCATGAGCTGTGACTCTTTCATACACGGGACCTCCATTTTATGTCCTATCCGAGGGACAGAGTGTTTTGCCTCTTGCTAGAGGGGACGGTATGTTTACACACAACATTGCTCAGTCCAGACTCGGGTTCGAACCCGGGCCGCGTGATCGTGAGGCAGACGCGCTACCGACTGAGCCAACTCACCGCCCTAAATGGGCGGTGTAATGGGCTTGCTCAAGTATGCCCTTCTTGGGGCCCATGTGAGACCCATGTAGCACCCAGTCTACCCCAAGGTTTTCATATTAGCTCTTCTTGGGAAAAGAATCGGTTGATTAGGGCATACTACTCATACGAGTGTGTACAAGCACACTCTGGGATTATGCCCTAATCCTAATCCTATCCTAATCTAACCTTATCCTAATGTCCTACCCCTATCGGCCTACCTCCTACTTCCTAATCCTAACCGATAATTGTGTGTCACGGTTTTTTTATATACCCTGCAAAACACTGTAGTGCGTGAAGACATGGTTCCTTGAATTAGATCACCCAAATGTCTCATTTGAATACGCTGTATTCATAAAAACACATGATAGGCCCTATGAATATTCATGATATGTGCCCTTTATGTCCTATGTGGGGCCCTTGTGGGACCCGTGTGGGTACAGAAACCATAGGTCCCAACAGGGATTTGGTATCAAATTTTCATAATTGCAAATAGGCCCTATACACACACACACACACACACACTCACAAACACACAAGCACACTTACAATCGCACACGCACACACTCACAGAAAAAAAGGCAGGGCTAGCCCTAAAAAAGCCCATCATGCTCCCTGCTGGCCCTGTCTGTGCCCATGTGAAACCCAAGTGGCAAGCCATATGAAACCCATATCAACTTTTCCCATCTCTGCCCTTGGCTGGCCCACGAGGCCCCCTTGAAGGATGACCCTCGAGTAGCCCTTGCTCAACTCTAACCCGGCTTACCCACTTTTTACCCATGTTTGCCGACGTGGGCCCCGCATGGCGGTGTTGGCTGGGACTATACGACCTTAGGACCATAAGACCCAGTCGTGCGACCTGCCAACGCACACTACTAGTATACGATCAGACCATTAATACGAGTAGGCTTACGACTGTTCTGTCTTCAGCACATTTTACCAATGAGTATTAAAGCGCACGCAGTGCGCACTGCGTGCGCTTGCATTTTACTGTATCTTGATTGGCTGAAAGCCCACGACCGATCGTAGAAATTCAACATGTCAAATCTCTGCGACTGGCACTAAGACCCAGTCGTACGCTTATTACGACTGGAAACTGGCAAGACTTCCAGTCTTAAGGTCGTATGACCGGTCGGACCGTATAGTGAATTTCTGCGACCGGTCGTGGGCTTTCAGCCATTCACAATACAGTAAAATGCAAGCGCACGCAGTGCGCACTGCGTGCGCTTTAATACTCATTGGTAAAATGTACTGATGGAACAGTCGTACGCCTGCTCGTAAGGTCAGGTCGTATAGTGTGCTTTGGCAGGTCGTACGACTGGGTCTTATGGTCTTATGGTCGTATAGTCGTGAGTCGTATAGTGTGTGGCGGGCTTTAGGCTCATGTCCATTAACGACAGTACTAACGTTTGGCTCAGGTCCAGAAATTAGGCTTAGGTCCAAAAGATCAGCAGATGAGAGCTAGGAGTAGACCTAGGCCTAACGCTAACGTTAATTACCGGTACCAAGTGATATACAAGCATCCGGGTATTACCGGACACCATGGTATTACCGGACACGCACATTTTTGCGTACTAATGACATTCTGTACGCGCGAGGCTTCGTAGATTAGCCACACACTTTTGTGTGGACCGAAATCGCAAAAAACGCGACATAAAAATGTAAAAACACGAAGAAATTCACATTTTACCTCAAATTTATAGTTGAGTGACCCGCACCTCGTCATAGTTGATATTTATGCATGTTTGAATCACAATTCTTGACTGAAATTCTATGAAATCCCACTCACATACAGGAAAAATGCTGAAGATTCCAATAGGACCAAAAGTTCACTGATCGAAATCGGAAATTTGTAGCTATAGGGCCTATATCGTCCTCAGACGCGAACCATGCGGAATAGTTGCGCTAAATTAGGAAGGGCCCCGCAACTCGTCACACGCGCATGCAGCTCCCATAGACAAAGCACGTAAAATAGAACTTAGAAGTTGTCGATTTCTCACAAGGTTTTATTGCGTGAATTGTTTGAATTGTTCAAGACAGACATTTTGCCGTAAAATACGAAATTTGTGCCTCATTTGCCGATTTTTCTTTGTCATCCGCTCGGTGAGAATGTGTACGGTGATTTGTGGGATGAATTGTGATTCTGGTGCAAGGACTAACTTGTTAGGTGCGAAAGACGTCGATTATTTCATTGTAAAAATGATGTCCTGTAATATTGTGCAATTAAAATGCATCGCGCAAAAAGACAACTTTTTTTTAGAGGGGTATGTTTGAAGCATATTTTCTAAAAACTGGAGTCTGTGAATAAGTGGTGTTATTTTTAGCTGAAATTTCATCCTCTGAGTACGGAATTAAAAGCCACGAAGAAAAAAAGCGTCCGGTGATACGATCTACTCTCCTACGTCTACGACTCTACGATACGTGCTTCGGGATATAATAGGCCTACTGGCGGATTTAGGCCAGGTTCTGCGACAGCCCAGTCGCGGTACAAAATCGCGACAGCGCGCACGCAGCGTCTGGTCGGGTTACCATGAGCGTGCGTAACGGTTATGCGTCGTTAGTGTAGGCCTAACAGTAGCTATTGCGGTACTTTTCTGTAAAGCGTAATCAAGGGCAAGGACATCTAATGTAACAGATATCGACTGGTAGGGGGTGGGATGTAACAATCTTTGGAACGCCAGGGAGTTATATTTTCCCTCGTGATCATATTTTCCCTTGGGAAAATATAACTCCCTGGCGGTCCAAAGAATATTGTATTCCACCCCGTACCAGTCAATATCTGTATATTATTTCGTTAAGATGATTATACAAATAATCAAACGATGAAAGAAAAACATCATAACAAAAATGGACTTTAAGCTCAATTCTGTATCTAAAGGCTGTATCAATTTAATTGTTTTAGTTTCTTTTCATTAAGCAAGAAATAGCATGAAAGTCAAATACATATTATTACGTTACATGTTCTTTAGCAACTACGTCATCGACTGTACGTTCTTTTAATTCATTGGCAAAGTGGCAGTGAAAATTTCATTAAAGAGAACTGGTTATTGAACGTGTGCGATTAACTTTACTGGCTTGGTTCTTTTCCAAAGCTGGCTGCAGCAATATTATAAATTAAAGAAAACACAATCAGAATCTTCGAACCTCTTACCATACATTGATAATAATGTCCTGGTAATATGTGTTCACAGAAGCCGTGTTACTCAGTTTAAAAAAAAAAGGAAAAATTAATCATTCTGAAAGTTGTTTAATCCAAAAGTGATATCAGGTTCGTAGCTCCGAAAATTGAAAGAACGTGCTGACAAATGAACCTTCGGAAATACGAACACCTCATTTCATTTTCGGATCAGCGAACCTTCGGAACATGGAACCTTCGGAATTACGAACTGCAACCTATTCATATCACTGGTATTCCTAGATAGAAATCTGACAGCAAGCCGGGTGGTGAGAGATGCAGTTCGCAGCGTGTTGCTTTCCGTTGTATTGTCGTATGGCCATGCAAGGTGACGTCCCAGCTGCATTTAAGTTCGGTTCACCGTCTTCCCAATCTGACAAGACACCATATGAAAAAAAAAGAAAAATATACACATCAATAAGACAAGAACTGATTCATTCGCTCGTTCATTCGCCCGTTCTTTCAGGAGAGAAAAAGAGTGTTATTTATTTTCGTTGTTATTATTATCATAATTGTTAGCATCAAAGTTATTATTATGATTACTATCATTATCATCATCACCATCATCATTATAATAATAATAATAATAATGATAGTAATGATGATAATTATTATCATCATTATCACTGACTTTTTTTTTTTGTAGGCATACGATTGGAGTCGTCACTCAACACGGGTGCAAGTAGAGAGGTGCGCATATCTCCCTCGGATAGTGCAAGTATCTTAAGCCCCAGTCACATAATGCTCTGCGTCCGGCGTTACGTCCAAAAAAGTCATTTTTTTCCACGGACCCCCGCGGATCCTTTGCCGTCACCAGAAATTTTTACAAAACATGCGGGCAAAAAATGCGGGCGATAAGGACAGATACGACCAGATGCGAATACTTGCGTCCACTTGCGGATATTCTTACGAATTGGCACATAATAGTTCTGAACACTTGGGGAGGGTTGCGCATTTTTCGGATAGTTACGGATAGTTACGGATAGTTACAGATTGCTATGAATAACTATGGACAATTTGGTTTTCTCTTACGATCCCTGCTAAGTCAGTGTATTATGACAGCAAGGTTATCACATTTTGGACTGTCTTACATTGTACACTGGGGAAAACTGATATTGAGTTACGTACAACTTGTGAAAAAATCGTAATCCTTTAATTCACTTTACAATGGTAAAAGATATATGAAATTTTGAACTTGAAGTTTGAATTTTGTTTGTGCAACTCAAATATGAATAAACGTCATAAATGTAAAGAATGTATGTGACCGTGCATCACAAAACGAACAAAAAGTCGCAAACACTGAATTTGTGTGAGGACTGAAAATAGGCGAAATGGGTCAACCGAGCCGATCTTGACTTGGCTACCCTGGGTAAATAAGGCTTTATCATTATTATTATTATTATTATTATTATTATTATTATTATTATTACTATCATTATTATTGTTATCTCTATCTTCACAAGATATCTCTTGGAGATTAATATCACGTCAAGTTCCATCCTGGAACCTTAGACTTCCAGTACTTTTCTCAGGATTCGTGCCGTCCCCAGCAATGCTGCTTTTTGGAGCGTTTGCACTCGATTTGGCACACCAACATCGTCCAAGTGCCGTCGCAGCTGCTTTGGCGTTGTTCCGAGTGCTCCAACGACAATAGGGATCACCTTCGTTCTCATATTCCACAGGCGGCGAAGCTCTCTGGCAAGGTCTTGGTACTTCTCTATCTTTTCCTTCTCCTTCTCGGCTACTCTGCTGTCTCCCGGTACCGCGACATCGACGATTGTGCACATCTGTCGAGCCCTTTCTACGACGATGATATCCGGACGCCTGTGCTGGATGACATTGTCAGTTTGAACATCGAAATCCCACAGGATTTTAACTTGATCATTTTCAGAAACTTTCTGTGGTTCGTGCATATACCATTTGCTCTCACATGGTATTTCATGTTTTCTGCAAAGCTCCCAGTGAAGGACTTGTGCCAGTTTGTCATGTCGTCTTTTGTACTCCTTTTGCGCCAATTTACTACAGCCACATACGATATGTTGCACTGTCTCGTCTCTTTCTCGGCATATCCTGCATGTGGCATCCACATCTCTCTTCTGTATCTTGGCTTTCAGAGCATTGGTTGACAGTGCTTGCTCTTGGGCAGCGATGATCAGTCCTTCTGTCTCCTTCTTCAGTTCTCCTTTCTTCAGCCATAACCATCATTATTATTATTATTATTATTATTATTATTATTATTATTATTATTATTATTATTATTATTAATTTCAGTTTAGTCTGATAATCCCCTCATTGTTGTTACTCCGGTGGTTTCCGTCCTGTTTTTTTGTTCCATTCATCGCACAACCAGCACGGCTTGATAAAGATTAAGCGCTTGAATAGACACTCTACTTCAGAGCCTCTTTTCTCAGTTTACACTTTTTCTGAGTGTGTGCATTCTTTCCAATATTTAGATAGGTTAGGAGAGTCCATTTGATTTGAGTAATACATCATTTCAAAGCTTAAAGTCTGCTCTTTCAGAACATGCTCCCAACTAAGATTGTTATGTGTGGCGACTTTTTGTGTGTTTTGTGGTGCAGGGTCACATTTAACATCACTATACCACAAATGAAATACAATATAGATCGAAAAGTTAAACATTAGAGTAAGAAAATATTACTTGCAGTCATGGAATAGACAAACTGTGGTTACGCTGTCTTTGTTCAGCGATATTCATGACTTACTGGGTTATGTTAAGGAGATATTTATGATAAAGCAATGCTTATAAAATTTACAGAAAAAAAAGACATCAAAACCTTCAAACACCCCTCCCACACCCAAGTCCAATATCAAGTCATCTCTTGAAGTAATGTATTTTCTGTTTGAATTTCTTGTATGCATGTCATTTTGTAATGCGCAGTCATAGAGTATAATAGTAGCTGCGCAATATGAATGTCCTTTATTATTATCATTAGTAGTAGTAGTAGTAGTAGTACGCGTGTATCAAAAAAAAATGTAATACACATTCGATGGAGCGTAAAGTGCATGGGTAAGATTATAGAGAAATACTAAATTCGTTCTCATTTTATATAGTTGCCCCTGTCCCACACCTTCCCCTGCCAGAAAAGTTAATAAAATGCTGTCACCCCATCCCCTACCCAATATATTGGTGGGTTTTTTTTTAAATAATATACATTCGAAGAGTACAAGAAAAAAAGTTCAGCACCAAGAGTCAACCAATGTCATGAGTATACATAGTATATGGGTGCTACTTAAAATGACCATTAATTGTGGGAGAAATTTCATAATTTGACCATGCAGTTCTGCCTCTCCACCGCTCTGACTGTGTTGTAGCATTCCTTCAGGTAAAGGCGCTGCAGCTTGGCAACAGGAGTAGTGTGCCTTCCCTCGAGTCTCTGTGTTCCCATGCGAATGGAAAACGGAAAACGTCGAAGGACGTAATTGTCCGCAACATCCGTAGCTGTCCGTAAATATCCGTAAGCGGACGAAACTGTTGTGATACTTTAACTTGCGGTTAATTTCGGATACTTACGGTGGACGTAAGCGAACGCAAACGGACGGGAGGTAAATTTTTTTGCGGATGGTCTGCGTCCAAGCCACGGGTAGTTACGTTCAGTTACGGATAGTTACGTTTGGTTACGGTTACTTGCGTAAGTTTGCGTCCGTGGCGTCCCTCTGCGAAATTCTGAACATTTCAAAATTTCGCAGGTTCGGCGACGTCATTTTGCGTTTCTTTACGGATGAGTTACGGGCAGTTACGTCTACATACGTCCCTGCGGATGCCTGCGTCCACGCTGCGTCCCCCTGCGTCCACTTATTCGTATCTATCCGCGGCGGACGTAATCCATCGTAAAGCACTGTGTGACTGGGGCATTAAGGAGGTTTCACACCAAGCTTTACGTAGAGTTATGTAGTGTTACGTAGTGTTGCGTAGTGACTACGCAACACTACGCCACTATACCCAGTGAGAACGCAACTCTACGTAAGAGGACGCCGAGGGACGCAAAATAGGTACGCAAGATGTACGCAAAAAATTAAACATGTTTAATTTTTTCGCGTACCCTCCGCGTAGAGCTCTGGGCCGGTATTCAAATCCATACTTAAGTCAAATACTTATACTTAAATCAAGTATTTTACTTAAGAAAAGTAATTTGTTTAAAAATGCGATTCAGTTCCCGCTAAGTATTATACTTGGCTAAGACAGATTTTGTCGCAATTTTATTACTTAAGTATTTTACTTAAAGTAATAAAATTGCAGAGTGACGTCATTCATGTTAAGTATTATACTTAAGATAAGAAATGCTCGTAGGTTACTTAAGATAAGAAATGCTGGTAGGTTGTTTGCCACTTGGCAATTGGATTTGAGCTGGGGAAGACGTGGCCATGGCAGCTCTTCTCCATCTCCATGAGAACTACCAATTGGGAAGGGAGAGAATACACAGACGACTTCATCCGTTGCAAATCTACAATGACGTTGAATTAATCAAGCGCTACAGATTCAACGGGGAGGGTATCCACTACATTACTAATCTTATCCGACACGACATCACACCGAAAGGAAATAACAACCATCCTATTGACCCAATAGACAAAGTTTGCATAGCCCTTCATGTTTTAGCCACTGGATGCATGGGCGTCACCAGGGGGGGTGCGTTGGGTGCGAACGCACCCCCCTTCAGATCCTTGAAAAAAAAAAAAAAAATCAGTCTGCGAGCGACCTCAACGCCGGACGCTAAATGATTATTCTTTATATATATATATATATATATATATATATATATATATATATTGCACCAGGGACCAAAAAAAAAAAAAAAATCGTCGGCAAAAACAATTCACACCCCTCGTTCTGGCAGCACTGATTTTATACATATCTACTAGTATTCTACATTGTTTACTATTTATCGACCGTACTGTACATATTGTACATCCGTATGATACGTATGTAGGGTCTATGTACGTTACTTCTGACCAATCCATATTGCCAGCCCAAGAGCGAGCCTTAGCCTCATTAAAAAAAATGAAAAAAAAAAATGGAGGGGCAAGCATATCATTTTGCCCTCCCCCCCCCCCTCCATAATTCCAGAGACGAGAAGATTTTCTTATCTTTCTTTTTTTTGACAGAAAAACAAAAAGTTACCCCCATAAAAACATTGGAGGGGCAAGCATATTTTAATTTTGCCCCCCCCATAATTAATAATTCCCGAAATGAGATTTTCTCGCTTTTGAAAGAAACAAAAATGTTGCCCCCATAAAAATATTGGAAGGCAAGCGCACCATTTGCCCCACCCCACATAATCATAGTTCCCGCGATGAAAAGATTTTCTTGCTTTTTTGTTAGAATTCAAGAAATCTGTCCAATTATTTCACTCAAAAGCAGTGGCGTAACTACGGGGGGGGGGGGGGGGGTGCGCCCCCCTCCCAATTCGCTGGTAAAAAAAAGACTTACCGAAATAGTAATTCAAGTGTTAGTAAAGTGCTTTTGAATGAAAGGGTGATCAAGAAATAAGATATTTTTCTATGATTTCTTTTACCCACAATTAAATAGGTATATAGTGTGAAACATTGTTCAAAAAGCACGGACCCGACAAAAGATTGTGATTCAGCGTGATTCCTGGTTGGCATTCTGCATATAAGCAGGATGTGCGCAGTGTATACTCAGTACATCCGAACGAAGAGTCGCTACAATGTTGCGCAATGTGATGTAGAATGTACACCTTTGTGCCTTACGCTTCGTTATATCAAAGCTAGATCATTGATTTTGCAGTGTTGCTTTACATACTAGTCTATATAAAAATGTCTTGCATTGCCAATAAAAAGACTTGACCAGTGGCGGATCCAGGGGGAGGGGCGCACAGGGCGTCCCCCCCCCCTCTTTAATTTCCTAAGCGAAAAAAAAAAATAATATAGCTTCAAACGGCAGTTTTTGGACAGTAAAGTGTCAAACGAATGTAATCACTATGCTCTCCTGATATTGCTGCCAGTATTTGCCAGCAGTTGCGCCCGATGCGCCCCCTTAAATTCTAAAGCGAAGAAATATAGCTACAAACGGCAGTTTGTTTGTTTTTTACTGTAAAATGTCAAAATTTTCAAGCTCGCTCGCTCGCTCACTCGCATTTAATTGTTATGTAATTCTCCTGATGTTGCTGCCAGTAATAGTATTGCCGGCAGTTGCGCCCGGTGCGCCCCCCCCCCCCTCCTTTATTTCCAAAGCGAAAAAAATATGGCTCCAAATGGCAGTTTTTGGACTGTAAAATGTCAAAATTTTCAAGCTCGCTCTCTTCGCTCGCTCGCATTTAATTGTTATGCCATTCACCTGATGTTGCTGCCAGTAATTGCCAGCAATTACGCCCGGTGCGCCCCCCTTAATTTCCAAAGCAAAAAAAAAAAAATATGGCTACAAACGGCAGTTTTTGGACTGTAAAATGTCAAAATTTTCAAGCTCGCTCGCATTGAATTGTTATGCCATTCACCTGATGTTGCTGCCAGTAATTGCCAGCAGTTACGCCCGGTGCGCCCCCTTAATTTCCAAAGCAAAAAAAAAAAAAAAAAAATATGGCTACAAACGGCAGTTTTTGGACTGTAAAATGTCAACATTTTCAAGCTCGCTGGCTCGCTCGCTCGCATTTAATTGTTATGCAATTCTCCTGATGTTGATGCCAGTAATTACCGGCAGTTGCGTCCGTTGCGCCCCCACCCCTCCTTTATTTCCAAAGCGAAAAAAAAAATGGCTCCAAATGGCAGTTTTTGGACTGTAAAATGTCAAAATTTCCAAGCTCGCTCTCTTTACTCGCTCGCTTGTTTTGCCATTCACCTGATCAGGGAGGTGAGCACCTCCCTGACCTGATGTTGCTGCCAGTAATTGCCAGCAGTTGCGCCCGGTGCGCCCCCCCCCCCCCCCTTAATTTCCAAGCAAAAAAAATATGGCTACAAACGGCAGTTTTTGGACTGTAAAATGTCAAAATTTTCAAGCTCGCTCGCTCGCTCGCTCGCATTTAATTGTTATGCCATTCACCCGATTTGGCTGCCAGTAATTGCCAGCAGATGCGCCCGGTGCGCCCCCCCCCCCCCCCCCTAATTTACAAAGCAAAAAAAAAAAAAATATGGCTACAAACGGCAGTTTTTGGACTGTGAAATGTCAAAATTTTCAAGCTCGCTCGCTTCGCTCGCTCGCATGTGGTCGTTATGCCATTCTCCTGATATCGCTGCCAGTAATTTGTCGTTTCACACCGTCATTCCATAATCCATTTATAGGGTGTACAACCTCCTCCGGCACTTCCACACTCTCCCCCCACCCTTGCTCGCCCCCTCGCATATACTAACACCCCCCCCCCCCCCACACACACACCCCCCAAGATGAAATCCTAGCTACGCCGGTGCCCTTTCCCCGCTTGGTTTCCCTCAAAAAACAGTAAAAGTCAAGGGATTGAGAACTTCCTATATTCCAAATGTCTGTCCAAAAAATCTCGTAAACATTTTTTAGTGTCAAAACGCACCCCCCTTCAAAAAAAGCTGGTGACGCCCATGGGATGTTTCCAGAGAACAGACGGAGACACGCTTGGAATCTCTCAGGCGTCTGTATCACGGATTGTCCAGACAGTCTGCACGGCACTTACCGACAGGTTACCACACTTTGTTCGCCTTCCTCAAGGACATGAGCAAGTGGAGAACATGATGAAGTTTTATCAGATAGCAAGGTTTCCTGGCGTGATCGGGTTGATCGACGGAACTCATGTCAAGATACAAGCACCAACTGAGGATGAGCACCAATTTGTTAATCGCAAACGTTTTCACAGCATCAACGTTCAGGTAGTGCTAGACGCAGATGCAAAGATCATCAATCTGAATGCACAATGGCCAGGAAGTGTTCATGATTCGAGGTAATAAAAATCATCTATCTTTCAAATTTAATTAATCATTGTGATTCGATTTTGTTTAAAACATGTGTCACTGTGGTATATGGGACATTCTCACATAAAGTGTTAGTTCAATTTCAGTCAGAGTGAAACCCCGAAATCAGCAACAAAATAATGAGTCAAAACTTGTCTTCATATACGACGTGCACAAACAATAATAGATGCCGGGTATTCAACAACAAAAAAAAAAAAAAAAAAGGACAGTAGATTCTCAACGCATTAAGGGCATGAACAATGTAACATTGGCACGTAATTGTGAACACAGTGCTCTATGAAACCATAAAACAGATACGTTACCTAAATTTATAACTGATTAACTCCATAATATTTGTAGTTTGAACCAGATGTTACACAAGAGTAAGGCATTCCATACTTGCACTTTTCGCTGTATTGATTGATGAGTTAAGTCTAAATAGTTATAATTTCTTAGTGGAAAAGTAAGCAAAGAAAATGGGATTCCATCGGGAGTCGAACCCGAGACCTCCGGATTGCTAGACCGGTGCTCTACCGACTGAGCTATAGAAAGCCTATAGTAGTTATAATTTCCAAACATTTTATTATATCCACGCCAAACGAAGTTTGAAGCGGGTATACACATATATATATATAATGTATGTATTATGTATATATTATATATATCCATACATAATAATTCTTATATGAAGCGGTGTGATGGCAGGCGGTGGTTGGTCCGTTGCAAAATCTTGCGTCGCGAAGTCCTACAGTTTTGAATCAATGTAAATGAAAGTTTTAATAGAGGAAGTTATGATATTGAGGAATATATGTGTAAGATAGGATTTTTGTGTTCGTCTGTAAATGCGTTGCCATGGTAACCACTTGCATTTATTCCACAATATTCAAGCAATTAAGAACAAAATTAGTATCTCGGAAGATGATAGCACAGGCGAAGTAAAGCTTTACTGAAGACATTTTGCTTTAACTCGCTATAGCAGGTTTGATTGGCTTTGTTTTTCTTTGTTTTTCCAGACAATAGAAGTAACAATGCCGTTATTCGCTTAATTTTCATGTTTTGAAACTAATTTCCCCTAAAAAGTGGGGGTATATTTGTTCTGGCCATCCCCCTCCCCCTCCATCGTAAGTAGGGGGGGGGGGGTGCATACCCCCATTCCCCAAATCAGCCACTGGTTGGGGAAACATATTTTCAGTTTTTGAAAGCTTAAGCTGATTATGGCAATAGTTTATATCCATACAAAAAAAAAAAAAACACACATTTTCTGATTTATTGATTTAGCAGACGTAATCAACTTTTTTTTCTTCTTGAGAGGAGTGTAAAATTAATTGATAAGTCGAAAATTATTCATTTTAGGGTGCTTCGCGAGAGTGGACTACAGGAGGTACTGCAGGACAGTGAAGGACACCTCCTAGGAGACAGTGGCTATCCTCTCAAGTGCTGGCTTCTTACTCCAATCGCTCGTCCATCGGATGATGCAGAAGAAAGGTATAAATTCCATAAAACCACACTCATGAAGAATAATTGCATTAATTTGAGGTTTCATAAAAAGTTAGGTATCTTGAGAAGCTTGTAAAATCGAAGTTTAGTCAAAATTGGACTCATTGGAGCAAAGTTATGCCAGTTTTTAAAGCGTTACGGACGGACGGACGTTTAACAAATGGCACGCAAAATTAGAGTGGACAGGGACGTGAGCAACTACCCACAAGTGCAATTTAAGAATGACTATCCCCATTATGTTTAAATGCATTTTTATGCCTGTCCAAGTGGTAATCCGACATAATATGCTCCGGCGACAGTTGCTCCGGCGAAATCTCTCATCCGAGAGAATTAGGGTTATGATTATGAAAGGGTTTTTGGTTGAAGATAGGGACTGGGCTAGGGTTAGGTTCAGGGTTAGCATTGTGATTCCCGTGGGAGCTATTATTGCATATGCCAGAGCATAAGTCGGGCATTCTTACAAGTGTGCAAATACATAATATGAGAATGGATTGTGTGTTTGTGTCATTATTGCCTTACACATTACTGTACTTGATTCGAAATACACGTGATTGCACGAGTGTGTGTGTGTGTGTGTGTGTGTGTGAGTGTGTGTGTGCGTGTGTGCGTGTGTGGGTGTGGTGTGGTGATGCTGATAGCTTTGTTACTGGTGTAGTAAGTTGTAAAGATGCACGAAGAAATTTTCTCATCTTCGAAATCTTCAATTAGAAAAAAAAAATACCATTGTGAAGCAGTAAAATTTACCTTGGATATATATTTCAACAAAATGAACACTAGTCTTGGTCCTGTTTGTTGAACCAAGAATATGAGGCATGACCACATATGAGGTATTATGTGAATGCTTTCCTCCATTGTTACCACAGATACAACTTGGCACATAAGCGAACACGCTGTCTCGTGGAGAGAGGAATTGGTCAACTGAAGAGAAGGTTTCATTGCCTTCATGGTGAATTAAGGTAAAAAATAGAACTAAAAGATCTATTCAAATATTCTGCACAAATAGTGGATGACAGCACACTATCAATATATCTAAGCTTTAAAAATATCATATTAATAAATAACTGGCATATTGTATTGACATTATATAAAAAGAAATTTTGCTTTAGTCATGAAATGGCAACTGCACAGTGATAATTTTTGGGGTAAAATCCATCAAATAAGAAAGTTAAGAAAGTTGTAAGTGCAGTACAGTTTCAAGAAAATTGAAAATACATACATATTTCAGGGGCGTCACCAGCTTTTTTTCAAGGGGGGTGCGTTTTGACCCTAATGTAACGAGATTTTTTTTTTTGACTGACATTTGGAATATAGGAAGCTCTCAATCCCTAGACTTTTACTGTTTTTGAGGGAAACCAAGCGGGGAAAGGGCACCGGCGTAGCTAGGATTTCATCTTGGGGTGGGGTTGTTAGTATGCGAGGGAGCGAGCAAGGGGGGGGGGGGTGTGGAAGTGCCTGTTGTCCCCCCTCCCACCGTGAGAACTTTTTGCATTTTGATGTTGTAAATGGTGCAATTTGATGCAGGCTTTTTGCGTGTTTTTATCGACATGAAACAGTTCCACTTGTTTAAGGTAGCGGTACATTTTGATGAAATTTGTTGTTGAACAATGTGCCTATAAACTATATCATTTCAATAAACTTCTTGAATTGATTCTTACACTGATGTCATGAACGCGACCGAGCCCGATCAAGCGGAGAGAGCGAGGGGGGATTTGATGCATGTTTTGCTTGTTTTATCGACTTGAAACAGTCCCACTTGTTTAAAGTAAAGCAGTATATTTTGATGTAGATTAATATCGAATAATTTGCCTATAAAATAGTATCATCCAAATAAACTTCCTGTTTTAATATTTGC
The DNA here is from genome assembly GCF_040938485.1 of Diadema antillarum. Lineage (NCBI taxonomy): Eukaryota > Metazoa > Echinodermata > Echinoidea > Diadematoida > Diadematidae > Diadema > Diadema antillarum. Next base: position 1,756,904 of record NW_027270924.1, read on the forward strand.
ACTGAATATCATGAACGCGGCCAAGCAAGAGCGAGAGGAGTGAGCGAGGGGGAGGATGTGGGAAGGAGTGCCCCCTCCCACCGTGAGCACTTTTTGCATTTTGATGTTGCAAATGGTGCAATTTTATGCAGGTATTTTGCGTGTTTTATCGACTTGAAACAGTCCCACTTGTTTAAGGTATCAGTGCATTTTTAAGTAAATTGTTATTGAACAATTTGCATATAAATGGTATAATTCAAATAAACTCCTAGTAATGATTCTTACACTGATGTCATGAACGCGACCGAGCCCGAACAAAAGAAACGAGCAAGGGGGGGGGGGGGGGTTGTTGGAGGGGGTTGTCCCTCTATTAATGGATTATGGAATGACGGCGTGAAACGACAAATTACTGGCAGCAATATCGGGAGAATGGCTTAACGATTACATGCGAGCGAGCGGAGCGAGCGAGATTTAAAATGTTGACATTTTACAGTCCGAAATTGCCGTTTGTAGCCATATTTTTTTTGCTTTGGAAATTAAGGTGGGGGGGGGGGCGCACCGGGCGCAACTGCTGGCAATTACTGGCAGCAACGTCAGGTGAATGGCATAACGATTAAATGCGAGTAAGCGAAGAGAGCGAGCTTGAAAATTTTGACATTTTACAGTCAAAAAACTACCATTTGGAGCTATATTTTTTCGCTCTGGAAATAAAGGGGGAGGGCGCACCGGGCGGAACTGCTGGCAATACTGGCAGCAACATCAGGTGAATTGCATAATGATAAATGCGAGCGAGCGGAGCGAGTGAGCTTGAATATTTTGACATTTTACAGTAAAAAAAAACCCTGCCGTTTGTTGCTATATTTTTTTCGCTTTGGAATTTAAGGGGGGCGCATATACGGCGCAACTCCTAGCAATTACTGGCAGTAATATCAGGAGAGCATAACGATTACATGCGAGCGAGCGGAGCGAGCGAGCTTGAAAATTTTACATTTTACAGTCCAACAGCTGCCGTTCTTAGCCGTATTTTTTCGCTTTGGAAATCAAGGGAGGGGGCGCACCGGGCGGAACTACTGGCAATTACTGGCAGCAACATCAGGTGAATTGCATAACGATTAAATGCGAGCGAGCGAAGAGAGCGAGCTTGAAAATTTTAGGCCCTACATTTTACAGTCCAAAAACTGCCGTTCTTAGCCATATTTTTTCGCTTTGGAAATTAAGGGAGGGGGGCGCACCGGGCGGAACTGCTGGCAATTACTGGCAGCAACATCAGGTGAATTGCATAATGATTAAATGCGAGCGAGCTTGAAAATTTTACATTTTACAGTCCAAAAATTGCCGTTCTTAGCCATATTTTTTCGCTTTGGAAATTAAGGGGGGTGGAGCGCAACATGCCACCGGGCGCAACTGCTGGCAATTACTGGCAGCAACATCAGGTGAATTGCATAACGATTCAATGCGAGCGAGCGAAGAGAGCGAGCTTGAAAATTTTGACATTTTACAATAGAAAAACTGCCGTTTGCCGGTAGCTATATTTTTTCGCTTTGGAAATTAAGGGGGGCGCACCGGGCGCAACTGCAGACAATTACTGGCAGTAACATCAGGGGAATTGCATAAAGATTAAATGCGAGCGAGCTTGAAATTTTTGACATTAATCACAGTCCAAAAACTGCCGTTTGAAGCTATATCTTTTTTGCTTTCGAAATTAAGGGGGCGCACTGGGCGCAACTGCTGGCAATTACTTGCAGCAATATCAGGAGAATTTAAATGCGAGCGAGCGGAGCGAGCGAGTTTGAAAATTGTGACATTTTATAGTCCAAAAACTGCCGTTTGTAGCTATATATATATACATATATTTTTTTTTTTTGCAGTAAGGGGGGGGGGGGGGGTGGGGGCGCACCGGGTGGAGCTGCCGGCAATTACTGGCAGCAACTTCAGAAGAATGGCACTACGACTAAATGCCAGCGAGCGCCGGAGCCAGCGGGCTTGAAAATTTTGACATTTTACCGTCCAAAAACTGCCGTTTGTAGCTATACTTTTTCGCTTTGGAAATTAAAAGGGGGCAGGGGGGGGGGGACGCCCGGTGCGCCCCTCCCCCTGGATCCGCCACTGGTAGTCAAGGGTGTCGGTTTATGTTCATGACTGGGGGAGGTATGACCAGCGAGGTGGCGTCGAAGTGACCACGCATGGGAAGGATGTCCAAAATCTATCTAAATAGTAAACACTGTATAGAATACACTTGTACTAGTAGATATGTATAAAATCAGTGCTGCCAGAACCAGGGGTGCGAATTGTTTTTGCCCACGATTTTTTTCTTTGTCTCCGATGCAAAATTTCAAAAAAAAAAAAAATCGATAGAAAATAATAATTATTTAGGGTCCGGCGTTGAGGTCGCTCGCAGACTGATTTTTTTTTTTTAAAGGGTCTGACGGGGGGTGCGTTCGCACCCAACGCACCCCCCTTGGTGACGCCCATGTATTTCAAGGGGTGTAATTTTCACAGTGGGGCCGTTTTTAAAATTGTCGTAAAGCATGTTGGACGTACGCGCGGGACAGAATTTCGTTTTGATTTGGCTGTCATTTTTTAATCGGAGATACATTTATTAAATCAATATCATTGTACTTCAATATATAAGAATATCTTCAAAATTATCCTTTTTCAATTTGTGCAGTGCTGCAAAAACCGACCATGTCGTACCTTTTAAAATGATATTCTATAAAAAGTTTGGCTTTTACAGATGATGAAACATGTGAAGGGAATTGATATTTTATCAATGAGGACATGTGATACCTCCCTAAAAAGTGAATATCGTGTCCGAGAAAACTGTGAAAATTAGTTTGGTTTTGAGGGGTGACCAATTTAGAAACACGCCCAGTGGCACTTTCACCTTCTCCCTCTCCGACAACTCCCTAATCAATTAAGAAATCCCTAATTTTCTTTTTTTTTAAGGTTAAGTCTGATTGTTATTCTATACATGATGTATCATACATTCCAGGATGAGTGAAGTTAAAATATTATTAGAAAGGCTGGATATACATGTATATATTTTTAATTAGATCGTCTACTTGACAAATCGTTGCTGAGGGGATCACAACACTAATATTGATATTGTGCAAGTTCAATAACATTGTGAGCCATATCATTGCTATATGAATTTACACCAACTTCAAACTTCCACAACTTTCGTATTATTGGCGACTGAAAAACAGTGCACAATATACATTTTCAAGCTCTTAAAAAGGGTTATTCGCCAGTGGAAAATATGAGAGAAATAGATATTAATGGGTTTTTTTTGGGGGGGGGGGAGCTGAAAAATAAAGTTTCAAATTTTTGCGAGCGAGCCTAAAATTTAGGTATTTCAGCTTAAGGGCACGGAATATTTGATTATCATATTGTATAATTCTAATCAGGATATAGGGGAAATATATGACGTATATAGGAAACACATGATTCTCTTCAATATTTGGTTGATAATTTAAGTAATTATTAATATTGTGATGATGACTGGCTTTATGAATCACTTATATTGAATAACTGAAAAATTGACAAAGCATACGAGTTTGTGTAAGCAAGTTCAGCGAGGCATTTCCCCATATTTTTCTTCATATTTGCGCAGGTAGGAAATGATTAGACTTTTTTTCAGTTATGAGGGGGATGATGGAGGGGGGGGGGGGGGGTGATAACGCATGAACACCGTCCCCCACCTCTTTTTTTCTTGGGGGGGGGGGGGGGGAGGGGAATCATGATATATACCCCTTCAAAAATAAGCATTTAAATACAAAGGTTTCCCCTTTTTTCTTTTTCCTTTTTCTGCGCCCTCCTGAAGTGGCGCCCGAGGCATATGCCCCCCCCCCCCCCCCCCCCCCGCTAGATACGCCACTGATTTAAGTCAATCTTTCACTGTCAGATTTGTGGATTCATACCCTCTCAATCATATCGACTTGTAAATTGTGTGTAGATGCTCTTCTTTACCAAGTAGATGGCGAAAATTTCAATAATAAATTTTTCCATAATTCCTTTTTTTTTTTTTTTTTTTTGTTATAGAGCTTTATGAGAGCTTTGCACATCCATCTACATTATAGGTACAAACCTGAGAAAGCCAGCTGCATAGTAGCAGCATGTGCCATTCTACACAACCTTGCCAAAGACATGAGGATTCCACTCATTGCCGAGGACATCCAGGGATATGATCAACCCGATCAGGAACTACATCAAGGAATGAATCACAACGTTCCACGGGCCTACAGACGTCACATAGTAGAATCCCACTTTTAGTTAGAATGCACACAATTATGGAATAATTATGTGGATGGATACATCTATGTGGCTGGATAATTTCGTAAAAAGATATATCCTTTTGCAGGCTCTAAATTAATGTTGATCACGCCTCCTCGTGAAGTATGTAATTATCACTCACAATCTAATACCATGATGAACGTATTGTACAATCCTTGTTACCTAGGCAACTGTTAAACTATTACTTGCAGCTGAAAAGTATAAGAATACAAGTGAAATAGACACAACAGTTAGCTCATTTGTACCGAAAAGATCACTGTATCGCCAATGGTATGCTGTACTGTTATGTCTAAAATTTTGAGGGGCAGAGTTTTGAATTTTCTTTTGTTTAGTCACATTGCAAGTTGATAGCATGTTATATATTTGAATGATTTTACTGGTACAGTTGTTACACTGTTATCAGAACGAGCTAAGGAAATATTCATCATTTGACATCATGAAGGAAAGCTCCCCATCAAAACCCAAAGCCATGATTATTTCACCCATTTTCTATATTGGTACTTGCATCTCAAAAACAAGGAGTATTCTGTGTTCTTACTAAGATAATTTGCAAGTACAATTATAGAATATGCTGTTGTAATTATCAGCAGGCATTGTATATAATATTGTATACCAAATTGTAATACAGTTTATCATTACAAGCATGCATAAATACCTGCTGACGAGACGCAAATATACAGAATTGTGAAAGATTGCGAGCGGCACAAGCAAATTTATAAAATTTTAAAGTTTTAAACTACCAAAGAGGAAAATTTTTCGATAATTTTCTTGGTTACTTTTAATACTATTTCGTCCTTACATTGGCTCTATATGTCGGTTCGCATGTAACAATAAAACACAGAAAAAACATTATGGGGGGGGGGAGGTAAGGGTTAATTTTCCTTTTGGCCCCCCTTTGGCTACCCTCTTTATATCATGTAGTCAATAGATATATTCAACAATATTAATACTTATGAAATCGTATACCAGTTTTAAATTCTTTCCAAAGAGAAGGATAAAAATGCGACTATTTCTTCTGCTCATGAACAATCCCTGAAATTTATCAAAGAATCTGAAAAAATTACTTTGTGTGTCTGTGATAAATTGACATGGGTTGCCATTATGCGTCATTTACCACAGGTAAACCCCATTACATCAAGGTCATTGGGACTGCCAATTTTTCCTTGTTACAACCTGTACCTCGTTATAAACATTATATGCATCTTTTTAACATTTCAATATGTCCAATTGAAAATTGGACTGGTAAAATATCCTCGTTAAAGACGGTATCTCGTTATATCGCACCTCATTATTACGGGGTTTTCCTGTACATGTAATTATTGCTAAATTCCATTTCATTGGAAACTCGTTATAGGGAGGTCATTGGAACCTAAAATTTTTACGCGCTATTTTCCATTGTATCTCGTAAAAAATAACAATTATTAATAAACAAGACAATGCAAAGCAAATATTGTCAGTGGGACCTGAACAATTACGTTGTTACAGAAGACTCATATTATCACGAAGTCCTTCGGGACCGGCACTTTTATTGTTAAAAATAATTTTTGTTATAACTGGGAATATTTGCTTTTCTCTTATCTGTTGGGATGGGAATGGCTACGTTTGAACTGAAATCTGGTTATACACGTACCTGTGTTTGTTATAACGCGAGTCCCCTGTATATGGGTATTCATTCATATTAGATCTCCTTATATCGAGTTTCCAATGTATTTTCATTACTATTGTTATTATCATTATTACATATACTATTGTCACTGTAATCATTATCATTATTATTGTCATCATTATTATTACCTTCATTATTATCATTATTATCATCCCCATCACTGAAGGTTAGATTTCACTTTAAGGGGAAACTTAATTAAACCGAACAATGGACTTTAATCCATCAACCTAGAAATCTGTTTAAGGGGAAAATGCCCTACAATATGCTGAAAGTTGTGCTCCCATGGACAATGATAGAAGACAGAAACTTTCCCCTTAACACTGGAAATAGAGTTGTTGTTGTTGTTATACAGGGCGTGTTTCAATAAATTATCTTCCCTAACAAGTCATAACCAACATATTTCAAAAATTTTCTTGCAAACGATGTAAGTTCTCACTTTAGGGAAGTATCACAGCTGCTACTTGATTTAACATGCAGTCCTGGCAACAAATAATTTCATTAGAATAATGGAACCTTTCAGAATATTCCTGAATATACTCAAATATTAGGGAATGTGCATTTGGAAAATGGTATGCTGAATCGATGTTATTTCATGATCTGTATTATACGTAATTGATTGAATAGAATATGAACATAAAAGGTGAAATAAGGTTATTTTTGTTGACTCCATCTGACATGATCATTTCTTGTAGCCTGCGACAAATTTAGAAAAAATTACATTTGGGGAGATGCTCTTACATTTTACAAAACACATGCATGCTCTCACTATGCATACAGAAGAATGTAAGCTAATACAGTGGAAACTCAATATAACGAGATGGTCGGGACCGAGTCATTTTCCTCGTTACAGCCGATATCTCGTTATATCAGTAGGCATAAAAGAAAGCATAACATAAAGACATTAATTTGCACATGTGGGACTACCCATCATATTTCAATCAATACTAATAACTTGATATTGTTTGTGAGGGAATTACTCACCTTTATGGGTAAGAAGATGTTTTTTGCCAAGGAAATCCAATATCAATAATGTGTTTCTTAATTATAGATGTTTGAATTTGTAAATTTGTATAGCTTGCGATTGTATCATGCAAGATCGTCTGTGGATTGGTATGTGGTTATAGTATGGGTGTGTGTTGTATGGAAAGCTTGAATATGGTCTAAACAATGCTGTGTGTTTGTGTGACACATTCTGTATACGTACATTATGACTGCGTGTGTGTGAAGATGGGGAATTCCCCACGTAGAAAGCCAATCACAGCATCAGATTTCCTCACACCTGCTAAACGTCATGATGATGTGATGTATACATATGGCTGTCCCACCACATTTTTTGCATGCATCAGTGTGCGCGCACACACACACTTACACGTACAACATGCAGTGCTAGCTGGAGTGCACTGAAGGAAAATAATGATGTGTGTACAAGACAGTTTTCGGCACATCAAGCTTTACAATCTCGGAAGATGATAGCACAGGCGAAGTAAAGCTTTACTGAAGACATTTTGCTTTAACTCGCTATAGCAGGTTTGATTGGCTTTGTTTTTCTTTGTTTGGAAGTCAGAAATTTATCTCATTATAGCAGTTATTTCGTTATAGCCGATCTCGCTATAAGAGTAGCATTTTACATAGACTTGTGTGGAGGAAATTTGGGATCGGGAAAATTTCTTCATTATAACCGATATCTCGTTATAGCAGTGTTCGTTATACCGAGTTTCCCCTGTAGCTACCTACTCCAGGATCAAAAATGAGAGGCACATTTGCCATAAAATTCAATCCAAAAAGGAGTTGGTTTCAATCACATTCTTAAATACATTCTAGTTACATTCAATTACATTTTCAATGACATTCCAGGATTAGCCAGAGCAATTCTTAAAGGTACATGCAGGGGATCCCATTTGCAACTTGCAAGCCACTGAAAATCTTTCCCAAATTTCTTCTACAGATGGCTTCTGACCCCAGAACAACATCTGTGAAGTTTAAACTAACAATATTTCATAGAACAGGAATAGGAAGCAAAAATATATCCTAGATTTTCCTTAATTGTCCCCGCCGAACGAGTTCGAGCAGGGCTCCGTACGTGTGTGTGTCCGTCCGTCCGTCTGTCCGTCCGTCCGTCCGTCTGTGCGTCCGTGTGTGATCAAACTGTTCAATTTGCTACTTCTCTGTCATTTATGAGCCAATTTTGATTCTGTTTGCTTTATGTGATAGCACTACATGGGAGCTTTGAAACTTCTACACAAAATTTCAGTTGTGACCTTTGACCTTGACCATTGACCTATATTGTACATTTTGCTTCAAAATGCTACTCCTTCGCCATTTCTAACCCGATTTTGATTCCGTTTGCTTTATGTGATGGCACTAGGTGAGGGCTTCAAAACTTCTACATAGAATTTTGACCTTTGACTTCTTTGACGTTTGACCTTGGTTTTTTACCTATATTGTACATTGAATACAAAATGCTACTCCTTCGCCATTTCTAACCCGATTTCGATTCCGTTTGCTTGGTGATGGCACTAGGTGAGGGCTTCAAAACTTCTACACAGAATTTTGACCTTTGACTTCTTTGACCTTGATTTTTTACCTATATTGTACATTTTGCCACTAAATGCTACTTCCGGCGGGGACATATGTTACGCATCGCGTAATTTCTACTTTTCCTTGTTTTGAATTCGGAGTTAACCCCACATGAAATTAAATATCAATCAATTATCATAAATTACATTATTATTACAATAACTTACATTAAATGTATGATGGTTCTCTATCGATATTTACTTTAAAATGGCACTAAGTTTGCAAATTATCAGGCTTTAAACCTGCAAATGGGATCCTCTACCATTAACAGGACAATAGGTTACAATGTAGCTTTGCTTTGGCAGGATATTGTAATGACTATTAGTCTTTTAAGTCCTTGAATCATCTCTGGAATGTAATCAGAAATGTAACTTGAATGTAATTGAGCCCACCCATGATCCCAAAGGATATAAATCAACAATTTTGAAACATGCCCAGGTGTGGTGGAAGAGGGAGCATACTTACATACACATCTTTCAACATGAGAGTACATATGCAAAACCATAAATGAGACTGGGCTCATACATTCTAGATTTCAATAGTGACACCCCTGCCAGGCCAAGGTACAGAGGTCATTTATTTAATGATGACCAAATGAACAAGATATATCAATTGGCAGTAGGTGATACACATTTCAAGCGTCTACGCAAAAGGCCACCCCCCAAAAAAATATGTTTGCTTGACCTTATTAAAAAGTACAAATTACCAAAATCCAAGAGGGTCGGTATTTTGTTGTTTTCTTTCATCTGTTTTTCTTTAGGTATTTATGTTTTTAAACACATTTTTCATTTTGCGTTAAAAATAGATCACAAATTTGTAGAAGATGAAAACTGTGGGAAAAAAAATTGAAATAGTATAAAATAAATAAATAAAAAACCCGAGCCAAAATTTCCAGGATTTTCTGTTGGTCGCAAAGGGCATACAATTTTTTTTTTTTTTTTTTTTTTTTTGGGGGGGGGGGGGGGGGGGGGGGGGCCTAACCATAGACTGCCACACCCTTGGCATCCTTACTGTTCAGTAAGAGACCGGAGAAAGTGTTCTCCATCAATGTCCATCTTCACCTTTTTTATTTTCAAGGTGAGCAGCTCCTTCTCTAGCTCCAACTTCGCCTGCTCCGCTTGAAGTTTCTTGAATTTCTCCTGAGAGCACTTTATCTCCCATTCCAGGTATGTGTTGTAGAGTTGGCCCTCTGACTTACGCCTCTTGTTTGACTTCCCAGGCAGTGAGGCAACAGCTGCTGCCGGTTGCAAGGGGTCTCTAGCTGCTGATGGTTGTGGTGGGGCTCCAGCTGCTGCCAGTGGCAGGGGGGCTCTAGCTGCTGCCAGTTGTGGTGGGGCTCCAGCTGCTGCTGGTGGAAGGGGGGCTCTACCTGCTGCCCGTTGCAAGGAGGCACCAGGTACTGTAGGTGGCAGGGGGGCTCTAGCTGCTGATGGTTGTGGTGGGGCTCCAGCTGCTGCCGCCAGTGGCAGGGGGGCTCTTGCTGCTGCCGGTTGTGGTGGGGCTCCAGCTGCTGCTGGTGGCAGGGGGGCTCTTGCTGCTGCTCGTTGTAAGGAGGCTCCAGGTACTGTCGGTGGCAGGGGGGCTCTAGCTGTGAGAGGTTGCGTAGGGACTCCAGCTGCTGGTGGTGGCAAGGGGGCTCTAGCTGCAGCTGCCGGTTGCGGGGGGGCCCCAGCTGCTACCGGTGGCAGGGGGGCTCCAGCTTGTGGTAGTGGTGGTGGTGATGGTGGTGGGGCTCCAGCTGCTGGTGATGGGGCTCTCCTATGTGGTGGTGGGACTTCAGCTGATGATGCAGCTTGTCGGACTGGTATCAGTCCACGCCTGCAAGAAAAGTGAGAAATCACAAAATTGTTTTAATAATATTGCCATATTTCCACAAACAGTAAACTGTACAAGTTGTAGCTCTGAGAGCTTTTACAAGATTTGAATAATATAATGCCTATTTTGGGCGAATTGAGGGAAATTTAAAATGATTATTAATAAAAATACATAATTTTGAAAATTTACGTGGGGGGGGGGGGGGGGAATGCCCCCCCCCCCCCTTCCCCTGCTGCATACAGCCATGCTTTAATAGCGTGTACCTGATTCATAACTACACATATCCCATTGTTTATGTCATACGTCCCATTCAAGTTGTATGATCAAGGGAGCGGTGGTTATTGTTTCGGTTCTACATTCATTTTATTAATCATTTGACACAATTTTCAGGATTTCCACTTAATAATAGTAGTATTGACTGGCCTTCAAACAGCCAGACTATATCTTTACCCTCTCTGAAATCAAATTTTGCCCACAAATATTGCTTGGGCAATATTTGATTTCAAATCGGGCAATATAGTCTCCTATCTCTTACAGGCCAGTCAATATTATCATTAAAAAGGTACCATTAACAAGTCATTTTTTAAAAAGAAATTTCCCTTTATACAATAGGCCAACTATGACAAAAATCAAATCAATAAACTAGTACGGATATTTTTTAATTTCACATTTCATTAAATTTTATTAAAATACAATGATAGTTTTATTAAATTGGATATAATTTTTAAAAAGAAAATTAGATATTTGATGATTATAAAGGCAATTCATCAAGGAGTCATGATTTGCTTTGATACTGCTATTTTGTATCTAAAATGATTTAATTTTTATTTTTTTATTGTTCAGTGGGCCTTCCCCCAAAAAAATGAGCGTTATCTGCACTTTGCAAGTTCTAATTATTATCAATTTGTTACATTGTAATTCTTATTTGAGTTCCAAGCGTGAAAGTTGTTACAAATATTTATTTGAAAGAGCTTTATCAAATACTGAACAAGTTTTATTTTTTTGAAGTTAACTTACCAAAACCATTTCTGTGCTTTAACCCTTCCTTATGAATATTCGAATGAGTTGGTTATATCATAGCAACACAATTTGTAATACCATCATTACAATGTGTTAGCAGGAAATGCTCCCCCCAGAATGTGACATACTACCTTGAGACAAACACTCTCCCAGGCCCATCCCACCTCCATTGAACAAAACTATTCAGCCAGCCAGGCACGCACAAACAAGCTCCGCCCACTTGGCCTGTCACTAAAATATTAAAGCAGCGATTGGTTGACCAAGGAGTTCTGGCTTGACATGGATAAAGTATGGATGTGCTGTGTGTATGGATAAAGTATATGGATCGATGTGCTGTGTGTATACATGTATACATGTGTATGTATTCGACATGCGTGCAGAGCGGTACGGTGAGTGTGCATGCTTACCTGCAGCAGGCCAGGGACGGGGTTCTGCGACATGCCGATTTTTTTTGTTCTCCTCTAAATGTAATGAGAATGCCAGACAAATCTTTTTCGGCTCAAGTGATGTAAACTACGTGTATTTTGTACAAAAGGGACTGAATGTTTTACTTCGACACAGCCGAAATTCGACTCTCGTACTTCGGCTTATCCAAATATTTCTTAAAGAAAATACATAGGGAAAAATCGGGACTTTTTATTTTGCTTCGAGTTAAGTGATTTTCGACTCACTCGACGTCGACTTATCCGAGGTTTACTGTATTAAAATTTCATTTATAAATGTTTATTAAATTTTCATACATGTATTCCCCTAAAAAAAAAATTCTGTAGATCTTATACATCTTGTACATTAAATTTTGAATCACTTTGTACTGATACAGTGCAAATTCAATAGAAAGAGATTTGACATAACAAAATATCGGATAAAGAAATATATATACCTATATTTCTGAGATAAAAATGAAATTATTATTTTTTTTTAATTATTTCTTGAATACTGATATACTGTAAAACATGATATATTCGCGGCATGAATTTTTCGCAAATTGGAGCCGACAGCCTTTTTCATGGCATTAAATATTCTCCAAGTGCCACAGGCATTCAATGCATATAGTGTAAACAAGGACTTTCGCGTGCATTTTAATTTCGCGAATCTTGGCGCTCGTGAAATTAAAGAGCACGCGAAAATTCCTCGTTTTACAGTACACTGTAACAGAATATTAATACAATAACCCAAATTTCCTTGTTAAGAGGTCCTTGTTATAAAGACTTTACACAATATCATACTCATTGATGATTGGATTTTATTTTTTACATAACAAAACAAGAAACTCAGGTTCACTCCAAGAGATTTGGTTGAAAAATAACTTACAAGGAATTTGCTCCATTGAGGATGCCAATCAAGGCTGCTGAGTTGGCTCCAATGGCATTCTCAACTCTCTCGTCAATGTCAGTCATTACACAGACCGGTCCTCCACCACCTCAAATCAACATGAGAAAAACAGAAGACACAGGTGACGATAACTTTGTAAACATATGGTCTACGTCCTGCCGATTTCAGATGAGAATCACTTTATAACAAGCTCTTGAGCTAAGTTTGCATGTGCGTGTGTGTGTGTGTGTGTGTTTGTGCGTGTGACATTACTTTTTAGACAAGGCAGATACCTCCTCTCATTATTGCATTGGCCCCCAGGTTATAAGGAAATTTTAAAATGTCTAGTAAAATAAGCCAGTTCAGAGCTCCAGTTTGAGCATGAGCAGAAAAAGGTCATTTGTACCGAGAGACAAGTTGGTTTTTTATTTCACTGAGATAAGCAAATGTAATGTTATGATTATTCGTGGAATCCTTATAAATAGTGCCTGACAGTACATCCACCTGACAGCAAGCCTGGTATTTGGCAATGTTAACAGAAAAAGATTGTTAATGTATTCAAAACAGCACAATGAAATAGATGCTTCCCAAAGTGTTGATTGACAAACCATCCTGGTCACTTCATCTACACAGGTTCATTCTTTGTTAGAATACGAGTTCCATAAATTGCTACGTTGGGTAAGCTGCTGCATTATGTCACTTTGAATTTAGTTAAGTGCCTAACCAACTGCGAAAAATGAAAGGTCATTTGTACCCATGTGCACATGAGCTTTCTCCGAACTGGCTTATTAAATTAATGTCCTCAAATATATGTTGATCAGCTATAAATTTGACTGGCTGGAGTCTGGGCCATTATATATTATGCATGAAGATCTTTTTCCTTAACACCATACACTTGTTATTTGCAAATATTCAAATTTTTGGCCCAAGCCTACATCCAAATACTTTAAACTGACATTCTAGCTTGCGAAACAATTCATTGACGATCACATGAACCGACGAATCCATCAAAAATGATCAACATATTGGATTTTCACTTTTTCCCATTTTTAGATAGTTCAAACAAAAGACTATTCTGTTTCAATTTTTAAAGTCATAATATAATGTCAATTAAGATAAAATTGCAAGTAAAATTTGGCCCTGACCGCGAATCGAAACATGTGTATGTACTATGTGCGCTTGCCTCCAAACCTGCATCATAAACATAATATACACACACATGCTCGCCCACACACACACACACGCACACACATGCATATACATTGTACGTATATTACTATATACAAACACAAACACACACTAATACACGCACAAAAACATACACATACACATACACATTCACACAACCACAAATATACACACACTCAGACACACTCATACACATATATACACATATATGCACACACACATACAAACACTCGAACACACACACAAACTAAACACTAACACACACACATGTAGAACTCACCATACACACAGACACACATGTACACATACACACTGTATACGCACACGTACACATGCATAAATGCACACGCATCAGACACAAATGCACACACATACACACATGGACACAAACACACACGTATCATATACACTTGTAAGCACACTAACAGACACATACACACATACACATACTGACACACACACACACATACACTGAAACACATACACATACACACATATGCATATAAACACACAAATGTATACACTCACACGTAAACATTCACACAAACACAGAAACGCTCATAAGTATGTTAGACGAGCGATTTCACCTTTGTGACGGCACGCACTAAACTGCGATCGGGCGTCTGACGATGAGCAAGACTAAAGACTGGAAAGTAGGTTAGGGTTAATGTTACGGTTACGGTTACGGTTAGGGTATAGGGTAGGGTTAGGGCACGTGTACACTGTTGGCTATTATGTACAACCATGGACCTACTATACATGGACTAGAAACGAAGGTCTTTTTTTGATCCCATCATCACCGCTGCCACCTGATTATGTGCATCTTAATGCATACATTCAGGTGCTGGGATAATGATGCTTGTGCAATCGTGCATGGTCATTGACAAAAGAACCATTTCCCTCATTGCAGTCTTATTTTGCTGAGGTACCTTTTCTGACTCAACTGCCTTTGAATAAATACCGATGAAAGGGAGCAGCAAACCCGAAAACATGACAGTTTTCCTGCCACAAAATTGAAAATTACTGAAGTGGACACTTGTGGACAAGCATGAAACATGGCTTAATGACAAGACATACATGTCATCTACGGTTACTGTCCATGTTTACTCTGGAACAATGTGCGAAAAATGAGGGAAATTAGATTACAAATCACAATCAACCTGTCAAAGTAATTGCTTTCTCTTGTAAAGTACGCGCATTTCACAAATGAAATTACTTGAGCGATAATTCCCCAATGTACACTACAACTGCACATGCATTTTTCTTGATTTAAGATAATTACTATCTTCTGCGCATCAGTTTTTAGATTTATCAAAGCGTCGTCTTGTTTTTATCCAGGCTGGTTGTCGGCGGTGATGGTAAGATCAAAGCAGGAAAGCACGCTTAAAATGTTTTTGTGACGCTTTTGACAGAAACAGGTGCATGAATTACTTAACGAGTGATGAATGTCCATTTGTAGTAGGTCCATGGTACAACTGTGTGGTACACAGCACAGGTGGGACTGAGAAAAATGGAAAAAAAAACAAATCTGTGAATTCTCTCCAAGTGAAAATGTCATTGATATTTGATTTTACCAAATGAAGTTGATGTCCGAGGTACACCCAAACACTGTTATTTCTGTTCCTGCTTTTCTACTTTTATTTGACTAAAAACATACCAGTTACAAAAAATATCTGACAATACAGTCCAAAACCTTTTACAAACCAAATCATTCTTGACTTATACTGCTTCACATTTATCTTAAGTTGTATTGAAATTGAAACATTGAATATGTCAATGACTGCTTTTTTAAGGAAAAAGCAGAATTTCATTTTCTTTTTTCATTCAGTATTAGTTCACTACAGAACTTAAAGCCAAGCAGCCATAGGTGTAATGCAATTATACCTATGCCTGCAGAGGTGGGGTTAGGGATAGGGTTAGGGCTAGCATTTGCCACTTTTACATGTAGTCTCTAGTCTCGCTCATCATTTGCTATCCAATGCAATCTTAGTGATTCGACGGTTCGAAGATCATGCACATTAACTTCCCGGTCTGTAAACCATTGAATCATTACATTTACCACAGTGCATGTAACGAGGTTCACTTTACATTGCTGAAGTAATCAAATTTTTGACTGTATAAGGTTTATACTACCATCATAGTAAGCAGAAGAATTCAGGCTTTCTTACAAGGGATATTCTTTATAGCATACAGTTCATTTTATATGTACAAAACAAATACGAAACCCGCCCAAACTTTATCCTCCTTTTCCTCGAAATTGTGTTTGCGCCCAACAGGGACCAATTTGTTGGTTCGTGTGATTGTCAATGAATTAATGGTGATAAATACATACACCATTCCATGTCTATATGATGCACATCACAACACAATGTATATGTCATCCTGTCATCACTGCCACTTGAGTCTTGACCAGGGGGGTCAAGCCCTGCCATTTTGTAAAAATAAATTGAACGCACAAATAGAGGGTCACTGAATAATTCATTTTGTTAGATGATACGCGCAATAACTGTTTTAATTACTGCGACGCAATATGAAAAACTGTTGGGTCAGCGAACTGTGAATGCTCACGTGATCACAGGTAAAGAAAATAGGTCACAGGTTTATATCGAATTTGTAAACAAATTATCATTCATGATTACAAATTACACACACACAAAACTAACCAATGTCATTACTGAATGCCTGAGCCTCGTTCTTGATACGTGCTGGTCTTATTGTTGTGCGCCACACACAACGCAGCTACATGTATGCCCGTGACGTCACCACCGTCCACTAACGATGAATTATTCAGCTATTCAGTGACCCTCTATATGTGCGTTCAATTGATTCCAGTGGGCCGGTCCGAGAACAATGCTTAACATGCTGACGTATCACAAAGCTTTCCGTCTAGTAATTTTAATTGATATGTCATGGTCTTGACCAATAAATATGTCAGATTCGATTAGTCAGGGAACTTCACTTTTTTCATTGACATTTGTTGGTCAGGAGGGGAATTGTGAACGAGGGCTGTGGATATTTACAATCTGTATCAGTACAATTGTACATTGCCTCACAACGTGGAATTGGGACCTAAAGAAATGCTTCAGGGCCCTGCTGTGGTAGGAAATGAAGAACTATTGTCAATACCGGAAAAAAAAAGTGAAATTCCTCGACCAATTCGACATACATTGTATTTATCGGTCAACACTGCCACGCCACTAACTTCAGGCTATACCGGCTAACCCTAAATCTAACTTAGACAGTACTATTAAACTCTTACAAATACCGTACATCTACATGTCCCAGTTTCCGTTCAGCAGTTTGTAGTTGTAAAGTGATACATACCGAAGAAAACGTGCATAATTTAATTTGCATAATATGTGCAGTATGCGGTCAATGTGCACATACAAAAATATTTAGAAGTTCATCAATCACACATCCAAAATACTCTGTGAATCTTAAGATTGAGATCTAACGGTTAGAACACTAGTTCTAGACCTAATTCTAACTTGTTAAACTGTGATTCCTCAATTACACTGTAGAAAATACAAAAATCACATTTGTTTGAAAATGGAATCGAACAAGCTGCATTGATCATTTAGAAAGTATTCCTGAAACAGATATTCAAAAATGAATGGAAGCACCACACATTACTTCATTACCGATTACCCTTGACTTGTATTTGGCCATTTTGTGCATGCATAGGCTAACAATACTATAGCCCGTTACATATTCAATGTTGAAAAAAAAATCAAATGTAGAATGAAAACTTAGCTTTATTTCTTTGCTGAACGAGATCCGAAGAACCCTCAAACTAGTATCACTCAGAACAGGAGACTAGAGTCTACTAGTATGTGGGTTACTTGACCGAAAGATCGGTCTGTATCTGTCCGTCGGGGAATGTTCCGCGGAGACTGCGTCTGGCTTCACGGATCCCCTCCGTATACAGACCGAAGTCAATGATTGCGGCTCCTGTGTGGAGCAGTCGCGCACAGATCAAACATTACGATAAACCAAATTTCAGACAGCTTTTTTACATTCAAACAAGTATGACATGACATGACACATTATGCAGCAATATTTGGGATAAATTTCTCACATTGTGCAATTGAAATACTCACATAACCTCGGTTATAATGCAGAAATTTTATCGATATCGCAACATCGCCGTTCGCGAGCAGTAAGTCGCCATTTTGAATCTGTAACAATTGCTAAGCCAATCACATGCGAGGTACGTGTTTTAGTAAAACAAACACGTAGAAACTACCTCGCATGTGATTGGCTAATAGACTCATAGTGTATGTTTCTGCAGTTTGAATGTGACGACGCGACAGGCTGTGTTTTACGTTGAAAATTCTCCTAAAATGTTGGATTACTCATTAATCTGGTGAGTGTAACGTATTCTAAAAGAAATAATTTCACCATACAAGCTTAAATTTGCCGACCTAGGGCCGTGAATTTGACGCAATCGAGAAGGGTGAGGTACCTCACCCAATTTTCCATAGAGTCTAAGAGACAGTGGTTAAGAACATCCACACAGCAATGGGTACTGCAACCTTCCGTCTGTCTACGGAGGACAGCGTCAATGGCAAAATATAAAAGAGTCCTCCGGACAGACGGATCTTTCTGTCTAGTGGGTTACATGTACTGTAGTTTAATCACAGCATGCAGCTGCACAGGAGCAACTGATGATGCATGATGCAGAGGCTTTCACCGAACACCCTATGAACCCAACTGGGGCAGCGCTGCCAGTGGCCCGCGTGCAGGATGACTGACAGAGTGATGGTTGAATTGCGCCTTGAGCCCGAGCTGTACTGACAAATCCAACAATCGAAAGATAAGCTGATACAAATCGTCCTCGCTTGCTGGAAGTTTTGACGGAGTAGTCTAGACCTAACTTGTCTTTAAAAGTAAAATTGATACTGTATGCAGCCGACAAAAACCGTGATTTGTGAGCAGTTTCACAGACAGCGCAGAGCTTCAGGTCGATCGTGAAAAGGGCTAAAATTGCTGTGCGCAAGCGCAAGATTTGACCCAATTTTGACCTTTTCTTGTTATTCTTACTGCGCCATCTACGATTTGTTCCATATGTTCCTCTCTACATTCACGTAACATATTACTTATATATCACCTCATTATTCCAATAAATCAAATAAATCAACATACCTGTCTTTGACATCTCCTGTCTTTCCTGGTAACGGTGCTCTTTCATAGTGCTGGAAAGGTTGTTCCATTTTTTTTTAATCTCGGGCACCGACCTCCTCACCCTTGATACAGCATTCACCCTGCTGGTGATTGCCGCCCAGGCCCGTTCTTTATCTTTATGTGTCACGGTCTGGCCAAGTTTAGGTTTTAGGACGGCCTCGAACTCCCTATACCCCTCCACCAGCTCATATTTCTCCAATTCACTGAAATTCTTTTTTCTTCTCTCGTCGCCTTCCATCATCTTCGATAGCTATGATCTCCGAGTAGGAATACATACGTTAGACAAGGTTTGTGCGAAAAACAATTAACACGTAATTTCCCATAGGAAATCGTCGCACAGCGCAGCGGTGATCGTCTGCCCATTTTGGCCAAGACATCGCGCAAAAATTGTGACGTCATAAGTAAAAAACTTATCTTCGGGCGATGTCATCGATCTTCGCTAAGTTTAAGCCAAATCTTTGCTCAGCATTTGAATACGACTTAAGTAAACTACTTAGCCAAGTAAAATCCTAAGCTCAATAACAGACTTAACTTAAGTATGGATTTGAATACCGGCCCTGATACGCAAGTCTACGCAACACTGCGCAACACTACGCAACTGTGCGCCATCTATACGCAACAGTACGCCACCGAACCCCTTTCACACCATAGCACTTTTTGTGCTCGCGTATGACATGGCGTAGTGTTGCGTACTGTTACGTAGACATTTGCGTAGACTTGCGTTGACTTGGCGTACATTTTCGTAGACTTGCGTAGGCCTGGCATACATTTGCGCAGTGTTGCTTACAGTTGCGTAGCCTATTATTATAGGTGCAGATTTGGCATTCAAATGCCTGACCCATGTTAGAAAACTGCTTAAAGGACAAGTTCACCTTCATAAACATAAGGATTGAGAAAATGCAACAATATTAGTAGAACACATCAGTGAAAGTTTGAGGAAAATTGGACAATCGATGCAAAAGTTATGAATTTTTTTACATTTTTGTGTTGGAACCGCTGGATGAGGAGACTACTACAGCTTGTGAGTCATATGCGTACAACAGTATAAAGAAAATATAAAAGAAAATTCAACATATTTTCACTTTTTTCGCATAATAAAAGAGCAATTGACTTACCTCTTTCTAAAGGCAGGGGGAATAATATTACCCATAACATTTATCGGTAACGAGTCAGGGGAATTTGTACTTTTTTCAAAAGATGGAATTTTGTGAAATTCTCTTTATATTTTCCTTATATTGTTGTACGCATGTGACATCTAAGTTATTCATACACTGCAGTAGTCTTCTCATCCAGCGGGTACTACACAAAAACTTCAAAAATTCATAACTTTTGAACGGATTGTCTGATTTTCTTCAAACTTTCAATGATGTGTTCTACTAATATTGCTACATTCTCTCAATCCTTATGTTTATGAAGGTGAACTTGTCCTTTAATATCATTCATTCCATTGGACTCTGAATTGCTGGTGAATGTATAGCCTACTTACCTGTGCTCTTCGAGACTTGTACTTAACTATTTTTCTTCTGTAGGCGTAATAATTGTAAAATGCCGAAAAGGAAGAACAAAAGGTGTGGTAGGAACAAGAATTCTCCTGCTCGTTATACATGCCTCTAGTGATCAAAATGCAGACAATTCGCCAGCACTAGTAGACCCAAACGCATTTTCTTCAACCCGTCTGGTTCGTGAAAGCCTTTACTTGTAGACTCGCTGCTGGCGAGTCATGCCACAAAATGACAGAGGCTTCATCAGCCAAGTCCTCAGCGCAAGAGCATCATCTCCCACAAGGAAGTAGTCAAATGGCTGCATGGTCATCATGGGGCAGAGGGTCTGTTGCAGGGAGGTTCAGCTTGATGGCTTAATGGCTGTCTTGAAAGGGCTCTGGTTGAACACGGGGCGATCGTTAACGGCCCGTTAACGATCGCCCCGTTACTGTCCAGGCATGCTAACCTGGAAATATCAAACTGCACGTTACTTGAATATGAGACCATTCTGAAGCAAATAATTTTCACACAACAACAGATATAATGTTCTCTTAAACGAATCCCACAAGGATTTGAACAATCATCCCCCAGCATTCCCACTGATTCCCACTGATCAGTTACTAGCCATCCCTTTTAATCGAGAAGAAACCTTTGAAGTTATAAAACAAATTTCAGGTCTTTGCAGGTTTCTTGATGACAACATGTTTATAAGCAAATCGAAATCCATATTGTAGGGTCTTGTAGGTATTGTAAGCCTTAAAGTTATGGCAGGTTTCAGGTTCCAAAGATTCCAGAAGTTGGCATCTTGTTTTGTAATTCTCAGTGCAATTCGTGTCAGGAGTTAATTGAATACCTGTGGCGCCATCCGCATAAAATTGATTATCTTAATGAAGAAAAATCTTCGGCATGCAGTTCTTTCATCAGTTGTTCATAATTGCCGATGTATGGATCAACACCGGATCCAAGGTTTGATCCACACTCTCCACACGCTTCACACGTTCGCATTCTGCGATGCGAATCTGTAGGGCGTCCAAAATGCTGAGGAATTAAAGATAGTAGCAAAGGATATAACCTCCCCCATGATATTTTGCTACGTATTCGAACAGTATGCAAGAGTGAACTAAAAAGCAGAAGGCTAAATGTGCTGAAGTAGCTCAGCAGTTTCATCAATTTGTTTATAAATCGCTTCTTAATTACAGTTGTTGTAATAGCTTCTTAATTACAATTGTTATTGTAATCCCTGCAGCATAGACATGCGTACTGTATATCATATCATTGATTTCCTATCGTTGTTAATGCAAGTCAAACGACTGTGTTTTAAAATTACTTATGTATGTTGATTTGCAGAAAATAAAGTATTTATCAAACAAAATCAAACACATTAATCGGCGGTACGCAACTCTACGCAACTGCAAGCAACTCTACGCGGTCTGTACGCCCGGCCTACGTATATATACGCAACTCTACGCCCGTTATACGCAAAATACGCTACGCGGATACGTGCTTCCTACGCAACCATATGTAACTCTACGCCTGGACTACGCCGGGACTACGCCAGTGCGACGCGTAGCATCATGATTGTTTTTCAGGAGTACGCAGGTAATTTCGGCGTAGACGCTACGCAACTCTACGCAACTGTACGCAAAGCCCGGAGTGAAACCCCCTTTAAGTCTCTACACCAGCTCGTCATGCACCCACATAGGCCACTTGCTCGACATTAAAAAAAAAGGTCAATGAATTGTGTTTTTTTTTTCCTTTGTCTATATCATGCGTATTTTGTGATGTAGATGTATGTGTATATAGTTACTTAAAGGTGGGATATTTTCTTTTGATTTTAAGCATGATATTCTTAAGATATAGATGAGAACGGGAATTTCCCATTGAGATAAACAAACCTCTAGTTAGTATGCTATCATACAGATTGAGAAACGGATAAATATTGGCCTCAATTTGCTTCGAGGTAAGCAATGTTTTCCCTATATCTGACGTCGATGTATACGATGTTGACTGTATGCATTCGAAATCTTCTGGTCATTACGAGCACAAGTGACGCCGATAATTGTTTTCGTTGTCACTTACTACGATATGGTGAAGTACTTCCATTTTCGTCGGTCACGCACTCCCAGGTATCTTTCATACTGCAGTTAACCCAAAACGAGTTAGCAGCAGAAGTTCGGTACAATACCAGTATGTAGTGCAGAAAACCAAACTCGCAGGGACTCTCCACGAACATTAACGAGGGCCTCCGCTGCTCGCTCGTGCCCAGAGTCACTGGCTTCATCAAGTCACAGGTATCTCGAGCTTCATGCCAGCTGAGAGTGGCAGCATTGTTGATGATATGATAACACTTGGTGCCGGCGAAATGCCATCCGTCGGGGCAAATTTCTGGAAAATAATTAGATACAACTTGTATAACCCTTATAGGCATTAGTTACCGTTTGCAGATGAAACAGAAACCCAACTTTAGTACCTCACAATAATTGCAAAATGTGAGTTAGGGATAGAAACAACCAATGTGAAGATATCAATAAGTATAATCAATGTTAAGCATTGTTACATATTCCATTTTGGAAAATAGTTATAATAAGATTGTTTTTACAATAAATCGTCTACAGTTACGGTTTATTGGGAAAACTAGTGCTATCTCCTAATATCTTAGGCTTTTATGTAAAATCTTTAAACATGGTAGGATGTTTTGTGATACAACTTAATGACCTACACATATGCATCAATGTGATAACTCGATCATTTTTAAAATCACTGTTCCCTATGGTAAACAATACCTTTATAATACCTTTAAGGTAATCACGTGGTAATGGTGGGGAAACGGATTAGATTTCAAGCGAAAGAACTGAGGGGATGATGAATGCCAGAAACTGCGTACTATGATGAAATGCATGCAAACACACACATTCACATATAGGCCTAAGATATACACATACATATATATATATATATATATGTATATATATATATATATATATATATACACCAAAAAATACAACGGTATACCTCCACTACGATAACTCTAAAAATTGTGAATCAATCCAAACAATTTCAGGGTATGAAATTATAACTCATTGCCCACATCTTACAGAAAACCCCCATTCAATTTGCTTCAGTGGTCAAAGAGAAATGAGGATTTTTGTAGAGACTCATGACATGCTTTACAACAATCCACATTTCCCTGTGACCGCTTAAAGGGATAGTACAGTATTGGTGGAGCTGAGGATTTGGCTTTCAACTTTTTGCGAGATACCAAGAAACCACTTATTGAATGCTACAGAGCATGCCATTCTAAGAGGAATTCAAAGTTTATTTGATGAAACAAAGTAACACAAAGTGATCGTAATAAAATGTGGGTCCCACATTTTATTAGTATTGCTCTTTGTGTATCTCAGCCATTTCATAACCAATTTTCATCACATAAACGTTTAATTCCTCTTGGAATTACATGCTATATCATATTTCGTAAGAAGTTTCTCATTATCTCACCCAAAAACCTGAGGTTAGGTCTCAACCAAAACTATAAAATACGAGCCCTTTAACCAAACTGAATGGGATTTTCTGCAAAACAGAGCTAAGATTTTATATTATAAGACCCTGAAGTAGCATTTAGACGGTTTAGTCATATTGGATGTTATCAATGGAAAAAGCCGATTATATTTTTTTGGACATAATATATATATATATATATATATATATATATATATATACGTATATATACACTTGTATACATAGATATCAAAAGAAGGAATTAGTTGTGTCTCCGTGTTTTATTCCGGTACTTTGTATACGAAGCTGGGGGCTTTAATGTGAAGTGTACTTCACTGTTTTCCTTTAAAGCTCATTTAAAAAAGTATTTATTATTGAAATATGTCTCCAGTTAGTAGTTTTTGATCAATGTACTTTTTCTTCTTTTTTTCTGAAGTCTCAGTAAGCCCTGATCCATGCAAAGTGTTTTTTTTTCATTCCCTCCCGTTCCTTTCCTTTCTTTGATAATGATATTGCATACATTCATTAAAGCGTATACCTTACCCCCAAAATAGGCATGCTACAGCCTTTATTCTCTCTTGCACTGTCACCTGCACACACGACGCACTGTCACTCGCACACACCTACACTTTTATTGTCTACTATACCATGCAGCAGTCAATGGTGCTGCGTGCTGTTTTTTTTTCTTGTTCTAAAGCGCCAAGTCACTATTTTTCTTTTCTGTTTTTTTTTTTCTGTAGCAAAATGTGTTTTGTGTATTAAGATTAAGAGTTTTATGAGTACATATATAATTGGTGTTGTATTACATTGGTATCACATATTCAGATAGGGCCTCATCTACGTCAAGCTCTGCTTATGATGACGGTCCCCTGTATTGATTTCTCCTTTGTTATTAGATACAGTAAGCCTTAATATGTTATTTTGATTCATAATTATGCCACTTCAGACTGAATGTTGTTACGCAAATGATTTTTGTTTGTATTGATTTGTATGTATCTGTATCATTTTTGTTTTCATTTGCAATTGTATTCGGAGAAAGAAAATGCAGAAATAAACCAAACAAACAAACAAACAAACAAACATCTAAGTCCGAAGTTCGTTTGGATCTTTTTATCTGATTCAATGTAGTGTTTCTCCATCACATCTTTGCTATTTTATTACACTCTACTTATCTTCCATTTTTAGGTGTGCCGAATGAGAGAGAGAGAGAGAGAGAGAGAGGAAACCGTGCGCGCTTTAAAGATGAAATCCACCCCACAAAATAAATAAACTTCAAAGGAAAGAGAAAAATATTTTCTACAGAACGATACAAACTCTGATATATCTTTGCATGAAAACATGCTTTTACTTGTACTAGATGAAAAATTGGGGGGTAATTTCATTAACATACAAAAAAAAATGTGAGGGTATGACATAATAAACTTTCTCATTTCATTATTCATAAGGACTGGTCAAGAAATGTTTTCCGAATATATGTGACATTTCAAAATGTCATATCTTCCTTACTTCTTATCCGATTTTAGTCATTTTTGCAACGTTCTTTTAATAAGGAGTATTCTTCTCTTTCATTTTGAAGTTTATGAAAGTGATATACCGCTGTATATTAATAGTTTTTGTATAGTTGTAAATGTCGGGTTAATGTATTATGTTATTATGGTGCATACGTTACCGTATGTTAATATAATTGAGTTTAATTCATATTTTGTGATATGTCTGTGGTGTACCTGTGATGTATTGAATGTTTATTTTGCTGTGATATCCAATGTACAAAGAATTTCCATAGTGGACAATAAAGCAATCAATCAATCAATTTATTTTGGGGTGGATTTCCTCTTTAAAGGTACAATAATCTTGTCCTTCCTAAGAGCCTCGAATCCGTTCTTTGGTACAACGTGCCAATGCTGACGGGATGTGGTCTTCAAAAAGCCTCTTATATGCTCAAAGTCGCAAATAGTTGGGTTTGTGATATTTAGCGTGTTTGATGTTGTTGTTGTTGTTCTTCCTTTTTCACTCTCTCATTACACATACAGCAACTTATTGTTACGTTATAAATCATTTATTAGTTTACATTTCAACTTACACCCTGAAGATGGGAATTTACTCATTTTTAAACCAATCTATGATTTTACTTCTTTATGTTATTCACTGTCCATATGTATATGCTTTGGAAGTATAGCAGTTGTTGCTGTTTGTAATGCACAGAGTTGACAGCCCTAATGATTCTTTCGAATGACTACAATCAAACCGACTGTTTGGTAATTGCTACACGAGACACTTGATTTCAACGGTTCATGTCAGTCTTTGAGGGATAATGTGTGTGTGTGTGTGTGTGTGTGTGTGTGTCTTGTTTTTGTTTTTGCATGTGTGAGTACGTGAGTGTGTGTGTTTACGTGTGTGTTTACGTGTGTGTTTGCGTGAAAGCAGTAGCAGAAATTTAAGAAAATGTTTTACCTACCCGTCTCACAGTCATGTCCCATCCAACCATCAACACAGTCACACGTGTATCCATAAGCCGTGTCTCTGCAACTTCCTCCGTTTTCACAAGGATTACTCACGCAAGCATCGACTTTGGCGTGTTTGTGGAAAGAAATTGTGAGAAATGAAGAGAAAAAGAGATGAAAGAAACACAAATTAGGCTGATGTATCTGAAATTTTGCTCTGGATATTGATATGAGTTAGGAATGGAACAATTCTGAAAAGTATATCCAAACCTCAGCACAGCTACCGCCTCATTTCTTCTGTGTGTGTGTTTTTTTTTAATTCGATTTTGTAACATTTATTCTCACTCAATACAAAACATTAAAAAATAGTAACGTGGAAAATTAACATGCATTTTATTATGTGACATAGCAGAATGATAAATGCAATATGACAACGCAACGGATAAAATATCATGTATTGCCGTCCTTTGAGATCTCGCTCTTGAGCAACCAACTAAAGTAATAAAGCATATAATGCTTCTTTATCCTAACCGACATCTTATGGAAGAAAAAAAAAAAGACTAGATGAAAAATAAATTAAAGATACATATTTTCATTACTTTTTCTTTGACATCTAGACTTCCATACTTTACGAAAATTAATTCGTCACCATGACAGGATTCCCGTAATGTCCGGGACGTGTGTGACGACAACACTGAATAGTAAAAAGCACCAACGGTTATACCTACCTCTTATCGCTATTTGGCAGATGGTATTGTAATCCCTTGTGCAAAGTTTGTCTTCGCCAATCGCATCATCGACAATCAACACACCACAGGCCTCATCCAGAATACTTGGTTCACCAACATCCCAATCTGAGAAATATCAGTGGCAGAGTTTGTAAAATCATCGAATTAATATTGTAATGTGAACTGAGACCTACTGATATTTACATTCCATGCATACCGTAAGAGGATTAAAGGGAGCGTATAGTTTTGGCTGAGACCTAACTTCCGGTTTCTAATATTTTTGGTGAGATAATGAGAAAGCTCACTTGAAATATGAAAGAGCATGTAATTCCAAGATTCAACATTTATTTGATGAAAATCGATTTTAAAATGGCTGAGATATCCAAAACAGAGCATTCCTTGTAAAAGTTGGGACCCACCTTTTATTAGGATCGCTTTGTTTTACTTTGTTTTTGGATGTCTCGGTGATTGCAAAACAGGTTTTCATCTAATAAACTTTAGATTCCTCTTGAAATGGCATACTCTGTACTATTTCATAATGTGGTTTCTTGGTATCTCGCAAAAAGTTTAATGCCCAATTCTCATCCTCACCAATAGTGTACAATCCCTATAAGAGATTCAACAGAATTGAATAAAAGATGTCCCACTTTATTCATCATGTTTCATTTTATGGCAAAAGTAAAATCCTTTCTTAATCTGAGTCTAATTCAATAACAATTCTGAATTTATAACAATCCTGCTTGCACAATTGATTTAAGTTTACGCATCCCTGAAACCGCATTTGATCATCATTTTACCACACATTTTGTTAGTGCTTAATTAGACATGATGAAAAAAGGGTCTTATGTTCATTCGAGCTCTTGATTCCTGAATGTATTGCCATATCTACAAGGTGCAATGAGTTTCATACACTGAAAATTCCCGACGCTCTCTCCATGGGCAGTTGACTGTATATAAATATCATCTTTGGTAAATTTGTGGCCAATTTCCAAAAGATTTGATAAATCGTCACTTGCCCGGCAGAAGGGCCGTTTTATACTATGCCATTTGATTTCCAAAATAAAAAAAACAACAACAACCAATATGAGATATAAGTGCACAAATGTATAAGGACATTAATGATCTGTAATATGAGGAGTCTACAAAAGCGAAACTTGCAGGATGCACTTTCCAAAGTTATGTTATAAGCGATTAGTACAATATGGCAATTACGAAAAATGACGAAACAGGCAATAATGAAATATATCGAGATTATAATAAAATCTACGGAATGTACAAAATATTGTGTAATGTTCATAATTAAACTTAAGGTATCAATGCTAAATAAAGTAGTCATTCTTATATATTGATATTTTCGATGATTAGCTATAAGATAATTTCTCCGGTACGTTTAGACATGTTGCGAGGACATGCAAACAGTCACAGGCACCAAAATAATACATACTCCGAAAAGGCGTTGTACTTCCATACGAGTCCGTTTCGCACACCCAGGGGGAGCTAGCGTTCTCCTTCTTGCAATTGAGCCACACTTTATCAATACCCTTGAAGTGAGTCTTCACGTCGGAAAGCTCCTCTCTGCTCTCGGGGCAGAGCAGGGAGGGTTGTCGCTGACTCCCGTTGCCAAGGGACACCGGCGGACTCTTGGCACATTGAGTTCTAGCCTGTGTCCATTCGTTGTTCAGACCACTCTGAGAATAAACCCGCAAGAAGCATTTGGACTTGGCATAGGTCCAGCCTTGTGGACAAATACCTAGGAAAAGCGAAAGAGAGGACGTTTGTTCTAATTTTTAGTTGTGCAATTTGCAGGGCACTGTTACACTAGAATGCATGTATGTCTGATCAGACAAAGATTATCAAGTTAGACCAATCGAAAGAAACAAGTTAGTATTTCCCAAACATTACACTGGTTATTCTATTTAAAAAAACATTATGTAGGAATGTTGTAAAATCGTACCTGAATGATTTCATTGCAATCATTTACGTATTATATCCTATAGGTCATGTGGTGCCTTACCGAAGGCGCCTATTCAAAGAGTAGCAGGTGTGCATTGTGTGTGTGTGTGTGTGTGTGTGTGCGTGTGCGTGTGTGTTATAAATTGTGTTAAAGATATTGGGTGTGTTTAATATTTAGGATAGATGTATTTTGTTTTGGCTGGGAGGGGAAGGGTTGGTTGGGTTTTTTATTAATGATTTCATTCTAGATTTGAATAATGTATTTTTTGTGTTGTGTATTTGCTCTTGTAGATGAGAATGAGTTACATGATTCAATATATTAAAAGGATATAGGTTTGGTATCATTATGTCAATACTTTCTCTTGAAGGAATTATCTGTAGGATAGATTCATAATTGAGTTATTCATGGTGAAGAGATTATTTGCATTATAAATTGAAAAATTGATTTGTTTTGTGTTTTGAATCGCATTTGTACTGTATTTGTTCAAGTTACACCCAGAATGGATTGATTCATGATTGAATTGAATGAAATCAATAAATATCAAAGAAAAACAAAAAAAAGTGTGTGTGTGAGTATGTGTGCGCGTGTGTGCGTGCCTTTTGTGCTCTCCCTTCACACAATTAAATTTCTCTTTAATTTATATATCTGCGCAACGTTTTATCTTCAAATGACGTCAAGCCTGGTTACAGTTTGAATGTTGTGTATGTGTCTACTTTTTCTGTATACTTTCTGTTACTGTTGAGTTCCCCCCCCCCCATACTTACTTCTACAGCTGAAAGTCTCCTGACTCCACTCTCCGTTGCTACGGCACTCCTGCCAATTCTGCTCTACCACTTCCTTTGCCTCGTAGCCGTCTGCGCAAGAGAACTTCGCCACACTCAAGAAGCGGCGGTCCGCGGGCCAGTAATGGACAGGGGCTTGGGTGTGATCCACTTTGATCTCCGGGCAGTAGTTTGGTTGAGCTTGAAGAAGAGGCACGGGGAAAGAGACGAATTGGATGGAGTCATCACAAGAGGATGACTTAACATGATCTTCTTTTGATCTTTCGATTACCAATGCCCTTGGCCTGGTTGATTTATTTTTATTTTTTTTTTTTTTTGCTGTGTTGATTTTAATCAGCATTTTTATTGAAAAACACGAACACTACACTATGTAACAATGGAATGGCACAATTTGATATAGTGAGTAAACATAATTATAAAGTAAAATTTATTTGCCTGAACTACGTCATAACTTCGTCAGAACCCCCTCAGACAAATTCTAAGATACTTTATTCAGTTTTTAACTCCTTTTCTTCTTCTTCTTCTTCTTCTTCTTCTTCTTCTTCTTTTTGCCAAAGGAGAACAAGTAAAAATCGACGCCATCATCCAGCAACGCTTTACGTGGATTGCAGCCTCAGAGCAAATGAAAATTGAATACCCTACGGTATACGACATCGAAAGAGAGTAATAAGTACATATTTAGTCCGTAAGAGTTGTTTGACGGTAATGTGTTTGTGTGTGTGTGTGTGTTTTCTGGTGAATGCTTATTTGTATGTAGGCTTGGAACAAATTAAGGTGTATGAGACTATGTATATACAGTGAAGACTTTGTAGACCTTTGTGTACGTAATACAACGTGTATAGTTTTCTCCTAGAAATTGCCTTTATAGCAAAAATTAAAACTTTTTCTTTGGGACCAGAAAGGAAGAAGATAGGCCTAACAGGCTTGTATGGATCTATTGTATGTTGCTCTACAGTAAAGCCTTAGAACAACCAGGTCTTCATAGGGCGCATTAGTGTAATTGTGTTCGGCAAGGAATCCCTCATAAATGGAAAATGGCGTTAGCTCGACTGTACAGCTAGGATTATTGACATTTTCTGGATAATCGTCGTCTTATTTTCTAGTCAGATATGAATGTATTATTTGAAGTTAGGTTAAATATACTTTTAAAAGGGAGGGTAGTTGATATAATGTAATGAAGTAGCCATCACAATCTTTGCACAGATGCGTGCAGTACCAGCTCTCTGAAGCACATCCTTAATCCCCCCCCCCCCGTTCCATTTTCCTAGTTTAGCGTGTAGGCATTCTCTTTTTTTTTTTCCTTTCTCTCATTCCATTCTTTCCAACTATTCTGTCAAGTCGTGTCATGTTTTTATGTTTCTCCTGTTTTGTTTCGTTCTGTCGTAAATTATATCGGTGATAAGTGTTTGTGCATAAGTAATACATAAGTTTTTTCTTTTTTTGAGTGATTCACAACATACAAGCTTGCTTTTTAGTGGACCTCTCAATTCTTTTTTTTTTTCTCAACTGAAGCATAACTTTGTACTTTATTTTGCCAGTCTGCATTCTTTTGTTTATCTGTATCATTTATCTTTTGCAAAGTCGAATGTTTATGTTTATGATGTGATTCCAGATCTATTATGTGTTATGTTTTGTTGGAAAAAAAAGGATGAAAATAAATGAATTTAATTGAATTGAATCATGAGTCAATTCAGACAAAAATGCACCATTCTGAGGAGTTCGAAAGTCTCGAAATTTTAATATTTTTGCGACCAAATAATCAGTGTAGCGTATAAGATTCGTGTGTGTACTGTGTGTGTGTGTGTGTGTGCGTGTGTGTGTGTGTGTGTGTGTGTTTTGGGGAGGGTTTGGCGTGTTGGCGTTTGTTTGTTTGTTTGTTTGTTTGTTTGTTTGTTTGTTTGTTCGTGTTTGTATGTGCGTATAGTCTATTACACGCACAATTTATTGGCAATAGAAACTGCATGTAACAGAAAAATCAGGTAACGAATGCTATCGTCTATGTAACTCTATTCCTGTCGCCTTCAGCACAAACACCAGCGATTGCGTTGTTTTCCCCAGTACGCTGGCGCACGGATTGCCATTTTGATATGAAGTGAAGAAGTAGGAACAACAGAACAAGTAATACATTTAACGACACCAATGCTCACTTGTGTTAATGCAACTCCAGCCGCACACGCCATCCCACGTGCAGGTCTCGTTGACGCCCCAGCAGTCTCCCGAGGAATTCTGCCGACACGACAGTGGGCATAGACGACCGCACGGATCAGAGATGGTTTGAATTTGAGCTGGAAATTGCAACAAGATTATCATTATTCCTCCAAGAGACAAATATCTTATAATTTGTGATTGAAGTGGATCAAAATTGTAATTTGAAAGCCCATTGAAACATCAGTTTTTTTAATGCAAATTCATTGCAATAGACCAATTCTGTAGTGAATTACTGACTAAATTTTATGCACACTTTGATCTCAAAAGTTTCCCTTAGCAACCACCAAACTGGCCGGTAGCTTGCTTTACCTAGCAACAACTTAGGGAATTTCTGCCTGTGCAACTTAATATGAGGGAGAAAGTGAGCGAAGTACTTAATGACTAGGCTGTCGGGGGAAAAACATAACTACAAGAACGGTCTATTACAAGAAAGCAAATTTTGGGAGCGAAAGACAGAACACCTCAAAACCACAAGGTGTCGACAATGCTATCACTTCCGAAATTGTTGATCGTTTGATTGTTTGATTGCTTGACTGACTGATTGGTTGATTGATTGATTGATTGATTGATTGATTGATTGATTGATTGATTGATTGATTGATACCAATTGAGGCCATTTATTCGGTAAATATAAAACACAAACGCAGATCAAATTATAGCTTTCACAGTTCAGGTATACTCAAAAACTCGTGGATACAAAATAGAGGTAGACAACTGTTTGCAAAAACATCAGTATAGCAAAGAATCTCAGTAATTCCTGTCTTTTAGTACAGGGCCTAACTGTTTATATTCTTCTCATAAGAAGAGCTGAAAGATCATTCGGATAAAATAAAAACCGTATTTCTGTACTTGAGGACTCATTGCAGAACCAGCCACACGACGCGCCCCACACACACACTCCCGTCTGCTGGCAATCCGATGGGTAACCAGGCCTGCATGCCTCCCCACACTCCCCCGGAGAGCATCGCCAGACCGGCGGCGGCTCTTCGATGAGAGGGAGCGTCAGTTCAGGCGGACTCGTCATTATAGTCGGGCTTATGGACTCTGAAGAACGCCACAAACAAAAACAAAAAAAAGGGGGGGGGAATTCGTTAAGGTCGTGTTATGGGGTCATTATTTAACGCAGCTATTGCCGTAATGCTGCAATCAATGACAGGTTCAATTTAACTTTCGAGTTAGGTGCTTCTTGTTCGATTTCCTTTTTTTTTCTGCCAATGGTAGGGATCAGTACATGTTTAACATAATTCAAACACAAATTTTACTGATAGTTGCAATTTAATGACAAAGTTGAAACCGTTAGCGAGGTACTCCTTTCTTGCTCAATATATGACTATTCTTGTGGCTGTAGATATCAAAAGGATTACACTCTTTACAACATTTTACAACAAATATCGTGGCTATTACTGTAAGCTGCAATTCATTGATAAATGTGACACTCAAAATATTGCCATTATCGGATTACATCATTTTTGCTCTATTTTATTCCTTTTTTTCAGATGAAGGACAGTATAATCTTCACACAAGTTAATCATAAAATCTTATACTGTTGCTGCCGTAAATCTTCAATTCAATGATAAAGATGATAGCGCAGATTCTGAAGTTATCACGTGCTTTACAATCACCAGTTATCAGTTGCTGGAAATTTGACATTTGAATTTGAATCTCGAAACTGCTATTCATTGATCAACACACGTATTACTGCTAGAACTATTATATATTATATCACTGACTATTATCTATTCATTTATCTGATACTTGTATCTTAACCCATCTATGGCATATGTGTACCTCGTGCACCTGCTGTTGTTGCAGTTTTTTTTTTATTAACTCTTTCACTCTTCTCGTTATCCTAACCTTACACTTTACTGATACAATTTTAACGCACAAGTGTCTGTTGTGAAGACTAGTCAGAAGTGGACAAATTGTATGGAGAGACTATTATTAATAGTCTTTCCGCTTTGGAAATGGACTTCCCATGGCCGTACGCACAGTTGAAAAGTTGGCATTGCATTGTAACGATTCTTTGTCGCATGTCAACATCTGGCGTTTTTGCATGTTTGTCATAAAGTATCATTTGTGTGTGCCACAGCGATTAAGTGACGTTTCACAAAGCCGAGTGAGTTACATTGTTACCAGTGTTACCAAGGCAACAAATCACATTGGGTCATCACGTGATCAG
The DNA here is from genome assembly GCF_040938485.1 of Diadema antillarum. Classification (NCBI taxonomy): domain Eukaryota; kingdom Metazoa; phylum Echinodermata; class Echinoidea; order Diadematoida; family Diadematidae; genus Diadema; species Diadema antillarum. The sequence continues at coordinate 1,791,205 of NW_027270924.1, forward strand.
ATTATGTCACATTAAATATTTTTCTTTAGTTTGCTCTATTGTTATTACCACTATTTTGCTTATACACTTCTGTTTGATTAACTATGAGTGCTTTCCACTTTAGTTTCCACAAGAGTCAAGGCCTATAAACTTTCGTTCATCATCCTTAGCCACTGGAAAAAAAAAAAGTCACAAATGCACCAAGAAGTGTCCATGATGAAATCGATGCTCATAGACAATCACTCTTCCTGAATTTTATATCTTTATTAATACAATTATGATACACTGAACGAAACAAGATTTCTGTAGGAACTTGTGCTTAAACACAAATTTCAATGCATAGTGAATTAAATCGTCCTTGTCAGGGTGGGAAAAACTCATTAAGTATATACAGGTCCGATTCGACATAATCAACTAATGCGCGGAACTAACTACACTGTATTCAAAAGGTGTATTGATTACGATGTAGATGTTTGCTATAGCCAAGAGGTTGCCTAGACAACAGAAGGAGACAAAACCTGTGTCTTTTCAAATCAATCCATTTGTTTCAAGGAAGAAAGCACCAAATGCCGGTATGTCACGAGCTCAGGCAGCTGAAAGGCACGCAATATGGATAATTTCCTCAAATCGATTCACTTCCGACAGCCAGTGCAAACACACCCGTAATTTGCAAACTTCAACAAACGTTCAAGGTTTTAAATCTTCGGTGTTGAACAGCTACTCACGCACATACACACACACACACACACATACATACATACAAAGATTATTTGCGTACTGACTCTGCAGAAGCATGCAAACAGTCAAACACGTCAGCGTAAAAAGTAAGAAAGAGTGGAAGCAACTTCTAAACAACCAACAAACCCTTTATGAATTCGTATATTTCGCTCATTAGTTCCCTGTCCACACAGTGCCTACCCAAAGGAAGTGTGAGATATAATTAATGATTTGAAATTCCAGCTGAAATGTCAACAGTGAAATATTTTTCTTTCTACTCATGTTGAGGACAAGGTGCATACGTTGTTTTATTATTAACAATTTCTTTATAATAATGATAATAATTATTATTATCATTATTGTTATTATTATTATTATTATTATTATTATTGGTAATCATCATTAATCAATTACTGAGTAATTCATTTATCTATCTATCTATCTATCTATTCATCTGTTTAATTACTTGGTCATACAATTGCAATATACATGTTACATACATACAAGGGTATACCATGTGTAAAATGTAACGAAGTGACACGTGGTCGTGTAACATAATAAAGACGATTATAATATCAAATTTCGTTCATCGAAATCATCAATAAAACAAAAAGTAAGAAATCGCTTAAATACATCAACCATGTCATGATAGTTACTATAAACAAGATTTGCAACTGAATACGTGATGTCAATAGACTACTATGATGCACCCTTAAGTTACCGGGACTGGGAAAGAAAGTCATGTAGGTATGATAATAGTGCTTATTCGCCTTTCCCACCTGTTGGTATTTTTCTTTGTTTGTTTGTTTGTTTGTTTGTTTGTTTGCTTGTTGTTTGTTTGGGTGGATAGGGACGATGCCACTGAAGCCGTATCAGCGGGTGAATATATCGTTTGTAATACCAGTGAATCAAACTATACAAGCTTTGAAATAACATTACTGATAACACAAACAGCGTCCCAGGGCGATTATTGTTTTGACTTTGTAGCTGAAGAGATAAACAAATCAAAGTTAAAAGGACATTTTTTCTTCCCTTATCTCTTCCCTGCAGTTAGAATCATTCGTTTTGCAACTTAATTCCTATAAACAGTATAATTATGCAATATAAATAAAAACCAGGAATAAGCCTTGAGCATGTACATTATTTTTCTGTTGCAAGATCACAATTATTCATAACATCACGTCATCATAGCAGCTAATTTTAAATAAGAACAAATTAAAGTCATATATCATCCTGTATATTTTTTTCTTAATAGATATCATTATTATCATTATCAACATTGGTGAATCGGATGAATTAGATATGTGCTTAGAAAAGAACAATCAAGGTTAGAAGGAAGAAATTTCCTTACATTGTAAACATGCGATCAAAATCATTGCTTTCAAGATCATTGTTATTCTAAAACAAACAAAAAAGAAAGCAGCATTAGTTTTACATCCTTTTTATGCACCAGTACTTACATTTCAGATGGTGTTACATGATTTAAATGTTCGTGTTTTCTTGATATGTTACTTCTATTAGAACTAATTATCAAATCGACTACAACGACTGCAGTTTTGCCATCATTAATTTTCGTCTGTCATTCTCAATTAAGCTAACACTGTTTTTTTTTAAATACTCTTTGATATTTCTATAATTGTTGTCATCGTCTTTATCTTGCTATAATATCAATGATATCTCAAGTCTATTTGAATTTTTCACACTGACTGAATAATGTGCGTCATTCCTCGTTAACATACATTTCCGGCAGAGAAAATCTATTAATGTGCATGGCGTTCTGCGCTAGAGACCAATAGAGTGCGTGCGCAATACAACAAAAGGAAACAATACGTTATAAAATGTTTGTTCATCTGTATTTGTGTTTGGAGCCTTATTTCACGTCATGTCACGGTATTTGCATCCATTTTGTTTAAGTGTGAAACGCCGCTTTATGTTTAAATTGACCTCAATTAGTCAACAAAATGGCAGATGTTTTATTGTAATCTGATATAACATTAAAAGATAAAGTTAATGGGCCTGCTCTGGTTTCGAGGGCTTTCACGACACAGCGACATCAATCACAATCACACGTGTAAATGTCATCAGATAATCATGATGTCATTTCCTCACAAGTGGCCCTATTAACGTTACTTAAAGTCTTCACTAATGTTTCGGGTTTTTTTTAGACGCAATCAACAAAAACCATTTCAGTTCTCCTCATCAAGTTATTGTAAAGGGGTGGATGATATCTCAGAACTAGTGGCCTTTAAAGGGCAAAAGGTTGTACATGCAGTTGCTAAATTAATCAGCAACATTCTTTTTTGCCGGGGGGGGGGGGGGGTTACAAACCAGCCGGAATGTACAGACTGGATGATAACATTATATTGTTTCCCTTTTTTATAACAGTCACATAGCAACCGACGTTGCTGTTTAACCGTTAACATTTGAAATATCAATTCCCTGTAACTTTTATAATGCTATGTCCGATATTGGTTTGATTTCACTCAGTTTACTGAAGTTAACTTGAACACTAACTTCACTTTAATCAGGGGTTAGTCCTTCTATCTAATTTAACAAACTTAACGTTTTCACGTCTTTCCTGTTTTGATTCGTTGGTGAAGGTGAACTTGATCCCAGGGGATCGCGTGAGAACAATGCAAATACGTACTTGATACGCCATTGATTTTGATAGTGATAGCTTGTTTTCTTGACACTTGTAATAATATTGAGGTATACTTCTACTGTCTTCCGCACGTACACGCACCTGCGCGCGCATTCACCCGCACGTTCACGGTTAAGCTATTAGGCCTGCAGACGATGGCCAAAAAGTGGCTTAAAAAGGCTCAACTGTCAACTATCGTATAACAAGCAAATTTTAACTTTTTAAAAAAGTAATACGTCCTGGCAATATCCCGCATGAAATTTACCTAGAAAATCTAAATGTCTAATCGGGAACATGCTCAAATGACGTCATCATAATAGCGTCTTAAAGGACAAGTTCACCTTCATAAACATAAGGATTAAGAAAATGCAACAATATTTGAGTAGAACACATCAGTGAAAGTTTGAGGAAAATTGGACAGTCGGTGCAGAAGTTATGAATTTTTTAAATTTTTGTGTTGGAACCGCTGGATGAGGAGACTACTGCAGCTTGTGAGTCTTATGCGTACAACAGTATAAAGAAAATATAAAAGAAAATTCAACATATTTTCACTTTTTCGCATAATAAAAGAGCAATTGACTTGCCTCTTTCTAAAGGCAGGGGGAATAATATTACCCATAACATTTATCGGTAACGAGTCAGGGGAATGTGTACTTTTTTCAAAAGATGGAATTTTGTGAAATTCTCTTTATATTTTCCTTATATTGTTGTCCGCATGTGACATCTAAGTTATTCATACACTGCAGTAGTCTTCTCATCCAGCGGGTACTGCAAAAAAAATTCAAAAATTCATAACTTTTGAACGGATTGTCTGATTTTCCTCAAACTTTCAATGATGTGTTCTACTAATATTGCTACATTCTCTCAATCCTTATGTTTATGAAGGTGAACTTGTCCTTTAAGAACTGCAATTTTGCTAGAGTAATTGTCACTTCGACATCTCTAATAAAAATGGAATATTTCGGAAAGGAAGTGATTCTAGCTGCAGTAATGCTATTTCTCATGTAGCTCAGGTCATCAGCCATCAAGTATGCTCATTTTCAGTTGAGCTGGTGAATTGTACGCATACCAATAGCGTTTCTATAGCAACCTTACACAGACGTAGTAGAAATAAACAAAAATTCCATCATAATTGTCATTTAATTTGTTGAAATATAATAAGAATGTCTAAATATATGGTTTTTTTATGTGTCTTGTTGGTTTCAGCGAAGTGCCAAACCAATTTCCGTCTTAATCATGTGTTAATATGGGGGAAATATAGTCATTGCCATCCCGCATGGTAACTCTAGAAAATGTAATTCTTTCTACGCAAATAGTTATAAATTAAGCTTAATAACTTTCAAATATTAGTAGGTGCCCAGTAAGAATATCCAGTCACTAGATGACTCAACTCATTGTAAGGGTAACCATGGTCACCAAATGCAATTGTTTCCATGGCAACGAATAAGAGCTTGGGAAACAGGTTTAGGCAATGGAATGAGAGAACAATTTCAACATATCGGTCAAGTGTCATTTTGCTTGTGTATTCCATCTATTAAAATATACTAATATGGATGTCACACTTGAGGTAAAGAACTATGTGACGATCATGTGCATACTCCGCCTGGTGAGCACTCAGCCTGATCTTGTCTTCCCTAGGGATAGTATGCTGGCATTTATAATACCTTGGAAATGAGTGAAATTTTGAAGTGCTTGAAATGATCCTGTTACTTGATTAACACATTAGTTGGCACAATGCATCAAAATCAGGTATATATAAATGAAATACGTGGACTTGTTGCTTTGTTACCGCTTTGGAGTAGCAGTTGTATCAGTTAACGAGATAGACATTGGTGAAAACATCAAAAATTCCCTGTTTAGAGGAAATTTCAAAGAAATGCACGTAAAATATCACATGTATAATAGTTACATCTTAACTTTAGTTTACAAAGACTCTACCATCCACATTGAGCTTAAGATAGTACATTACATATCATTATCAGTATACGTATTCACAATGAATTCCAGGTCCTTGATCGATCATGAGATTTCAACTAATATGACAAACCAATTGGGGAAATCAGGTCAACTGATTCATTCCTAAATGATGTATGTGTAAAGTCGGAGCTATCTGAAGACAGGGTACTAGAGTGTATATTAACAGTACATATATAGTCTATATCACGGAAAAATATGGGTGTCATAATCTTGAAAGGTTTAAACTGTGGATTGTGTATGATTGTTATGTTCAGTAAGGATACAAATAGGCTTATTGACCATAGTTACAAAAATTACCATGTACATGTACATGTATTTTACTTCATCCACATATTCCCTGTTGTTACCAAAGTGAAGATAAAAATAATGTAATTATCGGAAAACTTCAAGCAGTAACAAAATCGCACTGTTAGTTCATATAAGATACTCTCTTTAAAGCATGCAGTGCCGTCTGCTTCATGGATAGAATGAGTGTCAGTTAAAACTCTTAATTTAAACACACAGTTTTACCAAGTAACAATTAGGGAAGGGTGAGGCAGAGACAAATGACTTACCCTCTTCTTTCCTGCATTTGCGGAATTATTGATGGTTATTGATGATCACCTATCCAAACGATGCGCATATGCAAGGGCATATAGTCAACCTTTGAAACATGTATTGTTCAAAATACTTTTATAACCTAATGGTATTAACAAAGCATTGTGCTTTCAAACATTTTTTTTCGGAACAGATTGTTAGTATGTAGTCTGATAGTGATCTATGACAAAATGTGTATGCAGTTTCTCTTAACAGTGCTTCATTTCTTTCAGAAGTATAGTATTTGTTGTAGTAGTCCATCGAGCATAATGAGCTTGCTTTGATATCGTACAGAAGTCCATGCAAGACCCGTTTCACCAACATTGATTTCAGTGAGATCAGTGCCACTTAAGGTTTTCAGTTTCACTTAGCAAGTCCTCGTGACTGAAACATACCAATCAGAAAAGTGAGATATAGCGAGACTGAAACCATTGAAGTGAAACTGAAACCAATGAAAAGTTTGGTGAAACACCTTACAGGACTGCAAGAAAGGAACAGCCATGAACTAACCATTTTTATTGGGAGTGGGGGCGGAGGTGGAAGAGGGTCTCATTTTATGAGAAATATGACAATCTATATTCTATGCCTAATTGAGTTGAACGAAATGTCTTATGATTGTGCCAAATGAAAAACAATTAACAAACAACAAAAAATCCAGCTACTGAGATGGAAAAGTTACACCACTAACAATGAAAACTGTGATTTCTCGATAGCTGTGTTATAATGGCTATAGGCAAGTTTGAGTGTAACCATAGTAACTATGGTCTCTCACAGGTTAGGTCTCAACTCCAGTCAATTAAATAGCTATGAATCTACATACTTACTTATATGAATTTAAAATGGTGTTTATCGTTGAGATCTTTTGCATTTTTTGTTTGAGAAAAACATTGTTTCCATATAAAGTTGCCATAGAAATGACCTAATTTGGGCTCAGATTTTTTTGAAAAAGAGGTCACAAATGGGCCCAATTTTGCGTGAAGAAAGGCAGGAAATAAGAAATACATACATTAGCAACTTATCTCATGATTAATGTCAGTTGTATAATGAACACTTGAGATATCCTAAAATTCCCATTCATTCTTCTGGTTTGGGGTGGCCATGTTGATGACGTCATTTGGGCATGTTCCCGAGCAGAACTTCTAGGTAAATTTTACTGGTAAGTTTGTTAAAACATATGCTGTACTTTCGAAAAATTACACAATTTGATTGTCATACGATAGTTGCCAGTTGACCCCCAAATTCAGCCTCAATCCGTGGGCCTATATGCAGTATCACAGCTCAACATGCTGTACTATGGTTATGTAGTATTAGAATACTAATTTAATCTACTGGTGTAGACGATGAGTGAAGGAAAAGATAACACTCGTAAAGCTCCATTCGAAAGCTTTGAAGAATTCGATGAACTTAACCCCCCCCCCCCCCCCAGTATTAACGGATCAAACTATGAGGTATTTATGAAAAGAGTTGTGGTCTGTCATTATTCTTTTGGATGAGATATAAGTACTTTGAGGCCAATTGACTACGTTGTGCTGAGAGACTTTATCATGGGTTTGTGTAGTTTGTCATTCTCTTAAATTGACAGAGAAAAAAAAAGTTCCACTATCTTGTGATAATGATCATTCAGTGGTTGAATGACCTACAGAATCCAATCAGTGTCAGGAATTTTGGGCAGTGTGTACAACGTTATCAGGCTATTGTTTTCTGTTCTATTCGGCGCTTAAAGCACATGCAGGAAGGATCAAACTAACTCATGGCAAACGAGAATCTCTGCATTCCTCTTCTTCACTGTCGATCTGATCAAGAATGCCCATGCCTTAGAAAAACAGCAACGACAATTATCATAAAATACAGCAGCAGTGATCGGGCAGTCTGATGACAAGATCACCAACAGCGCCATCAACGGCAACAATATTCACAGCAAACTTGCTACTACCGCATCAAAGCCGTAATTACAATCGGTGCTGTTACTATACAAATGATGCACAGGATAGAGTGCGTTAGTGAAGGCGTATGGTGCACTCGAGGGCATTTACAATTGTGAAGCATGCACGAGGCGAAGCCGAGTGCATGTTGCACTACATTGTAAATACCCGAGAGTGAGCTGTACGCCTCCACTAATGCCACGAAATAATCCTGTTCATCATTTGTTTTATAAAATGGGTCGAAAATTCGAAAACTAACAGCATTATTCAACGTTTTTCACGTACCTTTGCGGGTCAAGACGTCGGAAGATGTTCGTCCCAAACACGTCGCACTCGGAAATCCCGCACATATAAGTATGATGGGGGGGTTGGGTTTCCGGACACTTAAGTTCCCGCATGAAAACTCACTTATTTTACATAGAATATGCACCCTTTACCTTAAAGACTTGATATAGACTCCTCATATAGGCCTACTAGACAACATACTTTGAAAACGGCGTGAGAATTAACCTGCTAAATCGTTGGATTTGCCCTTCAAAGTGACTCCATGTACGCGTCCGGTCCCACAACGCTTGGTCTACTGTACTGTACGTATAAGAGTATACGTACGCCACACATGTTATGCACAAGGGAAGAAAGGCCGGCGGCCGGCAGCCCGAACTAGAAGTTGTTTACAGGATTGACAGCGCGTATGCATGCAATTCAAAGGAGCCGCCGCGCGCACAGACGATCGGCAATAGGATTTAACACGCAGTGCAATGGCACTAGAATAACCAAAGCACACGTGACTCATTTCAGCGCTTCTTATTGGCTACATTCTTGAACCCATTTTATAAATAGAGTTTATCGTCATCATTGACTGCTATGGTAATTACGGTAAATGTGAAGAAGTCATGCAAATAAGGAATATTAGAACCGAAGTAAAATTCAACGAGAATTCAGTGACCGGATCTCCATGCAAGTAATCGTTTTAGATTTTAAAGCATTATTTTTCATGATAATAATCAATCACACCTCTTTTCATGTTTTGATTTCTACTCGACATCAAATTTTGAAACCCTGGCAATATCTTGGAATCGCGCAGGCCATTTCTTTTCTTTTAAATAATAGAGTGTAATAGTGCTTTTTGAAATGGGGGGGGGGGGTTAGTAGCGACTATTGCTCTTAATCATAATCGCATGACTTTGCCGTCAGGGGGCGCATATCTGAAATGTGTGAGCATAGAAACACATTCAGTCTTTGAATAAAAAGGGGGGAGTAAAGGTGACCTTAACTCTTATCAAACGCCGACATAATTATGATGGATACATGATGATTAGGAATAATTATAAAAACAGATAGATACATAAGTTTGGATAATTACTCTGTAGGCCTAAATGTATTTAGTGTTTTTAAAAAAAAATGATTCACAAGGCTATGCTAATAGGAGATCGTGAATGTAAAATCTACGTGTACCTCCCAGAATGCTGCATATCAAATATCCACTCTTAAGGCCTGCTTTCCCGCCAGAACAGCCTTTATTGATCACGCTGGATGCCTCGATGAAATATGGGTACGTCTGCACCAACGAGCCATTCTGTAGCGTCTTGACGCCGCACTGCAGCCCATGGGTAGTCGTAGGGAGCGGGGCAGCGGTGGGTTCGAAGGTTCTCTGACAATTCGTCTGACGGCTCCCCTGGCATACTGGTTACCATGACAATAACAAATGAAAAATCGTGGTATTATATAGCGCCTTCTCTTACTCCTCCTTTTCATCTATATTATGCTTTCTTGCAACAGGTTTGGAGCAAAGGATATGTATTTCTCAATAGAAATATAAGTCGACGAAATCTATTGATTTCACATAATTTTATCAAGATAAAAAGCCAATATTGCATTTACAAAGAGTTTAGGGTCATGAAACCACTAGAAAGCCAGTGGCTTGAGGGTAAACCCCGGTTGTGATTCCCTTCACACACATGAAAAGGCACTTGCATGAAAATATGAAACACGGGTCTTAAAGTGTATAATCAAGACAAATAAAACAACTTTAAACAAATACATCAACAATAACAAAAACACAAAAAGAAACTTCGATCAGAATGGGGGTATATCAATGTATATTGCATGATTATTTATAAGTTTCAAGAAGATGCTGTTTCAGTTTTAACTTAACAAATTTCAAACGAATATTCTTTTGATATATTTTAGATTAGATTCCAATGAATTCTACAATTTGCACCTTCATATCACACTGAAATGGCTTTCCGCTAATGGTTTGAGCCTTGATTCATAAAGGTCAGAGGTAATACTCATGCTATATCAGCACATGCATATTATGTAGAATTGAATTTGTATGAATATGAATATGAATATAGATAGCTAGCTAGATAGATAGATAGATAGTTAGTTAGATAGATAGATAGACAGATCCATAGATAGATAGACAGACAGACAGACAGATAGATAGAGAGATAGATATTGTACACATTTTTACAACGTCTTTTTTTCATGATATTTATTTATTTATTTATTTATTTATTTATTTATTTATTCATTTATTTATATGTTTTATTTTCACAGGGTGGCTCCATCAGTGGGTTAAACACTGTTGTTCTTGGAGGCCTTGCATGAACACATACATACAAATAAACACATATAATAATCATACAATACCAACATCAAAATCAATTTTGCAGTATCAAATCTGTATATATCTTAATATACTGTATACTGATATATATTAAACTCAAAATGTAACAAATATTATGCAACACATTACATCCTCATATCCTTAAATTTCCCCTGCCTCAGAAAGAAAGAAAAAAAAACAGAAAAAAAACCAGAACTTGGGCACAGTGGAGTGCCCTCCAAAATTGGACTGAGAACGAATGTTTAGATGGGGCATGCCTTAAGTTTATTGGTAAACTGTTCCATTCGAGTGCTCCAGTGTATGAAAAAGACTGCTTCCCAGCATTAGTTCGAGTTCTAGTTACTATTAGCCCGTCAGAGACTGCTGATCTAGTCTGGTAGTTGTGTGTATTACAAACTTTCTGAAACAAGAGTGACAGGTACTCTGGAGCGTCCCCGTTTAGTGCCCTATATTGGGTATACGAGAGGTGTGAAAACTCATTAGGGACTGCGAGAAATCCCAAAAGGGTTAAATGAGAGTCGTGTTATTCCGGTTTGGACTTTGAGTATCAAATCCAGCATTACATGGCACTTTTATTTAAGATGAATGTAAAAGTACTCATATAATTTTGTCCACTGGAAACTGGAAAGCTTTGCAATGTTCATAGCATAACTCTCTAGTTAAGAAAAAACAATTAAACAATTTTTTTTTCGAAAACAAAAGGAATCGAGGCCACAGTAGAGTCTCTAATGAGGTTAATTGACAAGAATTAGTGTAAACGTATAATACTGTAAAATGATACGTATGTAGTTCTAAACCTCTTCTAGAACATTGTCGTCAGCATGTGGTCTGTGATTAGTTTAAGAAAAAAATGTATTGATGTATCTTTAGTCCAGATGAATTTTATATGTGCCTTTATACAAACAGGTTGAGAATTAGAAGAGCGGCATAAGTTGTCTTGAACACTATGGTTTAGTGGCAACTTAACATCCTTATCATTCTCGTCGGTATTATGCATACTATGCGTTTCTAAATTGGCCGTTGCGTCTTTACAGCATTTTTGCTTTGCCCCATCCTTGATCATGACAAATATTCATATTCAAGAAAAAAAAATTCTACAAATACTAGTACAATCAAATAAAAAGAAAAATACGAATTAAACTCGTGCATACTTACGTGTTATAATTCCGATAAGAATCACCACTTGAAGTAGGTACATTCTAACGTAAGCTTTCATCAGTACAGAACTCGGCACCTTCGCAAGAGCACAAAATGAAATGAAGTCCTATTTTGGATTCTTTCCCTTTTCATCACAGGATATTTGTTGAAGCTCTTTGTGTATAATAATGTCAATCCAACCCAACACAACTATTTCTCTCTCTCTCTCTCTCTCTCTCTCTCTCTGTGTGTTTATATATATATATATATTATATGACATTCAAATCTTATTAATCTATTATATGCCTTTCCAAGGCAGCGTCGCGCAAGGTCAGGGGAGAATCGAGAAGGTATGCATTGTTTCTACACAAAACAAGCTTTCTCGTTTGGCGTTCACCGAAATTAATTAGTAAAGATGTCGGTTCCACTCCGTGAGCCAGAATATGTGTCGTTGTTGTTGTTTCTCGTTGTTTTCTTTTTCTTTTTCATTTGTTCTCTAGAAAATGGGAATTAAAAAACAGGAGGGGTAAAAATTAAAGAGCCAATGGCACCAGTATTTCGACCTTCACGCATTTATTTTTACTAATCAATTACTTCAGAGTGTTGCCGTGCTGAAGTTTACGCGCTCAAACAAGTGAACTGGTATTGCTGAAGACTTGCACTATGTTGTGTATTCTAGTGTGTTTGTGTGTGTGTGTGTGTGTACGTGTGTGTTAATTCCTATTAAATTGTATATTATAGACAGATGTATAGTGACTGAACTAGAAGAGGTATTACCGATATCTACCTCTTTCCCACCCTTTCCACGTTCAGTATGACTAAACACATTACTTTCATTTTGACTATGAAGTTATTCAGTTAACATTATTTTACTACAACTATTTCTGTAGGAATTTAAGATGTTTTAATTTCGGTGAGCGAGTTCTCTGTGATGCTTTGAAAATGAATATTTAGATAAAAAAGTAAACAGATGGCTTGCTTTGTTATGTCTTTCTTTTGTTGTTTTGTTCGTTTCTTTTTGCAATGTCGTCGAGAATGTAGTTGAAAAATTAAGTGGCTTATGCCGTGTTGAAAGTGTTTGTGTAACTAACTTGTGTAACTTTGCGTTTTATATATATATATATATCATTTCTTTATTTGTTCAAATTATGTTTGAAAACATGGCATGGAAAATTGGTTTTGTCACACATTCATAACCACATAATATGGACAAAATTATTGATCCTTATAAGCCAGGACAGTACTTATACGTTATGATTTATTACATTTTGTGTGAAAGAATAACAACAGCAAGCTCATTTACACAAAGGTTTGGCGAACTTTAGTCAAAGTGCAATATCAATTTTTATAAAACGCAAATAGGAAACTTCCAATTGGTAGTCAGGAAGTAATAGAGTACCTTGATGCATTGCATGTAGATTATATATTTGTATATAATCTTTTAGACCAGCTGAATCCCCCCCCCCCCCCCCGCTTGAATAATACGGACACCTTTGAAGGACACTGATAACCTCACAACAAATATCCTTGAAATTATTTATACCAAAAGTAAACACCTTTATCAGTATTTATAAGGGCTTTTTACACTTGTAAATTTTTGCTTAGTCCCGTACCAACGGTAGGGCTAAGGGGGGGGGGGGGGGGCTTAGCCCCACCGTTGGTACGGGACTATCCTTAGCCCACTTTCTGTTTACACTCGTTTTTGCCAAAGTGGGCTAGCCCCACCGATAGTCCGGTACTATCTGGCCCTGCAAAATATCAGGGTTAGCACCGCAATTGCGGTGCCAAGCAAGTGAGTGTAAACAGAACGAAAAGATAATCCTGGGCTAAGCGACGGAGACGAAGTCCGACTCTCACTGACCAATCAGAAACGAGGTAATCAAGATTTAGTGCTGCCGGTGCTTGCGTGTACGTGCACAGTACACAGCGTAATCATGAATATTCATGTGGTTTGGAAAGTCCGGGGCTAAGAAATACGAGTGTAAAAAGGTCAGTTTTCTCCTTAGCCCCGGACAAGAGATAGTACGGGACTAATTGACCAGCGTAAAAAGCTGAAAAAATGGTACGGGACTAACGATAGTCCTGGGTCAGAGAAAGTCCGGGGTTAAGAAACACAAGTGTAAAAAGCCCTTATGATGCAATGCGGAAGAAGAATAGAAGTCATTGGGTATCTGTCTTGATATTGTAATAACGCCATTGAAAAGGGATTATAAAATCTCTATCAACAATCTGAAGAAAAAAAAAAGATGGAGAATTAATGTCAAAGAGTGTGGTATACGACCTTAAAGCAATGACTTTGTTTCATTTCATATGAAGGTGATCATTCTATACAAAGAAAGAAAAAAAGTATGATGAAAGATATTCAGCTTGTGTGATCTGGTTTAGCTGTTGGGCGATCTTCAAAAGTATTCTTCATCGCTGTAAATACTGTCACTTTTTTTTCTTGGAAATTCACTCTTAACTTTGCTTACCTGAATGCGAGTGAGATCATTTGACCATTGGGTAAGTGCACGTTCACTCCTAGGATTTTTGTTTACTAGTATGTCATCGAGCCAATGTTTTTTACTAAGGACAGAAAAGTTCTAATCTATGCCACACTATATGTAAATATTGTAGTAACTGAAAAATTCCCTAGTATTTAGTTTATTTAGTCGGTATAGGCACAGCCTTAAATTCTTTGTTGTGTTTGCTGATTTTAAAATGTTCGTGGAAAATTGCCCACATACAGTTTTTGTGTGGGGTAATATCAAATTCTGTAAAGAATATCATAATATATATACATGTATTCATGACTTAGAGAATGTTTTTAGAGATATTTACAAGAGCGAAGAGGTGATTGCCTTCAAAGTAGGCGAAAATATAGTGTTATAAAGTAGCAGTTGAAGGAAGTAGATAGCAATTTACTCGCAGTTTTATTAAAAACTTGACCTTCTTTACCACAATTAACTTGCCACAGTCGTGAGTACATTGTATTTAGGTTACGTAAAGGGGTGTAAATTGTCCATGGCCAACAATAACAGTCAAGAGTAAAACCGCTTCGAGCTGTCAGTATAGACCCGTTTAGCTAAATCCAGTACACACCTTTTGAACAAAGACTTTTGAATGACAGCCAGAAAGCTTGCTTTAGCCTTGCCCGACATAGCAACAACTACTGCATGCAAAGTACATTCCAAATATCGAAGCACACTGAATGTATACCGGTGGATGGCGTGATACGTTATGTGTCGAACTCCTTACGACGTGACGGTATCTCGCAACCTGCGATTCACGGAAGAACATCTTCCTCCGCAAAGAACCAGTGCTTCGATTACCTTTCTTCATCAACGAACGGTCGGCCCACGACTACAGTGGCTGTAACCATTTTTGCAACTTTGCCACCTACGACTTCAGTCGAGCGCGTCGTGAGGGGCATCGTAAGGTGTATGGTTCCGAGTGATTTCCAGCTTCATTGACAGTTGCTTAGAAGTGAGTGAACCAACATGCAGTTTGTTTGTTTTTATATCTTTTCATCTCGATCATCAAAAATCCTCATGAAGAATTTGAGATTGCATGAAGTACTTTTGCAATACTGTAACATTGTAAATTCTGAATTACGGGCCCAGGGCCCTGTTTCCTAAAGCTGTTCGTAAAGTTACGCACGACTTTACAACGACTTAAATATGGCAAGCCAACTGTGTTTCCTTCCTAATCATTGCTAATTTCAAGAGCTAAAGTTGAAATTTTCAGATGATAATGATTATTCTTCATGCTGATAACACACGTTTTTTAGTTGAAATTTTATTTGTGCCCCAAGGTAAAGATTAATTATAGACATACAATGTATAATTGTACTTTAATGCTAAAACGTAAGGGGAAAATGTGCACACATATTGGCACTTCATATTCCAGTCCATCATGAAGTCATGCGTAACTTTACGAACAACTTTATGAAACAGGGCCCTGATCTACAAGAGATTAGCATAACCATGATAGAACGACAAAACATGCATCAGACAGCTCTCTGTTGAATACTGTTACAGCTTGCATAACTTTTCCCATGCATTTGTATCAAATATCTTAACTTCATTCGTCCTTCAAAAAAAAAACCCACATGCTGAGCAATTACATTTCGTTCAAGTACTTAGAACGAGTTTTAACTCTCTGCGTGACACACAGTGGCGTATCTAGGGGGGGGGGCAAGGGGGGCACGTGCCCCGGGCGCCACTCCTAGGGGGCGCAAAAAAACGAAAAAAAAGGAAGAAGAAGAAGAAAAAAAAGAAAAAACGAAGAAAAAGAAGAGAAAAAAAGAAAAAAGAAAAGAAGAAGAAGAAGAAGAAAACTCGCCCGGAAGGGGGGGGGGGCAGAAAACCAAATCAAACAAGATAAAAACAAAACATGATGACGCGGACAAAATGACCATGTTTATTGTGTTCACACAAGAATTCCCTGTTCTGTAAGCTGAAATACAAAATTTTCGGCTCGATAGCCAACATTTATATAAAAAGAAGGTAAGAACAAAACGTGATGATGACGCGGACAAAATGACAATGTCTATTGTGATCACACATGTCATTTTATATTTAGCAGCCAAAATGTTTCACGGAGCAGCGAATGCAATATCTTTAGTTCTGAAGCGATCGCCAATTGGATCAAAAGAAGGCGCCAACGGGAGGGGCGCAAAAAAACAACAACAAATCAAACAAGATAAGAACAATACGTAATGATGACGCGGAAATATACAAATTTCGGCTCACTCGCTCGTACGATTTAGAGTATTTTTTCAAGTCCTCAGTTTGTTGGTATAAATCGTTATCTATACGGCCGTCACCATATCTTGATTAGAATTGTAACATTTAATAAGCAAAAAATGACAAGAGTTCCATGTTTTGTACGATGAAATACAAAAATTTTCGGCTCGCTTGCTGCGCTCGCTCGCCAAAATTTATCAAAAAAAAAGAAAGAAAAAAGGGACGAGGACGCGGACACAATGACAATGTCTATTGTGTTCACACATATCATTTCATATTTAGCAGGAAAATGTTACTCGGAGCAGCGGCTGCAATTTCATTCGTTCTGAAACGATTGGATCAAGAGGACGCCAATGGTTTCGAACATACAGGGGGCGCAAAAAAAGTCAAAAAAGATAAGAACAAAACGTAATCATGACGCGGAAATATACAAATTTCGGCTCACTCGCTCGTACTATAAAACAGAGTATTTTTTCAAATCCTCAGTTTGTTGGTATAAATCGTTATCTATAAGGTCGTCACTATATCTTGATTAGAATTGTAAGATTTGATAAGCAAAAAATGACAAGAGTTCCATGTTTTGTAAAATGAAATACAAAAATTTTCGGCTCGCTCGCTGCGCTCGCTCGCCAAAATTTATATATAAAAAAGTGATAAGAACAAAACGTGATGATGACGTGGAAATATACAAATTCGGCTCACTCGCGCGTACTAATTTAGAGTATTTTTTAAAGTCCTCAGTTTGTACGTATAAATCGTTATCTATCAGGCCGTCACTATATCTTGATTAGAATTGTAAGATTTGATAAGCAAAAAATGATAAGAATTCCATGTTTTGTAAGCTGAAATACAAAAATTTTCGGCTCGCTCGCTACGCTCGCTCGCCAAAATTTATCAAAATTCATTACATTTAAATCACTCTCAAAAGACCCCTTTTAAGTGCTTGAAAAAGCATATCATGTGCACTTGGTTTAAAGTCCCTACAGGGATGGGGTTGGGTTGAACACTTTTTCAGAGGATCGCAATTTTCGCACTTGCCCCGGGCGCCGTTTTCCCTAGATACGCCACTGGTGACACATTAATTTATTTTCCATAGGTATGTGCTGGTAATTTGTTTACATTACAGGGCTGCAAACATTGGAAACTAGTAGAGAGTGAGACTCCCATAGGCCAATGCTATAATTTAGGAGTCAAAATGAGTGAGATCAGTAGAAATGCATGCAAATGAAATAAAGTTGTACAGTGAGAAGTGACCAAAATGAGTGAGTTTCACTCTCAATGAGTGAGAGTTGGCAGCCCTGACATTGTATTTTGACTCATTCCCTTTGAAAGAACACAGTGTCCCACAGTGTGAGAAGCACAGCTCGAACACGAATGTGAACACATTTTGAACACACTCAGTCTGTGAAACCTCTTCACACCGTTAAATTCAAGCGTTTCAACAGTGTGAACACATTGTGAATACAGTAATCAAAACATTAGTATGTGAACACGCTGTGAAAACCATTCAGTCACAGTCTGTTATCTCCATACTTACGTTACATTCGAGCGTTTTCACATAGTCGTCTATGTGACTACATTGTGAACACACTGTGGGACACTGTTCTTTCCAGTATAGGGTTGGCACAGCAAAGGTTGATCATATGCGTGATCACAGTGAAAGTTGGCAGCGCGTGTATGCTGTAATGTTTTATTGTGGAAAAGACCGTCAAACCGGTATACGCATTATCTATCAAAAGATAGGATCTAATCACTGGGCCCACTCTCATGTTTATTTGTTTCGAGTATGTTTTGCCCTCCATAAAGAGTACTCAAAAAGTACTGAGAATACCCTGTGACGCAGACAGTGGTTGTTGTAAAGCAATCCGAATTTTGAAGACACTTAGTATTGCTTTGAGAACCTCGAACCATGGCTCGAACCAAACCCTATCCAGTGGCGGATCGGGGAGGGGGGGGGGGGGGGGGGGGGCTCATCGGGCGCGCGCCCCTCTTTATTTGTTGTTTAAACAAAAGAAAAAAAATGAGGGAATGGATGCGTGGGCCCCTCTTTAAATTTATAAAGGCGCCTCCCCTATAGGCCTTGGGTCCATTCATGTGCTGTAAAGATAATCACTGTTAGATCAGCAGCTCTTCTTATCACCTGGGTCATTAACCTTAATGATATACATATTATACATTCATATATAGGCATAGATATTGATATTGCTATAAATAGATACATTCGTGTGTGTTGTGATCAGACACTTTGTATTGACTAAATGCTTGTAAAAGGATTATTGCATTAAACCTTTTTACAAGAGAAAAAGTCAGGTAAGAGCTGAAAGATGTAAACAGTTTTCTCAGGTAAAATGTTGTATGTACATGAACAGGGAGAGGAAGAGAGAGAGAGATTGATTGATTGATTTTATTTTCCGTATAAAAGACAACGGCTAGATAGCTCATGCCAACGTGACAGTGACATTGCTGTTTTTTATGGGGTCCACAGCATCAAAATTACAAGTACACTACAACATAATAATATATAAAATACATAAATGTAAAAAAAAATCGCATATCATGATTGGTACATGCAAATACTTCAAAAAATGTATACAAAAGAAATAAGATGGAGAATATAACCCATTATATCTTATATTACCTGTAATAATTCAAACAGTACAATTATTTCTCAGTGACAAAAAACAAAGGCTAAGCTAAAATCAGTGGGCAGTGGCCGTACAGCACCTATTATTTGAATATGTCAACACTGAAGGATGTGTTTATATACAAAGGTAGGTCCTGGTACTCCTTGGCATATCTTTGATTAATGATCAATTGAAGTATTTAGTTCTTGGTTGGACCTTAGGGTATTGGCTGGTTGTTATTCGTGATTTAGAGTGGTTTTCATACAAATGTCCTATTGCAGAACTCAATAAACTGCAAAGGCATTCGATTTATCGATTGCATGGTTTCACGGAACTCGTCTGTTTAGCCCCTCTGCTTATCTATTTATCAATTTTTAAGGGAGATGGAAACGAAGGGCTTGTGGCAGTGTTTTGAAATGTTCCCAGATTTATCAGCCACCAGCAGTGATAAATGATGACAGAAAAGTGCAATATGGTAGAACGTTTGGTATCATCAAGAGAGAGAAATCATTTTCGATTCGACTAAAGTACCACGCGCCCTCTCTCGACCGGTGTCTTATACCGAAAGGTCCTGCACTGTATGACATCCAGATCCAGATCCAGATCAATCTGAAAATGATGATACTGATTTCACAATGTCTAAATCTATCATACTTTCAAACTCATTAGTAGGCTGGAGTGTACTTCTTTCCATATTTATATGATTGTATGAGATATTTTTGTGGAAAACCGCTGGCAGTATATGACGTGAAATATATCGTCTTCCCATATTATGAATGGTAATATCATAATTAAAGCATACATGACGGTGATTCATCTCAGTTGTTAGCCCATATGCCCAACAATTCCTATATGACTCGGGTTCGATTCTTGAGTCTAGCCGAGTAATGTTGTGTGTGTGATCATTCCGTCCCCTATAGTATACTGTATGGGGCTAAAACTCACAGTCCCTCGATTAGGACATAAAATGGAAGTCCCGCCTCCTGTATGAAGAGAGTCAGAACTATTTGCACGCAGAAGGTCCCACGTCATTCATTCATTGGAAAGAGCAGGATGCATAACCCGGTGAGGTTCGTCTGGCGCGGCGGGGCTGCGAACGGAGGGGGCATCCGCCGCCCACAGCAGCTCGTCTTGCCTTTTTTCGTTGTTTCGTTTGGGTATTTTCATTTAATACATAATCAAACAAAATATAGCCAATATGTTAACGTTCAGAAAGAATCTTCACATTGCTCAGCAAGATGGCGGCATCGAACGTCGATTATCAAGGGCACTAATGCACCTGTGGAATTCATTTGTACATCATAGGAAAACGGGAGCTAGACAGAGGGGAAACGCAGAACAAACGGTACATCGATACAAAATGTATTGAATGGCGATGATTACTGAGTGCGCAGTCAACACGGGATGAAACTAATACCCGTATCAATAAAAATTACCATGGGTAATGAGACAACATCGCCATAAATCTACTGGAGAAATCGACAATATGTTTATGGAAAGTATTCAGCCGCTGCAGGGCGTCACAGCTTTTGAGTTAATATTCGTTTTCGTCTGATCGAGGCTTTGCATTGTTATAAAACGTGGCTAGCGTTCGGTTCATGTCATTGTGTTTTATTTCTCTCTTCAGGAATTTTCATGCTTTTTGAAAATTATACTACTTTCCTGCGACAGATATAGTGGCGGCGTATAATTCTCCTTTCAGTTGGACGTACATATTTCTAATAATTCACATCGTGAAGGAAAACGGCGGAAAGCCAGTATAGCATGGCCATTGAAACTTCCCGCCTTACGCAAATAGCACATTGCATGATTAAGTTCTATGGACGTGACCCTGTTCGTCTATTTGTCGATCAGTGAAATATTTGAAACAGAGCCCTAGATATTTTGAGATTTCGTTCTTGATTCTGCGAAGGAATAAGTCTCTTATATTTTGCTATTTGGGCGGCACTGTACACCTGAAGTTTCATCACTCGACATCTCTCATCAAAGGATTTGGTAAGATTTCTCTCCCTTTATTATTGTGGTGTTTTTTTTTTCAATTCAATTCAGCTCAACTTTTATTTTCTATCCAACAAAGACTGAAACAGAATAATTAATCATGAAGAATGCTAAAATAATCACATTGTCTGATCAATTTTGGGAAAAAATACATAACGCAATGTGAATCGTAAAGTATATTATCACCTATATCAAGTAGAATAACTGTCATCACCATTTGGGAAAACAAATAGCAATTAGGACATCGATTATCCGGATTCTCTGTTATCTGGACGTCGACCGGCTGAATTTTCTTTTTATGCTTTCATGCATTTTCAGTGCCAATCTCACTCAAAATAAATACATTTGCAGGTTCAATCATTGTCATGCGAATACACAGCGGGACATATTCCAATCATCGCAGCGGGCTGTAACTTTTTAAGTCAGTTCGTGAGAAGATGTTAATGACTGCATGATATACCGCGCTTGTCACTGATGGCACTGATGGCACTGAGTGCACAGCAGTGGTTACAGTACAATGTAACGGCAGTATTCGTCGAGTCGCAATCATTAAACAAAAATGGATTTTGCGCCTTCTGACACATATAAATATGTCTTCCATTTTTTGCACTTTTCCAGAACGAGTGACAATTAGCTTTATGGCTTATCATAATGTATACTAGAGTCAATCAGAACCTCATCGTGAAGAGATCTTAGATTTAGCGCCTTTTGGAATTGAGTTCTTCAAATTAGTCTTGACATATTATTGCCAGTTTCATTAGAAAGGAATGAGCATTTTTCATAAAAGCATTAAATTTTGTGGAACTCTCTTCATATTTACCTAAATATAGTTATCCATTAGTGTATACAAATTGTCGACTGTGGTGGCTTGTCAATGGTGCTCGTCCAAATTTACAGAGAGGTGTGATATCAGGAGTCCCAACGGAAATGTCAGAACAGGAAATGGAGAAGGAATTAAAAAGTCAAAGAGTAACAAGTGCTAAAAGAATTGTGAGGAAAGTAAAAAAAGAACTCAAACACTGACATGGGGGACGAACAGGAAACACCAACACGCAGTGTAATTCTTTCCTTTGATACAAAATCTCTTCCAGAGGAAATTTCGTTATGTTTTCAAAGAATGCAAGTCAAAGCATACATTCCCCCCGTGAGGAGGTGTTACAATTGTCAAAGTCATGGACACACGGCAGCAACGTGTCGTGCAAAACAAAGATGTGTCAGGTGAGGGGAGAACATACGTTCGAGGCTTGTACCAAAAAGGATCAGTCAAAATGCATCAACTGTGGGGGGTTACAATCAGCCGCATACCAAAGCTGTGGCTTGTCAATGGTACTCGTCCCTCGTCGGTTTTCTTTGTAGAGCAGAAAAAAGGGAAAAGAAGTTAAGCCCATGCAAAGGAACTGGTGTATGTATGATAAAAAAAAAAAACTACCACTATGCTCCGGGAATAGTGACATTATATTCTTATGGTATCATACAATATTGTAAACAATTCATTATCAACCATGGCTATTATTGTCTACAAGGACTGGCTGTGAGTGGTTGATTGACCATTCGTCTCCAACGTCAGACTGTTGGTCATGGTCAGTGTATGGTTGCTCATTGCCATTTTTACTCTTGTTATCATGTTATTCAGTGTGTTCTAAAAAGATTGCTCTTTCCTGTGATGGATAAACCTCTTGTGACAACCCTTGTGTTCTGACTTCGGTTATTTTCTCTCCCCCCCCCCCCCTCCATCTCTCTCTCTCCCCCTCCCGTCTCCCCACCTCCACCCCCATCTCAATCACTCTCTTCTCTCTCTCTCTCCCTCTCTCTCTGTTTAGATATACATTGTCGGAAAGTAAATTACAATTATGTCAGTGCGCGACCAGTCACGTGACCCCTGGAGGTACCTGGTCTTTGTGGGAAAATGCGGGGCGGACTTTATCAACCTTGGCATGCAAAAGGCCCTTGGTGTGTTGGTTCCTCAACTCGCCCTGCGTTTTCGGGCAAGCTACCAGGATATTGGTTTCATCCTTTCCCTGGTAGCTTCGCTGCAATTCCTGGCATGTAAGTATTATACGACGAAATGTTCAACTTGTGATTCCAGGTGATTTTCATGATTTCACATCGTGGAGTACATAAATCAACTGCTCCATGTATAGATTTGTGGAATTTATTGTGGTCCTTGAGCAGAGATAGCCATACTCTGTAAAACCCAATACAAATTATACACTGAACAAGGATGATGACTTAGGAGACTCACATATTTCAGAGATGTAGCAATGTAATCCATCACAATAAGCCAGTTCGGGGTTAGCTCATGGACATTATGGGTACATTATGACCTTTCTTGTTTCTCAGTTGGTTAGGCGCTCCACTAGTTTTCAAGCGACAGAAGGTGTAAGCTTGCTTGATGTAACAATTAATGGAATTCATCAGTCATGTACAAACAAAGGATGAAGTTGCGAAGAGCAGGTGACCAGAATGATCCACAATTAGCACTTTCGAAAGCATCAATTTCATTATTTTGCATTGAATGTATTAACAATCTTTTTCTGTTAATATTGTGAAATACCGCTATTGCTGTCAGGTGGATGTGCTGGCAAGCACAACTTATAATGATCACTTGAATAATCATTACATCACAGATGTTTATCTCAGTGAATTCAACAACCAACATGCTTTACTGGTACAGATGACCTTTTTCTGCTCATGCTCAAAGTGGAACTCCGAAGTGGCTTATACCACGTGCTTAACAAGTTCACCTGTGTAGAATTCACGAATGCTTTCTTCTTTTGCTCTGCATCCTTGAGCCCCTACTCGTGCATTCTTTTGGTGAGCCTGCCATGTCATCATCCTTGCTCATTGTAACCTTTTCTAGATTTTGAAAACATTCTTATTCCTCATCCTAATCACTATAATCACCACAACCAATTTATAGTTGATCGTATTTTAAAGTCTGAAAATCATCCGGAAGTCTCCTTTAAAATTGTGATTTGTGTGCACTTTAAGTAGGATGACAAGGGCGAGAAGGTTGTCGAACTTTGAGTTTCGATATTAAAAAGGCACCTTTCTCTGCTAACAAGGATAGCGCCTTGTCAGGTAGCTATTAAAGGGCAAATTAAATAAGGGCAGCATAAACCAGATCTTGTCCTAGTCAAGACAGAATTGCGTGTTTCGCCAAACATGAGATCTCCAACTACCTGCGAAATGTCAGAAAAGTAAACAGATTGCTAGATAGAAATCGCTCATCAAGATCAGTCCGTACAGTCAGCATGATCAGATTGTGATACAAGTCAAAATATTCTCAACCATTAAAGTTGGTTGTAGTAATGATGGGTTACCTGAATATTTGCAGTCAGATTGGATAAACATGATCATGAGAAGAAATGAAATAATTATATAATATTGGATGGCCTTGAGATTAATACAAGGAAATATTGGACGAGCTATCCACAAATATTGGACGAGTCGAAGACGAGTCCAATATTTTGCTTAGCGAGTCCAATATTTCCTTGTATTAACCGAAAAAAGGACATCCAATATTATCATTATTATCCTACAGAGGATTTTAGCAAAGAATGTTTTGACTTAGCTTAGGCCTACCCTTTCTGTCTCCGAGTGCTGTATGGTCTCCCACACTGTTCTTGATCCTGACATGGGGTATGGTACATGTACACTCTTCAGTGCAAGTTAATCCACTTCAGTCTCTGATAAAACAGTGATCTATGTATCCACGGTAGCCGTCATGTTACTGTTAGGCCGAGATCTAGCTAATTTAGGCCAGAATTAGATGTATTTGTATCCGAGATCTGAGAAACAATTCACGTCACATCTACCGTAGATCGTGAAAGATCGAATTACTAGTACATTATAGTACTGTGTAGTCCTACTGTACTTAGTAACACATAACGTACTGTAATATGCATATCGCGCATGCAAATGCAAGCGGCGGCCGGCTACATGCATTTGCATATCGCGCGCGGGCTATCTACCAGTAGCGCTGAGCTGAGCAATCATCGCCTGCATGCACAAAAAAAAAAAAATGCAACTTGTTTTCATCAAACCTAAATTTAATTTCCTGTTATGGAAGTGATATTTTGAAAAATTGTATAACAAACAATTTCAACTAATTGATATATGAAATTTGTTTGTATATACACAGAATTTTAGAAGAAACGATATTTCAGTTAGTTCATGATTGACCAATCACAGACGTTTTTACTGCATATTGCAGGTCATCACGTATTTATCTAAACCAATCACGGTGCAGTTTATAAACAACTTTGGGGAATCCCCTTCTTGCCGTCCAATATTTTAAATATTGGTCGCCTCGGCAAAAAATATTGGTCGAGTTCAACAAACTTTCCAAGTGGGTCGGAGGTTATGAGGTGCGTCGACAAAATAACACTTGTATTTGGGCTCTAAAAATCCTCTGTATGGATAATAATGTTCAATATCTTATTTTCTCATGGAACAACAGTTTTATTTAGAGGAGTGGAAAACGTTACTAAACGATATCACGGCCCCATCAATGGAAGAAAAAAAATATGCCCGTATTAAAAGCATTATTACCATTTTTTTTGGGGGGGGGAGGGGTCATATTTTATGTATTTCTGCCCTTTAAGAAGTATCAAAAGATATATTCAAAATGAAATTGAAATCTAAATTACTGCAACTTAAGCGACTGATTACTTTCAAAACGTATAGGAGCGTGATATGAGGAAGCAGGGAGCACTGATACTAATTTAGTTATGTCGCAGAGCTCCCTTGTGCTGTTGGCGATGATGAAGAGAATGGTTACCACAGAATATCAAAATTCTCCGTACAAGTGTTTTCAGAATATTTTTGACGAAGCCATGTGACTTTATCTTATGGTATTTGCTTTTGGCAATATGCAACGCTATGTTCTGCTCTAAAGGTTTGAAATGGTATTTCGAGGAGACAAAAAGGGACGAAGTTTTCTTTTTTTATCAAATTCTTTTCCATGAAAATAAATGCATTGTCATATACTCCATTCACTCTCATTGTGCGATTGTCCCTTTTCATGACCGACCTGCACTAAAGCGTTGTGCTTGTTTCTTAATTTTCAGGTCCTATTGCGCATGCGCTCTCAAGACTGGTAAACCGTAGAGCGCTTACTATTGTGACTAGTCTCGTAGCCAGCCTCACAGTTGTTGTTCCTGCCTTCCTAAATTCTTTCACGGCATTCGGCATCGCATTATCTGTCACTGGTAAGTCGCATTAGGTTAGCTTTCATTACATCCATTTTTTTTACTTGTTTTCCATCTCCAACAGAATCATGCTAATATGAAATCTTACAGAAACTAAATCCAGGTATTGACATTAAAACGTAATGATAATGAAATTCATAAGTATACGATTAAAAAGTGAGGTAATACCATTCCGTGAATGTGCAAAGTGCTGGAAAGTGGGGATCAGTGTAAAGATATAATGTAGGGGACATTTTTTTCCAAACATAGTAATACAAATTTCGCAATTGATATGGTAGTATCATATTGTCAGCCGAATTGAGGGTCGAAGCCAATGAGCAAAAGCTTTATGTCATAAAGTTTTCACGTTCCAAATCTGTTGCAACTATAACAGAGCAGGAGGATTTAGAATATTATGTCAGAGTATAAGTATACAAGCCGTTAGATTTAATGATGAGACTCATATGACTTTCTTTATGTTACCATTAGTCATCCATTGTGTTGCAGCATTATTTCAGCACGCAAGATGTCTTGTCCATATCATTTCTGTGTCCATATCATTTCTGTCCTTTTTACGCACACATTGCACTCTTCCTCACAATCCCTTTAGTAATTTGATAGGGAAACATTGAAGTAATCTGAATGATTTAGAGTGACATATGCGGGTAATTGTTAAAATATGATTATTATGTATACTACCGGTTAATTGCAATGATTTTACCCCCCCCCCCCAAAAAAAGGCAGCAACAAGAATAATTTACTCCATATCATTATTTGAAAATAAGTCAACATGACCAGAACATTAATCTTACTTTTTATAGTTTCTGCATTAATTTTGTTGTTGGGGTGACGCACTGGTTCTTCTGTTGCTCACAATCAATGCGTTAAAGATAATATAAAGTTTTGGTACCTCAAAAGTTTCCCTGAGTTTCCTTGTCTTAGTTTGTGTTTCAGGTTAAAGTACCTTTCATATAACTAACACTGTGAGACTTACTCGCCCCAAAGTTCTCTCATGTCTTAGTAATCATGCAATAATGGTTTCGTACCAGAGCAGAGCGGGCTCTGAAAAATTCGAACGAGCCGTTAGTTTGACTCGACGCGGTACCGCGACAATCAATATACACGTATTGTACGAAACCATTATTGCATGATTACTAAGACATGAGAGCACTTTGGGGCGAGTAAGTCCCACAGTGTTAGTTATATGAATGGTACTTTAACCTGAAACACAAACTAAGACAAGGAAACTCAGGGAAACTTTTGAGGTACCAAAACTTTATATTATCTTTAAGCTGCTCCAGGCAATTCTCAAGGATCACGGGGATATATTTGCCTGTGTTCTCCACTATCGTTTCTTTTCTTTTGTAGCTATGCCTTTATATTCAAAATATTTTCGTTTATAACACCATACTTTTTGTTGATCCTCTTGTGCCGGGAGTAATGTTGACATGATTTTGTTTGGAAAATTTCTTTCTGTTAGTTATTCGTCATACGGTTCATTACATTCTTGTATTGTTGAGTATTCGTTTTACATTTAGTTTAACAAGTAAAGCTTTTAGGATTGTGGGGAAACAGGATCACTATTTTCACGCCCTGCTCGCCTCCTAAATTTAGAAGGCAAATTATTTCGTGCACTTATGGCGATGGTGTTATTAAGTCGTGCATTTTGTAATAGCACTTTTTCACTATCGTTTTCCTGATGTTAAATATTGTATAATGGGAATATCATTTATCCTGCTGTGGTACTAAATTGTCAGTTTTGTAGGTTATGATGTTATATTTTGTTCATCGGAAATAAGATAAATTAAATTCGTTGGATTATTGATTTTTTTTTTTTTTTTTTTTTACTTTCGCTCATTTTCAGGGACATTGTCCGCGCCAATTTCTCAGATAAGTTGTGAGACACTACGAGGATACTTCGGCAAGACCTTCAACACTGCCAATTCGCTGTGTCTGCTTGGAAGTACGGTTGGTGGGATGGTCCTACCACTACTCATGGCATTATCTTTGGAAGCTTATGGACTTGAGGGCGCTCTTCTAATCCTAGGGGCTGTCAACCTTCACACGGTTGCAGTAGCGATGACCTTAAAAACCCCGCGCTCGCAAATTACAAACTCCCAGTGTAACAGGGGAGCTTCTGGTGCTGTCACGGAAAATGACACTGGGTCATCGGACTCTCTGACGACGGTGCGACGTGCACCGGCAATGCCGCACGATCATGAAATCACGAACGATGATCACACGCAAGGTGGACTATCGGATAAACAAGATGACAATTTTTTGGTAAGAAACGCTCGAGCTGCGAAGGAGGAGTGGCCATTCATCGTGTTCTTCTTGCCGTGCAAAGTGATCCAAGAGCTGATACTCGGTGGCTGGTGCCTGTTCATGGTGTCGCTCGCAGTGTCTAAAGGACTAGATGAGACTTCCTCCGCTTTTCTCCCAGTCGCCGGGGCAGTTGGCGGGTTCATCAACCAGGGACTCTCGCTGGTGTACCTGCACTACAGACGTGAATGGGCTGCTGTGGTCTTTGCAGCCGACTGTTTGGTAGCCGGGATAGGTCTCTTTCTGTATGCCTTTGGATCTTCCTTGGCACACCTCATAACGTGCTCGTTCTTCGTTGGTTTCGGTGTATTTGGCAGCTTTCCAACCTCCTATGCGGTGCTAGATCTCTTCGTGTCAGAAAGGAACTTTGCCTCCGTGCTTTCCTTCTTCTTGTTTGCGACTGGAATGGGACTTCTCTTGTCTGGATATTCAACCGGTAAGCTGGTCCCGTCAACATTACATCTCTGTTTTAAACATTTAAGATTTACGAAAGAACGACCAAATTATAAATTATCGTTTCAAATAAGTTTTTGAATGCTCCTCTTTTTTTCAGGAGTGATTTTTTTTGTGTGTGTTGATCAGTTGGTAGTGACTTTGGTAAAGTTTATAGTACTTTAATTTTGCTCCTTTTTTTCTTCGCAATTTGCTGTTACTACTCTTGGAGGTCAGAAAGATGTTTGGAAGGGTGCTACGTTCAGCAAACTGCCATCAGGAACATTCTGATATTCAGATGTCTTGACATCATGGAGGCAGATTTTCCATTTCAACAGATCTAATCAAAAGTATTCCATTATTTTTTCCGTCAATTTGCAAATGTACGATATACTTCATTCAGAGTATAAGAATCCTGTTGTATATTCCAACATAGAATGAGGTGTGCTTTGCAACTGTGTAAATCTACTCCGACGCTGAAGAGAAATTGATACCTCAGTGACCACAAAAAAAAATGAAAAAAAAAATCTCAAAATGTCATCTTTCAGGCACATGAGGCGGTAAATACCTTTGTGTTTTAGATGCATCGTTTGGTTGATGGACCAATAGTGCCAAGAGGAGATATCTTACACGTGTTTCCTGTTCTCTTCAAAGGCGGGATTGTCTGCAAACTAATGATCCTTTCCCGGTGATACACCTAATCAAAGTTATTCGTTGTAAAGCGGAGAGAGTGGGATGTGATAAGATACCGTATTCGAACATGTCAATATCTAAGGAGAGGGTATTGTTACAAAGTAAATTAACCATTAAGAAGATAAAAATGCTTGTGTAATACCAAATTGATTCCAAAGTTCTTTCGTATGCTATTTTTTTTTCACGCAGACTAGAGTAGAGAAGTATTCTGTGGATTTGTATGTTTAATGACACTCCTTCCTTTGGATTTCTGACATGTGTGCATAATATTTGGCAGTTTGCAGATTCTCTTGATAATGATTACAACTAATGATGATTTAAAACTCAAGATGACGAAGAAACGTGTGAATATGTATTATCCACCTTTTTTTCTATGTCTCTCTCTCTCTCTCTCTCTCTCCTGCTACAGGAAAAGTTTATGACGTCACAGGGTCTTTTGATACGGCTTTCATTACGATTGGCATACTCGCGTTCGTCCCTAGCCTGCTAACAGCCCTACTGATGGTAGTGAAAAGGATTCAGCAATGTAATGCCAGACGGCCGGATTTGTTGCTAGATTGAAGCTTGGGAAAAATCAAGAAAAAAAAAGGCAGAATAAAACTACCACACAAAACCAATACTAGTACAGTAACCTGCATATCAACTCGTCAGTAGTAATAACAATGCCAAAACACACACACACACACACAAACCAAGTGAAGTAGTTCGATACATTTACGATGTATTACTTTTACTATAGCCCAATTTACAAATTAACAATGACTTGCCAATGGCCTCTCGGCAGATGTTTTCTTATCAACCTTTTCTTGCCATTGAATGCCCAATGCCATATTTACAAAATTATAAACATTACCGTTCTATTGAAGTTGCAATTGCAATTGTTAACATGTTCTTTCTCCTCCAGCGTATTGTCATGCTTGTAAGTAATCAGCACAATTATAGGATAGTTTAGATACACCTTTATGGAATTTTGTATAATCGTAGTTTGTTCAAACGCATGCTACTTTTAACAATTACTCGTACCGCTATACATACCTCGACTCGAGATGATACCAGCCACACGGCATGGCAACTTGATAATGTCTAATTAAAAGATCGATCATGTCAATCAACCTTCCTGTGGTCTATCCACAATATTCCTTCAGTATTCATTGATATTTGCAAGTGTGATTAAAACCGAGAGAAGAAAAAACGAAGTTATTATTATTAACTTACATCATGTTGCTTTACATTACGTACAAACTCAATGTACTATTTAGCTGTTATCTGTGTGTACACTGGTGTATATACCTACTATCATAATTCACATAACAAAATGTGATTAGAATGTAAGTAACTTTGACACCATTTCAATAAATATCTGTTCTATTGGGACCAAGGAGCTCTACAGTCCACCACTTCATCACTAGGCATATATTAACACCCATAAGCTCGACACCGATATACAGGGGTCGTATTCAGCTTAGTTAGTTTACAGCTAAGTACATGCATTGCTGAGGTGCCTATAGTTTCATTGGTTAGATTATTTGAATTCAGTTTAATTCAACTCAATTCAGTTCATTTCAGTTAGCTTTAATTCATTTTCGGGATACAAAATAAAAAGAAGTCTCAGTTATCTTGATATACACATGTGTATTGATTGATTACATGCACGCATAAAGTAAAGTTGATATTTTGTGAAAAGAGAGAGATCTACTAACTGAAAAGTAAAGTGTGCGTATAATTGTGGACTCCTCACAGACCGAGTTTAAATCACGGGGCCTATTAAATGTGTACAGTCGGTCTCGTGGGCCATATTTGCCCAAGTGTCGAACTCAAGGGCTGTACGACTCGCAGGTTGATTGGCTCATGAGCTGTATGACTCGTGAACCATTTTTGTTGTTGTCAAACTTGAGGAACTTGAGAAGTGTGTGACTCCTTTGGATGGAGCACCTGGGATGAACCCGTTGTTGCTTACTATTTTTGTTTTCATTTTACCTTGTGTCACTCTTATCACACTTATCCTCTGTGTTGTATACAATGTATTGTGCATGTAGTGCCCTTCTTTGTACTATATTACCTTCAATTTCCATATCACGTTTATAGCTATATCTTCCAAGGGTTTTCTGTGAGGAGTCCACAATACACACATTTTCCTTTTCAAGTGCATTGTACCAATTGTCTCACCGGAAACAAGTCACAATATTTTTTGATTTGATTTGATATGATTTATTGGTTTCCTGCATTATATCATTGCTCATGCAGATACATACATATTATATACATTGTTGGTGCCATACACATATGCATAAGGTATAAAAATGTCTCCTTCTTTCAAGAGACAGCTGAAATGTATAAGAGAAAGTCTTATCGTTACTTTGAGGCCAGCAAACATCATGAAAATCTACTAGCAATCTCCCTTCATATCTCCTCTTTTAGAAGTATCTGTCATTATACACAACAACACAATTCAATACAATGATTATGAATAACACATGTAAATGCCTGCTCACGAATACAATTATTATTCGGGTCTCACTTCACGTCAAAAGGCTAAATATTTTGAAATGACATTTTCACTTTTATTGTGATATCGCTTATTCTATAACTGTAATAAAAAAAAACGACCAAGCTTTTATTCTAACTTGTCTTAACATAAACCTGATTACATATATTCTTTGGTCGTCTATGGTGCATACGGAAAAACGAATTCGTCAGTTCATTGTTTTTGTCCTCATGTTGAAATGCATTAAAAGTGCCAGGTGAAATGTGTTACTAATTAGTCACCATTCTAGTCACAAGGACGATGAATGTCATAACAATCGTGGTAAAGATGCTGCTGCTGGTAACTAACGTTAGATAATGGCATGAACAACATTACGCAATGATTACAATAAGAATGTGAAAACGATAAAGAACAAGATAACAATGGTCTTTTTCTTTGCACTGTTAAAGTTCAACTTTAAGTGCGTGATACATTACACTTTAAATAATATGTCCAGTCTCTGCCAGATTTTCACCTTTTTATTAATCCATTTTCACGAATAAACTGGGGTTTTTTTGCTCTGTCTGTCTTTCAAGGCACTCTTCCTTTTTGCGATGACTCCTATGGAATAGATACCTGGCAGGCGAAAGGACGATTGTCACCGCAGATCATATCGTGTTGCCTTCCTGTATGCACGTTAAGAGCCATGCAGTCTTCCGCATTCAGATTTGGCTGCCCATCATCCCAATCTGAAACAAACCAGACAAATTTAAGCGTAGTACACATGCAGTTTCGTTTTATTTATTAACATTTTCATAAACATAATATGTGATTTAAAAACAAAACAACAGAAGAACTTGGAACAAATACACCTCAATGGTACCCATGATATCACAAGTAAAAGAAGATGGGGGTACAACATATCATATACGCTACATGAAAGTGTTGGAGACCAATAGAAAAACAGTGCCTTCTCTACGAAAGTTACCCGGACCAAGTCAAACGAAAGCCAGCACTTCAGTAGAAAACGTCATCATTCACGCAACCAAAAACAAAGATAGCCATTATATACCTGTAGTATTATCGCTCAATACATATCTATATTCGAATATGTTTTTTAATCCCTTCTTAATGACACTAATAGACGGGCTTCCATGATAAACAGTATAAAATCTATTCCACATTTACAGGTCTAGGAAATATCTCAATAAGCTGCGAATACTTGCGAGCGTAGCGAAATCTAGGGAATTTCAGGGTTCGCTAACCGTAGCGAAACCTATAAAATTCCCGAGAATCTGCTGCGTTCGCAAACATTCGCCGCTCAGTGAGATACCCCCTTTAGAGAAAATTGATTTGAGAAATTCAAATATGTACCAGCAGGTTATTAAGGCTCAGTCGCAAATGCCTTTACGAACTTCTACCATAACCACAAGTATTCTTTAAACCATTTCGTAAGATCTTTTTACAAGAAGGCCGTACTAAGCCAGCGTTCGTAGCCGTTGTTCGTAAGTTTGCAGCCTGGTCGATGGTCTTGTCCAAGATCTTTTCCGCATCGCACGAAACCCCCTTTTCGTAAGAACAACGTATGAACCAAGCAAGATTTTTGTGAATTTGGTCGGGTGGTGAGAAAATTCTAGAACTAGACTCTAATGCTTATGACGATCGTAAGAACACCTGAAGTTGTACACAGAGGGCACCCGCTCTTGCCCTCATGTAAATCAAACACGCTTAAGAGTCTACGGCAAGGAAATATGCTCTCAGTGAAAGCTAAAGATTCGCGATTATTTCTGATTTAAATGGCTCATTCTTTTTGGCAGCTTAAATAACTTTCATATCGAATCAAAACGTTTTGTTCAAAGGTGTACTTCAAAGACGTAAAGACTCGGTGGCGACCTGGTGGCGACAGTGACGTCTCCGCTACTTCTCGTGGAGACTACACGGGTCTCCACGGAGTCGCGAGTTTCTCGGATCCCTTTTCAGTCTCTACGTGGTTGCGGGGACATCTCCTACTACTGTACAACTACTCTACTTCTACATCTACTACTACTACTACTACTACTGCTACTACTATTACTACTATTAGTACTACTACGACTACTTACCGACCCTGAAAGAAGACGTGTTTCCTTCACTGTCAACTACGCACCGCCAGACGGTCCCCGATGGCGAAGTAGAAGCATTTGGTTTCGGCATAGCGCCATCCCGAAGGGCATATCTCTGCATGACATGATAGCAGGGAAGGATCATGGTGTGAATGATTTCCTAGAGGATGCTATCAAAATGAAAATAAATCGGCATGCAGTTGCAATGATACTAGCTATCATTAGGGGCTAATGCCAAATGATGAAATAAAGAGCTAGGCAACTTATGTAACGCCTCTAAGGGCGCCATTCAACATGGTTAACAGGATTTAAAAAAAATCACAAAACGTGTAGACACAATTGAGAACCATTAAGCCCTACAGTTTGTCCCAAATATGCGATGAATAGGCCTATTCATTATTTCAAAAGAATACATGTATGCAAATACGTAACTACATGTTATTCAAAATACAGCATGTCAAAATTGAGGGAGGGCACCTCTTGAATCGTGATATACAATAATTACAAGAATTACATTTTTGATTGCTCATTTAATTAAATTAGCAGCACAGCAATAGTGATGGAAAGAGCCAAAAGACAAGATGAAACAGGGTTTTGGCATTGATATCACGACATACTTTCTTGGCCCTGAAACAAGTGAAAATGACTCACGGAACAATGATGCAAACGTTATCATTGACTCCTAAGTAATTAGTTGTTGGTATCGGTGGCTGTCCCTTAAAGGGATGTTGTAGTTTCGGTTGAGATGGGGTTTCCAACTTTCTTAGTTATTATTTCTTTCAAATAATGAGAAACCTCTTATATAAAATGTGAAAGAGCAGAATAAAATTCTAAGAGGACTTCAAAGTTTATTTGATGAAAATTTGTTTTGAAATGGCTGAAAATCTAAAGCAAAGGGATTCTTATAAAAGGTGGGACTCATCTTTAATTAGGATCCCTTTGTTTTGCTTTGTTTGTTTGCTGTTGTTTTTGTTTTTGTTTTTTGATATCTCAGCCATTTCAAAACCGATTTTCATCAAGGTAAACCTCGAATTCCTCTTAGAATTGTAGGCTTCTTAACATTTCATAAAGTGGTTCCTAGATATCTGGTTTCTGAGTAAAGGCTGAATTCTGAATAAAGGCTGGAAGCCTGAATTGATAATTCACAATGTACTCACACTGTTAGAACAGTGGGACACTGCGTTCACAATGTGATCACACTGTGTTTCCAATTGTGTTTGACATTATGGGGCACTTGTGTTCTTACCACCAGGTAAACCTCACTGAAAGTTGTTTGGAAACCTAAATACTGCGCCAGAAGTGAGTGGATGAACGCACCCCTGATTATTTTGGTTTTCCGCGGTCCTCAAGTGTCACTGAAGTTTACTGACAGATGAATACGGATTGAACACTCTGCTAAAACTTGTTCTCCGGCGGGACATGGCGGGCTGCCAAAGCGTCATAGACCGCCATGTGAGCAGCCGATGCTCGTCTGCGCTAAGCTACATTCCATACCATGCATTGCATTGGTTTTATAGGTCGGTTATCTTGGAGCTGATGCTGGCCCTGGAAATCTTGCAAAAATGGCTGCCGGGGAATTAAAATCATGTCTTACTCCATGATCTGGGCATTGCTAAAGCTACCCACCCTCATTAACTTGTGGACAATCCAGAGCGCAACTCTGGTCCCCTCGTGTATTTCGAAGTGTTTCTAGAGTTACTTACGGGGGCATGGTTCTTACTATTGCCAAACGCCATACGTGATGCGCATCGATTTAAAACTAACCACTCCTTGTCTTCGCTCAAGTTATCTTGTCTGATCATTTTGAATGCAGATCGCAGGGCGTGACACTGTTAAAATAATTCAAATTCAAATACATTCTTTTTAACCTCTTTCACAGCGATTCCCGATAAAGCCACTCGAACAGTGACAAGTGTACGTATCGTCTCCGTCGATACAGGTTCCTCCATTTTGACATGGTTCACTAGCGCAGTTATCAACGCCTGTGGGGAAAAAGTGCAAGAAAACTCTAGAAAAGATTGATTTGATTACAGAATATGATATGCGTGTGTGGACGAGCAAGATGTATACACAAACTAACATGAGAGGTACACATTGTAGGAGTAACACGTTGTTTTCTCCCATCGACTAAATACTCTCCTCACTTATTCCCAACAGTGCCGACTAAATAAAGCGAAACATAAGATGGAAACTCCTACAATGTGTGTATTTGCCATTTGTGACAATTACCCTCTGGCTAAATACTGGTTAGGATAAGGTGAGAGTCAAGATTAGGGTTAGAGTTTGTGCAGGGTTAGGATAAGGATTAGGGGAAGGGGAAGGGGGAAGGGTCTGGGGTAATTTTCTACGGAGTGATTGCCCTATAATGCCCTATAGAAGCGTACATACAGTCGATAGGCCTAGACCTATTCCTATACCCACGTATACACACAGTGAAACGTTCAAGGAATTTGTGACACTCACTTCTAATGAATATTTCACAGAGTGTCGGAATTGGTGAAAAGCAGGAAGCGAGATCGAAATGACCTGCCGTCAAATTCAGCACGACACAGTTGTACTGAAGATTCCCTGAAGTTCGAAGACCCAGCCTCCACTCTGGAATAAAAAAAAAACAATAGAAACAAACAGGCAGACAGGTTGCGGCTAATCGACTTAGATTTAAGGAAATCATGCACCAATTTCAGCAGATATCATTGCATTCGTAGGAAAACAGCGTTTAAGTAATGGCGTTGTGGACTGGATGTACAATTAGCCCCATCTCAACAGACCTGACAGGACGTGTTCCGGCAAAGATACTAATGTACGCAATCCTGCGTACTGATACAGGCATGTGGGCTCTTTTATCCAAAGGCATTTGAATAAAGGATGCTGTTTTTCTATATTTACCGTGCAAACTTCTTTTTTATTTCAAAAAGAAATAATGTATAAGTCACGAAATTAGCCACGTGTTTTACAATTAAAGCACGCCTATTACGTTACCGTTCAACCCACAGAACCCGGCGGTTCTCCGGAGGCTACCCAGCGGCTACCATGGTCGATCGCAGGGCAAGATTTCTCCGGAAGCTCTCCGGAGGTTGTCCACTGTGTTGCGTCTTAACAGATACAATCTTCTCCGGAGATTAATCTTCGCCGGATCTACCCCGAGGCTACCCTGCGTTCTGTGGCCTGTTAAGACGGGGCTTAAGAGACGGTGCGTATTTATTCGAAGCAAGGCAAGGGGTGCGCTGTCAATGCTTTCGCGCTCACTATGCCTTCTCGCTCTTTACAGTAACTGGTCTTGAATAAAAGAAGGATGGAGTAGAAAGTAAACCTGGGGGGTATTTCATGAAGCATTTCGGTCGTATATTTTACTGACAGGTTGTTACAAGCTACTGAAATCCTTGCATCTGATTGGCTGAGAGCAAATTTGTCCCACGACTTTGTCGGCCAAAATGCTCCATGAAATGTCCCCCTGATTAGCCTCAAGGCCGGGGAGGGGGGATGTAACCTGGAAGGTAGTAGCACTGTCCTCATTGCAATAATTTTGGAAAATCATGGGCATCATTGTTCGGATAGTGTAGTGCCCATCTCAATGTAATCTTTTGTACTTCTTGTATTATTCACTTGTCACTAAAGGCCGTGTCACACCTTTACCGGCAAGCCTTGCGTGCGACTTGCGAAGAACAACTTTTACTACCCGGAGGTCTCCGCAGATGACCCGCACATGACAGTACCTAGTAGCACTTATCTCACCCGCAGTCGCCGGGAGGTGCGCACGCAACTCCTTTTTACCCGCAACCATGTTTATGGTCCTATGGTGCTATGGTGTCTATGTTGGAGAAAACTAAATTGAAGTGCCAAAAATCATGATATCTGCAGAAATCAATTTTTAGGTTCTTTTTTTTTTCTTTTTCTTTTTTCACAAAATGACCTTTTTTTTTTTTTTTTTTACAGAGAGAAAAGAATTTAATCATTGTCGTCGAAAAGCTTTGAGAATTTCGTAACCGAAATAAACGATAGTTTTATAGGCCTAGGAAACATACTTCGATAGGATGAGGTGGTTCCGAACGCATCGGCCTCACAAATCACCCTTACGAAGTCGTCGTCGCTGAAGCAATTTACCCAGACCATGGAGTAGTCGGGAGCAAAATACTTCATCACAAGTGCGATCTCGTCGTCACTTTTGACGGACAGAAGAGATGGTTGCCGCACACTCCCGTTGCCAAGGGAGACAGGAGTCAAACTTGTACACGTTCGTTTCGCCAATGTCCAACCTGTCGCCTCTATTACCAGGTGACATTTCGATTCAGCGTAGGTCCAACCAGAAGGACAGATACCTATACCAATTATACGAATAAAAGTAGTTAACCTCAAACGCCTTCTCAAAACTTCCCTTTAAAGGGATGGTATAGTTTTGGTTGAGATGAGGATTTAGCCTTTAATTAACAGTGCTTAAAACAACAGTAATAACAACAACAATTGTGACTTTTATTCCATTTTGTGTGAACTTCTATACACAATCCTTGCATACATAGCTGTTTGAAATCATCAATTAGTAATCTTGAGTACCTTTGCTATTGATCTTCATAAAAAACAAAAAACAAAAACTTACTAGAGTCGCATTAATTGCCATAGCCACCACCACTCTCATCGGGGTAAGTATAAAAAGTAGAAGCAGCAGCAGCGGTAGCGACAATTTCAACATTGCCTCAATCATTCTTTTGATTGACCTAAATAATCTCCGTTGCTTTCGTCCGCACGGCAAGCATTTTAAAGAAAAAAAAAGATTTGCATCTATACAAGTGCTATGATTTTAATCCAATTTTACACTTCCTGTCTTTGACAGAAATTTATCAAAATAATCTATCAAAATTCCGCAGATCCATAAAAATTCTGGATAAACTTAAAAGTCACTTGGTAATTTACCGCGTTGAAGCACGCCATTTTGTTCACTGGCCGTTGTGACTCGTGACGCAATGAATAAGCAGCTTGGAAGTAACATTTGTTTTTTGGTTGTTGTTGTTTTTTCATCAGCTCCGAACTGTTTAAAAATCCACTTTGAAACGCTAAATCTAAAAAAAAAAAAAAAAACTTTATAATTCCAGTTCGGTTTGTTTGTTGCATATACGGTTACTTTATTTTATTTTATTTATTTATTTTTTTTTTTGGGGGGGGGGTTGCATCTCAGTGGGCATCTGTAAGATAAACCAAAGGTTTTATTTATATCCCTCTATCTTTATTATACATATCCCTCTCTATCCTTCATTTTCTTCATTTCTTTCTGGCATGTCTGGGAACCTTCGAAGACTATAGTGTCTCAGTCTTGAACGTAGTTGAAATAGAGCTATCCTTGTATTGAAGCCATGGGTCCTAAGAA
Organism: Diadema antillarum; assembly: GCF_040938485.1. Classification (NCBI taxonomy): domain Eukaryota; kingdom Metazoa; phylum Echinodermata; class Echinoidea; order Diadematoida; family Diadematidae; genus Diadema; species Diadema antillarum. The sequence continues at coordinate 1,830,696 of NW_027270924.1, forward strand.
GGTGCAAACATATTGACTATAACAAATTTGATAAGATATGAACAGACAGACTCTTACGTCTACATCGAAACACCTGCCCGCTCCATTCTCCGTTGCTAAGGCACGTCCGCCAGCTCATGGATACCGGCTCGTAGCCGTCTTCGCAAGCGAACGTCGCCCGACTCAAGAAGCGAGATCTGCGGGCGAGTAGTCGATGGATGCTAGGCCGTCGCCCTCGGTAAGTTCTGAGCAGTAGCCTTCTTGAGCTTTAATTCCGACAGAGTTTGACAAAGACGATGAATAGCTATAGTGACGGTTTTAACGTGCAAAGGTATAACACTGGCAATAAGGATAATAAAATTCAATTACTCCAAAACGGCATTATTATAGATGCTCTCTGAAATGGAATCTTGGTTTCATGAAACCTTGAGCAACAGTACCTGACATTTTCGTTCATGCAACATGTTTTGACTAACTTTGCTTTTTCGCTTCCATCCTCAATAAACCTTAAATAATGGAGTTGTATTGAATGCTGAACATTGTTATAATCAACTTGATGTAAACCTTTGATATTCAAGTAGATACATGAAGGCATGGTCGCGCACTAAAATAATGATACAGATAATCATAGATGCATGGACTTGCCTTGAGGGGATACAACATTTATTGTCTGAATCAGAATTGAATTACCCTACTCGAAGGCGAGGTACAACGCAATTTCTCTTTTTTTTTCATTTCATATCATTTCATTTCCACAACTTCCACAACTGGGAAAAGAAAAGAATGAACAAGAAAGGACAACATGGCAATCATTGTGCAATGCAGAGTATGGAGGAAGAAGCAAAGGCCACTGACCGGTCAAGGTTTCTACCTTCAAAGATTACAATTTTGATGAGCAATAAACAGATGAAAATTAAAAGGAAAAGCTCACTCGTGTTGATACAACTCCATCCGCAGATTCCGTCCCAGGTACACATCTCTTGACCCCGACAATCTCCCGGGATGTCTTCCCGACAAGCAGGCGGACAATGCCTTTCACAGTTTGCGGCCGCTCCAAACACGCTAGATGTGAAGAAGGCACCTGCTGAAACAGTGATATAAAAAAAAATAAAATAAAAAAATGCTGGCATATCCATTTGGTTCGGGAAAGCATTTGGGTTACAGAGGTGTCATTATTTTGTCCTGCTGTAGTAAGTCGGCAACTCAAAATTCTGCTTCTGCTCTTAATTGGACAGGATTAGATGGAGCGTGTTTAACTCGCTAGAACTCATGAAAACACTATCAAGAAAAAAAAAATCACAGATTATTTGATTTTCAGAACTACGAAATTCATTCCATTTAAGCAGTGACGACGTATTGCAATAACGAAGCTTGTTTTATTTAGGATTAATGGACCGTCGGAAAAAACGTACTTTATTTCATTTTCAGATCAACAAAGCTCAGAATACTGAACTTCCGGCATTGCGAACCAAAGTTATTTAATTCATTTTCACAATAACGAGCATGAACCGAAATATGATGAATTAATTCCATTCGTATTATGGTGGTGTGCGTATCTATGTGCCAGTGCATATAACTCTCAGCTTAAAGCACCCCCATAATCTCTCAATTATAAACAAAATGATTATGTAAGATTGATACTGCTACACATTGTCGTTTCTTGGAGATTATACAATGTGAAGGACATAATTTCTTCTTCAATTCATGTCAAAAAGTAGAAAGGAAATTTGCAAGTGTTTGTGCACAAGGCAACTGGTAATTAGTGAGGCTATGATATTTTCATTTCATTTAGTTTGAAAAAAAAAGTGATCATGGTGATAGGCATCGATGAACACCGCTGGAGGCATTATGAAAAAAAAAAGTATAGGAAATTTTCCGATCGTATATCATTCTTATTTATATAAATAAAGACTTATTTATATGTGAATTGATTTTTTTCTTTGTACATGTGTGTGCGAATTGAGAGTAATTTGTTAAATATGATTTGTGATAATATTGTAAAACGCATAGGGATCATTCACTTGTTATATACGCTATAAAAATGTCATTATTATTATTACTATTATTCTCAATTTCTATCTCGTCTGACTTCGATGAAACCTTTAACGTTCTCTTTGTTAGATTGATGGGAGAAAATCTGAATATGAATGGACGTTCATTTTACAAACAGACGTACTCGTCCACGCGTCATCGCAATGCCAGCCGCACGCTTCACCCCAAACGCACAGTTCTCCCACGCGACAGTCTTCGGGGAATCTCGGGCGGCACGACTCCCCGCAGGCTCCAACGCCGCATCTCCATCCAGGTGGTAGGTCGTCCTCGGGGAGGGACGGGTTCCAATTTGACAGCGGGCCCGTACCACCTCCCATTAGTGGAGAACTCGCAAAAGAATACGTACTGTTTTCTATGAGAAAATAACATCAACAAACAATGAAGCTAACATCAGCAAGCAGCCAATTTAATACGTAAAATTGTTTCCTGCAAGTTTGATTTTCATACCAATTTCATACAACTATAAATACAGCCAACTCAATGAAGTACGAACTAACATCTATATCCCCGGCATCAAAATTATCATAACATGAAGTGTATGTGATATGTATTATTTTACACCTAGGAGCTGCGAAGCAGGTCTCCTTGGATACTAACGATTATGGTCTTGATTTGCAGTAGCATCCTTATATTCAAATCTCAAAGCAGCTGAAGGTACAGAAAAATTGTTGAGCTCTTCGAGTTCCACTGGACGCAGAAAAACCCAATTGTGGTATACGTCTCGTTCACCCTGCATTAACAAAATTCCTGGCACATGAAGGGGCTATAGAACACCCAGGATAAAAGTGTCAGGTAAAGTCCCAGATTTCTTCTTCTTAATCAAAAGTACTGACAAATAACTAGGAAAAGAAAGAAAACTAAAAGTGAGAGAACAATTTGGGGAATAGTGAGGAGCATTAGCAGCAGTAGACACGTAGATGAGGTTGTGGGAGTACTTTACAGTAACCGGTTACAAATTATACGTAAATACCTCTTTTATTTTCCACCTCAAAAACAATGTGCACTTTGATTTCGCTGTGTCACAGTCTGTTCGTGTATGTTTTATTCATCGCTGATGTTAGTATTGTAGTATAAATATTGTCAGTTTGCCGGTTTTTATGTCGAGCGTTGCAGTAATGTCTATTATTTCTCCATCAGCTGAAATGAAAACAGACTTGAGAATGATAAACTTCTGTGACATAAACTAAACCACACTGCGTGTCTTTGCCGGGTGCTTTGGCTAAAATTTAACAGACAAAACTGTGTAGGGAGGGATGCCTAATTTCACATCACTATGGTTGCCATGACTACGCATCACCTCTGACAGCTCCAAAGACGTGAAAAAAAAAAACTGAATGCACCTCGCATTATGCATCATGAAAATTAGCATAATGAAAGCTACAGGCCGTCAATGCAATTTGTTGATTGAATATTGTCAAAGAAAACTTAATTTTGAAATATTCAAATCCACTTAGATAGGATGACAATCAGCAGTAAGAGAAGGTATCCATGGAACTGAGACACAGAAAGAGAGAAAGGGTGTGTACCAGTGAAGGACAGGGTTAGCAAACAATAGCCCTTGCACTCCTAATTCTCTTTCATCAAGGGCATTCTTTTGTAGATATATTTTTGAGATAATTCTGCTGAAATTAATCATGGAAATAATGAAGGTTAAAAGAAGGTTAACAGATAGTCTTCTATCGTAAATATGCATTGGATTGTGACGAGCTATGATAATTTAATTATTGACACGTGCTTTGCGTGACACTGAAAATCCATTACTGTAGTTATTGCCACAAGCATCCAAAGGGAAACGCCACTCACCATTTATTCTAATTGACATTCATAAAATAAGAAAGTATGAATCGAGTGCAGTAAAAATTCTCCAGGGCGGTGAGTTGGCTCAGTCGGTAGCGCGTCTGCTTAAAGATCCAAAGGGCCCAGGTACGAACCCGGGTCTGGACAGAGCAATGTTGTGTGTAAGCATACCGTCCCCTCTATCAAGAGGCAAAACACTCTGTCCCTCGGATAGGACATAAAATGGAGGTCCCGTGTATGAGAGAGTAACAACTCATGCACGTAAAAGATCCCGCTTCATTTTTTTCATCGCAAAGAGCAGGGTCCTTAACCCGGTGAAGTGGTCCCACCTCACATCCAACTGGACCCCATGGAAGACCAGCTTAACGTAGCTGAATATAGACTATCCAGCCATCTTCTCAGATGGAAATGAACAAACAAACAGACAAACAAATAAACGGCGGATACGAAAACAGAAAAATTATTCGAAATTTATAGTCTTAAATGTTCTCATGAACTAGTTAAAATTTGTTAATTTAAATGTCATGTAAGCAAAAAGATGAGTCCACTCGAATTAGGACTTCATAAATCTCTTATCAGTCTGTACTCTTCAAAATTTCTAGAATGGAATGATATGGAAAGAGATAACGCGTTTCGTTGGATTATTGTTTTCATTTTAAAGGATGCCATTCAAATAGTTCCGCGTGGGTTTGTCTACCTGTTGATGATTTTTTTTTTCTCTGTGAGAAACTTCAAAAGTCAAAATTAGTCAAATTAGTCAAAATTGGATAAATTATAAAACACAAATCTAGCGGTATATGCATCCTCACATACAGGCTCATTTTCTTGGTATATCACCTCAAGGACTAATAGGTTCCACAAATTTATACGTGGCACCATCGATTCGAGTAATTATTATTGAGAATTGTATTAATCATTTAGAATACCCCTTTAAAGCACTTTCTTCAGGCGCAAGAAAACAACAGCCAGGCAGAAATTTGATGCAAGGAATAAGAGTTCAAATCGTCTTCTTTGATTAACAGAACGTGACATTTACTCTCCATCAGCAAAAGAAAAAAATGACTTTCAGGTGTACTCCTCGATACATAAAGTAAAAACGTGCTCTTCGAATATTACGGCGAGCTCTTTACATGCTTTAAGTGAACATTCCGAAATCATAAAGACTTGAATCAAGTTCAAGTGCAGACAAAAGCCAACACGGACAAGGTTTCGAAGGCATTTTAGGTGCTTACTTACCTGCGAGCAAGACGATGTAAACCAACGACCAGAACAAACTCATTGGGTCCATCCTGGTTTGTTTTAGAAATAAATAAAGGCTGGATGAAATAACCTCACATCAATTTTTATTTACTTTCCAATTTCTCCTTTCCTTCCCTATTTTCTGTCTTTTTCTCTCTTCACACATAAGCACGTTAACATACTCACGCATAATTGCATGTGTGTATACATATAAAATACACTTTTAATTTATTATCATACTATACACAATAACACACGCACACACACGCATTCTCTTTCTCTGTGCGTCTATATGTTATGTATTATAGCGAGAGAGAGAGAGAGAGAGAGAGAGAGTATTATGATATTGCCTTTCTATTATCTGCAGAGCAAGGACGCTCATTTTGATTAATCCGTGTTCAATGAAAGACACACACACATACACGAATGCACAAGGTGTTTTCCATAGTTGTCACGGCAAAAAAACCCAACAACAACAACAACTCTATGCGATTTTGTGGATTCGCCATTAAGTGATATTGCAGTATTTACATCCAACGTCCATAGCTGGACAGTAATAATCAAGGCATAATAATGTACCTTTTGATACAATCATTAGTAAGAGCAAACGTACTTTTGATATTTATGCTAGTAAGAGTGTTGTTGTTGTTTTTTCTTTCTGACTGACTGTGCTAGTCGTTGGCCTGTATAATCTTTTACCACGACTTATGAGAACTCAAACGCAGTGTATCTCCCCTTTATTTTTTAATATAAACGCTAGATGTAAAATCTATCCTAAATGTCCATTAAAATGAAATAACTTTTAACCTTTATCATTATGGAACCTAAATGCCATAACTCAACCTTAAATATAATAATCGAGTCAACCTTAAATATAATAACAGTTTATCCTAAAACGCATTAACTGAGACGGACCTAAATGTAATATCCTAACTCTTAATGGGAACCCAAATCCAAAGAGCAATCATAATATTGTGGATTGAGTGAAAGCAGCAACATTAGTAGAACAAGTGAAAGTGAAAGTTTGAGGAAAATCGGACAATCGATGCAAAAGTTATGAAATTTTAAAGTGTTGGTGTTGGAACCGCTGGATGAGACTACTAGAGGTTATGACGTATGAGTGGACAACGATGTATAGAAAATTTGAAGAAAATTCCGCAAAAATTCATTTTTCATTAAAATTACAAATTCCATCAACTTGATACTGACATATGTTAAGGGTAGCAATTATTCCTCCTGCTTTCTGAAAGCGGTTAATTAGTCAAATGCTCTTTAATAAGGCTAGAAAAGTGAATTTTTGTTGAATTTCCTTTATATTTTCTTTGTATTGTTGTCCGCTCTTACGTCATAACCTCTAGTAGTCTCCTCATCCAGCGGTTCCAACACCAAAACTTTAAAAAATGCATAACTTTTGCATCGATTCTCCGATTTTCCTCAGACTTTCACTGATGTGTTCTACTGATCTTGCCGCTTTCACTCAATCCACATTGCTCTTTGGGTTTGTGTTCCCTTTAATGTCATATTAATATGATGTGCCGTAGATGGACATGATTAATTAGCCGCAGCTCACTTATCCTAGACCAATTTCTGTCAGCGTCTGATATGTCACTCGTGGTGAAGAAATATGTGTATAACATTTGTGCAAAATCCACCTTCGTCGTTGTCTCTCTTTCTCTCTCTCTTTCTACCGGAAGAATATGACGTCACAATGTCTTTTGATTCGGCATTCATGACGATTGGCATTTTCACTTTCATCCCATGCCTGTTAACAGCCCGACTGATGGTAGTGAAAAGGATTCAGCAATGTAATGCCATACGGCCGGATTCGTTGCCAGATTGAAGCCTGGACGAAAAAGCAGAACAAAAACACCACACAAAACCCAACAACCTGCATATATAGACTCGACGAATAACTACGCTGCGTAAAAAACTTAGGTGACGTGTTTGATATATTTATTACTTTCATACTCTGCTTAAATCACATAATTGTCAAGAACAACTTGCTTATCACTTCATGTCATATGTGTGTTTTTTCTTTCTTTCTTTCTTTCTCTCTTTTGCCGTTTGACGTCTATCGTTGCACTGATATCTTGTACAGCGTATCTACGTAACTGCTTTATTGTTACAGCAAACCACTGCAATTAGGTAACATTTAGTTTTAGGTAATAGTTAACGCTCTTATTATACTTGTCCTTTCGTGTGTTTTGGCGCCCTTTCTTGTATTGTGTTATACCTTAAATTTCCATATCATGTTTATAATTGTGTCCTCCATGGGTTTTTTACTGAGGAGTCCACAATATACAAAGTTTGCTTTTCAGTGGTTCACCCCTCCCTATTCGCGGATTAATTGGTCACAAGACTGGTCTTACTGCATGTGTGTCATTATTTATCTGTTTTCACGTGTATTCCATACATTATGTCAAGATGATTGAAATTCTTTATTTCATATTCCGTTGCGAACATAAAATACAACAATGTGATGAACTGAACTGAAATAAATTAAAGTGAATTCAAATAATTTAACCCATGAATAGACGATTTCCCCTGTAGGCATCTAAATCATGCATTTCCTAAACCGTATATGATATCTCCAATTTGACAATTTATCTGATTAATTAATTGTAAGCTGAACACAACCCTTCAAGATCAATATATCTATGTATATCATGATTTGTATAGCCAGTTGATATACCTCCTCAAATAGTCGAATATCAAAGTTAAAATGTCGTAACAGATAAATACATGTAATTGCATATTCATACAATGTATAATCATACAGTGTACATGACAATACATAATCTATACATATCCAGGTGCATGTATTTTTAATTACTGAAATTTACTTTTGTATCCCAGTTGAAACTGGAAAAAAATAAGATAGCCAGACGAATATAGATTACTTATATATTTCTTGCATTCTGCGCCCAAAAACCGTAAAGGGACTATGGATTCTGATGCGTCTAGCCTAACCTAATTGTATCAAAGGAAACGTTTGGTATAGAAATACATATCGATCGCTTTTTTCTTTCAAGAGACAACTGAAATGTACAAGAGAACATCAGGTATTCCTCAAGGCTAGCCAACATCATGAAAATCTCATCTTTAAGTCATAAATCTTCATTTTTAGAAGCATCTGCCATTACACATTACACACACAATTCAACACAATACAATTTGATTTACATAGTAAAATGCCCGCTAATTAACACAAAGAGAAAAGGCTACAACATGTCAAGAAACAATGTGTTCAATTCATTGTGATATTGTCTATGATGTAACTATGATAATATAGCTGATTTTCTAAGCAGAAACTTTCAAATTATACTAGTATGCTACAGACTCCTTTAACATACTATGCGACTTCGTCTTCCTCATCCTGACGTCACTGTTGAGAGGCATCAATGGTGCCAGTGGAATTGGTTACTAAAATGCCCATTTTAGCTATGACAAGGACGATAACTATAACTACCATGATAAAGATGATTATTAAAGATGATCATGATGATAAACATTATCATTACTTAACATATAATGCCAGTATGAACTATATCTAGCAATGATGACGATAATAAGAATATGAAAGGCGATTGATAAGAATATCAGTATGGCCCATTTTCTGTCAACTATTATCACTTTCAACTAACTCCAGGCGCCTGCTGACATGGTGTGATATATCGTGTTTGTAGGCCTACATTGAATATGTCCACTCCATGCCAATTTTTCACGGATCTACTTATCTATCTTCACGAAGAATCTTGGTCTTCTTCCTCAAAGCGCGGTACTTGCGGTGGCTCCCGTGGAATAGTTACCTGGCAGGCAAAAGGGAGAGCAATACTGCATACACCATCATGCTGCCTTCCGGTAAATACGTTAAAGCTCATGCATGATCCCCCGCGATTTTTCGGCTGCCCATTATCCCAGTCTGAAACAAACCAGAGCATGCAGTATAGTATAAACAAATCTTATAAATAAACAGAATTTATGATCAAGAGCGATAAATCTCTTCCAGATTTATAGGTCCATCATGCAGATAAAATTGATTTGTGAAATATTCATATGCTGTAACAGAAGGTAAGTTGAAACTCTTTGAATTTCCTATGCCAATCTCCATGTAGTTTTGTGTGTGCCTCAGTATGGAAAGATATGGAAATAGGAAGCAAATAACACACTTATATGATTATGTAAATTGTATTTAAATCATACAAATCAAGTTAAACGCTGAAAGAGATGGTATAGTGTTGGTAGAGATGAGTATACGGCTTGAACTTTTGCAAGGTACCAAGAAGCCACTTATGAAATAGTTACAGAGCATACCATTCTAAAAGGAATTCAAAGTTGACATGAAGAAAATCAGTTCTGGAATGGCGGAGACATCCAAAAACAAAGTTAAACCATGGAGGTAGAAAAGAGACCAAGCGATTGTAATAAAAGGTGGGTCCCAAATTTTATTAGGATTGCACTGTTTTGGATATCTCAGCTATATTTCAAAACTAATTCTAATCAAATTAAAGTTGAATTTCTCTTGGAATTACATGCCCTTTCATATTTCATGAGAGGTTTCTCATTATTTCACCAAAAAGTGTTAGATACCTGCAATTCGGTATCAACCAAAACTGTACGGTCGCTTTAAGAGTCTAGGGCAAGAAAATATGGGCTCAGTGAACGCTAAAGATTAAGTATTGTCTCTGATATAAATGACTCATTATTTTTGGCACTTTAAACAACTTATGTATCAAATCAAAACAATTGGCTCCATGGGTAGATGGGCAAGGTAATAAAAAGCTGTTATACATACAGCATTACTCTGTTGTAAATGTTCAGGAAGAACTGTTCCAGTATATCAGTAAATTATGTTAGTAAATGGGAATTTGTCCATGTGTGATGGTGGAAATAACCGCAAACAAGTGAAAAGTGTTGAATGATGAAGTGTTGCTTTTCAAACCTCGCCCATCCCCCTTTTATAATCATGTTTATATACACAGTATTTTAAGTATTCCACATTACTCGCGAATCGTAGTTCTCCGAAACTGATGACTTTTTTTCTCAAGACTGAAACTTTCAAGGTGTTGAAATGATTTGATAATATGATTTGCTTTCTAATATCTACCTAGGAAATAAAAGGGAGAAATATGATGTCATCATGTTTTCGACCCTGCCATTTCTGATACAGTTTGCGACCTACTTACAGTACGCTGTGTTAATGATGATATAACGAAAGATTATAACAGCCGTTCTTATCACAACTAACCTCGACACTTACACCAAAATTATGGAAAGAGGGGAACGTAGAACGTTGGACTCCCTGTCGTTATGGTTGAAAATCCTGTTGCGTTTTATAACTGTAAAACGTGTCACCCGTCAAGTTCGTTAAGCATCTAACACACAGATTGTCTAATTCAATATCATACTTAAGTTAACTGGCGTCGTTCGTTTTATTTAAGGGGTACTTCAGTGGTGTGGAGACAAGGTGGCGACCTGCGGTGGTGACTTGAGTCTCGCTATATATAGTCGCGGTGACGTCTCCGCTACTTCTCGTGGAGACCACAGGTGTCTCCGCGGAGTCGTGAGTTCTTGGAGAATTTTTTCAGTCTCTACGTGGTAGAGAAAACACATACTACTCACACTACCACTATGTTACTACATGTATTACTACTACTACTACTGCTACTCTAAATATATGCTCTACTACTACTTCTACTACTACTATAAAACCACTACTTACCCCTGAAGGAAGACGTGTTTCCTTCACTGTCAACTACGCATCGCCAGATGCCTTTCAAGATACGACAGTTCATCCAAATGTACAGATGTCCCCGGTAGAGGTAGAAGTCGAGCAAAAAGCTGTATTCACATGGACTCTCCACAAATAGCAGCGAAGGCTTCACTCGCGCACCCGTACCTAGTGTAACGGTTGCCATGTCGCTACAGGATTTATTGGCGTTGAACCAGTTCATAGAAGGTAGCGCGTTTGGATGGGTAGAGTTGTCCCCACAGTAGAAGCATTTGGTCTCTGCGTAGTGCCAGCCCAAAGGACAAACCTCTGCATGACATGATATAGGGGAAGGAGGATGGTGTGAATGATATCCTAGAGAATGTTATCAAAATGAAAATATATCGGCAAAGAGTATTAGGAGCTGATGGCAAGTGAAGAGCAAAAGCGAGCAAATATAACGTCTCCGATTAGACGTTAGCAGGACACAATTACTAAAGTTTAATTTAACAATACGCTTAAACATTGAGAATCAGCTCAACCAGAGCCCTGCAGCTTTTCCCAAATATTAGATTGATACTCTTTACGTCAAATAGATATGCAATTTCGAAAGTACATGTTAATTTGAAATACAGCACGTAAAAATAGAGGAGCACATCTCTTGAATCATGATGTAAAATGATGAAAAAAAAGTTTTTGATTGTTTTTTAGATTATATTAGCAGTGCATCAATAGTGATGGAAACGATCTGAAGACAAGATGAACATCATCGACTGTGCACGCATGCGCACAAATGGGACAAAAGGTATTTCCCAGGGAGGTCGCCGTGAGATCGCTGTAACACGTCGCACAGTGGGCATCGAAGGTGTCGCGTCCGCAATGAGATCGCGCCGACCAGTGGCGATCTGGTGCGATCTGATGCGACCCGAGGTCGTTATCAACTCGCACAGTGGGTGTTGGACTTTAAGAGCTGGATGAGTCTTTCTTAACTTGCTGTAGCAGAACTGGAGTATTTCTATTCTGTTAAAAAATAAACATTTTTATTTGTATATAACTTTGTAAATTGATTAACATGGTCTTGCTGAACAACAACTTCCAGCTAGATCGCAGGCTTTATACCGTGTTGACATGAATAAGATTCAAATTCAAATAAAGTTGTTTTACCTATTTCACATCGATCCCCGATAAAGCCATTCGAGCAGTGACAAGTGTACGTATCGTCTCCGTCGATACAGGTTCCTCCATTTTGACATGGTTCACTAGCGCAGTTGACAATGTCTGTAGAAAAAATAAAAACACACAAGAAAACTCTAGAAACGATCGATTTGATTATAGAAGCTACAGAACAGCGTCCTGCTTTAGATAATGTCATTGCTCTTTGATAGTCCGTGACCAACTAGAGTTATACTAGAACGCACACACACACACACACACACACTTTATATTATTTTTCAGACACGCACCAACACGCACGCTTCCTTCCTTGGTTGTCTCTCGAAGTCCGAGGAGACTAGGTGTTGCGCCCTCGTTGATGTGTCCGCATGTGACTGCGTAGTCCAAAACTGTAGGCACACATGCGGTTACAGGTGGGACATGGAATGCCAGACGATGGGACACAGGTAGATGCAGCTTGATGCCGTCTCTCCCGAGCAGCTGCAAGGCGTTGGCGGCGGTTATCTTCAAAGGCAGTTACAGCCTTCCTTATTAAGGCTCGCCATCGATATCTGTGTACAGGAGCTGTCTCAAGTTCACGGGGTTGTAAATGCGCCCATTTGAGGTTGGCCTTGAGATTGTCTTTATAACGTTTCTTTGGACGGCCTTGATTGCGATTACCCTGTGACAGCTCGCTATAGAAGAGCTGACGAGGGATCCTCGACTCTTCCATGTGGATGACATGACCGGACCATCGAAGTTGAGCTTGGAGGATTTTGGCTTCAATGCTTGATATCCTGGCTCTGTCCAGGACCTCTTGGTTTGTGATGCGATCTTGCCATCCAATATGCATGATGGACCGCAGAGAGCGCATGTGGAACTGTTCCAGTTTTTTGGTATGCCTGCGGTACAGGGTCCATGTTTCGCAGCCGCAGCCGAAGAGCAGAGATGACAGGACAACTACATTGTACACCTTGAGTTTGGTTGAAAGGCGAACGTTTTTGTGTTGTAGGACTTTCGTGCGTAGTCTTCCAAGTGCCAGGCTGGCCATCTGTATTCTTGCTGCTATTTCACTGCCAAGAGTACCATCACTGGAGAGCGTACTGCCCAGGTATTTGAAGCTTTTGACATTCTTAAGCTTTGTGCCATTAACAGTGATGCTTGGCTGGCAGGGTGCACTGTTCGGTACTGGCTGGAGGAGGACTTCTGCCATCAGAGCACAATCATCTGCGAACAGAGCCTCAAGAATGAGCCTTTCCAGCACCTTTGTCTTTGCTGCAAGGCGTCGCAGATCAAACAGCGACCCATCTAATCTGTACCTAATGTAGATGCCGAGATCAAGGTCTCTGGAACAGGACTTGTGCGAAGAAGAGGTGGAACAACACAGGGGCGAGTACACAACCTTGCTTTACACCATTGGAGATGGCAAATTTTTCGGATGGTTCGCCATTTGACAGAACCTGACCAGTCATATTTTCGTGGAACAGTCTAATGAGTGTGGTGAACTTTGCTGGCAGCCAAGTTTCCTAAGAATTGTCCAGAGTGCTTCCCTGTTGACACTGTCGAATGCCTTTGTTAGATCTATGAAGACAGCATAGAGGTTCGTGTTCTGCTCAATGCACACACGCACATACATAAACGATATGTTTGCCTGTTGGTGTCATCAACCGTTATCTAAAGATTTTTTTTTTTAATTTGATTTTGATTTTATTGTTCCACATATCAAACACAAATAACATGATACAATATTTCAAAGAAGAATTCACTATTTTGGAAAGGAGAAGAGAAATCTTCAAATAATCAACAAGACTGTTGCGACACGGATTGTCGCCCCTACACGGATTGTCGTCTGGCGACAATCCGTTACGCTTGTGCAGTTCCCAGTTTTTGACCTCGAAGGCGGCAATCCGTGATGGCAAAAAAATTGTTGCGACACGGATTGTCGCCCCGTCAAGGATTGTCGCCCCGCGCTCGGGGTGGTTCCTCCGGTGTTAAGCTTTAGTGGGATGGGTATGACTGGTAAGTTATGCGTATGTGTGTGTGTGTGTGTGTGTGTGTGTGTATTTGTTGAGAGCTGCATGATATGTGATGTGTATGATTTGTAGGTGCGTACAATAAGTGACTTGTGTATAGGTATCCGTATTGTTGTGCGTGTATGTGTGTGTGTGTGTTTGGAGTATAATAATACAATATGTAGAAGTCAATGTATTATGACAGCAAATTTATCACATATTGGACTGTCTTACATTGTACACTGGGGAAAACTGAAATTGAATTTACGTACAAGTTGTGAAAAGTTTTCGCATTTCTTTAATTTGCTTTACAGTAATGAAAGATATATGAAATTTTGAAATTGAAGTTTGAATTTTATTTGTGCTGCTCAAATATGGATAAACATCATAAATGTAAAGACTACATAACATAATTATACCACAAATAGAATACTATCTAGATCGATAAGTTAAACAGAGTAAGAAAATATTACTTACAGTCATGGAATAGACAAACTGTGGTTACGCTGTCATTGTGCAGCGATATTCATGACTTTCTGGGTTATGTTAAGGAGATTGTTATGTTAAAGCAAAGCCTATTACATTTCCAGAAAAAAAAATCATTAGGACATTCGGACATCCCTCCCACACCCAAATACAATATAAAAAAATGTAATATCCATGGAGCGTAAAGTGGGTAAGACTATAGGGAAATACTAAATTCGTTCTCATTTTATATCGTTTATCCCTGTCCCACACCTTCCGAGCCAGAAAAGTGAAAAAATGCTGTCACCTCATCCCCAACTCAAAAATTGCTTTCCGAGTTTCGAAAAATATACATTCAAATAGTACAAGGAAAAATGTTCAGCACCAATGGTCAAGCGATGTAATGCGTATATGGGTGCCACCTAAAATGACCATATGTGGGAGAAATTAAGTAACTTGACTTTGCGGTTCTGCCTCTCCACCGCTCCGAGTGTGTTGTAGCATTCCTTCGGGTAAATGCGCTGCAGCTTGGCAACACGAGTTGTGTGGCTTCCCACGCGTCTCTGTGCTCCCATGCAAGTGGAAAACAGAAAACGTCGAAGGACGTAATCGTGTACAGCATCCGTAACTCTCCGCAAATTTCCGTAAGCGGACGAAAGTGTTGTGATACGTTAACTTGCGGTTGATTTCGAATACTTACGGTGGACGTAAACGAACGCAAACGGAAGGGAGGTAAAATGTTTTGCGGATGGTCTGCGTTCAAGCTATGGAGAGTTACGTTCAGTTATGGGTAGTTACGTTTGGTTACGGTTACCTTACGTAAGTCTGCGTCCGTGGAGTCCCTCTGCGAAATTTGAACATTTCGAAATTTCGCAGGTTTGCCGCCTTCATTTTACGTTTAAGGACAGTTACGTCTACATACGTCCCTGCGGATGCCTGCGTCAACGCTGCGTCCCCCTGCGTCCACTCATCCGCATCTATCCGCGGCGTACGTAACCCATCGTAAAGCCCAGCTCACACCTTTGCGGTTTTAGCTGCGTATAGCTGCGTCAGTCAAACGCAGCCTGAAAGCAGCCTAACGCAGCACTCCGCGGCAAAATATTTTGTAGCAGTCACTTTGTTGCGTTGTAGCTCGTATATTTTGTACAAAATGGTTGCCTACGGTTGCCTTAGTTTGCTTTTCACCTCGCTCCAGCTCGCTTTTGCTCGTAACAGTACGATTCAGTACGAAGATTGCTCGCCCCGTTGCGCGTGTACCTCGTTCGCCACTCGTTCGTTACTCGCTGGCATCTCGCACTAGCTCGTAGCAGCTCGCATGAACTCGCTTCTCCTCGTTTCACTGCTCATCCACTCGACTGTTACCCGTTCCGGCTCGATCCGCTGCGTATCAATTCGCCCTGCTGCGTATAAGCTCGTAGAGAGCTTTACTGGTATAAAAAATTTGACATTTTACAGTTACGGGGGTGGGGGGGGGGGCACAAGGACTTTTTGATTCAAATTCTTCAAAAAAATCACTAAATTTGGTACACGTGTTGCCAATTAAAGCATACTAGTGTATTTCATTTTTTGATGGGGGCCAAGAAGGGCGCCCTGAGGCCATATTGGCCAAATTCAATATGGCCGCCATCTGAAATTCAAAAGTCACTTCCATTGTTTAGAAAGGTAAACATTTCACAATAATTTTCAAAATCTGTATTATAGGTTTTTCTGGGTCAATGAAATCGATTCTGAATGTTGTTTTCATGGTCTCAGTCAACTTTTCCTTATAGGGTCACCCTTAATGTCGCTTTGGGTCAGGACATTATTTTCACTACAGGTTATTTCAAAATGGCTTGCCTACGGTGACTATAACAGGAATGACAACCTTGCTCATTACCTGCAGTTGTTGAGGACTAAACAGAGCATATTACTGTGTTAAAAAATTACTTTTCAGCAATATACATTGTGTGGTAATACAATTCTGAGAAAAAAAAAAAGATTTTCCACAAAACCTACAGTAACAGCGGAAACTCATTTTGAGGTGTTTTTTAAAAACTGATATGTTTGAATCTGATGTTGCTGAAAGCACACAATCATTCCAAAAGCTTCATGATTTGATAAGCATATTGTGTTTCTTAGTCAACTAAGTGAATTCTAATTAAATGTAACTAGATTTTGTATGAACAGATGTATACGCAGTCATAGCGAGCTAAAGCGAGCAGCATCGAACAGGATCGAGGAGGAACGAGGTAAGGCGAGGATGAACGAGGGGGAGCGAGCGACGGACGAGCTAGATTCGCAATGAAGCGAGTTACATCCGCAACGGTCCTTGGTAATGCGAGCATAGTACTAGGAGTAGAGTGAGGTGATGCGAGGTAAAGCGAGGTAACACGAACGAAAGCGAGGTAAGTCGAGGTGAAGCGAGCTGGTATCGTAACCATACGCAGTGAAACGCAGTTCAAAGTAAAGCTGCGTTGGCCTGCGTTAAGCAGCTCGTTGTCGCTCGCCCTTGCTCGTCCTTGCTCGCACTAGCTTGTTGTCCCTCGTCTTAGCTCGTATGAATTTTGATCTTGCGTTCAGTTGCGGATGTTTGAAAAAAATTTCAAACAAGCGAGCTAGAACGCAAAGCCTCTGCGTTAGTCTGCGTATTAACCTCGTATGTTATTAGCTCGTTTCATTGCGTAGTGCTGCGTTGGGCTGCGTTAGACTGCGTTCGGGCAATACGCAGCTGAACGCAAGCTCGAAACGCAAAGGTGTTAGCTAGGCTTTAAGCACTGTGTGACTGTTGCATTAGCACGCAGGAGATAATAGGAACGAAACATTCAAGCGACACAATTCCCACAACACGCGCAGCGCTCCATCACACACACACACACACACACACACACACACACACACACGCGCACGCACAAACGGACACTAAATTATCATGTGCACGCGCACATACACACTTCCTTGAAACCTCACCATGACTTTTTACATGGCATGTTTGCATGGATGTAGCCACGTAAGTTATGTGTTAGTATTTCAATGACTATGTCCAGAACGATATTACCCAGCAAAATGTGCTTCGAGGGCGGGCGACAATCTGTGCCGCCAGCCCTCGTCAAGGATTGTCGCCAGACGACAATCCGTGACGGGGGCGACAATCCGTGTCGCAACATACACCGTATAGACGTGTTTTGTCACGATATCGTCTTAATATTGATACAGTGTATGTCATGTATGTTGTCCGCCAGTATCTCTGTATCGTGTATGACTTTAACAAATATGAATAAGATAGGAGAAGACAAGCTCTTACGTCTGCACTGGAACTCCTGCCCGCTCCATTCTCCATTGCTAAGGCACGTTCGCCAGCTCATCGATACCGGCTCGTAGCCGTCTTCGCAAGCGAACGTCGCACGACTCAAGAAGCGACGATGTGCGGGAGAGTAGTCGATGGATGCCAGGCCGTCGCCCGCGGTAAGCTCTGGGCAGTAGCCTGCTTGAACTTCAATTTGAACAGAGTTCGGTAAGATGGAAAATACTTATACTGACTCATATTTTTTTTTTATAACGATAGTATTTTGATTCAAAATGGCGTCATTGATAATATAATTTATGATCTTGAAATTGAATCTTGATTTGATGAAACATAATAGAATAACATTGACTGTCCTATTCGTAATCTTCAGTTCGGTGAGCTGCTTTGATTTAATATATCATGTCTCACTTATATGTGCATTTCTGTCTCCATCCTTACTTAGCCTTGCACAATATTGATTAATGGTAAATTTTGAACATTGAATAACCGACTTGATGAAATCAAACCTGGGATTTAATCACTATAATAGGGCCCTACATGCATGCACGCGCTTGTAGACTTGACAATGATATTTAAAGATTATAAATAACTTAATAGATAAGTAGATGTAGCATGTAAATGAATAAATAGACAAACGAATAAAACAATGGAAATTAAAAGAGTGAATGAAAAGGATAAACTCACTCGTGTCGATACAACTCCATCCGCAGGTTCCGTCCCAGGTACACACCTCTTGACCCCGACAATCTCCCGGGATGTCTTCCCGACAAGCCGGTGGACAATGCCTTTCACAGTTTGCGGCCGCTCCAAGCAAGCTAGAAGTGTGGGAGTCACCTGGTGAAACAGTTGTATCGAAAACTGCTGGTAGACCCATTGAAAAAATGTTGTGCTATACACGATCATCATCATTATGGTCTCGGCTTCTATAGTTCGCAATTCTGAACTTATTTATTTCAGAACATTAGCTTGAACTTATTTCAAGCCAGCTCTAGATAAAGTCAAGAAGAAATCTACGACAAAAAAAAAAACCATTGTCAAAATAATGTCTACCCGCTTTGATCGAGCTCAGTATTTATCTACATTATACAAATATGCAATAAAAGAAAAAGCACTAAATATCATAGCATTGACATGCAGGTTAAACTAACTGAAATACCATTGAAATCGTACAAAGTGGAATCGACAGCTCTGAAAAATATGTCCTTAAGAAAGATTGAAAGTGTGGTTTAGAGATGACAATCAAAGAGAAAGTCTCCTAGAGTAAGGTAGATAATGGCGTCAGTATAGGAAACGTCTGACAAGGTGTCTGAAAATAAGTGAAATACGGGAGTCTGTATAAGGTTAACGTTTCGCGAAACAATATTGGTGTAGTTGGTGCCCCCCCCCCCCCTTTAATTTTGTAAAGACGCCTTCCCTTTACGGAATTCCTAGATCCGACTCTGGTGCGTGTGTGTGTGTGTGTGTGTGTGTGTGCGTGTGTGAGCATGAAAATGGTTCGAACTTTTAGGGGACCTTCCATCTCTATTATCTCGAGTATTCGAAGTCTCTATAAAAATATACTGCGACTCTGCTACAACTTTGTTCAATATATATCAAAACAAACTCTTCTTGAATTGATGTGAAACTTGGAGAAACAATTTTGAGATGATCATGTGCATCAGCTCTCAGATAAATAGCGAAGCCATGACCTATAGTCACTTCATTTAATTTTCATAAGTGACGGGAATCGCTTCAGAGAAAAAATGAAATTTTTCATGTGTACTATCATCTTTTTAAAGTTCAATCTCTTCTGATTTAAAAGAAAATACTTCACTATTCACTTTGTCAAGTCATGATCGAAGACAACTTGAACATCAGTGGACATTCACTTAACGAATAGACCTACTCGTGTCATCGCAATGCCAGCCACACGCTTCGCCCCAAATGCACAATTCTCCCACGGGACAGTCATCTGGGAATCTCGGGCGGCACGACTCCCCGCAGGCTCCAACGCCGCATCTCCATCCAGATGGTAGGGCGTCCCCGGAGCGGAGAGGGTCTGGGCTATCCATCTCATCTGTTTCTCCTCTCAGCAGGGGGGAACTCGCGGAAGAAGAAGTAATATTGTCTAAGACAAACACAGGACAGCAAACAATCAAACAAGCATAATATATACTAGCATATAATACATTGTTTCCTCCGGGTTTCACTTTTAAGTTGTTGTTGTTATTCCTGTATTTGTATAATAATGGGTTTTAGACGTAATTGAGGACGTTATATAGTTAAAGCAGTGTGAAGCAATCAAAGATATTCGTTATACTTGTACTTGAATCTGAGCTATTACTCTATTACAGTTGTACTTGTATTTATGACCTTACTTGTACTTCCAGTTATATTTTTGTTGTTTTGGTTGTATTTAAATCTGCAGATGACAACATTTTGTCGACGAAATTACTGATTTCGTAACGAGAGAGGCCATGCGACACTTGGCGCCCCACACAAAACTACGGTCTTTGTCCAGGGTTTAAACCATGGACAAAGAGTGTACCACCTTCGTGAATTCTGGCCCTTGTGTTTCAGAATCCCGCTAGGAAACCTTTGCAGTGAAAGCTACTCAAGTGAAAATGTTATGGTACTATAGTCTTATCATTCCCGCACGTTGACAGTGAAATAAAAAAATGTATTCCAATTTCTTATACACTCCTAAAGATGTATGCTGGTTTGGTTTTGATTTAAATTTATTGCAAATAATTTGTCCTATTTCTGCCATTTAGAATATCTTTATTGTTTGAGTATTTATTTTGTTTTTTCCACTTCCAATGTGCATTCCGATTCCATATAAGACATTCTTTTCGTGTACCAGTGTCCCATTCATATAAAAATGATCCAGTATTAACAGTGATGATCATACTTGATTGTTGTGTGTGTGTGTGTGTGTGTGTGTGTGTGTGTGTGTGTGTGTGAGTGTGTGTATACCCTTCGTTGTAAAACCCCGATTATTTCTTGATTAGTTGAAACCAGAAATGCAATGAATAGGATAAACTCCTGAGAACTTTTACTATAAGACAACGCTTTGTATGTTTCTACTGAAGAATAACAGACACAACTGGGAAGGGCAGGATGCCTAGTGTATAGTATCACTATGGTTACCATGACTTGGCACCACCTCTAATTGCTCCGAAGAAGGGAGATAATTAATTTAGAGCAACTCGCATTTTACATCATAATTAGCGTAATGACAGTGACTGTCAATGCAATGTGTTGATCAAGTATACTACCAAAGGAATATATCTAAAACCTTGTAATACACTTAGCTCAGATGAAATTCAGAAACCCCGAAGGACAGGGAATTAAGGCAGACAGAATCCTGTGCACTCTTCATTCTCTTTCATCAATAGCATTGTTTGCAGTGATACTTTAGACATCAGTCTGCTGAAAGCGATGGTTATAAAAATATAGACGGACTATTTTATGTAAGTGAAACAAAGGAGAGCCTTCGATCAGATGTGCATTTGATTGCAACAAGCCATGCTGTTTTGATTATTGTCTACTGTCTATACGTGCATGACATTGACAAATCCAGCACTGCAGCTATTGCCTCAAGAAGCCAATCCGCTCCCTACTGTACGTGACATTCATAAATAGACAAAGTAGGGAGCGGAGAATCAGTACAAGAGACAAAGTGACAAGATAATTTGGAAGTATTGGACATATGCAAATAACGAAAGCTCATAAGCAAAATAGAAGTCATTCATATACATCGGGTATGAAAACAGAAAATATTTGGAAATTTATAGTTTTACATGCTTTTACAGAACAGTGACATTTCGTTCGTTCATGCCAGCAACTATACGATGATGCGATTAAGTCGGATTTTCACAAATCACTGATCAACCTGCACTGAAATCATGTTTGACTTGTATTGACATTGCAGCAATGACCAAAAATGTGTGATTTGTATCTTTTCTTTGCTTGTAGATCCAATGGGGTTGAAAAGATATAGCATCAGCCATGTCAGCGTCCCATCGACTTATCAATCGATTTCACGTTGGAGACCGATAATGAGTTTGCGCGACAATATGTGAAATGTTCATGTAAAGCAACTTCTAATGTTATATCTGGTTTTATGGAAACTTTGTTTTAATCTTTCTATTTCTCTTGATATTCACTCTATTCTCTCTATTCACTCTATAAAGGGGCAATTTTGATATCAGGCAGCATTCCATTTAGGGGATACAAAAAGATTCAGTTTTCGACGGCCAAAGCAAGCTAGGGAATGATTATTGATGCAATCGTGGGCCTAACAACAAGATGAGGGATTTTACACTTAAGGCTGAGAAGTATTTCATGTAGGAAGCATGTACCCACAACTGCCGTATCCCTTTCAAAACACGCAAACCTTCAAAAATCATACCTTCCACAGTATATGTAACATGGCACTTTGAACCAGGCATTCTAAAAAAAGTATGATTAACAACATTGCAGTTGGTATATTTCCGCTTGTTCCACATAAAAAGAATATGATAGTAATGTACAAATTCATCATTTATCTGAACTGAAAGGAATACATAAATGATTCAGTGCGTGATGATTATGAGTTATAAATTATAAAATTTGTTGGGGCAAGAGAAGACGAAGAAAAAGAAAGAAACGTCCAGGAATATATAAAGGAATCAATGTATACGAGTTATAAATCATGCAACAACCAAAACACCACTCAAATCCCATTTCCGAATGATATGTTGGTGAGTGGTGACAATTAAGAACATTCAGAAATTGTGAATTTTCTCCAGAAACATTATCTACGCATTCTGGAAAGACATTTTTTTCTTAGCAGGACTGGACAAAGAAAATGAAATAAAAAAAGAAGGAAAGAATATGCAGATCCTGACGTCTGCATATTCAGTAAAACTCGGCAATCGATGTTTAGAAACTTTTAAAAATATATCTTCGATCATTAGAAGAATGCCTTCAAAGACTTTAGCCATATGTTAGTCTGAACAGTCAATATCATAAATTTTCATTTTCTGTAGAAATATCAAAAGTGGCCGTATTATCTAAAAATGTGCTAAAAGGGGAAAAATGACGCAGTATGTACGCTTCCTCAATACTAACTATTGTAGATTCGCCTTGTAAAAGAGAACGGAATGTATTTTGCTGTATAATTATGTAGCGTCATTTTCCAGTTGAAGCAACGATTAGTTTTGACAATCTTTATGATACCAATGTTATGGTTTGTTGTTATTCATTTTGTAGGGCAATAATATATCATCGAATCATTTGCTGAGATTGATCATTCTCTTTTTTGTCCTCCTTAATCTAATTTTGAATCAAATTCTTATATACTCGTCTTCATTTCCATCAGCAAACATAAGAAGTAAAATTCTGGCATTACGACGCGATCGTAGATGTTCCTCATTATGTTATAAAGGCAAAAATACTCGGTATCCCTAAGCACGAGAAAACGATAGCTAGGCAGAGATATGACGCAAAGAATGAAGAGTTGAAATCGTCTACCAGAAACAAACACAGGTAACATTCAGTCTCCATCAGCAGAACGTTGAATTTATCATTACCTTATCATACTCCTAAATATAAACTTTGTTATTATTCGAAAGAGGGCGAATATTTCAGGCGAACATAACGTCTTTGCAATGAATATAAAGACTTGACTTAAGTACAAGAGCAGACAAAAGTCAAATCAGACATGGTATCGAAATCATCATTAGACGGGGCTTACATACCTGCCAGCAAGGCGACGTAAAGTAACAGCCACAACAAAGGCATCTCATCCATTCTGATCAAGGGTTTGGAAATAAGTGAAGGCTGCATGAAAACTCTCATGTTAATTTTCTTTTCACTTCCCACTTCTCTTTCTCTCTCTTAGCACAGGAACACTTTATATACAATACAATTGCTCGTAGCTATACAGTATATTATATACAAACACACACACACACACACACACACACACACACACACATATATATATATATATATATATATATATATGTGATTATTTATGTATTAGAGAGAGTGAGAGAGAGAGAAGGAAGGAGTAGTACGATGTCGCCTTTGTATTATCTGTCAAGCAAGGATGTGTATTTCAATTCATTCATGCTCACTGAAACACACTCGAACTTATTTCCTTAATGCAGTTACGGCATAAAAGCTCAAGGCGTTACAATATTCTGATTGTGTGGATTCACCATTTATTGATAATGCAGTATTCGCGCCCAACTAGCTAGATAACAATAACCATCACACATGATAAGATTTACTTTCGGATACTTTCCGTGACCTTACCTTTGTAGAGGTGTACATATCGTTTCCTATTGTCATCGTGATTCGGAAAGCTAGTCGTATGTCCGTATAATCTCCAGCCATGGCGTGTGGAAAAATCAAAATTAATACACATTATAGTGTATCACCCCCCCCCCATGTAATAACAAAGCTGAATGTAGGGCCTCATAGCTTTTAACCTTAGATATCATAATTACCCTAAATTTAATCACATTTAATCCTAGATGTGATAATCTAGTCAACCCTAAATAACTTTTAACCATAGGCCTATATCAAAAAACCGGGAACAACCCTAGATATAATAACATTTGACCGTAATGGTAATATCAACCCTAAATGTACCTGTCCATATACCAAATATAAGTAATAACTTTAAACTAGATATTATATCGATCTTAACTTTATATCAAAGATTTTTTTTTTAAATTTGCATTTCTGTATCTTGGGAAACGCATGCCCTACGTGATCTTCCATATTTTTTGAATACATTGAACCATGACAAATTTTCATCTAACGAAATTATAATTTCGTATTGAGACACCATTTTGGCAATCCAAAGTTAATGTAATAGGTAATAAGGCTTTATTTCTGTATCTTGGGTAAACACAAGCCCTATTACCCCATATTTGCAGACATTTACATGCGTATGAAGAATTTGTTCGCAAAAAACCGATAAATCCATTTTTGAAGATTTTGAAGTACGGTCTCTGTCATAACGTACAAAACAATACCTTTCAAATGATATATTGGTTACTATATAGTCATAGTCCGTAGTGTCCGTAGACGGAGAAGGAAGGGCTTCTGAACCCTCTGCCAATTGTGCATTATTTTACTGTTTTCCGCCTACGGATATTACTGCTTCACCAAACTGTGATTTTTATTGGATTTTAACGTCTGCACATGTACAGTTTTTTAACGTGTTCTCCTCGTTTCTGTTGCGGTACTCAGTTGTAATGAGTGTAACACTTTCTCTCATCGAGGCCATTTTCTTGTCGGCAATTTGCATATTTGGCACCATGGCTCAGCAGCAGACACCGGCCTTTCGGAAATACACCTGCCCGCAACTCTCGCCTGAAGAGTGGAATCACATTGACGATGACATAAAAGCCGCTACACGTATAATACATCATGACCTGGCCAGTGATTCAATACCCGCCTCACTAGCAGGGGACCGTTTTACCGAGATTTTACAGGAGTATTTTGACACGTCGCCACACTTCTCAGGTATGAACGAAACAAGCAAGTGCAAACCATTTATCAGGAGACAATCTAAGACGCTGTTGGAAATGAAAAAAATGAAAAATTCTCTACGCAAAACGGCCTTTTCTCCAAACGCAAATTCTGATGATCGTGCTAAATTCTATGAGGCATTGCATTCGTATAACTTTTTGCGGAAGGAACAAAGAGCCCATGAAAAGCAACGATCAGCAAAATATGAAGAAAGTAAATTTAGGAAAAATTTTTGGTCTTTCAGTAAAAATGTCGTCAATGATACCTTGTACTCTTCGGCATCCGATCCCACCTTTTCGCGACAAACAGCTGATGACTACTTTTCAGCGAAGTACGCAGCCGAACCCACGCCGATCGACCCGGACAAGCTCGACTGGTGGACGGGCCCGAAGGCTGATGAGATTCACCATCAATTCAACATGGGACCAATCAGACCGAAAGATATCAAGCAAGTTCTAGGTCACAAAAGTTCAAACTCTGCACCAGGGCCAGATGGGATTCCCTATGGGATACTAAAGAAACTGCCCAGTATTCATCATTTCTTGGCAACTCTCTATAGCAAGCTATTATTGAGCCCTAACCCCACCCCACCGCAATCTTGGACTCAAGCAAAAGTTATCCTTCTGCATAAAAAGGACTCTTTGGACAATCCTGAGAACTTCAGAATGATAGCACTCTCCAGCGTGTTTGGTAAGATTTTTCACCAAATAATTGTAAATCGCCTTGAGAGCTATCTAACTCAGAATGATCTGATTGACACTACAACTCAGAAAGGTTTCATGAAAGGTGTTTCAGGGTGTGTTGACCATAACATGATTGTTCACGAGGTAATCAAACATGCTAAAATCAACAAGAGAACCGTCCACTTCACATGGTTTGACCTACAAGATGCATTTGGGTCAGTGCCTCATACACTGATCGAGTATATACTCAGCAGTTATTTTCTTCCATCAGAATTGAGAGCCTACATTAGTAATTTGTACTCTGTTATCTCTGGTACAGTAGTAACAAAACATTGGAACACTGAGCCATTTCAGTTTCGGAAAGGGATCTTTCAGGGGGATCCATTATCGCCCCTTATTTTCACAATGTGTATTAACCCCCTACTTGAGTATTTGAAAACAAATGATAAATTTGGTTATATGTTGAATGAGAGTAAATATGTGACTACATTTTTCGCTGATGATTTCTGTCTGATCACCTCCAACAGTAGATCCCACCAGCGAATTATGAATACGCTGTCTTCTCATGTCACTAGTCTCGGGCTCAGACTTAAACCGCAGAAGTGTAGGTCATTGTCAATATCTAGTGGAACTATTAACAAAACTACCGCATTTCACATTGAGGGCCAGAATGTTCTGTCGCTGAGTGACACTGATAATCGTTTCAAGTTTCTTGGGTCATTGGTCACTGATAAAGATAATTCTAAGTCAGTGTATGATTACCTGAGCGAAATTATATTGTCAGGTTTACGTAACATTGATGCTTCTCAAGTACGCCCTATGTACAAATTGGAAATGTATTCTCGTTATTTTCTACCATCAATCAGATTCCATGTCACGGTCAATGACCTTTGTCAAACGCATCTCAAGCAGCTCGATGCTCTCACGAATAGATATGCAAAAAAGTGGTCGGGCCTCGCCCATCCAGCCACCATGGCAATGCTTCACATGCCTGAGGGACTTGACATTCCTTCCATTTCTAATTTGTACATTGAATGCCATACTTTTGCACATGTCCAAATTCGGGAAAAGAGTGACTCTAAAGTCAATGAATGTTTGAATTCAAAAGTTCAAAGGGAGAAGAAGTGGACAAGAAAAATATCTGCCACTGTCCAATGCGAAAGAGATTGGAACGACATTCACATGCAAAATCTATCGGCCCCGCAACAAAAACGAGCGGCGAAGAATTTGTGTAAACAACGAGTGTCAGAATACTGGCGCAATCATGTAAAAAATCTGGCTGTACAAGGAAAAACTCTTGAATTAATTAGCTTGGAAACCGGTAACGCCCAGTGGAAAAGTGTGGCATACAATTTACCTGAAAGAGTTGCAAAGTTCATGCTTAATGCTCTAACAGACTCGCTGAATACGCGGGAAAATCTGCTTACATGGGGTAAGAGGTCGAGTGATAGGTGCACAAAATGTGGTAATCGTGAAACACTTCATCACGTGCTCAATCATTGTTCGGTCGCTTTGGAGCAAGGCCGCTTCACATGGCGCCACAACAACATTTTACATCACATTGTTGAGGTCGCCCGGTTAGGTATCCATGGGAACGGTGAAGCTTCACCGGATCCCATCATACAAAGTGATCTTGCAGGTGAAATAAGGCCCAATCGGTCCACTGTTCCTCTGGAATGCACGCAAACTGACCTAATCCCGGACCTATGCATCCTTTGGAAAAGCGATAAGAAACTCGCAATTATTGAGCTCACAGTCCCTTTTGAAACAAATTTGCTCAAGGCAAATGAACGGAAGTCAAACAAATATGCATCTTTGGTATCTGACATCGAAGCAAATGGTTACACTGTTGTCTTTCTACCTATTGAAATAGGTTCCCGGGGCTTTGTTAGTAATGACAATGTGCAAAGGCTGAAGAAATTTCTCGCGTTATGCGGAAAACCAGTGTCTTTCAAGACGTTTCGGGACAGATTGTCGTCACTTGCCATCACTTCTTCATTTGTAATTTATTCGGCTAAGGAAGAACCAAAGTGGGAATGTCAAAATACATTGTTTTGACATAATTCAATTCTAATCCTTGGCCCAATGTTTAGGTTGAGGCCACTGGATTAATTGTGTATCGGATTGATATTCGGGAGGGCTTCATGTCGGGCATGAGTTTTTTTTTTTTTTCCGAGATGGGCTATCATTATAACATACAATTATGAAGTAGTTGAGATGTGTGTAGGGTTTGCACATAGTCGAGTTTATTGCTTTATGTGATGGGAGTGTTCTGCCGTCGGATGGGCTCTGGTTTGAGGTTTGGAAAGGGTTTTTTTTTTTCTTTTGTCCGTTTAGTCTGAATAAACTTTGTTATTTTGAGTTATGTGAGGGAAACCAGTGTCTCTTAAGATTTTTCGGGACAGATTGTCGTCACTTGCAATCATTTTTTTTTTTCATTTGTAATTTATTCGGCTAAGGAAGAACCAAAGTGGGGATGTCAAAATTCATTGTTTTGACATAATTCAATTTTAATTTTTGACCCAATGTTTATAATAGGTTGAGGCCACTGGATTAATTGTGTATTGGATTGATATTCGGGAGGATTTGATGTCGGGCATGAGTTTTTCTGAGACGGGCTATCATTATAACATATAATTATGAAGTATAGTTGAGATGTGTGTAGGGTTTGCATTTAGTCGAGTTCATTGCTCTATGTGATGGGTGTGTTATGCCGTCGGGTGGGCTCTGGCTTGAGGTTTGGAAAGGGCTTTTTTTTTGTGTCCATTTAGTCTGAATACATTTTGTTATTTTGAGTTATGTGAGGGAAACCAGTGTCTTTTAAGACTTATCGGGACAGATTGCCGTCACTTGCAATCATTTCTTTATATGTAATTTATTCGGCTAAGGAAAAATTAAAATGGCAATGTCAAAATTCATTGTTTTGACATAATTTTATATTAATCCGTGGCCCTTTGTTTAGGTTGAGGCCACTGGATTAATTGTGTATCGGATTGATATTCGGGAGGGTTTGTTGTCGGGCATGAGTTTTTGTGAGACGGGTTATCATTATAACATATATATATATATATATATATATATATATATATTTTAAGGTATATGAATATAAATTAAAGGTTTATAATAATGGTGCGTCCCCATCCGGGTCTGGGCTTTTCCAGGGTTTTTCCGGTTCCCCGGGGCTGAGTTGTTTCATGTGATATTAATAATTTATGTAATTTATTATTATTGTTATGTT
Source organism: Diadema antillarum (assembly GCF_040938485.1). NCBI lineage: Eukaryota > Metazoa > Echinodermata > Echinoidea > Diadematoida > Diadematidae > Diadema > Diadema antillarum. The sequence goes on from NW_027270924.1 coordinate 1,859,818, forward strand.
AATGTGCGCGGAATGAATGACCGTGTCTCATTGTGAATAATTTATGTATGCGGAATCGCCCCACTTTTTTATATAGGACTCACTGGAATACAAAATAATGCAAATGTTTGTTAAAATTCAATAGGTATGTTAAATGCCGTCAAGAGAAAAGTGTATCATGTATGTACTACACTTGGCCGAGTTTTCTTCTTCTTCTTCTTCGTCTTCTTCTTCATGCTATTTTACTTTTCTCCTTTTTTCTTTCTATGTCTCCATTTTCTCTACTCCTAATCTTTCTGGTCTCATTTCTTATCCTTTTGCCTGCTTATACAATATTTTTCACACTTTGAATATGTGTAGGATTCTGTCAAAGTTATGTGTATTTATGTTCGTAAATCTTCTGTAACATTGTGTGATATTTATGTATATGCCCTGCTTATTCTGTTCATCCAGTTATGTCCTGGGCTTTTATGTTTTGTATTTATGTATTCCTTTGTTCGATTTGTATATCAATAAAGTGATGAAATATATATAGAGGTACATTTTTGAAGTTATGACCAAAAGAAGCAAAAATTTTCTTCTTATTCTTTTTATTTTTCTAGACCTTTGATCGCAAATATCTCCATTTGGCAAAATACGGACTTATCGGTTTTTGCGAACAAACTCTTCGTATACTATGTGATCAAATACATGAAGTTTATGAAATGCAATGATACGTTTTTCTTTTTGCTCTTTGATGACGTCATCGCTCTGGGAAGTGATTTTGTACAATTTGACCACTTGTAAAGTTTTCCACGCCATTCATTTTTTTTTTCTTTGAAAATGTCATTTATCAAGATTTTGACCAATAGCAGCAGCTCACTACTTATCCTGGGTCACTTTCTGTCAGCTTTTCACATGTTTGGACCCTCAACTATATCTATCTCATTATTCGCATGAAAGGTGAATACCTAATTATTTTGTCGTCTTCACCAAACTTTAAAGTCTTGTTACATTTGAGCAGATATGACATTTATGGTCTGCATTACATTTGGGTTTAAAAGATTTAGCATCTAGGGTCCATATCATATGATGATAACATATAGTTCAAAGTTATCACATTGTCGTCGATATTACATTTAAGGTCCAAAATCGTTACATATCTACGGTAGATCTCATACCGTCCTGCTCATCGTTGTTTTGAATCCACGCGTAGTATGTATGCCCACAACACGTTATCGTATGCACTTTATCAATCAGTTGCAATAAATATAGTTCACATTAGAATTCATTAACTTGGAAATGTAAAGTTATATTCCGTGATTTTCTTGACGAGACAACTATACAAATTAAAATAACACATAGTCGTTTTACAATGAAAATATACAAAGTTTTCATCTTAACTAACTATAGAAACACCACAGGCAGAAGACAAAAATAAGGAAAATGGGAAATGTGACATTTTATATAGGGAGTTGATCGATGTACAAAGGTAGCTCAGGTAACCCAATCTCATTCCAAATAGATATATTGTTGTACCCTTATTAATATCTAGCCTTTTTAATACACCTATACACACATCTGAAACTGCATATACATCATAATTCAAGGTTGACGTGCTAACACCGACAAAGTTCAAGTTCGGGATTTACCCTGGGGGCTTCTGTTAAGATAACATCCAAGCTACAACATGGAACCTGGAACTACTTTTTCCTAATCCTGCCATGCACAGCGCAATTAGCGCCAGAACAAGAAAGCAGAAACAATTACATCAGGAATTTAATAACTGCAAATGCACTAGTTGCATGTAACTGCACAGTGTAAGACACGATGGTGTAGTGTTAACACACTTCTAAAGCTCAATTCACCAAGTGAAGGAAATCGAAGTCTAAATACAAATTTTGACTGACTGAGTGATAGCAGCAATATTAGTTGAACATGCCAGTTTAAGTTTGAGGAAAATCGAATCAGAAGTCATTATTTTTTTTTAAGTTTCGGTGCTACCATCATCACTTAATAAAGACACTTCTATACTCAATGACGTCACTATAGACCAGTAAAAAAAAAATTAATCAATATATTTTCACTCTCCCATCAAACATGCATCATGAAAGAGTACTTTACTTACCTTTCAAAAAACAGGAGTAATGATTGCTTTTAATAAACAGTATGTTAGTAAAAGGTCAATGGAATGTTTACTTTTCATGAAAAATAATATGTGGAATTCTTCTTATATTTCTTTATATTTCTGTCCATAATGATGTCATGAAATGCAGAAGTCTCCTTATAAAGCGATGATGACACCAAAATTTTGAAAATTCATACATTTTTAATCGATTGTCCTGTTTTCCTCAAATTCCCGCTGGTGACTTCTACTAATATTGCTGTTTTTACTCAAACAATATCTTAAGAATGACTTGCCTATGTGGCTTCCTGTCAGACGTTTACTTTTCGGGTTTTTTATTTGTTTGTTTGTTTGTTGTTGTTGTTGTTGTTGTTTTTTTTTTGCCGTATAACTGTGGATTCTGCGAGAAATGTGCCCGACTCATCTCACAAGAAACGCTTGGGAATGATGGAGATAAAGGTTTTCTTTTTAGAGACAGCTGGAATATCTCTTTCATTTTTGTTTGTTTGTTTGTTTGTTTTTGTTTTGTTTTGTTTTCTCTTTTTCGTTTTACTTTGTTTTTGTTTTGGGGAGCTTTTTCCTCGAAGGGTTCCATTTTTTTTTCATGACCAGATAAATGTCACGTAAACGTAGTTTATAATTACTATCTCTTTTTTGTTTCCACAAACAATATAACCCCTTACACAAATGATACAGTACACACACAATCCAAATTTAATATATCAATTCTTACTGTAGCTTATATACTTCACGAGGAAAGTTGCAACATGAAGAAACGACGAATATGTTAATTTTTATATTGTGATGTTGTCTATGTTATGACCATTGTGCAATCTACTACAAATGTATTGTAAATATAAACCTTCTAAGTGTATACTCTATAATCGTCTGTGGTGCATTAGAGGAAAGTAATGGCTGTTCATTATCCTGACTCCAAAATTTACATAATCAATACCGCCCCGTGAAAGGCGTGTGTTACTAGTACTATGAAAACCGATGATAATGTCAATGATTATTTGATCATCATAATGATAACAATAATAGCTTAATGATGGCGACAATCTTCACAATTAGTAAGTTGATGAGAATGACATTAAGAATATCTAGCCGTAAAGACAATAATGAGAAGAGAAAAAAGACAAAGAAAGAGGAGACGGTCGTAGTCCTTCTTAACCCACAATAGGCTTTCCATTGTTGATTCTAATTCCCGCTGTGCTATATAGGAGCTGCGTTTAAACACAACTTGGGAAATCAAGTTTCCGAAATCGCACGCAACTTTGCGTTTTATCTCAAATCGCATTTCTAGCAACGGGGCCGTGGTCTACCAGCAGGCTGTACCACTTGTATTGTTCCAACGCTGTCAGCTACCTGTTTGAAAACCTGGGTTAATACTTTGAATTTTCTATACGACGGGCTTGTGACTCAAGCCCTTAGAATCTTTAGAGGATCCTTGATCCTATCTCATATCATTACTTTGAACTGTAATATCACGGTTTTGCTGTACAATACATAAAATCATGTGTGATTCTAGTCGGATTTTCACGGCTCTGTTGATCTATCCTAAATGACGAACTATTCTTTCCTCAAGCCAGTGTTACTTTTTGCGAAGGCTCCTGTGGTATAGATACTTGGCAGGCAAAAGAATATTTATCACTGCAGACAGCATCATGTTGCCTTCCCCATGTTATGTCCATGAGCATACACTCCTCCAGATGGCTGCCCGACGGCTCGTTGATATCCCAATCTGAAACAAACCAGACGATATAATAAATGCCTGACTTATGTTCAATTTCATTTCGTTTCGTTGAGCTGACACTTTCATAAAAAATAAAGCTTCGAGGCTTGTGATGTATGTGGCTAAAGAAAACTACTTTACCGACAACCCCATACAATCATGAAAACACTGGATGTTTACTTACATAGATCACTTCATTCAATGTCAACGAACTTATCAAATAGGGAGCTTTAGATTTTCGCAACGGCACGTGGACGTTCAGAGGGGGAAATGCTCTGCGCTTGCGCACAATTGCTCATAAAAGTCGATTACACGTCGTCTGAGCTTTTGCGGTCGATTTTTGGGCCATTTTACGTCCGCTCAAATTCACGACGCATGCGGAGAGCTACTTGATGCACTAATTATAATTATGGAGGCGCCATTTTATTTTTATAGGTTGCGTCTTCCCGTAGTCTAAAGCACACTGCACATGACTAAGCGACTTTGTATCTGAAATAAACATGTTTATTCTGAGGGTATTGTGATTTATTTCGGATCCAAAGTCTGTCAGTCGTGCGACCGAAAGTCGCGGGCTTAAAGCTACTTTGCAACACGACGCAGTGCGAGAGAGGAGAATGGTTCACGCAATCGTCTAAACGTCCGCGTCGCAAATCTAAAGCTCCCCATTACGCAGGCTGGCCTGGGTTGGAGTCCGGGCCTTCCGGGAGAAATGCTTGATTACGCATTGCTTTTTATAGAGCTTCAGGCAGTCAGCTGTTATTTCCTATCACCTATGCTATGGATTAATTTGCTAGCAGACGCGCAGCTTATCCTGATCTCTACTATTATACGTCATCGATAACTCTAATTAGGTTGGTCACGTGACGTGCCTGTTTACAAAATATGAAACTGTAGTTCCCTGAAATATTTTTGACGAATTAGTTGTTCTTCTAGAGCTATGTAGCTTCAAAATAAGTTGGAAATTTTCGTAAATCGAAAAATGAAAACACGTGAACGATGACTGGCGCTCTGACTGTTTATGCTCAATGCACTATACGTATTTTTTCAAGTAGTGGGCCCACGTAGCCCTCATAGAGTATGCCTACGTGCTATGGGGCTTTTTATACACAATTAAGATAGATAACTGATTCCGCAGAAAACGATAATGTTTTTAGATCATTCTGAAAAGAATATGATTTATATTTTACATTTCGCTTTATCTGCAAAAAAGGACGTTCCATAACACGCACTTTATGTTCATGTATGTATTTCTGTGTTTCTCAAACCCTATTAACTAAGTATACTAGGCCTTCAGAGTAAAGGATATTACACAATATATTAATTGACAAAGCTTTTATTGTGTCAAAATTACTGCTGCTACTACTACTACTACTTCATCTACAACTACTACCTCTATTACTAATACTATTACTACTGCTTCAACTACAACTACCACTTCTATACCACTACTACTTATAACAATAATATTATCATTATATTTCTACTACTACTACTACTACTGCTACTTATACTTATATTATTATTATACTTCTACTACTTCTACTACTCTGCTTCTACACGTTGTACTACTACTACTACTACTACTACTACTTACACTATTTCTACTACTACATACTTCTACTACTACTACTTCTACTATTACTACACTACTACTACTACTATTACTACATCTACTACTTCTTCTTCTACTACTACTACCACTACTACTCTACTACTTCTACTATACTACTACTACTACTACTACTACTACTACTACTACTACTTCTACTACTACTATACCACTGATAAAAAGACTGCTACTTATACCCCTGAAGGAAGACGTGTTTCCTTCAGCGTCGACCACGCATTGCCAGACGTCATTCGGGCCGGTAGTGCGGCAGTTCATCCAAATATACTGAAATTCAAAAGGGTTGAAGAAGTCAAACACAAATCCAAATTCGCAAAGGCTCTCCACAAATAGCAGCGAAGGCTTCAGTTGCGCACCGGTACCTAGAGTCACGGCAGCCATGTCGCTACAGGACTCATTGGCGTCGGTCCAGCTCAAACGAGGCAGCGGTTGAACCATTGAGTAGCCGTTGATGGTGACGAGGTCCCCGAAGTAGAAGCATTTTGTTTCAGCGTAGTACCAGCCCGAAGGGCAAATCTCTGCATACAATATGACGGGAGGGAGAAGGAAGTGAAATGCTTTCATCAAGGATATCAAAATGAAAATAAAATCAACACATACACAGATTTATGGGTTTGTTTTTTTACCTCCGCCACGTAGTGTCGCCGGACGCATACAGTTACAGCCTATCAACGCGGGGAGGACTCGTATTTAATCATGACATAGATTTTAAAAAAATGATTAGAATGAATACAGTTACTTATTGTTACTATTTAAAATAATATAGGGTGTGATTGAGAATGAAAACAACAACGAAGTAATAACGCCTCTGGGGTATTCCTTGGTATAAGATAAAAGAAAAACTGTATACTATAAACAACAGCGAAAAAAAATCCTGATTCTTTCAAATATCACATCGGTATATTTTCCTGGAACCAGCGTTTACAGGCTTTGCTTTTGCGGTTCCATCATATTTCACATGTTATAGAGAATTGTCTTATGTACATAATAACGTATTATGACACAATTTCTATTCATGACCCGCTTTATATTATAATTATTTTGTATCTTGCTTGTTTGTATTCTTTTTGTTTGACTTGAATTATATAGATGTCATGTGAAATATGAAAATAAACGTGCTGGAATTGTTCACTGTATCTCGAGTGTAAGACCAGTGCAGTTTCAGTTATTCAATTCAATTCAATTCAATTCAAATAAAAAAAAAAATATGCGATACACACTCCTATAAATTGAAATGTATGATATACAAGGACTTGCTAGAAATACAGCATGTGCAACGCGGGGGACACCTCGTGAATCATAACATGCAATCACCACATAATTCAACAAAACCTCGCGTAGAAAGCTCATTAAATCAGTGACACTGTCTAAATAGTGAGGGACACAATCAGATAGCTTTATAGATGAAACACAATTTTGACGTAAACATAACGTTAGCACTTAGATGGCATTAAAAAAGAGTGCATGCGCGAATGATGATTACCGTAATTGTTCCCACGGGACTGGTGATGCTGATGCTGTCACACTGCAAAAAGTCCGGTGTTAAATAGTGAACACCGAGCTGGAGTTAAATTTTCGGTGCTCATTTATGGTGTTAAATTAACACCTCCGGGTGTCATTTCCAAATCTTAAACTGTTTTTTGAAGAGTTTCTTAGTAACTGCACTTCTTGTTGATTTTTAACTTAAACAAGACGATCAAGAATTTTACATTAAAATACTAGATTTTTGAAAAAATGTGAAAATAAATTTACACCAAAGTAACACCAGCTGGTGTGGTCTCTTATTGAAGCTGGACGGGTGTTAAACCATTGATATTAACACCAACAAATATCAAATCAGCACCATGTGGTGTCATTTTTGAATTAACACCAGTACAGTGTCAAAATAACACCAGGTACAGTGTCAAATTAACACCACGAAGTGTCAGGTGAACACTTTTCAACACCATCACAGTGCATTTTTAACACCTGTAGGTGTGGTCCTTTATTGAAGTTTGATGGGTGTTAGATTTAACACCCGTGGTGTTAAATCTAACACCGATTTTTTTACAGTGTATGTTTTTCTTGTTGTGATCAGTATCTTATTAATTCCTTTCTTTGATTTGAATAAACTGTCATTCTCCTTTGTTCTGCATATCATTTTCATAAGAGTCATCTCTACATTATGGATATACCCATCGCGCTTTCGATTGATGCCCTGTTTTTGTGCACTCCCCTTGCAAACACCGATAATGGACACTATCCAGAAGTTCTGCCAAAAAGTACATGAATATATAATACATAATGTAAATGAAAGGCATAAATTCGGCTTTGATAGTGTAAACATCAGGTCAATGAAGCAATGAAGCCACAGTTTCTCCGGCTCCGGCCGCATTTCGTGAGCGGTTGCAAAATCGTCGTGTATATAGCCATTGCATTGCCTTCGTGTGTCTTTTTGCCTAAACTTCTTTATAAAGATTCACATCTTCCTGGGCTATTGTGTCAGCTTCTGTAGGCATCGTACTTGATTTGGCTGTTGATTCGGTTCGGATCCAATTCTCACGAGATTGAAAACTTTATTCTTATTGCCATCTCTATCTAGTGATGTTACAATGACAAGCCATATCGACCCCGGGAAGGCGCTGCGTGAAAAACCTTGAAATTGAAAAATCAACTTTGTGACAAAAGGAACTCAAAGGGACTTTACCACTGTTTACAGTTCTGGTTGAGGTGAGGATTCAGCTTGTCACGTTTTGCGAGATATTTAGAAACCACTCTATAAAATGTTAAAGAGCATTTGATTCTTATGTGATGAAAATCGGTTTTGAAATGACTGAGATATCTAAAAACGATCCTAAAAAAGAGATCCTGATAAAAGTCATGACCTGTCAATTTTTTCAGGATCGCTTTTTTTTTTATATCTCAGCCATTTCAAGGCCAATTTTCATCAAATAAACGTTGAATCCTTCTTGAAATTAAATTCTTTCTCATATTTCGTAAGATGTTTTTCATTATCTCACCAAAAAATGTTACAAACCTGACGTTAGGTCTCGACCAAAACTATACGATCCCTTTATGAGGTACCCTCAAAATTAATGTAACCCCCACCATTGATTGTCAATTTCTAGTTCACCAATACGTATATGTATGACTGTTTGTGTGTGTGTGTTTTTTATATGCATGTCTGTGTGCGTGTTTTCACTAATATTCACTGCTAAAATCACTTTTACGCGATGAAAATATTGTCACTATTAAAAAATGAAGATGAGTTAAGTCATGATCAGAATTACGAACCTCATTTAAATTTCTAATCAACAAAACCATCATAATATCGAACCTTTATTCATTTTCGGAGTGACGAACCTTCTAAATAACTGACCCTTTTTCATTTTCGAATTAACTAACCTGCGGAATATCAATCCTTATGTTGTTTTCGGATCTATACGAACCTTCGTATTATGAAAATTTTGCGAAAACGAGCCTTATTTCATTTTTCGGTGACCTAAACTTTGAAATAACCAATCTGTGGAATACCTAACACTGTAAGCGTATTAGAAATGCATTATTTTCTTGCGTTTGCGGAGCACTTCTCTTGAAGCTGGCGTCTGCCTTGGATCTTAAATGTCTCGGATTAGCTTTGATTTGTTCCAATTTGTTTTAAACACATTATATCTAATCGTACTCTGTAAATTTGTATGCCTGACCTTGCTGAAAACAGCCTCATAGTGGATAGCAGGTTGTAAGTTGTTGTTTTTGTTGTTGGTGGTGTTGTTGTTGTTGGTGTTGTTGTTGGTGTTGTTGTTGTTGTTGTTGGTGGTGGTGGTGGTGGTGGTTTTTTTTTTTACCTGTTTCACATCGATCCCCGAGAAAGCCAGCCGAACACAGGCAAGTGTACTTATCGTCGCCATTGATACAGCTCCCTCCGTCCTGACACGGTCCACTGGCGCAGTAATCAACACCTTGGGTACACAGACAACACAAAACAAAAGTTGAAAACGGAAAACAACAAAGTTTGATCTTTCGTATATACGGGAGATTAAATTTTGACATTGACGTCGGTAACAATGCATCAGGACTGATCCCCAACCTCATCCCACTCCACTTACACTTTCTTTTTCTTTTCTTTTTTGATACTCTAGACATGTCCACACTGGATAAGCACGGTTGAGATTTCCATCCGTCTCATTGTTATGAGGAAACCAATCACTTCATCGTCGACGATGAACATACAGCTACAGACAATAAAGAATTTTGAACACTCACTTCCGATAACTATTTCACAGACAGTCGGAACAGATGCAGAGCAGTGAGTGAAAGAGAAATGGCCATCCGTCAAAAGCAGCATGACGCAGTTGACCCGATTCTGAAGTTGTCTTTTAATATCAACGCCAGACGTCCAATCTATAGAATGAAATTGGAAAAAAAAAGGTTGTAACTGATTAACTTAGATTTCGGCGAAATCATGCACCAACTTCGGTTGGATTTCATCGCTTCTTGACGGAAAATACCAAATCATGGTGATGGTCTTGCCTGTTTTTACAACCTATTGAATACACTCTGTCTTCTCCATTAAAAGGGCTCTCCAGAAGATTTTCATAAGTTCACCTCCTGTAGTATATAAATCAACAGCTCCATACATATGTTTGTAGAATTTACTGTGGTCCTTGAGCAGAGAAATCAATACACTGTAAAGTCCAAAACAAATCACACTGAACAAAATGATGACATATCGAGCCTCACAATCATTTCAGAAATACAGCAATGTAATTCCATTATAATACCAGGTGCTAAACAAGTTCACCTGTGTAGAATCTAAGCATGCCTTCTTCTTTTGTTCTGCTTCCTTGAGTCCCAACTCATGCATTCTTACAGTGAGGCTGCCATGTCATCATTCTTGTTCATTGTGATTAATTAAAACCTTTGAAAACACTGCTTTTCATCATCCCAGTCACTACAAATTCTGAAACTCAATACCCAGTAAAAACCAATTTATAGTTATTCATAACGTAAAGTCTGAAAATTATCTGGAGGTCTCCTTAAAAGATAGCCAGTCTTGTGGGAATTCCGCTACAGAAATTGTCAACCTGCCCTTATTAATAATTTTGGCAACTCCGGGTCATTTTGATCATTATATATGTTGGAAGAGACAATTGAAGTACAATTGAGATAAATCAGAAAGATATGAACAGCAATGTACAGTGCACAAATTAACCTTATGTGAGACCGAAAGGGATTCATATAATCCCTGATAATTATATTGTGTGGTTTTTTTTTCTTTTTATAAGGTCTTCTTTATCTAGGGTAGCCTCTTCAGTGTTACGACTGTTCTACCAGAGGGCCCTGCTATTATCATTACTTTAGCGTTGCCAGGTACCAACGGCGTAGCCAGGATTTCATCTTAGGGGGGGGGGCGGTTAGTCTGCGAGGGAGCGAAGCGACCGAGCCCGAGCGAGCGGAGCGAGCGAGGGGGGGGGGAGGGTGTGGGAGGGGGGTTTCCCCCCTGCCACGGTAAGAACTTTTTGCATTTTGATGTTGTAAATGGTGCGATTTGATGCATGTTTTTTCGCGTTTTATCGACGTGAAACAGTCCCACTTGTTTATGGTAGCAGTTTATTTTGATGTAGATTATTATTGAACAATTTGCCTATAAAAGGGTATAATTTAGATACACTTCTTGTATTAATTCTTTTCACTGAATATCATGGACGCGACTGAACCCGAGCGAGCGGAGCGAGCGAGGGGGTAGGGGAGGGTGTGTCCCCCCTCCCACGGTAAGAACTTTTTGCATTTTGATTTTGCAATGGTGCAATTTGGTGCATGTTTTTGCGCGTTTTATCGACGTGAAACAGTCCCACTTGTTTAAGGTAGCAGTATATTTTAGTGTTGATTATTATTGAACAATTTGCCTATAAAATGGTATAATTTAGATACACTTCTTGTATTAATTCTTTTCACTGAATATCATGAACGCCACTGAACTCGAGCGAGCGGAGCGAGTGAAGGGGGAGGGGAGGGTGTGGGAGGGGGGTGTCCCCCCTCCCACGGTAAGAACTTTTTGCATTTTGATGTTGTAAATGGTGCAATTTGATGCATGTTTTTGCGCGTTTTATCGACGTGAAACAGTCCCACTTGTTTAAGGTATATAGCAGTATATTTTAGTGTAGATTATTATTGAACAATTTGCCTATAAAATGGTCTAATTTAGATACACTTATTGTATTAATTCTTTTCATTGAATATCATGAACGCGACTGAACCCTATAGCGAGTGGAGCGAGCGAGGGTGGAGGGGAGGGTGTGGGAGGGGGGTTTCCCCCCCCCCCTCCCACGGTAAGAACTTTTTGCATTTTGATTTTGCAATGGTGCAATTTGGTGCATGTTTTTGCGCGTTTTATCGACGTGAAACAGTCCCACTTGTTTATGGTAGCAGTTTATTTTGATGTAGATTATTATTGAACAATTTGCCTATAAAAGGGTATAATTTAGATACACTTCTTGTATTAATTCTTTTCACTGAATATCATGGACGCGACTGAACCCGAGCGAGCGGAGCGAGCGAGGGGGTAGGGGAGGGTGTGTCCCCCCTCCCACGGTAAGAACTTTTTGCATTTTGATTTTGCAATGGTGCAATTTGGTGCATGTTTTTGCGCGTTTTATCGACGTGAAACAGTCCCACTTGTTTAAGGTAGCAGTATATTTTAGTGTTGATTATTATTGAACAATTTGCCTATAAAATGGTATAATTTAGATACACTTCTTGTATTAATTCTTTTCACTGAATATCATGAACGCCACTGAACTCGAGCGAGCGGAGCGAGTGAAGGGGGAGGGGAGGGTGTGGGAGGGGGGTGTCCCCCCTCCCACGGTAAGAACTTTTTGCATTTTGATTTTGCAATGGTGCAATTTGGTGCATGTTTTTGCGCGTTTTATCGACGTGAAACAGTCCCACTTGTTTAAGGTAGCAGTATATTTTAGTGTTGATTATTATTGAACAATTTGCCTATAAAATGGTATAATTTAGATACACTTCTTGTATTAATTCTTTTCACTGAATATCATGAACGCCACTGAACTCGAGCGAGCGGAGCGAGTGAAGGGGGAGGGGAGGGTGTGGGAGGGGGGTGTCCCCCCTCCCACGGTAAGAACTTTTTGCATTTTGATGTTGTAAATGGTGCAATTTGATGCATGTTTTTGCGCGTTTTATCGACGTGAAACAGTCCCACTTGTTTAAGGTATATAGCAGTATATTTTAGTGTAGATTATTATTGAACAATTTGCCTATAAAATGGTCTAATTTAGATACACTTATTGTATTAATTCTTTTCATTGAATATCATGAACGCGACTGAACCCTATAGCGAGTGGAGCGAGCGAGGGTGGAGGGGAGGGTGTGGGAGGGGGGTTTCCCCCCCCCCCCCCCCCCTCCCACGGTAAGAACTTTTTGCATTTTGATTTTGCAATGGTGCAATTTGGTGCATGTTTTTGCGCGTTTTATCGACGTGAAACAGTCCCACTTGTTTAAGGTAGCAGTATATTTTAGTGTAGATTATTATTGAACAATTTGCCTATAAAATGGTATAATTTAAACACACTTCTTGTATTAATTCTTTTCACTGAATATCATGAACGCGACTGAACCCGAGCGAGCGGAGCGAGCGAAGGGGGAATGGAGGGTGTGGGAGGGGGTGTCCCCCTCCCACGATAAGAACTTTTTGCATTTTGATATTGCAAATGGTGCAATTTGGTGCATGTTTTTGCGCGTTTTATCGACGTGAAACAGTCCCGCTTCTTTAAGGTAGCAGTATATTTTAGTGTAGATTATTATTGAACAATTTGCCTATAAAATGATATAATTTAAATACACTTCTTCTATTAATTCTTTTCACTGAATATCATGAACGCGACTGAACCCGAGCGAGTGGAGCGAGCGAGCGAGGGGGGGGGGGGAGGGGAGGGTGTGGGAGGGGGGTGTCCCCCCTCCCACGGTGAGAACTTTTTGCATTTTGATGTTGCAAATGGTGCAATTTGATGCATGTTTTTGCGTGTTTTAACGAGTTGAAACAGTCCCACTTGTTTAAGGTTGCAGTATATTTTAGTGTAGATTATTATTGAACAATTTGCCTGTAAAATGGTATAATTTAAATACACTAGTCTTCTTGTATTAATTCTTACACTGAATATCATGAACGCTGTCTGTTCAGCAATCAAACAGAAAAAGCATGCACACGAGGGTGTAGATAGGGGCATATCCCCTGCCACACGAAGGTGATTTTGCGTTATCAGACATGAAATTCAGCGATCTGGTGCAAATTTTTGGTGCAATACTTTTTCATCGAAGTGTTAAAATCACGGAATTTAGCTCTTATTCCGAATGTGCACCATTTGTGTGTATGTATAAAAGTCTAGTGAGGTAGAGCTTAGGGGAAGGGGGATTCCCCCTCCCGCTCGTGGAGCTTTTGCGTTTTTTAGAATTGAAATAAAGCGATCTGGGTATAGCCACAGTCTACTTCTATGCATGGCGGGGGGGGGGGGGGCAAGCAGGGAGAAGGCGTGGGCGAGTGTTATCTCCACCCTTCCCTTCCGATGGAGCTTTTGCCTTTTTAAGGTTGAAATTGAGATATGTCGTATACGCATATTTGATGGAATCAACATTTGGGAAATCACCCCCCCCCCCAAAAAAAAAAAACTGATTGGGGGGGGGGGCTGAGGGAGGAAAGGGTCAATTAAAAGGGGAAATTCCCCTTATACATGAGGGAACCTTGAGTTTTCGGAATATAAGTGATAAGGCTTGTGCACTCAGAATTATTCATAATTTTTTGTAAATCTAAAAAGTGTGCTTAGCTAGGGAAAGAGGCACAGAGGGGGAGGGTTTGGGAGGGGGATACCCCCTCCCAAGCACGAGAAATTTTGCATATTTTGAATTGAAATTCAACGATCTGGTGCACACTTTGAGTGAAATATAAAAAAATATATATATCTTATTTGATGAAAGGTTGCGAAGGAGACCCGCTTCATGTGCATGCATACAGTATACACGCATTTTTTTTTCCGCCTCCCAAATCCCCGGTCCAAATCTTAGGGGGGGGGGGGGGGGCGACCGCCCCCATCGCCCCCCCCCCCCCCCCCCCCCCCCCCCCCTGGCTACGCCAGTGCCAGGTACCCATTTATACATCTGGGGCGAGAAGGACATTGTGGGTAAAAACATCGTGTCAAAGGACGTAAGCACTGGGCGGTAATCGAACTCGGGTCTTTCGTTTGGGAATTGGGAGTCTTATCCACTATGCCACAGCACCCCCGCTAATCCATTATGCCACAGTTAAAACACTCGAATAGCGATTGTAAAGCTTTTGCCGATTCCGCACCCGAAGAAGACGATGTCATTTTACCAAAATAAGGCTTGAAGGAAAGAAAAGCTTCATTCTATGATACTATAGAAAATATAGGAGAACGAAAAGTGCAACTTTTCACAAAAAGAGAAACAGCGCCAAACCACAGATGAAACTAAACGCAATACACCAGTGAATGTAACTTCTTTTGGCTTACCATTTTCGTTAGCATGAGGGAGAGAGACAGACGGACAGACAGACAGACAGACAGAGTAGACAGACAGACAGACAAAAAAAAAAACATACTTCGATAGGATGAGGTGGTTCCGAACGCATCGGTCTCACAAATCACCGATATGAAATCTTCGTCGCTGAAGCAATTTAACCAGACCATGGAGTAGTCGGAAGCAAAATACTTCATCACAAGTGCGATCTCGTCGTCACTCTTGACGGACAGGAGAGATGGGTGGCGCACATTCCCGTTGCCAAGGGAGACAGGAGCAAAACTGGTACACGTTCGTTTGGCCGATTCCCAGTCCGTCGGTTGCGCTACCAGGTGGCATTTTGATTCAGCGTAGGTCCAACCAGAAGGACATACAACTATTAAACACAGATGCAAATACGTTACTTCAGACACCTTTTTTTTCAAAATTTCCATTTTAACAACTATTTAAGGTATGTGTGAAACACAAAATCATACCTCTTGCATCAAATTCAGAATGGTGATGGCTCAGCAATATTCTTTTTCTTTTATATGAGTGCTTTCGTAACAACAACATCAACAGGGAAATCATGCGTAAATACCAATTCTGAGGTAAATATTGTTGTATGATTTTTTTTAGTTCATTTTGTGTGAACTTCTACGACACTCCCTGCATTCTGATATTTACAGCAGCTGTCACCAAAGGTCAATTATAGATTTCGAAATATTGTTGCTATTGATCTTCATTTTTAGATACCACTATATTTACTGCCACAACCACCACTGGTCTGATCAGGGTAAATAGACGAAAGAGCACAGTATTATTGGTATAGCAGTAGAGGTAGCCACATGATAAATATTCCCACAACCGTTCGACTGAGCTTAATCATCACGATCGTAATCACCCTTTAAATGGTATATGCTTAACATATATTTAATTTCATTTACTCTTCTAGTTCCTTAAAAGATAATTCAAATCCAAACCTTAATATTTCTCGACTGAAAATATCAAAATTTGGTGTCTGTGTCAGACACAAATTCACAAAATTCTGCAGATCCACAAGAATTCTGGGCAATACTCTATTGTCATCTGCTAATTTGCTGTAGCGTAGAACGCCATTTTAACCCGGGGCGCTGGAGTAATGACGCAGTTTTAAGGCGAGCAGCTCAGTAGAGAGATGCGATTGGTTCATCAGCCCCGAAAACCGTTATTATCGATATCGCTTTCCCCTGATATTTTTATTGTGAATATTCATGAACGTAGCTGAAATAGAGCAATTCCTATGCTTTACTGAACTAAATGGGCCATAAGAAAGTATAAATATGTTTTGTCACGACATTGTTTTCGTAGCAAGACTGCATATTTTGTACGCCAATATCTCTGTTTCGTTTATAACTTTAACAAATATCAATAAGATAGAAGCAGACAAACTCTTACGTATACATTGGAACACCTGTCCGCTCCAATCTCCATTGCTAAGGCACGTTCGCCAGTTCACCGATACCGGCTCGTAGCCATCTTCGCAAGCGAAGGTCGCCCGACTCAAGAAACGGCGATCTGCGGGCGAGTAGTCGATGGATGCTAGACCGTTTCCCGCGGTAAGCTCTGGGCAGTAGCCTGCTTGAGCTTCAATTCGGACAGAGTTAGATTTAAGATGAATAGTACCTACTGACGCTTTTAGCTTGCATAAACTATAACAACAGTGATAACGACAGTATCATGCAGGCATTTTGATCCAACACAGGATTGTTGATAGATACTCCAATTTAAATGGAATCTTAATTTGATGAAACCTAGAATAACAGTAACTGACATATTCGTTTATTTTCTTCCGTTCGGCAACTTGATTTAACGACATTTTTATCTCACTTATTTTTGCATTTAATCTCCATCCTTACTAAACCTTGATCAATCTTGATTCATGGTATAGAAAGTATGGAATGAAGTATGGAGTAATAAACTGAAAAGTATAAAAGGAAATGAATGAATGCATAATCAAACGAATAAACAAATGAAAATTAAAAGGATAAACTCACTGGTGTTGATACAACTCCATCCGCAGATTCCGTCCCAAGTACAAACCTCCTGACCCCGACAATCTCCCGGGATGTCTTCGCGACAAGCCGGTGGGCAGTGCCTTTCACAGTTTGCGGCCGCTCCAAACAAGCTAGAAGTTTGGATGGCACCTGCTTAAACAGTGATACATGACGTAAGTGAAAAGATATTCTGGCATATCCACTATTGAGTTACAAAATCATTATCATCTTGTCCTCCTTAAGTTAGCAACTCTGAATTCTATTATACTACCTTTTATTTGAGAAGATTAGATGGAGCGTGTTTAACTCACTATATCGACACAATATCAGGAAGACAATTATTTCACAGATTAATTGATATTCGGATTAACGAACCTTGATTTCATTTTCAGATTGTAGATAGAAAGTTCGGAATGACGAACCTTCAATTTCGGATTAATGGACCTTCGAGATAACGTATCTCATTTGATTTTCAGATCAGCAAATCTTCGGAATAACATAATAAAAGTTCGGATTGACAAACCTCTATGTACGGGGAATGTGTGTATTCTAGAATACCGAACTTCCAGAATAACGAAACCACATTCTTTTCGGAATAACGAACATCACCCGAAGTAAAATGAAATAAATGTATTGCTATTGGGTGTGCAATTATTATCTTCCACCTCTCTCTCTCTCTCTCTCTCTCTCTCTCTCTCTCTCTCTCTAGAAAAAAGGATGATTAATCAAGTTACTACTGCTATACGTTATCACGATCTTTGATCAATATACAATGTGTAGGACATACGTTCTTTTTATATTCATATCAAAAATTAGACTGAAAATTTGCAAGGATTTGTGCACAGGCTGAACGGCTGAATAATGAGGCTGTGATCTAATCGTTTCGTCTACTTTGCATAAGTGATCACGGCGATAGGCACTGCTTTGAGCATGAATATTATGACATATACAAAATTGTATTAGATATCTTTTATCTTCTCTGATTTCGATGAAACCTTCGCTGTTCTCTTTTCATATCGCATTTTGTTTATTGAAGTCCATCTGAAAAATGAATAGACGTTCACTTTATACGAATAGACATGATAGACGTACTCGTCCGCGCGTCATCGCAATGCCAGCCGCACGCTTCACCCCAAATGCACAGTTCTCCCACGGGACAGTCTTCGGGGAATCTCGGGCGGCACGACTCCCCGCAGGCTCCAACGCCGCATCTCCATCCAGGTGGTAGGTCGTTCTGGGAGATGGATAGGCTCCAACTTGACAGCGAACCCGTACCGCCTCCCACTGGTGGAGAACTCGCAGAGGAATGAATCATGTTTTCTGTGAGAAAACACAACAACAACAACAACAAAAGACTATACGATTTCCTTCCAGTTTGATTTCAAGCCCGTTTCGTTATCTTCATTGTTTAGTAACATGAACGGAATATGAACATCTCCGCTTTTTGCACAAATTGATACCTATGAGTGATTTTTGGTTTTACTCTTTAAAGGGGAAATCAAGCCCAAATATAAGTCAGTATGATAAAAAAGAATAAATTCTTACGAGTTCAACGGTAAGAATGTGACTGAAATCAGATGAAAAATAAGGAAGTTAGGACATTGTAAAATTTTGCTAATTTCTGCCACACAGTTCTTGTACTGTGGATATGTGCAAACGAGTGAGCTAACCATTTAACCTCACAATTTTCCATTGATCGTGTCCCCCCCCCCAAAAAAAAAAAATGACGAAAATCCAATGTTTCTGTTATTGAAGTCTGAAACATATTATTTCTGCTTGAATAACTTAAGAATAGTGATCAGTTTTGAGCCTCCGACATAAAAATTGCGTAATAGATGAATTTAAAAAAATTGAATTTTTAAAATTTTATGTACAAACTATATGGTAAGTTGTGAGGGAATGACCAGCTCACTTTGCTATTTGCATATTCATATTAACCTTTCAAGAACTGTTTTCCGAAAAAATAGCAAAGCTTCAAAATGTCATAACTTCCTTACTATTTTTTCATCCAATTTCGATCAAAATTATACCGTTGAACACGTAATACTAAATTATTTTACTCTTTCTTATCAGACTAAATTAAATTTGGACTGGATTTCCTCTTGCTCATGGGGGAAAGCTTTGACTTGTTTTACAAACAGGTCATGATCTTAAGCGAGCACTTATACAGTTTTATGTATTGCTTATTGTCGTAATTCAACCTAATTCTATTTAGATTTCTTTCCCTAACTGCAATTGTGTGTGTGTGTGTGTGTGCTTTATACAACATTATAACATAATTCACAACATGCAGTATAAACTTAGAGTAAAGAGTAACACATATTAGAACTCCAAACTGCAATACCCGCACTCAAAAGTATATTATAGTCAAAATAAAACAACTAAATGCACGGAACTGGTATTTACATGTACATTAAACCTGCCTTAGAACCTCAATATTGTATTAAATATTGGAAAACATGTGGCACTCTTTATTGCACGAAGACAACATGTGCGAGTCTCATTTATTTTTCCTTCAATTTCTGAGTTGAGTAGGTACTTTATCAGAAAGCCAAAAGCAAAAGGCCAACTTCTATTATTTACAGATAAGGTCAGTAGAGGGGTCAAGTCAATTCTGCTCTCTGATTGGTCTATTGTCAAGTCAATTCTGCTCTCTGATTGGTCATTTTCTATGATGGCATTGAAATGGATGCAGTACCTTTTGAAACCGAATTGATTTTCAGATTCAATTTTTAAAAACTTTCTAGTTAGAAATTCAGTTCCTTTTTTTTTTGTATAAGCGTGAAGAGGTCCTAAATATGAGTACATTAAGACCAAGAAAGTAAAGTTTGATGAAAAAATGGATGTAGTCAAGGCAGTTCCCTTTGAAACCGAGGTCTTCAAATACAAACAAAGGAAACTCGATTCTAATTGTTTCAAAATACGCTTTAGGAATTAGGATTGTTAATGTGATGAAATTTAGCAGTACGAAAATAAAGGATAGAGGTACGGAGACCGGAAGGTGGGGATCCCCGAGGGCAGGGACGGCAAACAACAGTCCGCGCTGCACTCCTAATTCTCTTTCGTCAAGGGCATTTCTAGAGTTTTATTATGAAGATATGCTTTTAATATCATTGCGCTGACAATACAATTATGGAAATTCACGATGTTTTACGCAGGCGAAACAAAGATTGCAAGGATACCTTTCTGTCGTATGTGCAGTCGATTGTGACAAGCCATGAAGATTTGATTACTATTTTATACTTATCTACGCGTGCGTTAAAGGTATCGTACAGTTTTGGTTGAGACCTAATATCAGGTTTCTAACATTTTTTTTTTTTGTGAAATAATGAGAAACCTCTTGTGAAATATGAAAGAGCATGTTATTCTATGAGGAATTCAACGTTTATTTGAGGAAAATTGGTTTTGAAATGGCTGAGATATCTAAAAAGAGCGATTCTAATAAAGTGTGGGACCCACACTTTATTACGATCGCTTTGTTTTACTTTGTTTTTGGATGTTTCATTAATTCCAGACCCGATTTTCATCAAATAAACTTTGAATTCCTCTTAAAATGGTATGCTCTGTACTATATCATAAGTGTTTTCTTGGTATCTCGCAAAAAGTTAAAAGCCCAATTCTCATCTCCACCAATA
This sequence comes from Diadema antillarum, assembly GCF_040938485.1. Lineage (NCBI taxonomy): Eukaryota > Metazoa > Echinodermata > Echinoidea > Diadematoida > Diadematidae > Diadema > Diadema antillarum. The sequence continues at coordinate 1,880,441 of NW_027270924.1, forward strand.
CTGTACCTTCCCTTTAAGGGACAGCAACAAAACCATCACTAAAGTATAAATGCCATCAAAAACACCAAAAGTCAAACGTCTTTCATCATTCAAGTTGAAATTTACAAATAGAAAAAGTGGGGGTTCTGTATATTCCATTAAATCGAAAATGACAAAAAGAAAATTGTTTGAATTTTTTAGATTTTTACATGTTTTCACGAAATACAGTGCACTCCCGTTATATCGAACACAGTTACGACCAAATTCCGGTTACGACGAAGTTAAAATTTAGGTCGCAACAATTTTCGCGCTATGTTTATTTATCGTTTATAGTTTGTTCGGTTATAAAGAAATTTCGATATAACGAAAGAAAACTACCGGTCCCGAGGACTTCGCTATAACGGGAGTCGACTGCCAGGAGTGATATTACGTTACAATCATGTAAGCAGGATAGATTGGGGGGGGGGGGGGGGGGGGGGTGGGGGGAGGGAAGGGGGATGAAGTCGTAACCTCACAGTAGTTTCTTATAAACATGCACACAATCCTTCTTCTGAAAGAATTTAGCAGTGGGTGGAGTGAAAACAAACCCACGAGCGGCGCACTTTTTTAAAGACGAAATTATCTACTTTTCTTCCATAAATGGCTTTGAAATTCCATGGAACTATTACCACATGACTGACAAAATTGTCGGCCTAGCAACGAAAGGAAGGACGTGAAGAGACGGGGGGGGGGTAGGAAATACCATGTAGAAAGCATGTACATGCAATAATGCATTTTCACTACACCTTTTACACGCACAAAACTAGAGGAAACATCATGCGTTATAAACAGTGCGGAAGTGTAAGACGTCAGATTTCTACATTCAACAGAATGCATGATGAACAGTTGCACTTTTTTTGTATATTCTTTTTTTTTCAGTTGTTCCTACATTGAAAGACAATGTTGATTTGAGTAGCTATGGCGTATAGCTGCAATGAATGTGGATTGTTTCTTACTTTTTTCAATTCAAAATCTCGTCTAATCTGATACAAATATATTAATGAATAAACTCCACGAGATATTAAGTATAATTACTTAATGTAAATTACCTCTAGAGAGTTATCAAATCGGGTAGCTAAAAAGTAAGAAACAAACAAGTCAATACACAAAAAGCAGCGCAACATTTGTTGCAGCAAGAGCAGACAAAAAAAAAGGAAAGAAATGAGAACATTAATTGACCCTGTCGTTTCCTCAAATATAAACTTGCTTTCTCCTTGCAACAAAAAACAGAACGCATTTCGCAGGAGGAAATATTCATCTTCCTCCTTCTCCTCCTTCTTTTCCTCCTCAATAATCTCCGTTTGAATTGAACTGAATTTATTTCATTTTCATCGGCGACCCCCCCCCCCTCAAAAAAAACCCCACACAAAACAACAACAACAAAAACAACAACAACCTTTCATTACCTTGCATTATTACACATAAACCAATGCGGCAAATCATAGTCTGTATCCCAAAGTGCATATAACAACCGCCAGGTAAACATTTTGGTGCTATAAGAATTGATGAAATGGAACGAAATACGGATTACGGATACAGAAAAGAGAACCAATATGGCATTCAATCTCCATCGGCAAAGTAATCTGCACTTCTAAAATAGAGTCCCCGATACACGACAAACAAAATATGAAGAAGGGCGAACAGTGTATAATATGAGCTCAATGTGTTATATTATCTAACAATGTAAAAACTTGAATCAAGGACACAAATGCCAAAACGGACAAGGAGCATCTGTTTCGGTCTCGGAGGACTCGCTTATATTTGAAGTGTTCCATATATTTTAACTGGGCTATTTTCAAAGAGAGAAGTCATGAAATTGAGCGTCAAAACCTTTTTCCAGCCCGTCGCGGAATCATCACGTTGGGGAGGGGTTGTCAATTTGACCCCACCCCCCCCCCTTCAGTTAAGATAGGGTTATAGGCCTACTTACGTGCCAGCAAGACGAGGGAGACGATAGTCCAGAACAAATGCATGGTGTTCGTCCTGATTGTCACGCGGTTTCACAAATAACTGGAGGCTGGACCAAAAATTTCATGTCAATTTCCTTTTATCTCCCTATCCACACTGATGTCCATTCCTCACTTTTTTCTCTCTCTTTCTACAGTCACGCATACATCACACACTCGCGCAAATTTGTTTATAGCGTGACGTGTGTGTGTGTGTGTGTGTGTGTGTGTGTGTGTGTGTGTGTGTATTATGATACAAATTGCCGTTTTACTACAGGTGTATAATGAAACGCACAAACAAACAAAAAACTTCTTTTTTTTTTGTTCTTCCTAAGTGAGTACACCGAGTCACGGCAGATGAGCTCAAGGTCTCAAGTCATAATGGGAATTTGCCAATTAGTGATATTGCAGTACAACTATTGCATTCACTCCCAATTCGGAAATAAGTAATTACATGACACTATTCCTTCTACGACCTTTCACTGGTTTAGTGTATGAATATTGCTTGGTACTGTCTGACTGCACTTATCGTGTGCTTACTGTTGTGAGTTTGTAGTTTTCGTGTTTATTACAGTGGACTCCCGTTATAACGAAGTCCTCGGGATCGGCAGTTTTCTTTCGTTATATCGAAATTTCGTTATAACTTAACAAATAAATTTAAAAAAAAAACGTCTAGCTGATAATGTTGCGGTCTGAATTTTTACTTCGTAGTAACCAACATTTCGTTAAAACCCTGTTCGTTATAATGGGAGTGCACTGTACTGGTAGAGTGTATTTTCTTTTTATCGAGTGTGGGCGAGTGAAGTGTGAGAGGGGCGGAGAAGCCTCATTCCAAATACAGTACTGCTTTCTGTGCTGCTGCCCTTCAAACGTTACGTTAGAGATATGTTTGCAGCTCCCAAGATCATTTTCGTCTTGGACTTCAGTGCAGTGGTTGCTCCTTAACCCCACTGTAAGATGCTCCCCCCCCCCCCCGCCCCCATATCATGAAGGAATAAAACACGTTCCCCTGCCTCTGCAGTACCTGCAATTGTCCACATATTCACGCACCATTGCCACACACACTCAACGGATAATACATTGTACATGTTTTGTTTCAACCATGCATGATAACACACCAAGTTTTCATGCATGCTGAAATAAAACTCTAACTTTAAAAAGAGCAAAGTCAAAGAAATTGGGGGAATTCCGCTATTCCATAGGGAGCTGATCAGATGCAAATGTCACTCACTCAGTGACATGATTGTCCATCATTTCTAACAGACATACTCTGGTACACTGCACTGCCCTATCTGGTCACTTTTAGCACCTTTCAGAATTCACTGTTACAATAAACTGTCACTGCCACCTGCAGATCTGCAATGCACACACCATCCCACACCATTCCAGGACAGCTTTTCTGTATACTGTAAGGGAACAATTCATGTAAAGTTTAAAGGGGGAATCAAGTCCAGATATAAGTTATTCTGATAGATAAGAGTAAAATTTTACGAGTTCAACGGTAAAAATTTGACTGAAATCAGATGGAAAATAGGGAAGTTATGAAATTTTGAGGTTTTGATAATTTCTCCAAAACAGTTCTTGTACAGTGGGTAAGTACACTTTATATGCAAATGAGTGAGCTAACACGTCATACCCTCACAACTTTTCATTGAATGTGTACCAAAAAAATGACAAAAATTCAATGTTTCTGTCATTGAAGTCTGAAACATGACATTATTCCTGCTTGAATAACTTCAGAATAGTGACCAGTTAGATATAAGAGGACTTGAGCCTCAGGCATAATTGTGTTTGAATGAAAAACAGGAAATTTTTTTAAAGTTTATGTACAAACTATATGGTAAGCTGTGAGGGAATGACATGCTCACTTTGCCATTTGCATATTCATATTGACTGTTCAAGAAATGTTTCCCCCCAAAATAGCAAAACTTCAAAATGTCATAACTTCCTTATTTTTTATCTGATTTGATCAAATTTAGACCATTGAACTTTTTACTCTTTCTTACCAGACTAACTTATATTTGGACAGGATTTCCCCTTTAAAGGGATGGTAGGGCCTATAGTTTTGGGTTGGGATGGCGGATTCAGATTTTAACTTTTTGTAAGATAATTAGAAGCCACTTATGATATATCAAAGAGCACAAAATTCTTGGACAAATTAAAAAGTTTATTTGATGTAAATCAGTTTTAAAATGGCTAATATATCCAAAAACAAAGTGGTTCCAATAAAAGGTGAGTCCCACCTTTCATAAAGACCTGTTTTTCTTGTTGTTTTTTTTTGGGGGGGTTGATATCTCAGCTATTTCAAACCAAATTTTCATCAAATAAAGTTTGAATTTCTCATAGAATTGTATGTTTTTTCATATGTCACAAGAGGTTTCTCATCATCTCACACAAAAGTTGGAAACCTGAAGCCCATTCTCAACCAAAACTATATCATCCTTTAAGGTTCAAGGTTCAAAACCCACAACCAGTACATTAGGTTGGGCTGTCTTCCTTGACCGTTCCCCACAAAAAGAAAGGCGATGCAGGCTTGAATTCACTTGTAATCCTACCTCGTAGGACTAATAATTTATTGTGGAAAGGAGGCGACTCAATCACTATTTTCATGCACCCGACATGGTGTCATTCCTTGTCAGCACAAATCTTCAAATAAGAAATATGCAGGCATTCAGTCTACACACTAATGAGCGGTGTTTAGCAATACTCTCCTTGTATAAACGCCTTCATGCTGTTGTTGGCACCAACGATAGCGAGTGAACACTGTCGGTACAAGGCCTCTTGCTGCCTTTGCTCCCTGCTTTTGGCCCGACTCCAAAGACATCATAGTTTGTAGCTTCACTGAAGCATCTCGAAAGTTTTCATACACTCCACATGTCTTGCAAACTCATAAAATTTGTTTGTTGTGCATAGTAATGTCATTTAACCCTATTCTAACTGGGGGGGTCAAATTGACTGTGATTGATTGTGATATTTTTTTACAAGAAAATTGTTCGATGTGTCTTAAGGAACTCTGACACAAAAATTTAGCAATCCTTGAATCTTTTTAATGGAGTTATACATGTAGGTGTGAAAATATGATTTCATGCGTAAATTTGCATAATTAATTTATTAAAAAATATAAAATCAAATTTTTTCTATTGTATGACCATATAATCTTGTAGTTGACATCCGGCTCTATGTGCAGGCAAAATTTCGCGACGATCAAGCAATCAGCGGCCGAGATCTGAAGGGGGGTCAAATTGACCCCCCCCCCCCCCACCCCAGTAAAGACTTGGTCTCAAATAGCCCAGTTAGAATAGGATTAATGCACCTGATTTCTAATTCATATGTTTACTGTGCGAAATGGGAAAAATTTATCAATGAATAAATGAATGTCAAGTGAAACATTTTATTATCATACGTCCAACCACTTAATTTCATGTTGACAAAACAATGGTTTCCTTAGGAGAGTTTAGTGAGAAATTTACTGTATATGCTGTTATTTTCGTGTACAGATACTTTCACAAATGAGGAGGCCACGGACATTTTTGCGAGATGTTGTTTTTGCTAATTGACACGGATGCTTCTATAAGCGCACCACTACCTTAGCATAAGGTGACATTTTCGCATGTTGTTGAATTTGCAGTCCAACTGTGATTCGCGAAATTCGCGAAAATTAAACCCTCGCAAAAATAACATCTTATACAGTAAACATTTATGGAATGGCAGTTGGTGATACAACATGCTTTCAACAGAAACTATTCCCAGCAGGGTGATTCAGTTGTTGCCCCAAATTACTGTTTACATCAACTCCATCCATTGTCCCTTAAGAGGTGAAGAATTACTTCCTTGATTTTCGGCACCTTGTCAAAAGACATGTCTTTGAATAGTACAGCACGTCAATTGATGTTCATGCAGTTTCCTCTCTGGTGGCATAGAGAAAAGCATTCTCAAAGCATTGCTCATGTTTCCGGTCTGAAGTGACTGCAAAATCCACAAAAGTTTGAGGAAAGTTTTTGTCGCAGCCCATGTGGGGAAGGGGGTCTAGTTGCCCCCCTAGCTCCCGGCCTTGGGTAGTCGATACACCCCCGTCGAGTAGAGGAGCTGCTGCTCCCTGACCTTGGTCTCCAAGAAGTGCCGGAGCTCCCCCTCAGTGAACTCGGAGGCGGAGGGGCCCTGCATGGCAAACATCTTCAGCATGGAATGGATGCGTTCCAAAGGGAGGCTCTCCAGGTTGGTCAGCATGCCCACAATGTACGACCAGTACATCTGTATTGGGGAAAAGAAAAATAAGGGGTAAAGGTTTACTTTACTCTCTTAAGTCTTACGATCGCAGTATCTACAAGTACTTGAGAACAAAAATCAAGGTTGGTAAGGCCTTCTACACTGTTTCACATCCAAGTCACGATTGCATTCACAATGGCCTCAATCTAATGTTGAGAGAGGGTTGGTAGGCCCTGATGTATATTGCTTCCTTAATTAACTCCCCTTTCAGAGTATCGAGGTTTCCAGTCTAGAACCTCCACCTTCTCCAGGTCCACGTGATGGACTGGCGATTCGATGTGGATGTGCAATGTTACACAAAATATCATCATGTATGGTTGAAATTCTTTTCATTTCTTATGTTAATTGATATTCAATTATTACGGATGATATACCATATTAACATATCTTGTTTTAGTTTTGTTTCAATCAGATCTATTCTTCATAGTTACTGTTACTTTCTACCATCCCAGTGGACCCCAGAACCTGTCACAACCTTACAAGTTTTAAGAGCATTGACAAGACATTCTAAATTGTGTTGTATGTGAGTCAAGTTTTATCTCAATTTTGGCGAACTTGGACCTTGATCTTTGACCAGGCATTTAAGGCAATTAATTGTTGATTCATTTATATCCTTCCTAATGCGAGCTAGCATTACCAACGGATGTTTCTATATGTAATAACAGTTCAAGAATGGCATTTGTAGCAAAGTTAAAGTGACCTTACACTTTTAACTCTGACCTATCACAGGGCTGTACACTAACCCATTTTTTTCTACTGGTCCGACCTGTCTGTTAGACCAGTAGGTACCCATTTTTCCCCCCATTTTTGAATGGTCTTTTCCTGAAAAAGTTACTGGTACGACAGTGATTATTTTTACTGGTCAGGGACCGTCGGACCAGTGCCAGTGTGCAGCGTTGCCTATCACAACTACCAAGTTCATGGCAGTAACTTTCTACAAGTATTCATTTCTACCCTTTCCATCAGCTTACATCATGACCCGGCATTCCAAGCTGAAGCAATGACTACAAATGGCAATTGTGGGCAAAGTTCAGTGCTCTTTACTTTGACCTTTGACCTTTGTCAACTATCATTTCACTGAAATAATTGTCTACTCATTCCTACCCCTCCTACCAAATTACATCACTGACAGACATTCCTAGCTGAAGACAGCGCTCTGGAAAAATGATATTAAGTTCAGTGAACTTTGACCTCTGATTTTGAAGGATTTTGCCCCAAATCTAATTACTATAGCTACACCGCACATAGCCGTGCCTCGGCCAGCCAGCTAACAAGGAAATCCATGGAGCAGTTTATTTTTCTTTCTGTGACAATGAGATACATGTGGCACAGGCAGACAGACGCAGATACAGTCAGACCTATCTATAGTGACCACCTGCTGTATGCGACCACTTAACACAATCCCCCCCCCCCCCCCCCCCCCCAAGTGAAAAGCCATGTTAACGACCCAGTTTACAGCAGCCACTTTTTTCATCTTCCTCGCTTGGATGCTATAGACATATTTGACTGTAGTAGACAGGTATCAGTACTGGCCCGGGGAAATTATACCCTCCAGGGCCCAATTTTCCTTTCTTTTCTTTTTCTTTTAAAACAACATGGTGAAGGGAAGTAATCTTTGTTCAGCAGAAGGAAAACTGATCAACTATAAGCAGCTAAAGGGGGAGAAGGAAGTAACATGCTTCTGAAATCAAACAAACATTACGTGTGTGTGGCACGTACCGGTAATCAAACTCAGCTGGTGGAGAGAAAGAAATGGAGAGGTAATCGACAAAATTGCTGAACAAACACGCAATCACCATACAATTGTTTGGCGTGCGCAAGCATTCGTGCTGTTTGTGCTTGTTTAGTTTTGTATTCTTTTCTTTTTTGTGAAGGCAGATGCTTGTGAAATGTACCCTCCCCTCATGGGATAACAATGTGAACGCCTGGCCTTGTCAGTCAGCTGTTCCATTGGTCCAGGTGCAGGAGCCAAAGAAGTATAGAACATAGACCAGAAGTCATAAAATAATTGCTTAGTATCCAATTACTTCATTTGTCATTGAGGCACATGGCAGAGATAACACACTACTTCATACACTGTATACCGCTGTGTTTGGACCATGGCAGACCAGATGGAAATTGGGATCTTGTGTGTGTGTCAATGCGAAATAAGTTTAAAAGGAATGTGTCCTACAATATGTTTCTAACATTCTCTCTCTTGCAAATTTAAGTCATAAATCAGGTCAAAATGAAGGACATACATTGAGGAATCATGCACTAGTGAAGCACGGCAATGACAGAGGTTCACTCAATATCTGATAGTAAATAAACCCCGATCCCCTAAATCTACGAAAGAATTTCAAAATATGTCTTTTTAGGCAAAGTTGAACAATGTAACTTATATACTAGGAAAGGTAAGTAACTATGTAATTGTATGCATGCTACTGTTCATTTTTGGAGCACATCTTTTAATTATCCTACTAAGCCAATATTACCCTAGAAAGTGTTTTATACATTAATCTATTTGTGAATGGGCCGACTTAAAAATTAAGGTACTCTGACTTTTTCCCCTCAATTTTTTTTTCCAATTATGATAATGCCCACATCTGTAAGTCCAAAGTGACACTTGTGTCTGATTATGATGTGTGCAATTGTGGACGTGTCTTATTTTGTTTCATAGAGGGAAGTTGCACTGAACAGAATTGACAATCTCGGGACAATAGGCAAAGAGGAAGGTAGGTACAACGTAAAAATCGATCTGGGCATGTGGAAAGCCCAATATTTCTCCATCCTCTTGATTTTCAAGTTCATTCTTAGTTGAAATGGTGTTCATGTATGTTTAGGTCTAACCCATGCTTTGTTCCAGTGTACACAGTACAGTGGCTGCTACAACTGTAGCGTCCCTGTCTTCAATAATCACAACAGCCCATGAATCAGGATGGAGCAACACGCGTGCGGTGGTTTAACTCTCCGTCCTGTATGTCCTACCCTCCCTGAATCGAAAGCTCCCAATTGCCTGAAGGAAACATGTATCCCTGTGAAGGAAGTATTCTTTTTTTTCTCAACTCACCTGTAAGTTCTCCTCCTTCTGATCTTTGGCGGACGCCGTTGCCGTCTCTGCCTCCTCGTCGCTGTCAATCATCACCATCTCCTGGAGGTGGGCGGAGCCCTGCTGCTTCTCCTCCACGAGGACGAAGGTATCGTGGGACTCCTCCCGCAGCAGCCCCTGGCTCTGCCAGTAGGCGATCTTGCGGCGAACAGCGCCCCCAGGCACCTGCATCTTTTCGCTCAGCTCCTGGATGGTCCATTTTTCTGGGGGGGGGGGGGGGGGGAATGGAAAGGGAATGATGATAGGGAGGGGCATCAAAGTGAACATGGAATGAATATTCAATACTTCAAGCTTCATGGATGAACATGACTGTAGCAGATGAGTCAATATTTGTGTATTCTATTGTCTGTAAACTATGTGTAAATTACTTCACTGCGCTAAAAAAAAAACATCGTCCTAGTACATGGTATCATTTGTCATTTTTTTGCATGAAAATATTCTCTCATAGGGTAAATACAAACAAAATGTTCCGCTCATGGGCGAACATACAAAATGTTCTGGTTGTGGGAAAAATAAAAAAATGTTCCATTCTGGTGAGATCATGTTTGTAACTGGTATTTGGCTGACAGATTTCAGATTGGGAAACATTCATTGATAGTTAAATGATCTATAAAAAAAAATAAGAAAAGGTTTCTGCTACCTTTGTCCTGAAAATGCATAAGGATAGTCGCCTGTATTGGTGAGACGGTCAGTGAGAGTGTTCGGTCCCTCAGCTCAATGTCCAGGCTGACCTGTCCCAGATTCGTCTTCCAGTTCAACGTCCTCATGCCTTTAAGAACCTACACAAAATTGGAGCAAAGGAAAAGGAAACATTCATAGAGTATGAAAGCGATCCACATACACTCCTTACATATCCTGCATCACATAATTAATCCTCACAATAACCAACATTTTCCTATTCTTTTTCATACAGATTGTTCTTTCCATCTTTCTGTTCACACAATGAGTCTTATCATTTCAACTTCAATATTAAAAGTCAGGTTTATACACCCCATACACCGCATAGCTGGGGGGGGGGGGGGGGGCCTGTGTAGTATTTCATGGAATGAGCCTTCACTTTTATGAGAGGTTATACTGAATGGCATATCTCTATCTGTCTCCTTGCTCGCAACTGAAGACAGCAGCGAGTTTCGAGTTGATTTTGAAGCTGTCCCCAAAACATTGTGAGACTCCAAGGTTTTACCCACCTCGTATGACTTGGTGTACAGTTCCATGCACGTCTTTATTTCTTCCGGCACTTCCAGTTTCTCCTCCTTCAGATTTGGCCAGAACTGAGCTGAGAGGATCATGCAGTTGAAGTCCATCTGTATTGGGGGGAAGGGGGGGGGGGGGAGGAATGAACAGAACAAATCCAGAAAAAGAATGTAGTTGTGACCTCTGATCATCTACTTGAAAAGAGGTCCTAGAACAATATATAGATCAGGGGACCGTTTCATAAAACTGGTCATCAGTGACAAGTTGTCATAGATGTGACAAGCTACTGAAATCCTTGCATCCGACTGGCTGAGATCAAATTTGTCATAGAAATGTGGCAGTTGTCGCTGATGACAAGTTTTACGAAACGGGCCCCAGCTCAAAATGTAAACACTGTTGCGGTACTCATTCGTCAGTGATTAGTTATTACAAATTACCATCGTTAGAACAGCAATCATAACATAGTATTTTGTTTGTACAGTGAAAGATGTCTTCACAGGCTCATTTGAAGGGGAGGGTACGGGCAACCAATTTTGGCATGACAAAATGAAGTAGGGATTTTTCTTATGTATGTGCATATGTCTTAAATCAATTTGCATTTTTGCGTAATCACTTGCATTTGAAACTGAGCTGCACAACTGTGGCATAAGTGTTGTATTACTCTTTTATGGTATTATTTATATCAAAAATTAATTTTCACTACAATGAACAATGTAAACTGTGTCACAGCTCCTTTTGAAAATGGTGTTCCAACTGAATGGGCTTTTAAACCGTGGAAAAATAAACGACGGACAGACTGACTGAATGACTGACTGACTCAATGAATGAATGAATGTAAAAATGAATGTATGAATGCACGAATGATCAGACAATGAGGCCTCCATTTGGAAAGGGGTTGACCGTAGTCTTGATCTATCAGTGGCAATGGCCTTATACAGCTTTCCTCACTTGCTATTTTTAAATACCAGTGGAAAAAACACTTCAGGTATACCCATGCCAAAAGAGACTTCAAATGTAGATGAAAACATTACGAATGTTCAAATGTTACATACAAGTATATACAGCTATGCAAGATGTAGTAAAAAAAAAAATGATATTCAGAGAGCAAGTAATGCTTTTTTGTTTTCCCTGGAACTGCAGGTAGAAATCAGGGTGTTCCTATATACACATAAGTGCGTCTTACACATAAAATGTGGTTATCTAACTGTATTTGCTACATCATTATTACTCCATTATATTCAGACCATTGAAAGCATCTAAATATTTGAAGCACACAGTGCTCTGTGAACCTCTTCTTGTTCAGTAATAACAGAGGAAATCCCAGCACCAGTTTCAGACACACCTCATCCCCACGGTCTGGGTTCAGCTCCACATTCTCCTTGTCCTGCTCGGCACTGTCTGCACCGTCGGGGAAATCCCCTTCCTTCGTTCCTCCATCCTGCTCCTTCCGCTTCTCCTCCTCCTTCTCCTCTGCGCTCCTCTTCTTCTCCTTCTCGTTCAGGACATGGGCGTTGCAGCGGCGCGAGTCCGCCACGTCCTTCAGCATCACCTGAACGAGACGTGGCAAAATTTGATTTGGTCTTTATGACTCCCTCGCTCTCCCTTAGCTCGTTCTGCAATGTGTCATTGTAACACAGCGGCACAACGGTCTATGAGCATTTTTTTTATAGCATGTCACATCAACATGCTAAAATTTCTGTGTGACATTCCAGTAAACGCATAATTTTGCAATATAACAATATTACATCCTGTGCTTAAATATGATGACGCGCTGACAAGAAGAAACAGAGAAATGGAGTATAATATGTCTGCAGGTTAACTGAAACTCTGAAAACTCGGACTGGCTCAAGTTTATCGTTGCATTACAACTCATCATCGCAGTCAAATATTAAGAAATAAGGTTGAGATATATTAAAAGCACAAAAAAAAACCTGGGATGAGCACTAGTAAAACCTAGGATGTCCAGATTTTTCAATGGGCCTCTTAACCCAGACCACAAGATCCTGCAATTCACACAATTTGCAATTCCCATTATATCAACATTTTTTTCCCATGCAACTCAGGTTCAACACTTGAAGTTGCAGACTGCTTGGGAGAGGCAAATAAAGGCTGCAAATATCAGAGAGGGAACACACATTGTTATATATCTCATTAAAGTATCAATCATGGCTGAAAAATTAATTTGTTTCAGGGGTAATGACAACTTGCCCATTGCTTGCAGGATGAATAAGCACATGTTTTCACACACATATATATCTATTTGGAATAACAAGGTGAAACTATTGTGTATGGCCATATTTACACCTAATTTTTTTTTCTTCCATTCAGCATGCTACAGAAGGCAAAATCCTCTTGTGCAACACACTTGCCACCTCTGAAAACTCAAATGTACCACATATAAATTAATTAAAGTGGGAGGAAGAATAGTTACCATTTCAATCAATACGCTCCATCAATAACTACTAAATAGAATTCAATGTACCATGCACCGAATTATGTATGCTGCTCATCAATTCCACATTCTTGATTGGGTTACATGTGCTCAATCACAAGGTTACCAAAAATTAAGGCAGTAAACCTTAGCCTGTGTCCATGAATGCAAAACACATTACTCTCCACACGTCCACGCCAAAAATCTATGGGATCACAAGATCTTCTTCCTCCCTTCACTTACCTCGCATTGGTGCAGCTGCGATTCACCGAACCGCAGCTTGAGGAGTTCCAGGTTGCGTAGCTCCCTCGCTGTGTCGTAGCTGAAGGAGGAGAGGATGCGGTCGGCCAGGAGACTGCGATACTCGTTGACAAAGAGCTCGCGGCTGCCGTAAATGTTGACCAGCGTGCTGATGATGTCCGACGTCCTTCGGCTCTTGGAAGTCTGGCCTGCATGTGAAAGGATGCAGAAAAATGTCAACATTTACTATCATCCGCGCTAGCTAACTTATCTTCCTTTCCCTTATTCATTCCATTACAACTATTACTTCATTTTCTCTTTCTTTTTTCTCCTACATGGACACAATTGTGCAGCAACGATGTACCACCCCTCAACTTTTTCCTTCAATAAATTCTCTTCACTTAACACATCAAAAGAGAAGTCATAAATTGACCCCATTATGACACCACATAAGTACATCAAACATATTCATAATATCACTGTAAAATTCATTCTTGCACAATTTTACTCATGGGAACACTGTAACTCATTACTCAACAGCATTATACCAAAAACAATTTATGTGACATTCATTTTAAGATTATGAAGCACTATGACCTAATCACCTGTTGTCGGAAATTTTTGAAGTAATTGACAAATCTTCACCCGAAATGCAGAGGAACGCTCATTCTTATCATAGTCACATTAAACACACAATACTGGGCTCAGCACAATACTGGGCTCAGCACAATCAAATATAACTCGCCCTCCCTTTCTCTCTACAGTCTTCATACTGCATATGCCTCGGCAATGATCAAAGTGTGACCCCATACATCCAAATGTGTGGACCTACTGTGGCGAATTGCAGTACAGGATTAAAAAACTGCATTTTTTTCACTGTGCCATTTACACACACAGCCTCAGGCAAATTATCACAAGAGCTTAAAAAACAAAAAACAAAGACATGCATTGCAAGGCAACTTACATTAATTCACAGTTTCTACATCGTGTTGCAAATATCGACTTTCATAAACTGTTTATTTCATGAGTGTGCGAACAAGCCTACTGTGGGAAGCTACTCACTGGGGTCTGCATCAATGGGGTCAGGTTGCCAGTCGAAGGCGTTCCCTTCCTCCCCCTCGGGTGTGGTGCTGTCCTCCTGGACAGGCTGAGCCTTAACCAGCTCGTCCGCCAGCTCGTTGGAACTGTCGTCCGTTAGACTGGACACAATGCACCTCACTGTGTCCTCTCTTGTCCTGTCGGCAAGAAATCACTCCGTACTATAATCAATCTGATTATTTTCTTTCTCTTGAATCACAAAGATGTACAAACTGCATCATGAGATTATTCTGCATGTAGTCCCTCTTAAACACATCTGTGTGAGCCTTTTAAAGTTCTTTCGTTGTTGTTGTTGTTTGAGTATTTTAGTGGAATTGTATATCATCATGAGCTTTTAGGGTGAAAAGCATATGATGTATTCATGAGACTTTGTTACAAAAAATACTCCCAAAAAAAAAAAAAAAAATTCATTACATGATAGCAACTAATCTGGTCTGTTTGAACCAAACGTTAATGCACACACTGCAAAAGAAGTGATTGCAAGACAAATGAAGCACTAAAATGATGGCAATATCATTACAATTGACAAAAATTCCATATGCACAGACACTTCAGAAAAAAAAAATTCTTCCTGCACCAACAAAGAAAAACAGATTAGAATTTGTAGGAATATCAAAAAAAGAAAGCAATACTACCTCACCTTTCAATTGGATGCTGAAACATACATTGTATGTTGTTCAAAAAAAAAACCCCAGCATTATTTCTAATGAAGGCAGCTGACAGAAGAGAGAAGAGAAAATCATAACATAATACCCACAGACCTGAGGTATTTGCGTATTGGTTCACACACCAACTCCAAGACGATTCCCGACGGATCCAGCACCCGCAGCGCTCGTATGGATGAGATGTACTGCGTCAGTATATCAGTCGTGTTCACACCTGCAGACATGACATGCATAACACTCTTTCGTGAACACTTTAATCAACACCTGTTACACTGGTCAGATAAAATCTTTACTCATATCAGTATTAGATTGCAAGCAGAACCCAAAAAGGCATACTGTGCCATACAGAACAGGAAAGTAATCTCAAGAGCCTAAGCTTTTCTTCACTTCAAAAAGCAAGGGCATAAAATTTGATGACATACATGCATGACATTTTACCGATAGTCTGCATTAAATATTTCCAGATAAACTTGGTGCAAGAGGTAGAGCATTAATTAGCAGAAGGGAGATGTTGGGCCGCATAACAAAATTGTGGTACCTCTTCATAGCTGTTCCATGACATTTGCTTCTGCAACAATTGCTCCCATGAAATATCTGCAAGCTGAGCCAAACATAAAGTCTACCCACAAACATAACGCTAACCCTAAAGCTAATTCTTGCGGCAATCTGAACCTATTACCCTATCACATTCCTAACCCTAAATCCTTGGAGAACACATGACCTGAGCATTTGTCGCAGGAACAAATATCATGTCACTGCAGCATCCTTTCCTTCAAGAAATTTAGATCCAGGTCGATGAATTTAAAATGCTGCTTCAGGCAGCGATTCTACAAAGGTCATGTTAAGGACAGAAAGAAAAGTGTGTGATGTCAAGCTAAGGGTTACCACCACGTAGTTTCATTTATAAAATGTAACATCAAGAGGCTATGATAGATCCTCTGCCCTAGGAGTGACGTTAATATTACCTGGATGCAGCAGTCTGTTCTCAAAGGCACCACGCAGTGACTGGACAAGCTTGGCTCGAAGGTCTGTCTTCTCAAGACAGCTCTTGAGATCATTCAGAGCACTCATAGACTCGGGGAATTCCACAATGATGTTGAATAGCTCCTGCAGATTTGGGTGTGTTTGTGTGTTTGTTTGTTTGTTTGTTTTTTGGGGGGAAGGGGGAGGGGAGATAATGGAAAATAACAGCAACAAAGAATGAGTCAAATGTACCAGAGAATCAATGGCAGTATTTCAATTGTGTGCATGTGAGTTGCTGTTGTTGTTGTTTTTAACATGGCATACACCCAAACTTTGTGGTCATAAGATTTTTACAATACTACATGACAACACAATAACAGCCACCCCCTTTCTCCACCTCTACAAGTGTATGTGTCAATGCTACATTAAGAATCAAACAAGTATCCAGGAAAGGATTAGCCATGATTATTCACTCTTTCTTTCAAAGTGCAGTTCCAATATTGAAGTATGCACACTTTCATTGATGCCCCTTCATTCAGAGCATGAATGAACAATGTAAAATATTTGGTATTTACACCTAAATTTAGCATGAAAAAGAATAATTGGCTGACACCAAATGGTACTAGACTGGGCTGGACTGGATGGACTGGGTCAAATATCATACTGCCGTCCTACCTGTATACGTAATTCTGCTAGAGTTTGATACAGGTAATACTGGAGTCTCTCTTTCCACTGATTCAGAGATTGGGACAGGACAGGACTTTGAGGGCGCTCTGCATTCTTTCCGAAGAAAACAAGGTGTAGCCACCCCATCACCTTCTTGTCAAGCCACTGGAAGGAAAGGGACAAACAAAAAATAAATAGACAAACAAAACAAACAAATTTTAGTTATCAACACTAGCACAACAACACTAGTATCAGCCCTATATGGGCAAAGGGCTGGTCGGGTAGCAATTTAAAGGACAAGTTCACCTTCATAGACATGTGGGTTGAGTGAATGCAGCAATATTAGTAGAACACATCAATGAGAGTTTGAGGAAAATCGGACAATCTGTTCAAAAGTTATGAATTTTTGAAGTTTCTGCTCAGTCACGGCTGGATGAGAAGACTACTATAGCTTGTGATGTCATATGAGTACAACTATATAAAGAAAGTATAAAGAAAATTCAAGATATTCTCACTTTTCTCACATAACAAAAGAACACACGACTTCTCTCTTTCAGAAGTCAGGGGGAATAATATTACCCCTAATATAAGTCAGTAACAAGTCGAAGAAATGTGCACTTTATTCAAAAAGTCAAGTTTTGTGAAATTCTCTTTTTATTTTCCTTATATCGTTGTACGCATGTGACATCATACACTGTAGTAGTCTTCTCCTCCAGCAGTGATTGCACAGATATTTTAAAAATTCATAACTTTTGAACGGATTGTCGGATTTTCCCCAAACTTTCACTGATGTGCTCTACTAATAATGTTGCCTTCACTCAATCCACATGTATATGAAGGTGAACTTGTCCTTTAAGTGACTAGATTTAGCTTCACCAAGTGAATTTGTTGAACATCAATCAAAAGGAAATATTTGATGTGCTTAATTGATTTTAAAAGCATTTATCTCTCGGTGTAAGCATTTGCCACAGCACTCAGAATTTGCATGGATATTGAAAGTTTAGTTTACCATTGTCAGATGCTGTTTGACATTAGGTGTCATACTCACTCATTGTTGATGGCATTTGGGAAACCACGGAAAGGAGGTATATGTCCTTTTCACTGATGAAACAGCAGTAAAAAGGTGTCTCTATGTTCCATTTTCCATAATAACACGACAGATTGATCAAATTATAATTGCAGTACCTTTTCAAGGGGTGCGCTGAAGGAGGTCTCAAACTCCCCGGCACACAGTTGGTCGACGTGGTGCTTGATCTTCTGATGGATGATGGATGTCACTGCCTCTCCACACACTCTCTCCAGGAGACCGAGAGAATACCTGCCGAGATAGAGGAAATTCAGTGACATTGATGATTCACCTCATACATTTATTCTTACAAGATTCTGAAAGCTTTCTGTGTACAGCATGTGTTCTACTTAAATAAACTTATGAACAACTGTTCCATCAGAAATTGGCCAAGGTTGTTATATATTATATTTGAGGAAGAAATTACCCACTTGATCATGCAGATTTGCATGATCTAAAATCATGATCAGTCTAGATCATGCAGATTTGCATTATGCCAGTAGGATAAAGGATCAAAGAATAACATCAAACAGTCTTGCTCTGCATTGCAAAATTTGTTGAATAGCTTGATTAAAAAATGACGAAGATCATAAGACTCTCACGCATGACATTATCGAGTGGGGTGAGAAGTTGTTTTTTAAGTAAGAAATATATCTACAAAACAGAAAGTAATTTGATGAATACTATTTATCCATCAAGCTGTCTTCTGTCAAATTTTGGCAGTAATGCTTTGTTGCATATCTTCTTTTTTTCTTCTCCTTTTAGTTTTTAAACTCGTACACTAGGTTTATCAGTCCTTCGGACAGGACATCTTTTCCACACTTGAAACAAAGCTGAAGCTTGCACTACATATTGATATTCAATCAATGTTTATCATGGTAACCCTGCCATGGACTTACAGCTGAGAGTTAATTTGATGGAATGCTGCTAGAGTTTCTACGTGCGATGTGTCTTCATCCTTCGCTTTCTGTTTCCCACTGTCTTCCGCCTCGTCATCATCATCCTTGTCAATGTCCGTGCTTTCATCAAGGTCCATCTCGTTGTCCTCATTTGGCCGTCCTTCTTCCTGTTGATCGTCGGTGAAAGCTTTGAAGACCTCGGAGTAGAACGTCTTCACGATGTCGAGGAAGCCTTTGGGCAGGCGGTAGAAGAGAATGGCCCTCACCGTCACATCCAGGCGCTCCTCAAGTGATCTGCCGGTGCATGGGAGCCGGTCGTTGAGCAGCCGGGCCGCGTTGGCGTACGGGATGACAGCCGAGTGCAGGATATGAACGGCCTGCGCGAGACACTTTCGGCAGACGGTCGTGCTCCGGCTGCTGTCCTGGTCCGCTGCCTGCAGGGCTGCCCAGAACCTCGGGGCTATCCCAGTCCGGAGATCCTGCTGAAAGCTCTCCATGAACCACTCTGTGACCAGCAGCTCCATTCCACGGCTGCACAGGAACTCCAGTGCTGAGTTAAGTGAAGGCTTTTCATTGTCATGACCATGCTGCTCTTCCTATAAAAGACATGACAGATCAAAAGCAATGTTTTGAGAAAAAAAAACAGAAGACTCTTTTAATACTACCAAGTATCTTTATATCAGGGATCCATTTTTTATGTAAGTAATGAGATATATCGGGCACATAGCATTCTCTATTTGTTTTATTCCAGATACATTGTACAGCAAAATATAATTTTGCCTTTACAAAACTCAATTACAATTCTGGGCAATTAAAAGTTTTGAAACTGAAAGAGTAAAGCTGCATTCACTAGCTCTCTCACATTTTGTAATAATCTACAATTGTAGATATGACCATAGAAAATCATTAATAGTCAGACTGTTCAAGTGAAATAGAGCACGAAGTTGTGCACTAGACACTCTACAGCTATAGCTCAGCCTCAGTCGGTAGAGCACCCAGATAGCATCCTTGCATCTGGAGGTCTCGCGCTCGAATTCCGATGGAATCTCAATTCCCATTTTCTTTGCTCAATTTTTCACCATTGAAAAAGAAATTTTAAAAAAAATCCCTTCCACTCATTCCACTGATGATTCCCACCCCCCCCCCCCCCCCTTGTTTTTTCACTAATTTTAGAATAGAATCTTGAGGTGAACTATTTACATATGTCTACTTTCTTTGAAATCACACGTTTCAAAGTTATTTGTTTAATAGTCTCTCTGCTCTGGAAACTACTGACAAAGACCATTGAAGAGGAAGATGTGATCATTATCAAGAAAACAAAACATTATTTTACACACTGACTCATCATTTGCAGAGAGTTAGCTTATTCAAATTTACGAGAGACACGAGCTGGAGGCCAACATTTCAATGCAGGCAGAATATTCAATTTAGTTGATATTTGTTCAAAAGGGCATCGCGGAGCCCGCGCGCGAGTACGTACGGGTTTGGCTCGCCTGCCTGTGCAACGTGAGCTGTGAGTGAGAGAACGCGCCTTGCCCTTCTTGGTGTAGACGGGTACGTTGGTGTCTAGAGCTGCGGAGCGGCCACGGGGTGCGCAGGGCAGGGCGACGACAGCAGGACACCGCACCGACTCTACCGGCGGCCTCCAGCTCTGTGCACCACCGTGTACGTATCTGTTGCACTATTTGCACAGAATCAACTTCACTTGTGGCAGAACTCTAACGCAATTTCTGATTCAGACAATTTACTTCTTACAAAGAATCGTGAATTTGATTTAAACATCAAGTGACAGGCATCAGGTTGTGGCATGTGGAAATGATAAAATTACCTTCACTTGGAAAGACGTGGTATTTGACAATCCCCGAACAACCAGTTCCCAGGCACTGTTGATCTCTGCACGTTCATCCATTTTGCATTTTGCGGGACTGAATGTCCAATTGCCAATTTGGCTTAAAGGACACGTCCATGTTTACAATTTTTACCGTTTTTTCAAATAAATTTTTATTAAATTTAAATTGATCAGTCTCAAATGTTATAAATACCATAAGTTTTTATTATCGAAATGAATGATTACTCCATTAATTTTTTTTTAATGATGCAGCTCTAGATTAGCAACATCTCAGCGTTTATTCAGGCAATATGGCACCGTCCATGGAAGAAGGGATTGAGAGTGTTACTCCTTACAATCTGCGTCCACTTGTTCTCCATGGATACATATTCCCATTTATTTTCGTTTACATTGCTTGGTTATATCTGCTAGTCATCGTCTATGGAGTCAGTGATTATCTAGAGGCAGGCTTGATCGTTCTAGCAGGCATCGGCTGTGTCCAGATTTTGGTCTGCTTGTTCTGCCATTGGTCAATACACGTGAGATGTTCACTCACGTGCAGAAAGGTAAGTGGACGTGGATCACAGTGGACCGACCGGACGGGTGGTCGGTGGTACCGGTGGTGGCGTTACTAACTTACGGTACAGTGTACAATGTACGTTGCGTTGGATGCCGGATGACGATGACCTTGATTGAGTCCTTGACGTGGCGACGGCCGCTTGTAAATGTAGACAAAGTAGAGGCGCTAGTGTACTTTCGCACCTGTTTGTCAAATGATCTCTGAACTGCACAAACTCACCCTTAGATAAAGTAAAATACTTGCATTGCATTGTTTGTAAGTTGCATCTGATATCAGCGATTATCCATCAGACTGGGTCTCCAAAGTCGAATTTCTCTAACTTATAGACTCTTCATTTAGTACTTTTAGTATTTACAAATGTCAGAAAATTGTAGGAAAATCTTGATGGCTTGTATTGCTACTCTGTACACTGGTACACAAGCGCGCACAGTACAAAAATTTACGTTCAGCGCATGCTTTAAGTTAAAGGGGCTGTACAGTACTGGTTGAGGTGGGGATTCATGGTTTATACATTCCTAAGTGAGATAATGAGAAACCTCTTATGAAATATGAAAGAGCATGTAATTTTAAGAAGGATTCAACGTTTATTTGATGAAAATTGGTTTTCAAATGGCGGAGATATCCCAAAAAGTGATAATAATAAAAGACTACATGCCCCAACTTTTAGGATCTCTTTGTTTCACCTTGTTTTTGGATATCTCGGCCACTTCAAAACCGATTTTCATCAAATAAACTTTTGATACCCCTTACAATTGCATGCTCTTTGACATCTCATAGAGTGGTTTGTGAATATCTCGCAAAATGTTAAAAGCTAAATCCTCACCTCGACCAGAACTGTACACACCCTTTAAGGGTCGATTATTTGGTCGGAATGTAGCGACACAGCGGCTTTTTCTATGGTGTCTTTGAACATTGTTCAAAAGCTAGAATTTTATTTTCTCTTTTCCTCAGCCAAGTCTTGCATTAGTGGTTGTAGCTTCAAGGCGGTTGAGCGCATGTGCAAGAATGTGCTGCGACTTTTGTCCTTCTCTTTCTTTTCTATCTTTTATTCTTCCATTTTAGGTAGAATCGATGCCCTTTCCTTCCTATCAATCATCTCTTCATAATCATAGTTTTCCTCTTGTCTAACTTTTTCAATTTCCTTTTTAACTGTACCTTCTGCCTAATTGTTCTTTGTTTCCTTCATGTTTTTTCCCCTCCAATTACAAGGGTTTTCCTTTCTATTCTCTCCAATATCTTTTTCTTATGTGTCGTTCTAATGAATCCTTTTTTTTTTTTTTTTGGTTCATTTCCTTTTCAACTTGTACAGTATAATTCTTTTTCTTTCCTTTTAAGTTTTAGTCATCTTTGCTTTCATCCATTTTTTATTCATCTCTCATTCTATTAATCTAGTGCTTTTCTGTTTTCAATCTATATTTTTCTCTTTTCGTTTCAAACATCCATCTCTCCTCTTATGCATCAAATAATCTTAAGTTAAAAGCACAGAGTCAGTCCTTGTTTTCTGTTGTCTTTTACCTGTTTGGCATTGCATTCATTGTGATGTCACAATCACTTTGCAGTCTATCAATCGTTTTCAGTTGTATCCATTCTTAATTATTATTTGTTGTTGATGTTGTTCAAAATATCATGTAATGTATTGTGTAATTGTTTTTAGTCACTGACTTTTTGTGACTCCTTTCCATGCTTTGTGCTGTGTCATTCATTGGCAGGAATCCAACCCATTTGATGCTGACTGGGTGAAGGTGGTCCCAACCGCAAACAATGGCTATCCCGAGCTGGTTCAGCTTCACACAGATCGGGTAAGGCAAATCACACAACTTAACCCGTTGAGGATGAATCCCGAGTATACTCAGCAGGTGTCTATGAAAAATGCGTGTTGTAGCAAAATCGGTCCGTCCTCAATGGGTTTGTAAGAGGTGATGCATTGTGACCATGAGGGCTGAAGTCTATGCAGTAGACTCTACTTACAATGTACATTTGAAGTAGAGTGTCGAGTATTAAATGCAATTGCAGGCCTCGAATTTCATCAAATTTGGGTCAAAGCCACTTTTTTTTTTTTTTTTGAGGTGACACGAATCCACTTAAAGGGGCACAAGTGAGTAACAAAATATTGTGGCCTTAAACTGTTTGATTTTAAAAGGGGCATTCTGGTCAGTGGGTGGGGCATGGCAGCAAATTGCTGATAGCTATTGGGTATTTTGAGCGCTGCAATTGATGTATATTACTGTATTTTGAATTAGACTTGCAGACAAGACAGGGTATCATTGCACAACAAGAAGTCACATACAACTTGCACAAGGGTAAAAAGGTTGGCTACAGTTGTTTCATTGAAAATCTTTGCTTTTAGACTCAATGTCATGGCACAAATGGTTATGGCACTAGCTAGGCAAGTCTGATGAGCCTATCGAGAGAAAAACCTACAGTACTTAACACTGTTTAAGAGGCAACTTTTTTTTTTTGTCCTCAGTTCTGATACGGTAATTCAAAGAGATTTAATCCATTTTGATCAAATGTTAAGGTATCAACAATCAGATTCAATATCTCTAATGCTTCATGCTTGTTACATCTACTGCACTTCCCCGCAAAACGCATCATTTGCACACCCAACTTGTACATGTACATGGTACCAGTATTCTAATGATGATGAGATGAAAACTTTTCCTTACAGTCAAAATCAGTGATGTTGAATACTGAATGTGTGATACATAAAAGTGGTGGCAGAAAGGAATACCTTCAAGAGTGTGTAATTGCCTGTTAGTTTGTTGTTGGTCTTTTTTTTTTTTTAGGAATTTGAAATACATAGAAGTTGTACATTTCAGGATTCATTGTGTACTCCCACATTATTTTCTTCCAACTTTACTCTTGTAATCTCCACACAGCACCCCGCCACAGGCAAGAGGGACCTGTGGTTCATGTTCCAGAAGACTAAGTATGTGTACGATGCCGAGGAGAAGAAGCGCTTCACAGCTCTGGAGTTTCCCATCGACCTCCCCTTCAAGATGTACCAGTCCTGGAAGGGTTATCAGGAGGACGCGGAGGTGGCCGCGGCCAAGAAGTCTTTTGGCGACAATCAGTGAGTTAAAAAGCAGCCAGCCAACTCAGGGCCGACTTACCTTACTTGCATGATAGCGTTAGTTAAACCAAGGGGAAAAACTTTTACATTAGCCAAACCCTTACCAGTATACATGTCTACCCTCTCAGTAGCACCACCCCAACTTGTCATTGCCATCATGTGGAAACAAATTGTCAGTGGTAGTTAAAAGTTTAAGGAAACGGTTCGAAATTGGCGATGGTCCGCTGGCCATTGGCCACCCGAAATCAGGTCGGACTAGCTAAAAATCATAAAATTCTGAAGTTCACTAGTCCGTCTGGCTAGCCAAAATATTGCTTCAGTGTCAAAATTGATTCTAAGTAGTCCACCTGGCTAGTTAAAAAAAAGTTAAGTGCGACCCCTGGCTAAACTTGAGAGTGTTTATTTATTTATTTTTTTCATTGTCATGCTTGGCTCTGTGTTATGAGTCAATAAAATTATTCGTGGGTTATGGTTGTTGTTGTTTTATTCTCTTATTGTAGCTGTTTAGTAATGCATTATACAATGGGCACGTCATCTAACCATGCAAAAACCAGCTGTCAAGCAACACATTTTACAAAGAATATGTGATATATCTGCTGTATATGAATATGCTGATAGATGGGTGAATGCATAGTTAAACTAGATTGGTAAAGATAGACAGGCAGATAATAGACATATGCAGCTGCAGGTAGAATATGTGAAGATAGATGGATGAGGATGATACAAAGCTGTCAAGCACCAGAACTTTGTTGATGATAACCAGCTTGCTAAATGTCAGCAATCAGTTTCAGGAAATCATCTATCACTCATTGATCATTTGATTATGTGACTTGGACAAATCTATGCTTATTTACTTGATTGCAGTTGTAAGCAAAGTACAAGTAGCAGCCAAGCTTTCTTTGGGCAAAATTTATTGTTTCTCCATGTTGAAACTGACGCCAATCAGTTTTTTAAAAAAGGAATCATGAACAGTTGCTCACCACTCACTGATCAATGTCTGCTTTACATTCATTGTTCTGCAATCCACAGGTTGACCATGGAGCCACCAGAGTTCAAAGAACTATTCAAGGAGAGAGCCACCGCCCCCTTCTTTGTGTTCCAGGTCTTCTGCGTGGCCCTGTGGTGTCTAGATGAGTACTGGTATTACAGGTATGTAGCAGAGTGATAGCTCATACAACTGGTAGTACCGTGTTGGTAACCAATTAACAATTACTCTCTGTATGTAAATTAAATTTATGGTTAAAGATTCTAATTCCGTACACGAATTTTGATTGCAAGTACAATTTCTGAGCGACATTTTTTTTTAAACCCTCTCAAACATTTATCATTCAGATATCCAATATCAGGAATAAAGGAAAAGGAAAGATATACAACATTTTTCACTTAAGTAGTGACTATCTACCCAAGATATGAAATTTGTGGTGCTGCAGTTTATGCCGGGTATTGATTGCCCACATAGTTCTTCTGAAGAATCTAGCTTTAGTTGGTCAAGTATAAGTCTGAGGGGGAAGAAACATGAAATAAAATGAAATGAAATGAATGAAAATTGGGTGAATACTGCTTAAATTCATCATTAAAAAGGAAACAGAAGGTACTGTTCACTTTTTGTTGTTCTAACTTTGTACTACAGTGTCTTTACGCTCTTCATGCTGGTCACGTTTGAGGCTACCTTGGTTCACCAGCAGCTGAGGAACTTGACTGAAATCAGGAAAATGGGCAACAAACCTTTCATGGTTCAGGTAAAGCAGTTTGCAGTGATATGTTTGGTCCAAAAATGTTCTTACTTTCCATTCCTTGGTCCAGGTTTCCAGCTGTCTTTTAATATGATATTATCATTGTATTGTTACATTTTTTGTGTTTGTGTATTTGTGTGTGTGTGGGATGGGGGCATATAAATGGTTTTGTTTGGATTTTTCAGTGTGATTCCAAACTACTGCTCTCTGATAAAAGAATTCAGTAATTATTACTCTGTCAGTGTTTTGCTATGTTATGCCAGATGTTTTACTGTCGTTTAGGCACTTCTGTAAGTGCAGGAAATGGTCCTATAGTTTCTAAAGTTGTCAATAATAACTCAAGTGTCTGAAAGAGACAATGTCAATCAGAAGGACTGCCTTTAAGTTTGATAGAAGATAGATTACAGTTAGACCATCTAACTTTATGTCTACCTCAAACAACGTGAAGACTTCCAGGCTTTGGAGCTCAATTACTTGTCTTGGCTGCTACGCAACAATAGCCTCAAATCCTTAACTCTTTATGTGCCACGTTCGCATGCCTGACTCAGTCAACGGTGTGCCAACTTCGCATATTCTGCTCAAATGCACAAATCCGCCCAAAACGATTGATAAATAGCCAAGTGCCGCAGTACAGTGAAAATGTTTCTCGCGATTCCATTCCTGCTACGTGTAGCTTGCATTTTATGTGGTGACTGACTGTCATGGGGTGTTCCTAATTGGAATTGCCAGTACATTTTAAGTTTCTGTCACTGTTTTGAGTGCAAAAGTCATGCCTCTTATATGATAATGTAGCTAATGGTTGTAAGACAGAAAAACAGTCGTAGATTTGTTGTACAATTTTCATCAGAGCAAAACTTGACATTTTCTCTACAACTTTGCTCATTACATTTCCAGGCAACAGAGATCTATTAAAGTTTCATAGATTTAAACAACATAACGTTTTTTTCAAGGCATGACTATGTTGGTATCTCAGAATAATGTGGCACACAGGGGGTTTACACCATGGCACATAAAGAGGATTCTTTCCATTCTCTTGGTGTAGGTCTTCCGAAACCGGAAGTGGCGCCCCATCCTCAGCAGCGAGCTTGTGCCCGGGGATATCTGCTCGATCACCCGTTCCCATAACGACAACCCCGTCCCCTGCGACATGCTGCTCCTGCGGGGACCGTGCATCGTGGACGAGTCAATGCTCACGGGAGAGTCGGTGCCTCAGATGAAAGTAAGAGCTTGTGGAAAAAATTCTTACTTTTTTGAAGCTGGGATTATTCAGCATCAGCTGTTCTCGTACAGTGATTTATTTCACAACTGGCAGTTAATTTCTTTGTCCTCCCTAACCCATCTCAGTGAAGTACAGTATATACCAAAAGAAACTTTGCGTTAATCAACATTAACGTTTCATTAACGCAAGCGGTTTCACCTGAATCGTTAGTAATGCAAAGTAACGATCGGGAAAATTAACGTTTGTAGTAACGATGAGTAACGATGAGTAACGATGAGTAACGATCCCTCACGCAAATTAACGATGTTTCGTTAAAATTAACGATAGGTAACGCAAGAACTCACACGAGATTTTGGTTTTGTAACGAGACCTGGTGAAAGGACGACGTAGCCCCTGCCGAGTGTAGCGATTTAGCGGAGTCTTTTCGTGAATCGAATCACGATTTCGCGAATGGTTTATTTGCGACCGGCGTCACCAAAAACGCACGCCGGGCCACCAAAAAAAGCCGGATGTTTGCCTTCAGTTTTGAAAATGAACAGCGGTAACTATCGGCTTCGTAAGCTCAGGCCTCGAATTAACCGACGGCCACCGACGGCCATGGCCGTCGATGCCCCTCTCGTTGGCCGCAATGCCTTTTGTTTTTTGATCAAAGTTACGGCCAAAAAAAAAAATGTGCCCTTTTTCTTGAGGCCGTGGTGCCCTTTTAGAATGAAAGTTATTATTCATGACGTATGATATGCCCTTTCTCAAAGTCTCTTTAATAAGCTTGAACAACTTTCCTGATCTCAAATATCATACCTTCAGTTCACTCGCGTCCCGATGTATCTGATTCAAACTCAAAGTATCTTTCCGAGATGTACGAGACGACGTGTACGTACATGTACATGTACGCCCGACCGGCTTTTACCGTCCCGACTGCCTCCGCAGCGCAGCGGCCGCGAGTACGAGTATGTACTAGCTAGGCAGCGCATATTCAGATAGAGTAGAGTGAACTCCAAGTTCACCAAGAAAAAAAGAAAAATCCCACGATGCCAAGGGGTGCCAGACTGGGGAATGGGGAGGGATGGAGAGAGAGAGAGAGAGAGACCAATCAACAGAAGAAACCGCGCGTACTGGCGCATTCTTGGAGGTCATGAACTGTCTGTCACAGACTAATCATAGCAATCTACACGCGCACGCAAATTCCTTTGCCTTGTGGTTTTGCCAGCCAGCTGTCGGAATGTGCTTTGAAGTTTCATGGCAGCCTGGCCTGGCTGGCCTGAAAGGGTGTCGAGTTTCAATCAATACCTACTGTTGTTTTATTCCTGTTTTAAAAAATGTTGTTTCACCTGATAGAAACGCGGAGATCGGGAATGTGTTACAGCTGTAGGGAAGAGGTTTTTGTTGTGTGTTGCACTTTGTGTGTGTGTGTGTGTGTGTGTGTGTGTTTGTTTTTCTCGGTTTGTTTTTCTTCTTTCTTTTTTCATAAACACCAAACATGCCCTTTCCAATGTGGCCTTGGTGCCCCTCTGACTGGCCTCTTGGAAAAAGTGCCCTTTTCTAAATGGCCTTGCCCCTCCAAAATCCTATTTCGAGGCCTGTAAAGCTGCTAGATTAAATGTCAGATGTTTGCTCTTAATTTTGGAAATGAATAACGGTAATATTCGACTCCGTATTATACAAAAATAAATGTCGGATGTTTGCTCATACTTTTGGAAATGAATAATGGTAAGATTCAGCTCCGTACGGTGCTGAAATTAATGTCAGATATTCGATTTTGCGTTCGGAAATGAATAGGGATAAAATACGGCTCCGGAAGATGCTGAAATAAATGTCGAATGTTTGCTTTGACGGTCGGATATAAATGATAATGAATTTCAACTCCGTATACGATGATAAAATAAATGCCGGAAGTTTACTTTTACGTTCGAAAGTAAATAATAATAATATTTAGCTCTGGAATATGCTAAAGTAAATGTCGAATTATCCCTTTGGCGTTCGGAAATGAATAACAATAATAATAAACTTCGTACAACGACGAGATAAATGTTGGATGTTTGCTTTTACTTTCGAAAGTGAATAGCAATAACATTCGGCTCCAGAAGATGCTGAAATAAATGTCAGATGATTGTTTTTACGTTCGGAAGTGAATAACAGTAATATTTTGCTCCATACGATGCTAAATAACTGTCGGATGTTTGCTTTTAAATTTCGAAATGAATAACAGTAACATTTAAATGCGTTTGATGGCGAAGTTAATGTTTGCTTTGACGTTGGGAAATGAATAACAATAGTATTCAACTCCGTCCGATGATAAATAAATGTCTGATGTTTACTTTTATGTTCGAAAGTAAATAGCAATAACAATCAGCTCCGGAAGATGCTAAAATAAATGTTGAATGTTTGCTTTGGCGTTCGGAAATGAATAACAATAGTATTCAGCTCAGTACGATGATGAAATAATTGCTGGATCTTCGCTTTTACGTTCAAAAGTAAATGGAAATAACATTCAGCTCCGGAAGATACTAAAATATATGTCGAATGATCCCTTTGACGTTCGGAAATGAATAACAGTGATATTCAGCTCCGTACGACGATGAAATGCCGAATGTTCGCTTTTACGTTCGAAAGTAAATAGTGCTCAATAACATTCGGCTTCGGAAGATGCCAAAATAAATGTCAGATGATTGCTTGAACGTTCGGAAGTGACAAGCAGTAACATTCTGCTCCATAATTAAGATGCTAAAATAAATATCAGACATTTGCTATAAATTTAACATTTCGAAATGAATAACAATAACATTCAGTTGCGTTTGATGGTAAATGTAATGTCGGATGACGTTTGAATGTGAAAAACAGTATAACATTCGGCTCCGTACGATGCTGAAATATGTCAGATGATTCATTTCACTTTCGGAAGTGGACAGCAGTAACATTCGGCTCCTTCGATCATAAAGTAAATGTCGGGTGTTTGCTTTTGAATTTGGAGATGAATAACGGTAATATTCTGCTCCGTACGATGCTAAAATAAGTAACAGATTGTTGCTTGTACATTATGGAAATTATAAACGGTATCAATCGGCTCAGTTAGATGATAAAATAAAGAGCGGATGTTTGCTTTCACGTTCGGAAATGAATAAGGATGATATTCAGGTCCGTAAGATGATAGAATGAATGTCGGTTGCTTGGTTTTACATTCCGGAAGGTGTTAAAATACTTATAAATGTTGAATGATTGCTTGAATTTCCACCAGAAATAAATAACGGTAATTTTTTGGCTCTTTACGATGCTAAAACAAATGTCAGATGTTTACAATGTCTGCAAATGCTCCCACTTTCTCATTTCAAACATAAATTTTGACCAATTTAATAGGCATCAACTTTCATAATAATCTATAAGCCTATTTGCGAAATCTTAGAACTCAGAATAACGGTATAAGATGATTAAATTTTCTCCTTATTTTAGACGTGGGTACCTGTATCACTTCAGTAATACTTGATATTTATTTTTCTATGTTTAGTAGGACCGATAGTTTTGCTTGTTTTTTTTCTTTTCGGGCCACCAAAAAATAAAAATCAATCATTTTGGTGGCCCGATCGGGCCACCGAAATAAAAGTTAGTGTGGAGCCCTGGCCTTTTGTGGATAAAGTGTCTTGCTTAAAGGCAAATATCGGGCTTCGAGGGGATTGAAACCGCAAACCCGTACCATGGCTAATTGATTCAGATTTTACTTAAGTACATGTACTTGAAGGTCAACTTTAGATAGACTTTTTTTTTTGCGATACAGCTGGGGCTCCATGCGCATTCATTTACAACAACAGTATAATCGGAAGACGAGCAGAAAGAATGTCAGCACCAGGAGTAATCGCACCGGGCCGAAAGGGGAAAAGGAAAAGTATATCCTGAATCTATACCCCCCACATCGACAAGAAGACAAATGAAAAAAAAAGAAAAAAGAAAATGAATGGACCCACATGACGCATAATTTTGGTAAATCTGCGGGATATTCGTTATTTCATTTTGCTGTGTTCAAACTATACACCAGTATAGCTTTTCGAGTGTGATCTTAATGCGTATGAATGTTCTATGGACTTTAAGTTTATAATGCGAAAGAGGGTAACTATATAACAATCAACGACATTGATAACGCCAAACAATAGGAAATTTCAGAGTGCAAGAAAAATAAGACGTCCCGGAAGTACGCCAGACATCATAATTGCTTTTTTTTTGTTTCTTTCTAGCTCCACAGCATCACCTAGGAAATCGATTTGACCAAGAACAAAAGCGCGTCCCTCTTTTCTTCCTGGGCAATATACCCCGGACCCTTCCCCTGGCCCTAATCCTAACCATAACCCAAACTCCTCACCCTAAACCTAACCCTAATCTTTACTCTAACCTTACCATTAACCAGTATTTAGCGGGGGAGGGGGGGGGGGGGGTAATTGCCCTCTGGGGTTAATTGCCCGGATTAGGTTGCAACACACAACAAAAACCTCTTCCCTGGCCCTACACCTTCCCGATCTCCGTGTGTTGTCAGGTGAAACGACATGTTCAAATACAAGAATAAAACAACAGTAGGTATTGATTGAAACTCGACACCCATTCATGCCAGCCAGGCCAGGCTGAAATGTAACTTCAAAGCACATTCCGACAGCTGGCTGGCAAAACCACATGGCAAAGGAATTTGCGCGCGCGTGTGGATTGCTCAATAAAATTGGAGGGCCTGGGAGCGGGAAAACAAGGGTGATTACTGAGTAGTCTGTGAGTTATCA
Source organism: Diadema antillarum (assembly GCF_040938485.1). Classification (NCBI taxonomy): domain Eukaryota; kingdom Metazoa; phylum Echinodermata; class Echinoidea; order Diadematoida; family Diadematidae; genus Diadema; species Diadema antillarum. The sequence continues at coordinate 1,912,165 of NW_027270924.1, forward strand.
AAAGCAGACCTTTCGAACAATTGCAAACGTCATGATACTATTTTGTCTTCCTTTTGGACTGAAGAAAAAAATCACAAAGACGAGTTGAGTACACGTTGTATCACAATTTTTTACATAGCCATGCAAAACGATTACTACACTCATGTTATGACAAGAAGAATCAATATTCCAAGACAAATACAAAGCAGCCTCGGGTACTGACGGTGACAAGAAACGCCACGCATTCACAATGCACGTTGGGGAGCAACAGGGAGGTGGGAAGAGACTCGTCCCGCCTCCCTGGGAGCAACATGGAGTTGGCAGGGAGGGGTGATCCTGGAGTTTGTGAGAACTTCCCGATACTCCGTGACAACAGGGAGGTGGAAGAGAGACACTCCACCTCCCTGGTGACAAGACGATTGTGACGATCTCAAAGCATGGACCCTACCTCGCCCAGCAAATCTGCGTGCTACTTCTCAAAAATTTGAAGGAACTTTGTCTCTGATCTGTTTAGTTGTTTTTGCTGAATATCAGGAGCTTTTCATGCCTGACGTTCAAATGGATGGTTGCCAAAAATTTCATAATCTATAAATCTCTCAGTAATTTATTTTAGGCTGTTGATGCTGCCGTAAAAACATTAGAAATTTCATAGGAACTAGTCAGGATAAAGACAAAAAAATCTCCGCACAAAACAAATACAAGTATCTTTTATTGTCATTGGTAGTCAAATTTGTGTTATACAGATACATTGTATGATTAAAGCAATAGGCATAGTATTAACTATTGTATTACACGTAGTAACATTTTCATGGTAAGTTTGACGTTTTAAAAATCGCAGGAGAGTTTTTTTTTTTTTTTTTAAGGAGTGCAACCATTTCTAAACGTGAAGGCATGATAAATGAAAGGAGAAAAAAAAAGAATCAACGTTTGTAATCCTGGCTCTTCGACTTGAGCTATCTTTAATTAAACATTCCTTCTCTGTTCATCTCCAAGACCCCAGACTGTTCATAATTATGACCTCCGAGAATGCGCCAGTACGCGCGGTTTCTTCTGTTGATTGGTATCTCTCTCCACCCCTCCCCATTCCCCACTCTGGCACCTTGGCATCGTGGGATTTTTCATGTTTCTGGGTAAACTTTCATGTGAAGCGTGCCTATCAAGTCACCACTTGACTCACCTGCTGGCAGTGTAATAATGCGAGCAGAAAGTGGTAGACATTTTCTTCTGCTGCAGCTACTTTTACTACCGAAATACTCGGCTTTGTCACCGCACACAACCACCAGTTATTCGGCGAGACACACGTTGTGTATTGGAATATAAATGGACTTTTGCACCTTCCTGAATTGAGTAAGTGTCTGACCGTTGTTGAAATCGTGACATCGCTAACGTTAGACAGTTGGCGTTAGTTTTAGGCTTGCGTATGCGTGATTTCATGGGTTCAATGTTCGATGGAATATGTTGGCTGTGGGGAAAAATGTGGCTTCGAAATTTTTGCTTGCCCGATTCCATTGACTGCGCCCATGAGTACAAATTTGACGACCATGACAATACGACATTGCCAGGGGAGTTCTGCTCAACTACAAAATCTTTTCGGTATTTGATATCGCTATTTAAATGCCTTCCGCCGGCAGGAAATTGTCCGTAGTAAATATTACGAACGACAGTTACTTAACCGAGGCATCTCCGAGTCTCGCAATTTCCGAGATTTCTTGCCAGTCCACATGACAAGTCCGCTAACGCAAGATCTAAAAATTAACGCACAGTAACGATCTGTAACGCACAGTAACGATCTGTAACGATCTGTAACGATCATTCACGCACGGTGATCGTTAATTTTGTAACGCAGAAAGATTAACGCAGTACCGATCGGCGCTTGCGTTACACGTAAATTTAACGCAAAGTTTATTTTGGTATATACTGTAACTTATCCCTTGCTCTCGGCATAGGAAAATATTTGGAAGTAGAAGCGTTGAAAGAGCACAAATCTCCACAAAGGCCATGAATGCCATGCATGTAGAACTGTAGAAAAGCAATCATCTGTTCCAACTTCAACAATGAACTTATCCTGAAAATCTTATTAAAATCCATTCATAATTTTTGATTAAGACTGATAACAGACCAATTAACAAACTCCAGCGAATACACTATGTGCCAGAGGTAATGAGGATGGCTGACTTCTGTTTCTCTTGAGCATCTTGATGGATATGACTTAATTTAGTTGGAATTCTGTGCCAGGTAAAAATGAATTAATCCAGCATATGTGTACACTGGTTTGTTTATCCTTTGAAAATTGTATCACCATAGTATTTTAATGCTTTCCCACCGTCAACCCTCCTTGTTAACAAAATTCCATTGTACAATGTATATAAACATGTAGTCCCAGACCTGCCAATGTTAACATTAATATTGAAGGCAAAGGAGAAAAGGTGACCTTCATAGAAATCTCTTGACCATTGCAGGAGCCAGTGGAGGGCCTGGACCCAGATAATGTCCTGGACCTCCAGATGGACGGCAAGCTGCATGTTCTGTTTGGAGGCACCAAGGTGGTTCAGCACTCGCCCCCGAGCAAGTCGGCTCCAGGACTCAAAGGTAAAAGAGCATTCCTCTTACTTTGAACTGTTGATAAACTTGGGATGTGTGCCAGAGTCTTCAGACATAAAGACATAATTTGGGTTTCCTAGGCTTAAAAATAACATAATTTATGGTATAATGTCCACGCTGTTAAGTTGAATAAATAAACATTGAAACTTCAAGAGTATTGTACATTGAATCAGCTGGATTGTACGTAATAAGAGTTTTCCCTCTCAGATATAGTGACTTAAAGTAGGAGATTTGATGTAACAGTAACTTCATCCACTCATCTTTGTATCATTATGTTTAAAGGCGTCTTCCAGTTTGCCCAGCTTGTCTTAACACTCAATGTAATATACAGCGTACATGAAACCCAAAGTGTTTTTGTTTCTCTTGGCAGCTACAGACAATGGGTGTATAGCGTACGTTCTGCGCACTGGCTTCAATACTTCTCAGGTATGTTTTGAATGTGGGATTTTGTTGAAAAACATTATATTTTAAAGGACTTTTGAGAATTAGCAGTCAGTTGGGTAAATCATTCTGATTGAAGAGAGCATAAGTGCTTGATTTGATTTAGAAAGGCCTCAAAATTTGATCGAGTTTCATATCATCACTTGATATTCTTGAAGAAATACAAATACACTGAACAAATGCTCCCTTGACTTACAACATTAACCCATCCTGTCTTTGAGATAGTAATTTCCCATAGGCTCTGTACATGCAACACTAAGTGCCTGCACGCAGTGAGTTAAACATGCCAAGTAGATGTGTACGGTAAACCTCAATGCCAGGGAGATGAAAAAATCTAGTGTCATCAGACATATACAAGGAAACCATGTCATAATGGGGACCTAAAGACCACAACAATTACCTTGTTATATCTGGTTACTCTCTATACCAGAGTACAGAAACAAAGAAGTATATAGTGTTAGAACCTGCACAATTAGCTTGTTATAGGTGGAGGTTTTGTTATGTCCGACCTCCCTTCAATAATAAGGTTCCACCGTACATTGAAACAGAACCTGTTCAGGTGTGAACATTAGTAAAGTAGTGGTTGGTCATCTAGTATGGATTCTATGGTCTGATGTTGTGCATCCTTTTCTCTCTCCCGTCTCAGGGGAAACTCCTGAGCACCATCCTCTTTGGGGTGAAGCGGGTGACGGCCAACAACCTGGAGACGTTCCTCTTCATCCTCTTCCTCCTCATCTTCGCCATCGCGGCAGCCTCGTACGTCTGGATCGAAGGTCAGCTCTGTTTGCTAACTTTTGCCGGTTTGTGGGCAGAGAAGGACTGGGTTGGTGATATTCTCTCTCCGTGCCATCATGGGGGGGGGGGGGGGGGGGGCATGATTCTGTGCGGGTTGTTCCTCAGCAGCAAGCGGATTCAGTGAAACAGCTCTCAGATTTCTGTCGCAATGTCCAGACAATTAGGATTTATTCATGTCTGAATCTTTGAAATACCGGGGTGCTTGATGTATATATAACTGCAGGGGATTCTAGATAATGCTATCTCCATGCCGTAATGCGTGCTTATGTATTTTCTTCTGTGTCTGTCCTGCCGAGTCTTTTCCACTTTTTCCTATGTTTGTTCTTAGTTGCAAAGTCAAGTAGAGACAGCTGTGATGTTTTAACACGCAAATTTGATTGTGAGGCACATAGGCACACCTCCGTTCTGTAAAATGTTGGAAATCCTGCATGCAAGTTACTGTTATATACTAGTTTGCAGCTATTCTAGGTTACAATACATGAAGCCAGCATGGCAATGTTTAAAATGCCCAGAGGTGATTGTTTGTTGTGTAGACGAGGCAAAGGGAAATACATGGATAGTCATTGGTGTTGGTGATTGCACTTGTTTGGTACTGTGTGGAATCAAACATTGGCATGCTGTTTGCGAAGTTTTTTTGATACAGGAGTTTATAGTTGTCCTTCACTTTTCATCACAGATCATATCAAAATGAATGTGGAATGCATGGATTTTTTAGATGAAGTAGTATTGAAGGTTCGTCTCCTTTTTGTCGCAGGCACCAAGGACCCAACTCGCAACAAGTACAAGTTGTTCCTGGAGTGCACCCTCATACTGACATCTGTCGTCCCCCCAGAGCTCCCCATCGAGCTATCCTTGGCAGTCAACTCTTCTCTACTGGCCCTCACAAAGCTAGGCAAGTTTGGAAAGCCAATGAAGAGCATCACATACCCACTTCACCCTCTCCCTTTTTACCCACTCCCCTCTATTCCTTTCACCCACCCTCTTTCCTTTTTGCCTGTGATCTGTACCCCTTGCAGGTTTCCCTCTCCTTCTTCCCCTCTCCCCTCCACTCCCCTCCCCTCCCCTCTCCCCTTTTCCCTTCCCCATCCACCTTCCCATTCCTCCTCTCCTCTCCCCCTTCCCCTTTCCCCCTTCCCCTGTCCCCTCTACCACCTCCCCTCCCCCATCTCCCCTCCTTTCCCCCCCCCCCCCCTCTCCTTCACCCTCCCTCTTATCCACTCCTTTTCCCCATCCCCAAGCTAAATTCACATATTTTAAAGAAGGCTGAAGATATTGTAGGGAAGTATTGGTCTTAGGGTGCTCAGTAGTGGTAAAAACATCCTGACAGTATAGGAGTGAGCAAGCAATGTCATAGGCCTGAGAAAAATGTCTTCATGCATTTGTGCAAGATGAAGTGTGTTTACTCTAAAAGTGGATATTGGCAAGTACATTTAATTTTTTTTTTGCTGAGCTGGGTAACATGAGTTTCATGCTTTTTTAATACCCCGGAATCAAGGCAAACGTATAGCAAGCAAAGATATATGCTTGCTCTTATTTTCGCGCTAGTAGCTGGTTGCGCAAAATTCTTGAAAATTTCAACACCATGAAAATTTCCACTTGTACAGTATTGCTTACATGCACTACAGTAAAGTTTCACTGTGGAGAAAAAAGACACTTGCAGCATTCCATCATTGTCACATACGGTACCTGGAAGACTTAGTGCAATGTTGATATTCCACACTGCATGATGTACAATAAAAGTAGAAATTAGTCTAAACATTTTCATAAAAAATCCAGTACATTTCCCAAGGGGACGATGACAAAATCCTAATTAGTCATTCTTTGTGACTTGTAGGTGTCTACTGCACAGAGCCATTCCGCATTCCATTTGCCGGCAAAGTGGACATTTGCTGCTTCGACAAGACTGGTACACTGACCAGTGATAACCTGGTGGTTGAGGGTGTGGCGGGCCTGCAGTAAGTAGTACATCGATTCAGCTGTGTAATCTGTCTGTGTGATAGACCTGCAATTTCCTGTTGTTTTTTGTTTTAATTCATCGAGTCTCTCTGTATTGTGATTATGATAAGGGATCTGTTTCAGTGTTGATTTTGGTCCCACTTTGGTGGTTTGACGATTTTAATTGACAATGTTTGTTTCTGTATGATCACTTTGAGAACAGAAGTATGTTGGTAATGATAGAACGTGCCAGCTTCCATGGGATCTTACTGTAGTGCTGTGATGCCACATATACAACTGATTTTTTTTTTTTCCACTTTTCTTTGACCTCTGCCCAGGGGCCGGGACAAGATGTGTGCCATCAGCAATGTTCCCCTGGAGACGGTCCAGGTCCTGGCCACGTGTCACTCCCTTGCCCAGCTGGACGACACACTGGTTGGGGACCCCCTGGAGAAGGCCACACTGACCGCTGTGGACTGGACTCTCACCAAGGGTCAGTTTTACTGATGCAAGATGCAAAAATAATTGCATTCCACGTCCAGTGCCTTTTTCAACTTTTGCAGAGATCCCTGTGTTCTTCTTCAATTTTCAGCATTTGTGGTCAGAACTTGAGAGAAGTTTAAAGTTTGGCATTAATAGCCCTTTGTAGTGTATGACTTCTGAGTTCGTCATTTGTAATATGTGAATGAAAGTTCATAAAAGAGTCATTATTCACAGTATGATTACATGTATAAGTGTACAGCAGGATTGATATAATCATGCTTTTAATTGATTTTCCCTTAACCCTAAAGGGGCCAGGCCTTTTTGGCTATGCTCAGACCGGGGGGGAATGGATTCCCCCCCCCCCCCCCCCCCTGAGATCTTGGCCATCGGTGGTGCGATCGCGATGAAATTTTGCGTTAGACCCACGTCATAATCTACAAGATTGTGTCATAAGATTTTTTGAAACAATCATTTTCTAATTTTAATTAATTAATTATGCAAATTAAGCTCAAGATGATATTTTAGTCTAATTAAAAGCATTGAGAGTCTAATTTTTGATCTGGAAATCTGTTTTGTCATATTCAACAATTGTACATCACAAAAACTTGCAAAACTCATTTCAATTCTTATGTATTTTATTGTTTTTCAACTTTTGTTTTTTCTTTGTTTTTTCATTGGAAATTATCACTGACCACTTTTCTACCATAATTAGCACAAAATCAATCAATGAAAGTGATTAATTGTAAAAATAATCAGGTTTTTATGACTTTCATGACAGAACACTGTTTTCCATAGGAAATGTACACAAAATCACAAAATTGTGCCCGTTATAGGGCGACATTCCGTTACAAAAATGGGCGTGGCTTCGCAAAAGTATGCGCGGACATTGCAAATTTGGTCTCAAAAGTTGCGCGAGACTTGAACGAAGAAAGTCAAGAAGCATCGAGACGAGGCCTTCTTGCGTTACAGATTTATTGCGCGAAACGTCGAGGGGGGAGCGGATTCCGCCCCCCCCCCCCCCCCCCCCCGGCCCTTTTAGGGTTAAGATTTGCTGTTTTTGTCGTGGTATGTGAATTCACCTAGCATTTTAGCCCAGTTTGGCCAGAGATGTAAAGGAAAAATCCTGAGTGATACATATTATGGTCCTTAAAGCCAAACTTTTTGTGACCCATCTTCATCACTGACATCAAGGTGCATAAATAAAGTTTATGCTCGAGTTAATGGTGAGTAGATAGGCACAGATCATTGAAGCAAGGTTTTGCACTTTAACTGGCATAGAAAATAGTTTAGTTGAATACCTCATCCATTATTTTCTTTAAAGTCACTATATCTTCCCCACCCCCTTCCACACACACACACACACACACACACACACACACACACAATAGGTGACGTTGTGATCCCTCAGCGATTCAGAAGCCAGCCCCTCAAGATCGTCACACGGTACCATTTCTCCAGCGCCCTCAAGCGCATGGCAGTGATCGCTTCGCTGCAGGAGCCCGGGTCGGTCGACTGCACCTACCTGGCTACGGTGAAAGGAGCCCCAGAGACGCTCCGATCGATGGTAAGCAGCGAATACAAATCAAAGATGGATTAGAAAGTCTGCAAACTTGTGACATGTAATCAATTGAAGGAGATGAGATAAGCACCAATTTTTCATTCAAGATTAACTGACTAACTTACAACTGTATGTGTATATCTTTATGAATGGACAGGCCGTTATTATGTCAATTTGTTTGCATCTGCTTTAATCTCAAAGTGCATTGCACTGGTAAAAAATAAGATACTGTTCTGACATATTTTTCAGGTGTAACCAATTCTCATAAGATGCCTTTAGTAGGGAATAGCCCTATTCATCAGTGTGTCTGAGTGAACTATCCCAAAATTGGCATGTCATTGAATTGAGCAAAGATTATACGGTGTATATTCCAAGGTGAAAAATGAACAGGACATTTAGTTTATCAAGTAACCTGTTGGTTCCTTTGATACCATTGATACTGTGGCACTAAATGTAGTGATAATCCTTTATATGTCTATGTTTCTAGTATCACTCAGCTGCAGAGGGTGAATTGTTGTAATGACGACAGTTTTTACATGTACATGTATGTCTATATTTTTGTGTTGCTCACATACGATCAAAGAGTAGTTTTTCCCATTGTGCACAATTGCCGTTTTTGCTCCCTCCTGAGTCCTACGTAGTTCTCGTTCATGCCCAATGAGTATGTCGCTCAGATATGGCTGTAAATAATGTCAGTGAGATATGAACTGGAGGTGGGTATTCTCATGTTTTTGCAAACTCTGTTTTTTTTTTTTTGTCTCCTTTCTACATAGTTCTCATTCGTCCCAGATAACTACGATGCGGTCCACTCAGAGATGTCCAGACAGGGTGCCCGGGTCCTGGCCCTGGGCCACAGGAAACTTGGCCATATGTCTTCACAGCAGGTATGGGGGACCTTTCAGCCATATATTGGCACAGTTGACCACCCTATTGTAATGCCAAGCCCATTAGCTTGTGTGCATTTGTTACACTTAGTGCTGTATACTACGGGTTTAGCATTGGAAGTTTGAATATAAGTCTGTGAAGCTCTAATAAGCCAGTTCGGATTTAGCTCTTGGACACATTGGTCTGAATGACCTTTCTTTTTTTCTCAGTTGGTTAGGGGCTCTTCACTCGTTTTCAGAGCGACATCATGCATTTAAAAGCTTGACGTAACGATTTATGGTATTCATAAATCCTGCTCAAACAAAGAATGAACTTGCATAGACCAGATGACCAGAATGATCCGTAAATCAACACTTGGGAAAGCATCCATTTCATCTTCCTGCATTGAATGTATCAACAATCTCTTTCTGTTGATATTGCCAAATACCACTTTTTACTGTCAGGTTGATGTCCTGGCAAGCAGCATTTAGTAGGATTACATGGATAATTATTACATAATGATACATCACAGATGCTTATCCCAGCAAATTTAAAAACCACAATGCCCATTGGTCTGAATGACCTTTTTTCTGCTTATGCACAACATGAAACTGCGGACTGGCTTATTGTAGTCAACAAATGCATCCAAGCATTTTTTGTTGTTGTTGTTGAATGTTGTGTTTACATCTCTCTTCCCGTGCCTTACAGCTACGAGACCTGAGCCGGGATGAGGTAGAGAAGGACCTTGTGTTTGCTGGCTTTGTCATCATCTCTTGCCCCCTCAAGGTGGACTCCAAGGCAGCCATCAAGGAGATCCAGCATGCCTCGCATTACGTGAGTCATGTGACCATTCAAGATTCAGACTTTAAAGGGGAACTTTCCCCATATGTACATGTGGATTGAATTGATGCAGCATTATTTGTAGAATGTATCAATGCAGTTTGAGGAAAATTGGACAATCCATTGAAAAGTTATGAATTCTTAAAGTTTCGGTGCCACCATCACTGGATGAGAAGACTACCGCAATTTGTGACATCATCGCAGAGCAAGAATACTAAGAAAATAGAGAATTTAACATATTTTCATTCTTCAAGCATAATGAAAGAGCAATTGATTTTACCTCTGTCAAAAAGCAGGGGGGTACAATATTACTCATAACATGTCAGTAACAAGTTAAAGGAATATGATTGTACTTTTCTCAAAAATGAAAATTATATTTTGTAGAATTGTCTTCTAAGTTTCTAATATTATTTTGCATTGATGTCACAAACTGTTGTAATCTTCTTATCCAGCTATAGCAACACCAAAACTTTATGAATTCATAACAACTTACAGCCGGCAACATAGCGAAATCTCTACATTTCATGAGCCCCCACGGGTGGATGCTTTATGCTTTAAGTTCAAGAGGAATTAAAGCAAATATCAAAGTAATTACATACAAGTACTATATAAATGAGTAAATTTTGTTCCTCCTCTCTCTAGACCACCATGATTACAGGAGACAACCCCCTAACTGCCTGCCATGTGGCCAAGGAGCTTCGCTTCACAAGGAAACCTCACACACTCATCCTCAAGCCACCCTGTGAGACAGGTAAGTGTTACCATGCAGATGCTATGATTGTGTTGGTATATGGGGCTGACAGTCCTAGCGATGCAGATACAAGATATTTGGTTTGTGATAAACTATTAATAAAATATATTACGATAGTATGGCTTTCAAATTTTGATTTATTACTCAATTTGTGACTCTTACTTTGATGGCAACATATTTTGTTGTATTTCTCAATCTGTAACTCTTAATTTTATAATAGTGAAAACTAAAGGATTATCGTTGCTAGTGCAGTAGTTAGGCTGCATTTACACCATGTTCTCGGCAACCACGGCAGCCCCGTTTCAGGCCACCGTGGACAAAATGGGATGGGCTTGAAACAACATGGTGAGACGGGATTGGCAAACGCGAGAGGCCGTGATTGCTAGGATGCCATGTCACATTTTTAGACTGTCAAAAAATTTGCCACGGCAGTCCCGGTGTTAATGAGGAATCTTGTATGCAGTGATAAAACGGGGTGAATGCAACAAAACGGGGTGGCAGGTAATAGGCCGTAACAAAACTTGGAGGCTGTCAGTAGCGGGACGCGACTGAAAATATTGATAGTCTAGTCTGACCAGACACCGTGAAAACAGCGCCTGATAGCTACATGTTCACTGGGGCGAGGACTGGAATGAATAAGACCATTGTGCGAAGGGGAGAGAACAGGAGAATGTCTCATCTACCCACAGCGCACTACGTTACGGGCAAATGGGACTGCTGTGGCTGCCGGGGAACATAGTGTAAATGCAGCTTAAACCTGTTCATTGTAGTGGTGTTGTTTCTACTAATGTTTGGTTGTTTGATTGTGGCAGAGAGTACCATTTCTGGACTTGTTTCTTTATTGTTTACACAAAGGGAAGGCAAATTGATAGAGTAGGTGAGGTTTCCTAAAATATCTTCTCAGGCCTTGACAATGGAATTTGGGAGTTGTCTTTTGCCCCCCGAGGTGCATTTCACATGCAGGTACATGCATATTTGCCTGATTGCTCCTTGGAATTCCCTGATTGATGTGTAAGTGTTGGCAGTCCTGGGGGGTGTTTCATAAAGCTGTTCGTAAAGATACGAACGACTTACGAGCGACTGGTGATCAGTTCTTGTGCTGAATTATGGAAATTCTGATAGGTATAGCAGTACTATTAGCACATAAGAACTGATCACCAGTCGTTCGTAAGTTGTTCGTAACTTTACGAACAGCTGTATGAAACAGGGCCCTGAGAATGTATGTACATGATTCCTTTCTCCCTTGCGCAGAATCAGACGAGTGGCACTGGCAGGCCATTGACGACTCTGTGACGTATCCCATGGTCCCCTCCAAGGAAGAGAGACGACTCCTATTGGCTAGTGATCTCTGCCTCACAGGCGAGGTATGCTCTGGACGTAGCGGCCTGAAAAAATGAGAATGATTCAAACTGAAATTACTTGTGCACCTCACACAGCTAATGTGTGTTCATAAGCGATTTCGAATATGATGATTTTTCTTCTTTATGTATTTGATTTATGAATTAGCACTAAACTGAATGCAAAGAATATATGCAGAGTTCCTTTAGGAAAGTGTATTTGTGCTTTCTAAATTTTGTTTCTACCCATAAATTCCAGGATTGGTTTTTAAGATAAATTACACCATTTAGATAATTCTCTGAATATGGAAATTTCAGTGTTTGGTACATTTTGATGCTGCTTGATATTTTTTTTTAAATTCCCAATGATAAAACATGTACATGTAATTGTAATTTGTTTAATATGTAAATCAGTACGTTTATTAGTAGTATGTTTATTGTCTGTGGAATCAAGAAAACAAAATTTGTCTTAATGAACTGTGTACAAATAAATTTGCACTTTTAGAGTAGTCGCATGCATGACATTGCAGAAAATCGGGAGAGGCTGATACTGACATGCAGCATTTAATATTCTTTCCACTAGTTCAAACACACACATGATGATAATGAGTCATTTGTTTTATTTTTCTTTTCCCTTTTTGGTCATCCTTTGCAGGCTATAACACATCTCCAAGCCACCAACCAGTCTTTCCTGAACACCATACTGCCAAAAGTCAAAGTGTTTGCCAGAGTTGCGCCGAAACAAAAGGTACAGTAAGTGATGTTATACAACGTCCAAGTAGATCCTTGTAATTTGATTGGAGGATTGTTGGTGACGTGATATTCAATAAGTACTCCATTCAACGCGCCGTGCAATTTTGGTTCTATTTTTGCGTGCAACTTGGTTCTATTTTTTCGTTCTATTCCACTGTTCGAGAAATTGTACGGTACTGCGTGCAGCTAGCACAGTGTACGTGTGCGGTACATGCATGCGCGTACGTAGGCCTACGTAGTGCTAGTGTACGTGTATGAGCGCTAGTGTAGCTGTGACCTGTATCCACACTGATTGCGCAAGCCAGAAAGAGAATCGCAGTGGATCCACATGTAAGTATGGCTATATTTTTCATACATATAGCGACTTTTAGGCCTACTTAGACCAAAAAGATCTACTTGGACGTTGTATAAATCAAATAGTGTATGGCCTTTACTCGTGCAATGGAACGAGATTTCGCACTCGGTGAAAGATGAGGCGCACTATTCAACTCGGCTTCGCCTCGTTGAATAGAGCGCCTCTATCTTTCACCTCATGCGAAATCTCGTACCATTGCACTCGTGACCATTCACTATTTGTATACTATTGTATGAAGTTATCTGATTATATGCTTTCTGCATGGAATCACCCGGACAAGGAATTAATGCAAGCAAATGTTGAACTGAGATAAACACATTAATTGTTATCTTCTAGAATGTGTTGCCACTGGAAGTATCATGTATGAATTCCGTGAAGGGTTTAATAATTCTGTATCAAAAGCAAATGAGTATATGACCAAAGTAGTTACCGGAATTAGAGAGAAGTTTTTCTGCACTTTATGAAATGTTAGCAGTGAACGATGGATATTATGATAGAATGATACAAGGCATCATCCTGCAGAAATGTTTTTTTTTTTTGACAAGATTGGTTAATACGTGGGTAGTTCATTTCTGCCTCACTTTTGGATGCAGATAAATGACATGATCTCTTTTCTAACAGGAGTATGTCATCACCACCCTAAAGAGTCTAGGCTTCACCACCCTCATGTGTGGAGACGGAACCAATGATGTGGGTGCCCTCAAACATGCACACGTTGGTAAGTCTATGTGTAGTCTTTTTGCAGACTTTTATTCAAAATAGGTCAGTGGGTATGCGCTGTCACGTCATAACTTCGGTGACAGTGATGTTCTTTTTGTCTGTTCTCGTGGCACCTGCCCAGTTTTCAACTTGGACGATGCCAGCGGCTATCTGCAGTCATTCAAAATGTGTTGCACATTGCTGTTATAGGATGGAATTCAAAAACTGATATTCAAATACTGATATTCAAACACTGTTGACAAGGTGTAAAGTAGAGAAATAGTTCAGGCAAGGTAAAACGATTCCCCAATGAAAATATGCTGGATCTAGACCTCTCGTTTTGAAAGCTTGGCAAGAGATTGTTATTTTGTCCAGTGCAGAGTTATATAGAGTTGTAGCAGAAGCCAACTTTACTATCAACTGCAATTCCATATGATATAAGGCCCTGACTCCTTTAGACTTCTGGAACACTTGAAAGACAAAATATCTTGCATGTTAGATTATTGCTCTCAGATATTACTGCTTCAGACAGGTATTTTTTCCTGCTCTAAATATTCCAGCTGACTATATATATACATGGTTCTTAACAACTCAGTTATGTCACATGTCAACAAAGTGTGCCCTAGATTTGAAGGACTGATGTCATTACATATTATTACTTTGTTTGTACATTGTTTATGCACAGACTTCGCATTCATGAAGAGATCTAGAAATAGTTTGTGTAGTCAGATTGCTGTCATGGTGTGTAAAGCATAGTCTGAAGCTGACGTGAATTGTTTGTCATTTCTTTGCCAAAAGGTGTGGCTCTCCTCTCCAATATTCCAGGAAGGGTGATTAAAGACAAGAAGAAGCAGAAAGATGAGGTATGATGTGGGGAGTCGAGGCTCCAAACAGCATTAGCTTAGACCTATGGCTGTATTTCACACTTTGCTGATGTGCACTTGCTTGTATTGTATGTGCTATATAAATACTAGTTGTTGATTGGGTCATAATGCAGTCACATGACTAATGCAAGAGCATCAAAGTTGTCATATTGCATGCAGTGATGTAACATCAGGCAATATAATTCCATAATTTGACTGGCTCCAGACGAGACTACAATGAAATGATGTGTATTTATTGAGACCATACAATATGATATATATTCCCTTGTCTGTTCTGTTATATAATAATAATATAATAATAAATATCATTTATAAAGCGCTTATTACAACGTTTCTAAGCGCTGCAGAAAAAAATTGGAAAAATAGATTCAATTATGGAATATATACAAATTGTGATACGATGAAACGCAATACAAGATACAAAATACATAAGATGAACATTGTAAGTTATAACTTAAAGAACGAACTTAACATATATACAGACTGCATTTAACAAATCAATACAAATTACATGGCATGAGAGAACAGATGAGTTTTGAGTAATGATTTGAAGGAGTCTACTGTTGGAGCTTCACGGACGTGGATGGGCAAGTTGTTCCATAGTGTAGGTGCAATAACACTGAAGGCGCGGTTGCCATAACGGGTACGGGTGCGCGGTGCCGATGTGAGTTGAAGGTGTGCAGTGGAGTGAGAACGAAGGCATCTGGTTGTTGAGGAAGTAGATATAGTCCGGAGGGAAACCAGATGATGAAGATAGGATGGTGCTAAGTTGTGGACAATCTTGTAGGTGAGGAGTAGAACTTTGAAGATGATGAATATATTGACTTGACAGTCCCATGAGAGTTATGATTTCGCCTTGAGGCAATATTTTTCCTCAGCACTGCCTGCCTAGGAAAAATATATATATTTTTTTAACATATGACTCCCATAAGGGCAGCAAGTGTTGGAATACTCCCTTAAAAAGGCAATATTTGTATCATATCATGTGGAGTCTTTGAAAAATTCTGCCTGCTTTGGCATGCATTTTACTTTTGACCAATAACGATTCCATTACATTTTCTGTCCTCTCTTTCTTGTTTGTTTGTCTGTTTAGGTGTGTAATTCAACTCCAAATATGCTTACAGAATAGCAGACTGTACATTTTTTTTGTTGCTAGAAACATTTTGTTTTCAGTGCTGATGCTCAGATGTGAATCTGTGAGAAAGGAAAAAATGGGTAAAATGGAATTTAAAAAAATACAAAGATTGGCTTTTGTTTTGTCATTTTAGTTGTCATTGTTCCTAAGATGGTAGTTTCTTGGCTCGATGCACTCGTGTAGCTTGGGTCTCTATCAATTGTACAACGTGTGCAGGATGCATCAAGCTGCTGGTTGCTGATCTCATATTACTTAGATAGTTCCCTCATTGTAAGGAAGGAGAGCTGGTTGTTTGTCATATGCGCATGTGTCAATAATACTTGTAAAATGGTAACATTCTTGCGTTATACACTCTGCAACGCAGATGGGAGATGCGGTGGCGGACGGCAAGCAGGCCAAGAATTCAGCGGCCCCTGAAAAGGCCCTCCCGGGCCCATCACATGGGGGAAGGCATGGGGCTGGTGGAGGCAAGGCAGCACGTCAGAGGGCTATAGCCAAGGGAGAGGACCTAACGAGGGTAAGTCACAGCCTGATCTTTCATTCTCGGAACTTTCTCTTATTCATTGCCTCCGCCAAGGGAGGAGGTTATGTTTTCGTTACTGTTCGTTCGTTCATTCGTTCGTTAGTTAGTTTGTCCGTGTGCAAAATAACTAAAAAAGTAGTTAACAGATTGGGATGAAACTTGCAGGAAAGGTTGAGAATGACACAAGTAACAAACGATAAACTTTTGGTAATGATCCGAGAATTTGGGGGGAATTTATGAAGGATTTTTTATGTTTTGGCAGGTAGGGTCAATGAACTTGGGAGTTCAGGCTGCGCGTATTTGAGGTTTGCCTGCACGCACTAAAGTGCATGCTCTAGTTTCTGTTGGGGCGAGGCGCACCGTGCAGCTGAAGGCTTATGATGTAGCAAAGGCTTCTATATTTGGAAATCTGGCAACTTTTAGCACCGATGTTGTGTGTACGAATGATATCTCTATGGAAGAACAAGATCAGTGTAGTGGTGGAAATAAGCTTCATGCTTGGCGAAGGTCTGCGCTCTTTGTGTGCTTTTCTAGTTTATTTATTTATTTGTTTTGTTTCAGTAGGGTAGCTCTGTCAGTGGCTAAACACTGTTATTCCCGAGGCCCTACTTGTCTTCTCATTGTTTTCCTTATGGGAAAATATTTGAAACTTCAACTTTCTCCGGCAAAAGAAAGATGTGGGGGGGGGGTGTAACAAACAAATAAATTTAGTTAAGATTTAGCATCCAAGAAAACGTAAGCTACCTCAGTGAGTAGGCCAGTCCATTGTCCCCAGGAGATTATTTCCAGAGGTTGTTCTTACTGCAAAAAGTCACAGTGTGCATACACGTATTTATGAGATGAAAGTTGGATGGTGAGTTGAGAGATTTGAAAAAAAAAAAAGATATCCTATGAGGAAACAAAGGGATTATGATTTTTCTCATGGACGTGGTGCAACTGCCAATCAGTGCACAGAAATATTTGATCAAGGTCAGTTATATACTTTACAGAGCTGCTAACTGGCAGGTTTTCAACATATCTTGTACTTCTTCATCTCAAATAAGAAAATGTTTTTACCAGATAGGCTAAATATTTCATTCTTATTTTTTGTTTCGTTCATACAGTGTATGAACTATTGGTGCAATTTTCCCAATTTGCTAACTTATCATTTTCCCTTCAGAGCAAATACAAGTGTATGTACAGTATATTCATATGTGCACACCCATACATTTGGTGTCTATTTGTTTGTTTGTGACTGTATTTTTGTCCGGAGAATTCGCAAACCCAGGATATTTTAGTGACACTGATACTTGTATTGTCTGATCCCTTGACAGAAAAAGATTAATGCCCTTCTGAAGGATATTGAAGAGCAAGACCAGCCCCAGGTTGTGAAGCTGGGTGATGCCAGTATAGCCTCGCCATTCACCTCCAAGCTCTCATCAGTGCAATGTGGTATGTGTTGGTGGACAAATTTCTTTTAAATCATTTTTTGATTTTCCACCCATGACCCTTTTCTGACCTGTATGTTCTTTCTCTGTATTTCTTTTCTTTCTTTCTTTTTTTATGCCACAGAGGCATAATGTTTTCAGGTTGTCTGTCTGTCCGTCCATCCATAATCAATTTTGTGGACAGCATAACTTAACTGTTAGAGGTATCCAAATGAAACTTGGTATATATATCTGTGAGAGGACGAAGTTGTGCCTTTCAGCTTTTGGTTGCACATGCTGAAGGTCAAAGGTCAAACGTTAAGGTCAAATTATTGATATTTAATGATTTCACCCATATCTATGCAATGCTTCAAGGTTTGTTTGTTTGGCGTTTTTTTTTTCAAAAAACTTAGTGCATATATACATTGCCAGATTTTCTGGGGCAAGTTTTGGGCCATGGGGTCAAAGTTCAAAGTTTAAGAGGAAATCCTAAAGATTTCACTTGTTTTCACTGTATATCAGAAACGGCTCTTGATATCTTTATGAAACGTGACATACGAGGGGAGACTGAAAAGTTTTGAGCCTTCAAGAGATGGTAAGAGGCAGAAGTACTTTATTGCTCTATTTTTCTACATAGTCCCCTTGTGAGTCCACACACTTCCTCCAGCGGTGACGTAGTGCCTCTATGCCACTGCAGTAGAAGTTCTTTGGTTGGTCCTCCAGGTAGGAGTCAACAGCATCAATGACCTCCTCATCAGTGGTGAAGCGTTGTCCAGCCAAATCTTTTTTGAGGTTTGGAAAGAGGTGGAAGTCCGATTGGGCTATATCTGGTGATTACGGTGGGTGCGGAACTAGTTGGAATCCACAGTCATGAATGGTTGCCATTGCAACCGCTGATGAATGCGCTGGAGCATTTTCCTGGTGAAACAAGACGCCTTTTTTGATCATTTTGTCCATTTTTTATGAATCACCTGATACAGAAAGTTCAAGAACCTGTAAGATAAGGATAAAAATTGTTATGACCAAGAAATTCGCTTGGTAGGATTAAGATATAATGAAGACTTCATGGACCAAATTTGGCCTTCATGTCTTAATCCTTTCTATGTTAGGCTCAAAACTTTTCAGTCGCCCCTCGTATGTGTGCACTGCTTTCACTCTTCACTGCAGTGTGTCACATCATCAAGCAGGGCCGCTGCACGCTGGTCACCACTCTCCAGATGTTCAAGATCCTGGCCCTCAACGCTCTCATCCTGGCCTACAGCCAGAGTGTGCTGTACCTGGACGGGGTCAAGTTCAGCGACGCCCAGGCCACACTACAGGGTCTCCTATTGGCTGGCTGCTTTCTATTTATTTCAAGGTCAAAGGTTAGTTCATGCCATGACATCAGTTAAAGGTGCATGGTCCCAGTGTTTTAGTCAAATGCGTACATGGACGCACGGCGCAAGTTTCCTATAGAGACCTACGCTATCGACTCCTCTTTAGCGCTTACGCTGTGGCCCACTTCCCCGAGTCCGAAGAAGTTCTATTCACTGTAGTCAGTGGTCAGATCACAGTTCGGCTCATGATTCGGCTGAGGGGGATGACAGCTTTAGCAAACCTCTTTTGTGATGTCATGATAACAAGCACATATGCACGCCCCCTGGCATTACTACAGACTGCGCGATGCGCAGAGAAGACAACGAAGGCAACGCTACTTAGCAACACCTACGCACTTTACTCTTGATGACAGCTCAACTTCGGTTATCTTCGTATCAATGCTAACGTCGATCGGCAGTATCATCAACAGCGCCCTCTACACTACCGGGACTATGCACCTTTAATGTCAAGTACTGATGAGAGTTTTGGGCAAATTGCAACATCCAGTGAAATCTTCAAATCTCCAAATTGTTGTTTCTCTTTAGAGCAAAGTATGTGTGTGTTTCTGGATGTGTTTAATGTGTGTACGTGTGTGTTTATATGTTTCAATGTATATTTGAGTGTATTTGCATGTGTGTGTTTGTATCTTTCTCTATAGGATTGAATGTATTTATGTGTTTGTGTGTTTATGAGTTTCTGTACATGTATGATTGAGTGTGTTTGATTTACAAGTGTGTATGTGTTTGTGTATGATTGAGTGTATTCAATTTACAAATGTGTATATTGTTATGTTTCTGTGTGTGATTAAGTGAATTTGATTTACATTTGTGTGTTTATGTATGTTTCTGTAAATGCTTGAGTGTATGTACATGTGTGTGTGTGTGTGTGATTTTTTTTCCTCTCTCTCTCTCTCTCTCTCTCTCTCTCTCTATGAGAGCTGAAGGTGAGTTGTGTTTTCCTTTATTCTCTTCTTGCACACAGTAGTGTGAAGGAAGATTCAATCAGGGAGGTGTTACAGAGATGGAGTGGCAACTCTTCATAATTCATGCAAACACATGTTTGGGTTCAAGGCGTTACAATGGGATGTCTAGCATTCCACTACGCTTTTAAGTCATGCTCGGCACTGCTCTAGTTGCAAGACGAAGTTCGGAGACGAAGAACGCATTTCACCTTTCGTTGAATTACAAGCTTTATTTCACCGTAAAATTTTAAATGAAATACTCGAATTGATCTAGAATAGTTTAGGAAAGAATTCAATATTATAAACATGTATTTCTAGTTTCTTCGTAATGTGCAAATCGAAACGAAATGAAAAGTAGGCCCTCTTAAAAACCGAATATTTTTCTGTAATGCGCACATTTCCGCATGTTAGTTTTCTATCTTTTAATCTGGGATATTTTGATCTTTCAAATAAAGTACTCCGCTAAAGCGTGTTCCAGCGTGCTTTTAAACTACTTGCTGTTAAAATTGTCAGTTTTACACTGCATTTTGATTCGCTGCTCCAATTCAAGGTACACAAATTCATTGTTGCCATCACATTGAAAGCAAGAGCGAATTGCAGTAGGGGCAAGTATTTCTAGATGTGAGAGCGCTAGACCCGATTATTGATGCTCTCTTTTGTCAAAGCACATGGGTAACACCTGTAGTTGAACGCATAACTTCTTGGCGGTGCCGCGCATGACTTCAAAGGAGAGCAGTAGTTGTCTCTCCTTCTCTAGCACCTCCCTGATACAATCATTTCTTTTTGTATGGGATAAGTGTGGGTAGCTCAGATTACAGCAATGCCATGATTTTCTTGTGCAGAATGTCAGGCTATGTCTTGGGAATAAATTTGCTGATGGCTTTTATTGCAGTGCATATTAACTTTCTTGAATACGACTTGTGGATGATTGCTGTCTAACTCTATTGTCGCTTCCATCCCCACACCAGCCTCTGAAGGTGCTATCGAGGAGTCGGCCCCTGCCGAACATATTCAACGTGTACACGGTTGTGACGGTCATGTCTCAGTTCGCCGTCCACTTCTTCTGCCTCATGTACCTTGTCCAGGAGGCCAAGGCCAGGTCTCCCAAGAGGTCAGTGTCCAAGCAAAGTCCACTTTCCCCACCTGTGAGGAAAATTTTCTCGCATTTTGCAAAGCAATAAACAGGGATGCCAGTTTTCCGGCAATAGCCGGAACTCCGGCTTTTTCATATTTTGGTGTCCAATTTCCGGCTTCGTGATATTATTTCCGTCTGTGTGGGAAAGCCGGAAAACACGAGAAAGAAACAAAGAAAGAAAGAAAGAAAAACAAAAAAATATGATCATCTAAACTTACGGGACATTCACTTTCACGATTTCGTAGTATGTTTCGCATATACTTGGGCATGAGAATATCACAAAACGACTGTCATGCAAAACTAGCGCGATGTTGCTGCTGCTAGCTGGGACATGCAACACGTGCGATGATAGCGATCGTACAGTGTGTGGTGTTTCTATGCGATGTACTATGAGCGGTCGCGGTGCATGAATCATACTGCGCTCTCGCTATAGCTACAGCGCTGAGACGGTGTGGTGAGTCGATTGAGTCAGCTGAACGAAGCAAAACTACGGATTTTACGGCACTAGGACTTCTTTATTTTTGCTACAAATTCTTTTTTTTTTTCTAGAATACGACCACATTATTGTCTGGAAAGCATTATACCAGCACGTGCGATCGCGATCGAACAACGTGTGGTGTTTCTAGGCGATGTACTATGTGCGGTGCATGGATCACGCTGCGCTCTCGCTATAGCTACAGCGCTGAGAGAGTATGGCGAGTCGATCAAGCCAGCTGAACGAAGCAAAATTACGGAGTTTACGGCACTAGGACTTCTTTATTTTTGCTACAAATTCATTTCTCTGGATTAGATTTGAGGGAAGAAGAGCCCTCAGAAATGCTCAGATTGCACCAGAGAGCATCTAAGAACCCCAGAGCTTCCAGGGCCCTTGAGCGGGCCCTGGACCCCGGCCGAAGGGTCTTCGCGCTTCGCGCTCGTGATTTGCGCTTCGCGCACATCAATGTCGTTCACAAAAAAAATTTCCGGCCCAAGAGCAATTTGCCACTGGCATCCCTGAATAAAACTAGCACTAAGATAGTGTGTGTAAAAGTGCACACATTTTTGCTTGTTTTATGAAATGTAATTTTGTATCTGTGATTTCAAGATAGGTATATTGTTGGGGTTTAGTTGCTATGTTATTTGTTATTTTCTTCACATTCGCTAGTCCTGTAGCACGAGTAAATTTGCTGTCGTAATGCATACCAGTTACCCTTAACTGGTGCCCTTATGTGCTGCCAAAACTCATAACTGTCACGGCATCGGTGAGTTGTTAGAAGTGCTCACTCAATTGTCGTGTTCATCCTCGAAATTTAAAACGTGACATTCGTCTTTAATACTTGGCCAAAAGTGCAAAAAATTACTCGCATGAAAATTTCCACTTGTACAATATGCGTCTGCTCTCAAATTATCATAAAATATTCTTTTGTAAGAAGTCATAAGAATGATTTCTCTCAAGTAGATGCTTCCAGCTCTGTATTTGTTGAAGGAAGAAATCGCTGGTGACAAAGATGCATACACGGCAATATGTGTGCGAATATGCGTAGTTTATGTTTGCGAGTTTAGTGTAATGTGTTGGGTATCTGTAGCTTTTTCTAATAGGATAGACAAATATATCTGTCAGCTTTTTACAAAATGCTCCCATCAAGTAATTTCATGTAACTAAACACAGCTTGAGGAGGAGAAAAGCTTTGAAGGCACCAGTAGTGAATTTTTATGGGGACAAGGACAGAAGATTTGCAAAGTGGTTGCTCAAATATTTGGAATTGGTCACCTTCAAAGAAACCTTGATGAAGCCAAATATTTCACATTTTACAGTGACTGTCACAGCCATGAAACATTAGACTCGTGATTCGTGTGTCTTATAAAGTGATGAATTTACAATGTTGGGATCAGTCTGTCGTCTTCTGTGTGTTTGTTGGTTTGTATTTTGCTTTTTTTTTCACTTATATATTCACATTTGGGTTTTTGTTTGTTTTTTTGTTTGTTTTTTTGTTTCAGGGAGGAGAAGTTTGCTGACCTAGAGAAGGACTTTGAGCCAAACTTGGTCAACAGCACAGTCTATATACTGTCCATGATGTTGCAGATTAGCACCTTTGCTGTAAATTACAAGGTAAGGAGACATTTTGTCTGCTGTGTGTGCTTCTTGTTTGTCCGAACTTGCCAAGTCTCCCTGATTCTACAGGGAGAACGATGATCTCTTAACGTCCAGCGAAGCAGACACATGAGAGGCAGAGGAGAAGTACGCAGAACAAACTTGGCTATCACGAGATGATATCAGATGACATTTTTATTCTTGAGAGTTAAAATATATATATCACAAAGGGCTCAATTGCACAAAAAGTGGTTCGTACTTGACATCTGCAATCTCTATCATCCAGTGATACTTTCACATGTGATTTGTTTTTGTTTTTTTTTGGGGGGGGGCCAATTTATTTTCTTTTGCTGTTGCTATTTCACTCTTTTCCTATTCTTTTTCCCTTTTTTCCTTATTGTATGAGTGGAAATCACTGATCTCGTTTGAAGAACAAAATCAGTGGTGGGAATTAGCTGCTTGGCAGAAGTCTCTGCTTTCAGAGTGCTTCTCTAGTTGTTAATGTGTAGCTTTTTTGTTTGTTTGTTTTCACTTAAAGGGCCATCCGTTCATGGAGTCCCTGAGGGACAACAAGCCCCTCCTCTACAGTCTCTTCTTCTCCACCGTGGCCGTGTTCGCCCTCGTCTCCGGCGTCGTGCCAGACATCTCCGATCAGTTCGAGATAGTCGAGTTTACAACTGATGTAAGTATTGTAGTGGTTACCTCATTAGGTACACAGCATTCACGGGAAGGAGTATTCATAACTCTTGTTTAAAGTGCAAAACAGTTTACATATGCCTGCAGAACTGTCAATTTTTTGCTCTAAAATGTACACATATGCCTACGAAATGTGTGAAATAACGCTGTAATAATACAATTTCATTTGAGTACCAACAAAATTGCGAGATATTAGCCAAAAATTTTTGCCGGAAGTATGACAGTCTATAGTCAGTTTGCTTAATGTCAAATTTTGAGATTACCGTTACACAGCGGATAAAAGCACCAAATTTGGAAAGATGATTCCTCAGGTCCTACTCATTGATATTTGAATAGGAAAATTGTCTATTCTGAAAAATTCTTGTTTTCATGGTATAAATGTTGAATTTCATTTTGCAGAAAATTTTGCGTGCATGAAACTTTTGCAAAGTTGGCGACGAGGCAAGATTGCGAAAGCAAAATGTGCACAATTCTAAACGATGCATTGAATGCCAGTGACAGTGAAAGTTTCATGTCGCGAAAATAACAAAATAACTGCACCGCCTATTATCCTGTGGCAGAGTACCGATTGCTCCCTGTGCACCAGCAGCTAGCTGTGCAGCTTAAAGTTCAAAAGTTCAAGTATGTGTTGCACAATAGAGTTTTGTGAGTGCACAGTGCATACACATGCAGAGTGAAGTTTGTCATTACTGAGGAGGGCACTCCAATCCTTGTGAGCAGAGACAATTTTTACGTAGTTCGCCCTCTATAGGCAGTGAGTATATAACCTCTGATATTATTCCACTTTTATATCATGGAGTAATTTTTTTCTTTCTCTATCTATCTCTATATTTCTATCTCTCAAACAGTTCCGATTTCTTGTGTTTCAAGTTCTTGTGGGTGACATGGCAGCTGCTTTCATCATTGACAGATTTCTACAATTCTTCTTGGGAACGGCCAGATTGCAAGAGTCATAGTAGTCTGTGCCGTCGCGCTAGCGAATTAGAAATGTTATTATACAAAGATATAATTTATATGCATATTTCTTAGAATTGCAAAATGAAAAATCATCTACATGTATTGTGAAATTATGCTAATTTCTCTTTTCCATAATGAAGATGTTTCCTCTTGTTGATTTTGTTTTCTTGATTTGCGGAGAGTTGATGGTATGATGTAATCATATATTTAGAATATTTGATTAAACTCTTCTGAGAAGTCATTGAGTAGTATTTGTTCATGCCGGAATATCCACTACTCTACAGACTTTTGACATACAAATAAAATGCTTTTTGCATGTTAAACGTGGAAGATCTACAGTAGAGACCAGGCCGGTGGAACTAGACTTTTAGTTACAACAGCCTGTAACTCATGCAAGCAAGAAGCATCATACAACTGTGTCTTGAGCAAAGGCTAGCCCCTCATGTCTAAAAAAAAAGGGATGATTCATGTAATACGTCACTTGACAACAGTTGATAGTTGGTTATTTCAATCATGTATAAGATGTATATACACCTTTTTGTTTTACAAGGCAACTTTTAGACTCCAAAAGTACTACCAAGGAAATAGTAGCAAGGTAAACACGAGACATTTTTGTCTACCCTGTTGGGCAATGTTCAGCGGCAGTATTGAATTCCAGGTGGGATAAAAGTGGGGCTTTCCTCTACTCTCATAGTCGGCAAGCATCGGTATGTCTTTAAGTCACTTACCATGGTATTATGAAAAATGGGATGTGTATCCCTTCAGCTTTTTGAGATTTGTTAAATGCAATCGTGACGGCATAAAAACATGACGAGAATAAAACAAGACAAGAATAAAATGACAAGGCAGGCATGTAATTTATCAGTAAGTTTTTCATCTCTTTTTCAGAAGTTTCTACCAACACCTCAATCATGTAAAATTTTAATTAAAGACTGCTGAATAAAGATATGCAAGGGGAGGGGGGATTTAGGCTCCTTGAATATACAACTTGTAGCTACTGGACCAGGTGTAACTGTAAATGTATGGTGAATGCCAAGTTTAGTACTTGCCATAGATATTTCCAGTATTCTGCAGTATTGATTATACATGTGTCAGCTCTTCTATAAGTCACGTTCTTCGGGAGGCATGTATGTCGGCAAACAATCAGTTGTGGTTGTAGTTTTTTTCAGTGTGTGTGTGGATGTCATCATTTCATGTTTTCCAGTGTGATATGCAAGAGAGAGCAAGATTCCATCATTCCCTCACTTTAATATATAAATGTGTCGCAGAAAAACATAGTAACATTGACTAAACAAGAACACTGGCTTATATTTAATAGCCTTTTTCCTTGTATTACATGCAGTGAGAATACCAGGTACTGGATAATGTCATACACTTATAGTTTACTGTACGTATGACTCATTGGCCAACTACATTGTAGGTAACTTGCTGAAAATTTTCTGCATTGCATCAAAAGCAGTCTTCTCTCGCAAGGAGTAGGTGGAGCAGAATGGCATGAAAGAAATAACAGACCGCATGCATCTTGCGCTCTTTTTGTCAAGCTGAAATGAATTTGTCTCATTCATTTTGTTTTCCATGTGAGGATAGGAAACCCAGATTTCATTAGAAATGTCATATCCTGCCATAAAAGGATTCGACTTCAGACTCTCAACCTCAAAGGAAATATCAGTCCTTTGATGAACTTAAAGTGGAGATTGCTCCTTTTCCTGTGATTCTTACACTGCATGTTTCTGTTTGGTTGATATTGAAACTTTCATGCATATCGGTCAGTGTGGAATTGTTTGTGCCCATAAGAGCTCATTTTGTGTCGCCTTGTGGTGTGTTTGTTTGTTGAAAATAAAGTTTCATTTGTATGGAGCTGTGTGATGGTGGCAGGCTCTGTACTGCTAATATGTGCACTCTGAGCGTTACAATTTATTATGCTGTCATGATGCTACCAAGACTTCCATATTGCAGCTTTATCATAAGCATGCATTTGAATATCAGTTTCTGATTGGTTACTAATAATTGGATCTCGGCTAGACCATATTAAAACTTACTGTGGGTAAGAGAAGTCCAGAGGGTGGTTTTGAACATTTGCCCGTGCTCAACAATGAAGTGGAACCATGTAAAGGTTAAATGAGAAATAAAGACATATTGACACAATACAATTTAAAAAAAAAGTTACTATCTCACAAGATGTTTCTCTCTAATCAAGTTCTGTATAGATCATTGAGTAATGTGCAAAATGTGCATGTCACAAGTCGTTGTGAGTATTTATGTGTTGTGCAGAGTTGTAAGAGTGCTTTGTTTCCATGCTGTTTCAATCATGTTAACAATCATTCTTTTTTTGCCTGGGAAAATTGATGTATGTCTGATGTGTAGTTTTGTTTGTTTGTTTTTAAAAAAATATCTAGACATTGTTTTCTTCCGCAATGCCATCCGTATGTATAGCATGTTGATTAAAAGCGATGGTTGTAGGAGAAGTGACCACGAATTTGACATTCTTGCCTCTCGCTTTGACGACTGTTGGGTATGTACTGAAAGCTTGGATTCAACGCAAGACAAGACATTCATATTGCTGGGAATAATGATGGTGTACACTTGTTGGTGCATCTTGGACAGTGTCGGTTTGTTTGTATTCCAGCGACATCATGATTTCAACCCAGGTAGAGAGTAAAGTTACTTCTTCACTTCTAAGCTCTTCTCCGATAAAAACCTCAAACTCTTCTGCCAATTAGCATTTAGATGGCTACAGGTACATAGTATGTGCATATCTGGAAGCATTTGATAGAAATTGTTTGATTCAGTCTGATAAAGATCCTCGTGTATGAGCAACACTGCAGAGTATGTTAGCAAAAATAAATGAATGAATGATTAAAAGCCATGTCAGAATGACCAGTCCAGAGTAGCCTTTTGTCAAGGCACTCTCGCTGTATGGTGAAGAGAGCCCAGCCGAGTGGGGTTGCGCGAGGACCTTTTGAGACCTGCTTCGCATCCGTTTGTTAGCCCTCTGAATTACCAACTTCTGCTCCCTGATTTTGGGAGCAAAAGTTGATAAATCTGCATGTCTGTCTGCTTGAGCCTGATTTGCATACAGCAAATGAATGCCACAGACCTCCACTGGTGGTCAGTGATGCATGTGAACATGCCGGACAATGCCAAGATGAAGGATGTGGGGAGCGCGCCATTCCATTGGTCCACCGGAATCCGTTAATATGACTATTCAGTAGGGTTCATATGTGTTGTGAATAATAATGAGTGAAGCAGATCACAAAAGGCCCTCACACTGTTGTACTCGACTGGGCTCTCTTCGTTCACCTGTTATAGCCATTATATAGCGTGAAGGCCATGTCAATAGGCTATTGTCCAGGGGTGCTACAAGTACTTTACATCCATCAGGACTCAAGATGTCATGGGCTAAACCAATTGCCTACCCTCGGCTTAGCAGTAGTTGTAGTGGTAGCAGTAGTAGTAGTTGTTGTTTGGCATGTTTCAAATCATTACTCATATTACTACATCAGAGCACTTGTTAGAAAGTTTTTGATTTGGTAGTCTTCTGTTCATGTCAAGACCCTTGTTATGATTGGAGCGGCAGTGTTTGCGCTCCTCGAGTAAAACTGCCCGTCTTGTTTAGATTGGGATACAATTATTTTTTTATGCTCGGCACATGAAAGTACCTTTGATATTGGCATTTTGTGTCCTGGGCATCCATCATACCACAATACTATTTCACAGGCAGTGGCATTCCCCATTATAGCTTTTGCAAATTGTGTTGATTTAACACATTGCGCATGTGCATTTTATGTAGATACTTTGTAGCATAGATTTTCAATACATACAGTGCAGGGATCGAGCAAAAATGAAACAATATTTAAGAATCACGCTCTGTTTTTCACCGAAACATTTGTTGTATCAATCTCTCTTCAAGAGATTGAAAGTAGAATATTGTATGTTCCATGAACATGCACAAATTATTTGTAGGTGAGCATGTACATGGTCATATTAATCCAGGGATCTGTTGTACATTTATACTGCAGTAGGGCCTATACCCAATTTATTGTTAAATTCTTGGATAATGCAGGGAGTGTTTAGTTAACTGGAATATATGTTGAGAAATTGTTGAGTTAAAGTATGTGTTTAAATTGTATGTTCCTTCATTTACTTTTTATTTTACTATACTTTTTTTGTACGCAAATCTTGTGTGAACTTCAGTATTTATGTTGAATGATACATTGTTCAAGGTACCTGGTATGTCAATCACTTAAAAGTAGGAGTATGTGATTGCAGGCAAGATTACACTTCTTAAATTTAAGGGGGGAAAAAGACCAGAAAATCAATCTGAAATACACTTTTCAGTCAGAGTAATCCTGTCTACAGAGCTGCCAAGTCTCCCTGATTCTGCAGGAGTCTTCATGGAAATGTCAAAATCTGTACATGTTTGAATTAGAGAATATTAAAATCTCCCTGATTTGGGAATTATTTTTTTGCCCCATTGAAATGCTTGTAACACACACACACATCTCCCTGATTGCTGTATGGAATCTCCCTAATTTGGATGTGGGAATGTTGGCAGACCTGTGTCTACGACTGAAAAGCATGTGAAAATTTTATGCATTGTCACACAGTTGTAGCATATATTATTCTTGATAAAATGCTTGTACAAATTCATGTAGTGCGTTAATTTTGACACTCATCACATTTATTCGTCTAAGTTATTCATAATTTGTGCACTCGACACAGCTCAAACTAGAGAAGCACTCTGAGAGCGCAGACCTCCGCCAAGTATGCAGCTCATTTCCACCGTCCCACTGATCTTGTTTTCAATAGTTCTTCCATAGCTATAGTGATTTCCACCCATACGTAGTTATTGTGTGCCGAGAGTCGCCCGATTTCCCAATATATAGAAGCCTTTGTTACGTCATAAACCCTCAGCTGCGCGGCGCGCCTCGCCCTAGCAGAAACTAGAGTACGCACTTTAGTGCGCGCATGCAAACCTCAAGTACGCGCAGCCTGAACTCCCAAGTTCATTAACCCTACCTGCCAAAATATCAAAATCCTTCATAAATTCCCCCAAAATTCTCGGATCACTACCAAAAGTTATCATTTGTTACTCGTGTCATTCTCAACCTTTCCTGCAATTTTCATCCCAATCCGTTAACTACTTTTTGAGTTATTTTGCACACGGACAAACTAACGAACGAACGAACTAAACAAACAAACCAACGGTAACGAAAACATAACCTCCCCCCTTGGCGGAGGTAATAATCATCATATGATTTTACCACGGTGATGTAATTATACATGTATAATGAAAAGGGTCTATAAACCAATTGTCTCTCAATTTCCAAAGGCTAATTACAGGATGCATCGGGTTTGTGGTATAACAGAGGGTTAAGCTCCCAAGTTGCGATGATAACCTTTACCCTACCACATGCCTTTTATCAAGAAGTTTAATTCATGTGGGCTCAGGAGAGGCTGTGTCTGAGTAGTGAATTTATTACCGGGTATACATGTATAACCTCTGTACCTCACCAGCTACACATATTACCTGTCTGTGGAATATACATGTGTTGTACCTTTGTAAATTATTTGAAGTAGCTAGTCTTCATGCAAGACTGATGGGCAGGTATGATGCACAGAGACATGTACACCAACTGTCAAACATATGACAAGTATCAGCTGTGATCTTTAGAACTTCTTGAAATGAGCCTATTGGAGTGAATCAATTTCTGTGACAGGATACTTGTGTTTGCGGAGAAGCCAGCTCTTTAGATCCATAAATTTGCCAGAATGTTAATCAAATGTACTGTAGTCAATGAAATGGCAAGAATATTATTGTGTAGTTGTGTTTTAATTTTCTATGTGTCCATTCCAAATAATCATGATTTCATGTTATGGCAGATTGCAATCGTATCACCTCATTTCTCCCCAACGCTGTGTAGTCCCAACGCTGTGAATCAAATTCTGTGTATGTCGAAATATCCCTGATTGAACAAATGTAGTAGCGTTTGCTCAGCGGTCGGTTCTTGATTGCAAACTTGAAGAATTTCACGTGAAATAAACATTGCCTCGATGCCGACACATTGCTAGCACGCACAGGCTTTGGTCTCATTTGTCGCTATGGTAACAGAAAGAGATTACTGAGAAGTCATTGTCACCATTAACTTTGATATTCTTTTCGGTACCTCTGTAGCTTCATTTGTGTGTGTGTGTGTGTGTGTTTTGTTTTTCTTCAGAAGCCCCTCGGGCCCTGTGGTACAATATAGACTGGGTCACGATACTTCGCCAGACTCTTGTTGAGAGAAGCTCAAAGTACATGTATTAGGTAGCATGGGGGGAAACATGGGCAGTCCGATAGAATTGATCTCCATGCACTGCCCACAATGGTAGACTAAAAACCACTAATGGCACCCGTCAGCTAATTTGCCCATCAAAGTCAGTCAGCCAATCTTCCACCACTGCCCAGTCATAAAACGGGTTGTAGATCACTGGTAGAAACTGATACGACATTGAAAGCTCCTTCACATCATTTAATTTACAACGTCTCTGTATTAAAGGTGATTCCCTTTTTTTGTAAATCAGATCGTATTGAAGGTTTACAGGGATGGTACAGTTATGGTTGAGATGGGGGCTTCAGGTTTCCAACGTTTTTTTAATGATAATTCTTTGATATGATGAGAAACCTCAGGTGCGAGTTTCTTCCTTTCTTCCTTTCAATGAGAAACCTCTTATGAAATATGAAAGAGCATGTAATTCTAACACTCAAGAGGCATTCAAAGCTTATTTGATGAAAATTGCATTTTAAAAGGGCTGAAATATCCAAAACAAAGCAATCCCATTTAAAGGATTAGGATTGCTTTGTTTTTCTTGTTTATTGATATGTCAGCCATTTCAAAATCAATTTTATCAAATATGCCATACAGTCAACACACACCCACACAGGCATACAATAGTAAATACAGTACATGCATACATACACACACACACACACACACACACACACACACACACTCAAATTTACCTTGCCAACAAAGCTCTAACTAGGTTTATCTTCCAACAATCGTACAAACCCTATGCAAACAAACTTCCATACTTCCATCTCTTCAACATGTACACACTCGTTATTGTCATCTTTAGGTGTCTTAGAATTCAAGCATGATAATATATTTGTTGCTGGTTTTCCTTCTGTAAATGAATCAACTATTTCTTTATTCACAGAATTATTATTATGTACAAAATATCTTCTAGGAAATACAATCTTCTGAATACAAACAATCATACCACCAGAATGGCCATATAAATATACTTTAGAATACAGCACTGAAATTGTGACCAATATATGGAGAATAAAAGTACATGTACAGTGTGACAAATGACAATAATACAGGGGGAAAAACAGTTTACACCTATACCATACAAGAAAATACACAGAAAGAGTCAAATCCCTGGAGTACATAGTTTTGTACAAGTATAAATGAAATATAAAATTCTCTCAGGAGACAGATTGGATATGTTCGGCTCAAATGCTGCTTTAGACAAACAGCTATGAGAGTTCAGTCAAGGGTTGTTGTTTGAAATACTTGTAGCCAGATGATGCCATGTTTCACTGCTTTATGAGTGGATGGATATGCACTTCATACACCACGTGCTTTCGAGCACAAAGTTCTTTCACAACAGTGCATCAGGAATGGTGGGTGACCCCTCATGTGGTGGCATACGAAAATGTGTAAGGGGGAAAAAGAAGGAATAAGAAAAGGAGGGGAACAGGAAAGAAGAAGAGGAAGAAGAAGAAGAAGAAGAAGAAGAAGAAGAAGAAGAAGAAGAAGAAGACAAAGACAAAGAGAAGGAGGAGGAAACGAAGGAGAAAGAAGATGAAAAAGAAGATGTCCAAGGGGAGGAAGAAGAAAAGAAGAACAAGATAAAGATGGAGAGAAAGAAGAGGGGAGAAATGACAAAGCATCTCACACAAAATTATTGCAAAACAGATGCTAAACGGATGCTACAATGAGTTTTTCTTTGTTCTATCTTCTTCCCGTTTCCTTCCTGGCATACATGAGGTGAAAATAACATAACAAGAATGAACCACATTTTTGTTTTTCTTCATACATGAGATGCTTGAAATACATGCTTCATTTCAATTCATCAAAAATGGCACTTGATGATGTCATATGTGCAATTTTCTTGGGGGGGGGGGGGTGGGGAAACGCAATTAAAAGCTTATTATCAAGTTTGTGGTCTCCAAACCTGTATAATGATACACACGACATAAAAAAAGGCATTCTTACAATCTTTTCAGTACTGATTGTAGGCACAGCTATTACACATATATTGTATAAACAGGAAAGAAAGAGAAAAAAATGTGAATTTGTGGATGCAATTAAGTATGAGAATGCTGCGATGGAATTCCAATCAGTGCTGACATTTTGAACACTACACATGCTGTCTGTTTTCTGTTTTTCTTTCCCGGAGCAGCAATGCTTTTGGACTGATTCAATGAACATTTACCATGTAGTCTGTAGTCTTATAAGGCATGGTACACAGCAAGAACATTATCACAGTGTACGCTTGATTCCAAACTTAACTTCCAATGTAAAGCATTTCTGTTTCAAAACAGCTAAAAAAATAAAAGGGACACTTGCTTCGATTTCAATTACATTTGTCCACAATGACAGCAATTCAATGAAACAAAAACCAGTACATCACAGTACGAAAACAAAACCAAAAAAAATCCTCTTTTATTTGGAACTGTTCTTTCCCTCTTCCAAAGTCTTAAAGATATTGATGGTGAAATCAAACAAATTACTTAGGATGGGCCAGAGAAAGTCCAATTCATCCTTGTTTTCACATTACAATAAACCTCACGTAAAATTCAACATCACATAAGTTGGAAAATTGCCTTTGTTGACGCAATGAAAAAATCCAGTAGTTACCTTGTTATTTCTCTTTCTTTTTAAATTTGTTGACTCAAAACATTTGCATGAACTCAAGAGATTTTCAACAGTCCTGTGCATGTGGACTTAAATGAATATGCCTAATTTTCTGTGCTTCAGTGTCCACAAATTTCATATACATTGATTATGTTCTCTCTGTACAACCCAAAGGATGATTAGAATGATAACCAATCTCCTGCAATTAATTCAAAACATGCTCAAATTAAGCTGCATTTATTTGGTTGACTGACAGTTGACCTTATACTGACAGTTGTATCTGTTCGAAGCGCATCATAAGAAAACAATGAAATCTTTGGCTCAATATCAGCTGGATCATGCTTTAGACTGATGCATTCATTTAATAGCAGATTTTAGATTTCGGACTGCGGTACAGTAATGCAGGGGATTTTACATTTATTTTAAAAAAAAAGAAGCTTCTGAATACATTCTCAAGCTGTTCACACGCAGAATACACATTTTTTTCGTCAAAGCTGGAACAAAATACATGTACATTGCTATGAACGCCAACAGGACACACATACATGTGTATTTCATTTAATCAAGAAGACATACCGGTATTTTCTTTGGAGATCCAAACTCACATGGACTATACATCGGTCTCTGATCATGCCTGAAATTCATAGTTTTGCATCTTAAAAAAGAATATCATCTTTCTCACATTCTCTTATGACGTATATTCACCCAAGTTCCTTCTACCGTACAACCGTAACAGTAACACAGGTAATAAATATGCCGAAACGTATCATACACATTGAGGATAGAAGTATTAGTATTTCATATTTGTGCTTTATACAATACGAGATATCTATTTACAAGTTTTGATGAATTGGCAAAATCACATTGTAATATTCCTTGGGCGAACGATGGGACGTATTTCTCACGAACCGCGAGAAACAGTCACGACAATAAGCTGGAACTTTCGGGAAAACACTGTGAAGACGTCGTCGAACACCAAAATCCTAGCGATCATGGTGGCTTTTTGCTCTGCGTAGCAAGAACTATGGCAAGTATTAAAAATCAGACAGCACTAGTGTAGCACCTATGTCTACCAACAAACGCATTCACTCATGTCAGACGCAAAATAAGTACCAGTGCCTTGGTATACAGAACAATGTGACCTGAACCTACAGAAAAATAATAATAATGATAGAGTGATAAGAATTTGGAATACTAGGCTGGCGCAAATATCCCATGTTTATATCAAAAACACACACTAACAAACAAGCAAGCAAACAAACAAAAAGCCTGTTTAAACCTGACTTTACGCTGGAGACTAAATGTTGGTACTGACACAATTTTGTTGTCACCTTGACTTATCAAAGGCACTTAAAATACAGTTTTCAATGACATGTAGTCTGCATGAACTCATACAGCTCTGGGCTTCAGCTGGTTACACCTATAAAACATAGGATAAACATAACAAAATCACTTCTATGAGGATAATTCATCTACACATGTTAGAAATTATTTGGTAACTGTCACAACAGGTCAGCAAATTTAAGACTTGACATAAGGTAATATTCAAAATACATAAATGCAATTTTTTTCATCAAGGGGGCTACCAATACTCAAACAACCCAGCACACACAAAGCAAGCTACAAAATGATTTTAACAAGGAACAACGGAAATCCATGTGTTTCACGTAAGGCTACTGCGAAATTTTGCAGTCGTATTTATGCTATGAATTTTAGGTGCCACCTTTGTAGCATAATCTGACTGCTATACAAATTGGGAGTTTTGGCACAGATGTGCATGTACCACATAGATTTGCTACCAGTAACCATAACAATACATACATCATTCCCACATTTTTCATGAAGAGTTGTAGAAGCGTGCATACATGCACAAATGGCCAACATGGATACAAACGAGATGAGATCACCATAAAAAAAAACTATTAAAAATAATTGATTTCTAATCTTGCTCTGACAGCCTAACATCCTTCTACTGAGTTAACAATAAATCAAAATAGATCTAAGGCTCTCCCTGCTTCCATCTTTACAGAGGCATTAAACAACAAAGGCACTTCAAGTACATAAACTGATTTCAAATGGCTTCAGAACAGTTTAATGTGCTTAACACACAAACTACAAAAGAGTTTGTCTCCACAATTCAATCCTTTCCAACCAGTGCCTACAAAACTGTGATGATACACAGCAGGATATCGCTGGTGATCGAAGAAGACACTACAGGGGTCGGTTTCGATTCTCGTGGAATACGAGGAACTCGAACTCCCGGCTCACTATGCCAAGTGCGTAGAGTACTGGATGTCCA
This sequence comes from Diadema antillarum, assembly GCF_040938485.1. Lineage (NCBI taxonomy): Eukaryota > Metazoa > Echinodermata > Echinoidea > Diadematoida > Diadematidae > Diadema > Diadema antillarum. The sequence goes on from NW_027270924.1 coordinate 1,947,888, forward strand.
ACAAGCGTGCATTATTTCAGTTTTTTTCTGTGAATCGATGGCAGAAAGTTGTGACAGTTACAATTTTTAAAGGCAATCACTGGTAAAAATGCTTTCTCGCGTGCTTTCCTAGCAGCAACAAGACAAGAGAGGAGTTTTGCTAGATTGGAGTACAAACTCATTCTGGCCCCTAATTTCCACCTTCAGTCTCTCTTTCTTCTCTTTTCATTTTTCTTTGATGCAGAGTAACAAACAATCAAAATAGGAAACTTTCTGGTAATGGACAGCCTCAAGCATCTGCAAACCCCATATGCCATTTTTGTCAACAGCCTGCATATTGTTGATTAAACTACGGACACTGCACATGTAAACTCATTCATGCCTGCATGAGGACACAGCAAAACAATATTATTGCAACTTCAAACAAAACCTGAATGTCGATGATGCAAGCTATTTTGCTTCTCTGAGTACAATGGAAAACAAATCCAAAAAAAAGTCTGAGTTGTACTACCACAAGAGACAAGGAAACTTCAAATCAAATCTTCATCTGGGCAGTGTCTCATGAAACTTGTCAGTCACTGACAACTGTTATAAGCTACTGAAATCTTTGCATCTGATTGGCTGAGAGCAAATGCCTCATCTAATCTGCAAACAGCGAGCAACCTGTTACCCCAAAAGTGCAAGTGACTCACAAGTATTTCTGAGCAATTCCATCCGTACATATTCAAGGCCATTACCATATGGGGAAACCCATCAAGTCTAAACTAGCATGTACAATCAATCGTGATAACAGCACAGTCTGTAATATCAGTGTATCTAGTCTTCCATGTGCTTACTTTATATGTGCTGGTGGGCATATACCAAGTAATCACTTCTTTTACCGGTTATACAAGCGATGATACATGTATAATCATTGCATCGATCATTATTTGACAAGTACAGTCAGCACCAACATACGTACACTACTGCCAACATTCTTCAATCCCAACCACCTGCTACTTGTACAAACAACATGGATAATATGCAACAGCATGAATATGCAACAGCATGAATATGCAACAGCATGAATATGCAACTACAGCATTACTATGCAAAATCTCTCACCAAACCAGTTGACCTCTGACCCCAGGTCAACACACTTCCATTCTCTTGCCAAAGGTAAGAATGGTTATTGGCTGAAATGGTTTCCTTTTTCTTCAGCTGCATACATGTCTAGCTGGCAATGACATTGACTACACGTATTTCCTGTCATTTTGGCATCAAACTCACACAGAAGGAAAAACAAAATCTCAATCTTTAGCACATTTTATGCAAGATTATTATCTGGAGGAGTAGAGGATGGACTACATACAGTACCATGTGTGGCTGGATGAAAGACTATCTATCACAAAATCGCAAGTTGGAATACATGAAGAGTTCAAATGCAAAAACCCATTTCTCTTAACTTGAGGTATTTGAGATTGAAGCAGGTTAAAAACAAAGAAAATGATCCAAAATATATATTTGATAATGTTAATGATATCTTCAAAACTTTTTCTTGCCATGTAAAGAGTAAAGTATCATTGAAAAGATTATTTTTTTCTATTTGATGAGGACATTACTTAAACATTAAGAAAAAAAGAACATAATGTTTATCAGTTCTTGCATTGAAACATTATATGGTTTTCCCCAATCACTAAAATCTATTTTCAGAATGGAAATAAGGTCATGCACCGGAAGGTTAGACATAAATAGATGGGACGGACATATTTCAGCTCTTTTGGTTCCTTTTTCCTTTAATTTTCTTTTCTTTCTTCTTTTTTTTTATATTGTTTATCATCCTTTAATTTTCCTATCCAAATAAGTGAAATGAAATATTCTTTCAGAGGATGACAGTCTGGGAAGTCCAAGCCTCTCTGGATGGAGAAAAACTTACCATGATGAGTTAATAATGAAATAAGCCAGCTAACAAGATGTGATTTGTGCATGTGCAGAACAAAGGTCAAATGAGAATGTCTGTGAATTTCCCACTGACTTCAAAAATGGAAAGAATCCTCAGGCAAGCTCTATCTCTCTATAGAATGTCTGTGTTTCACACTCGGAATTTGCAGGTGAAACTAATTCATCTACAATGTCGAACAAAAGCTCTCTAGATGCATTTCATTTACAATGCTTACAAAGATGCTTCATAACAAGACCTTTCTATGTTACTTGAAAGTCTGTGGTGCAGGGGTCCTTTGAGACAAAGTACTACCTGTGAATTGGCTTATAGTTGAAATACAAACCTCAGAGTATTGGAAATGACATTGACATGGCCTATTGTATGGAATACTCTCGTAATAAGAATACAGAAGATTCACTATGATACACTAACCAGCCATAGAAAAGTATACATGCTTCTCATTTTCATATACCGTAAAGTTCCGTGTATAAGACGCACTATTTTTTCGTCGGAAAACGTTGAAAATCGGGGGTGCGTCGTATACACGGGTACAGTCGAATCACGGAAAAAAATCCATCATGTACACCCAATTTTATAAGGCCAATTTGGGGCCATGTATGCCCATCGACGTTTGGAAGGTAAGCAGTCACTAAAACTTATGGATAAAAGAGCGATCTTTCAATCTGGACGCACACAAAAGCTGCAAATACGAGATAAACTTACATCGTCCTTGTGCAGTAACGATGTATCAATCTGGCCATAGACAACAGCTGTAACAGCACTGCTGTATGCTACCAATGTCAGTCTACCAAGCCACCAACAGCCAACCTAGTAGCTGGAATACGCGATGTACAGGTATCATTACTAAATTACCGATACCGTAAAACTTATCAATGTACTAGTATCAATATGGCCATAGACAAAAGCTGTAAAATACGGAGTAGGATCGACACTATGTCACCGTAAATATATGAACGATGTGTGAAGCATGCATGCATATCCATGTCGTTCGTTTGCTCTTCATTTCACGAGTGCGAGGCCAGCTAGGATAGCATAGCTACACTGTAGCTAGTAGCTAGCTAGCAAGCCTTTGGCAAAGGCAGCAGCTGCAGAGAGGCTTTTGCAATGGACTCGCGTGCACACAGCGATCGGATCGAAGCGCGCTTGCCCGTTGCGCGCTGTGTGTGCAAGTCCATTGCTCTCTGTGTGCGTGTGCTGAAATTATAGCGAGCTGCCTTTTGCAAAAGGCTAGCACTGTGCATACAAGCATGGTACAAGAGACACACATGTTACTGGTAACAGTGCATGAGTGTAATTACCGTACGCACCGTACGTCTTGCCGTATGATCCCTCTGCTACACTTGTTGATGTTTTTCTTATTTTTCGTAATGAACCTTCCAGTCTGACATGTGTCAATATGCGAGACACCCTCTGCTATGTATGACAGCAAAGATCGTACCGTACACTCATGAGTACGATATGCATGACACATGTACCACGATTGAAAGGCGAAACAATAGCAAGTGAGTACCGAGACAAGTCTCGCATTTTGCGTCTTCCATATTTTGTTGATGTCCGATGAATACCGTTAAAAGAAAATATAAAAGGAAACGAAAAATAAAGCAAATACATGCTGCATTCTAGGGAAATTTTGAGCTGAAATAATATGTATGACACACGCAATATTTGCGGGGACATTTTCGTGTTTTTTTTTTTTTTTTTAATTCTAGGTCCGAAATTAGGGGTGCGTCTTATACACGGGTGCGTCTTATACACGGAACTTTACGGTAGTCATCTACAAGAAGCCTAGTGTGCACACACAGTGGAATGGAATGGCATCTTTTGAATACTAAAATATCTGAATTTGTCTATGAAACAGGATGTGAACAACATTCTAGATACCACTGCGTATGAACAATATGTGCTTTAACACACAAATATATTTTTCTCTCTCTCACACTCTCTCCCTCTCTCTCTCTCTCTCTCTCTCTTTCTTTCTCTCTATTGTGTAGCAATAGGCACAGTTCTACTATTCATACTTTGGTGAAGAAGGAAATAGTATATCAAAACAAGGTGATAACATGGCAGCTGATCACGCGAGAAACCAAAGCATGTAATCCAGCCACAAAATCTAGAGCTTCTTCATCATCCTTCACATATGATGAAAATCAAATCCAGATGAATCAAGGAATTTCATAAATTCTTGGGCAAAGTACTATTGAATACATCATAAGTCTCACTATATCTTTCATAGAACAAAATCCTTCTATCAATTCTCTTCAAAACGAGAAATCTGGGCTCTGTTTTATCAAAAGATATAATCAATTATACATTTCCTTTACCACACAGGCTGCCATAGACTTATGATAGAAGTCAACTATATAATTGATTATAACTCTTCACCGAAATAAAACATGGCCCTGTTGTTATAAACATTTTACACCAACATAGCAGATGAAATGACCAGCTGGTGACAAGAAGAAAATCGATCTCAGTAAAATCTATAATCAAAATTTATATGTTCAGGTTGATGAAATGAATAATCAACCACTGTTATCAAACTTGATACTCACTTCCCACACAGTCAAATTTACTAAGGCAAAGGTGTGGTGACACAGTGGCATTTACAAGTAATCTTCACACAGAGTTGTAAGTTTTGATGGCGCCACTACGTCTTTTCTGATTTTTTTTATCTTGAGAAGAATTGAATACCCAAATTCACTGATTTGAAGTGAATATCAGGAATGCTTGCTGTTTATGGCATCACTGAATATCTACACAGAGCAGCTGCAGTCTAACACATCACATCATATCAGATCCATAGACGTCGAAATCAGGACACTAAAAGTGGTCCAGAGTTTCGGATATCTTGGCTTCTCTCCCACTGCCATCTCGGCCACAGAGGGCGGGCTTTCCTCGGATCAAACGTGGGGGGGGGGGGGGGGGAGTTTCGCCGCAAGTGAGGACTAGCAAGGGAGCAGTCCTCGGGCCATGGTGCTTAGCTGCACACATGCTTATCCTCTGCATCCGCGGTCTCCACGGCAACTACAGATCATCCCACCTCACTCAGTTGTGGTATGTCCTATTAAAAAACATTATCACCATTCCCATATAAACACTGTGAGGCGGAGCCTGCACGAAGGAAAACAACTTTTGGCGCAGCCAATCCTAGTACTATGGTTCTTGCGATGCTGCACCTGCGATGTGCATACCTGAACACACTGGCATCCAATGCAAATATTACACATTTGTCAAAAGTGTTTATAAAACATCACCTCCTGTGTATACTCATATGTTAATCCATCTGGCGTACATTTCACATAGTGCTCCTAAAAGATTGCAAATGCAAAATTACTCTCATACCTCTATTCCGTCTTTGGGTCTTGTCTTGTATCGTTATATTTCTTTTGGTAGCTCGCACAAACTGGAATGCACAAAAAAATCTGCGAAATACAACAGCACGTCCTAGAGCTAGTGACAGCGTATAGCGTTAAGTCCGCTCGCAGGGACGCCTCTGTACGCTGCAGGAAGTACGTCATGGGAGCTGCACGCATATTTAATCGTCTCCACAGAGATTGTTCGGAGTACACTCGCCTCCCTCATATTAGTCTCTCCTCGGGGGGCATCTTGAGGACGTTGTCCATCTCCACGAAGGAGCCGGACATCTCCTGCCGACTGGGGCTGTAGCTGCCCTGCGTCGCCCGCTTCTTCCTCACGGAGCACACGAAGCAGGAGATGAGGATGATGATGATGATGAGGATCACGCCCGCCGCGATGGACGCGCCGATGATGATCCACAGGTTGATAGGCGCCTGGTTCGATTTTGGCAAACGGGAGAGTGAGACAAAATCCATGGTAACACAGCAAGTCATTACAGCAAGCCTTTATTTCTTCAAAAAAAGTAATCACTTCACACTGGTTCACCTGTAACTGCCAAAGTCCTTACCTTCAATTTGGATACCATAGAAGTGATTCTTGAAATGGCAAAAATAACAATCCCAGCAGACCATACTTCTTCTTCTTCTTCTTCTAGGGTATGGCACAATGTGCCTGGTTGATACTGTTTAAGTTTGCAGACTATTGCTAGTACAAGATCATGTATGCAACATCACAAAATTTACAACTTACTATAGAGAATCAAATCAAACTGTAACAAATGATGCCAATGCTACTAAAAACTAGGTTATCATGAACAATATTTTTGAATGAAATGGGTTGCTTGGGTCTGAGGGAGACAGTGAAAGAATGTATATATCAACAATCTCAAGAGTAAGGACAAAGGTCATTGCTTGGTTGTATTCTTCCATCTATGCAATTTCACAAATCCCCCTCTACCCCCACACCCCTGCCTGAACACACCCTGGGGGCACCCACCTCTGTGCAATCCGTGCCACTGTAGCCGTTGACGCAATCGCACTTGTACGTCGAGCCAGCGTTGGAGCACTGGCCCCCGTTCTGGCAGGGGGCGCTGAAGCAGTGGTCCATCTCGTCGCACACCGTCCCGATAAAGCCGTCGGCGCACTCGCACTTAAAGCTGCCCGGCTCCTCTTGACATGTGCCCCCGTTCTGACAGAGCGTGGTGTCGTTACAGTCCGGATAGTCCACTGAGCAGTTTTTACCCAGAAAACCTAGAGATTGCAATGGAGGGGTGAAGGAAAAAAAGCATGTGACAGTTACATGCTTTTTTTGCAAGTGTCAACTAATACAAACTCCATTCATGTGAATTCATCTTCTGGGCCCCATACCACTCCATGTCAAGTTGTCAATACCACAAAAATCCTACCTACTCACTTGGCAATTTTTGTCATCCAGCAGCAAATGATAGAACTAAAAATAAAGAAACTATCAAAGAGGGGGGAAAACCACATCATTACTTTGCCTTGAGCAGATACATTCAATTGGAGACAGCAAATAAAAAATCAAAGGTAATTTATATGTGGTGAGCACTCTAACACAAAAAAAAGCAGTAACACAACTACATGTACATTTGTATTATCACTTCAGATAAGTTTAGTTTGCTGACTTTCGCAACTTTCCCATGAATTTGTAAATCACACAGCACCTGCTTCTTTCTTTTCTCATGCCATTCTCTATTCAATTATCACATTTTGACAGAGCAAGTGGCAGCTGTTCACAATCTACATGAGACAGGTTTAGACATGACACACACACACACACACACACATGATATAATTAGTAACAATTAGTAGCCCAAATCATACAGCGTGATCTGTTGAATGACAAGAAACTATTCTTTTTCTTTCTTTCTTTCTTTTTTCTTCTTTTGTTCAGGCTAAGAGTTACTGGTTGCTTAGAGAGAGTTATGAGTTCTTGCTCTCAATGTCAAAATTGACAACCTGTTTGTGGTGAGTGATGCCATTCTGAGGCCCCTGACTCGGAAAAAGAGACACATAAAATGTCTCTCTGCTCTTATCTTGTTAGCACATCAAATAATACCCTGTGCATAAGCTGCAATGTCAAGGCAAGATGATAGAATCAAATGTTGATAATAGCACGGATGGAAAGTTGATAAAAGTTGATGATAAAGACTGAACAAATTACTGCCAGAGATTATACGCTCGACCATGAAACTATCAAGTAGCAATTATCAAGCATTTTTTGACAAGCACTGTTGGCTTTCAGCTGCTCCCATTACAGTCACACCTGCACAGTTAACATATATGTACATCATTCTTGATTTAAGACTATCACCAAGCAGAGAACAGCAGAGAAGATATGCAACAGAACTTGCTCCGCTCAACTTTATGTCAACTATTAAAGCACAGGCTTCATCTTAGCTATGGATATTTGAATGATAGGAGAGTACAGACTGTTGAGGTCCAATTTGAGGGAGACTAGAGTCAAATCTGTATGAAAATTTGAAATAATAAAGATGTTGCTAAAATAAGATCACAGCAGCTTCAGCAAGATTCTGGCATGCACATTCTTTTCAACTTTCGTACGCCCTTGGCCCAGATGTGAACCAGATCTCGCCCACACCTGAGGAACCATATTACGAGGGGGGGGGGGGGGAGTCGGTCTTCTTAAAAGAGGGGATGTGCACGCCTGTTACAAGAAGCCAGGTGGGTCCTGTGCTAATAAGATTCCATGAGGCCCCCCCGGGTGGGAAGCGTGCTACATCCTGAATGGGTGATGCACTCGGGAGGTAATAACATCCCAGGCAGACTTAATCAAAGAATGGCCAAACACCTTGGCCTACGGCAAAATGACAGCAAGGTCAACACCCCACCCCAGCCCCCTACCCCCCCCCCCCCCCAAAAAAAAAAATCCACCCAAACATGTACAGAAACACATATACACACACACATACATTATACATCCTACTGCTCAAACCCGTAGATACCTACAATATCACTGTATCATCTCAATTCTATTCCAGAGTAAAACAACTTTCCTACTTTTCGGACACTGCAATAGGTACAATGATATGAGTCATATCATGAAATTATACTCAACAAATAAAGGGAAAAAAATAAAGGATGAGTGGCAGCTTTGGGAAGTAACCCAATTGAAGCGTCTTTGTCTTGCATGGTTGCACAAAAATGTCTTTTGATTTACCTCAGCTTGGCACATAGACACATACAAATGAAAGCACGGAGTAACTCACTATTCATGCCACACAGCAGGAAAATATTTCTTTACATCGTTTTTGAAGCACTAGTTCCTTCAGGCTGGAAATCTATGAAAACCAATATCCCATGGATCCCATATACAGTTGTACTTGGACAGACATCTTATCAAATCACTCCTAAATAGCAGTACAATATGGCATGAATGTTCACACAAAACAGACAAATCAAAACTGCCATTCACACATACCCTTGCACTTTAACACAGAAGAGTCAAGCAGTAGTATATATTCTTGTGTGCAAAGAGTTTGTAAAGCAAGCCACAGACATTAAAACATTGGTCAGCATGGCTGGGTCAAAATACTGAGTGCATCCTCAATGGGCCTTCTCTTAACCCACTTGACCGAGAAGTTTGACCCTTTTCTGGAACTGTGGCCATTTCAGTCCGTGAGCAAACATCTGTGGTGGCTCTTATCACTGTAGGGCAGGGAGATCCATGCTTGGTGTGATGTACAATGTATGGCACATTTCATGACAATGTTGCGGCACCTCTCTCAATCCTTATGCCAACAAAATCTTCCGGCCTCCCTCTCCTTACAAAAATCCTCAGTAGAGGCGCAGAACAAGCTACTGACCTTTCAGTGTTGATACTCCTTTGACCTGACAATTTATAGCCTGGGGGTTTTCAGTCCATTCAAATACTGCACAATCTTGATAAGGGCAGTACATTTGTGTGTTATACTTCCAGACCAGACTCTTAAACGGCACAAAATCACTCTTCTACAGCGCTGTGGCACCCTGGTACAGACAAGCATTCACAGATTTTCACAAATACCATGGTGCTTCAACTCCAGTCACCCTCTGACGATGACTCATATTGACAATGAAAACTAAAATCACTCAAACTTCCCCAACCTCTCAAGCCCCTCCCCCCTCCAGAACAAAGCAAAAACAACAACAACAACAACAACAAACAAAACACAAAACACACAAACAAATTAGACAACCGTACTTTTTTCCATACAACTTGTATTCTATATTCCTCAGCTGTGCTGCCTACCTTTTTCCTATGAAGCCTTTTACAGGTGTATGTGGGGTATTGCTCTACAACTGATACACATTAGCATGACAGGTATTTTTATGTGTCATAAATACATAGCTGTAAGAGCAATGAGTCTACCATTGGTATTTGGAAAAGAGCACAAAGTCCATGACGGGTCCAAATATCTCTCTTATGTACACAAAACTGACATTTCTACTTTGGAACGAAAAAATAATTCTCTATAAAATTAACATGTCTACATAGAATACACAAATAAAATTGATATTTCTATGTAGAATTAATGGATAATTTTCAAATTGACATTTTTACGTAGAAGTAACAGATTATTTCAAAAAATAAATAACATTTTTTGTAGAACTGAAACACGTTTCAAGTGGATCAATGCTTATCTGTACGTTTGTTTCCCTTGTTTTGATTTGTCTTGTGTTCAAACAGAGAGACAAATTATTAGAAACTAGCACAGTTAATCATTGCATTTTCCGCACTGCTGCCTCGCCCCAAAATGGCGACAGGATCTAAGACACAGCAAAAAAATACAAAATGAGAGAACCACAATAATTTTGATTCAACTTTCATTTTAAATGTTCAATTTAAGCAGAAAGACAGGGAAACTGACCAACAAGAACATTGCTTGATGGGACTAACACAGAGCTGCAATGATTTAGGCACCGCTGATGGCACATGAAGGGGTGCCACTGGTAGCTATGGGCAGAAAACTACCCTCAAATGTCTCCAATACAGCATAACTCTCCACATACTGTACATAATTTTACCCATACAATGGACACCACAAGAACAGAACAAGGTTCCACAAATGACTCCAAGGTTTCAGGCTTCATACCCAGGTTGCCACAGAAAAAAAACTGCCAGAAACAAACAAGCAAACAAACAAACAAAAAGCAAGCTGAAAATTTTTTCTCTCACCTTATATCCACAGCAAAAAACTTTTACAACTTCACTATGCACAGGTATGAGCCTCATAAAAACGACTATACATTGAGGCAAAATATCACCATGGTAGAGCATATGATTGTGGCCGCTAAATAACACTCCACAGCACTGCAACTCTACTCACACATACCACCCGCAGCATTCACTTCAGCATTATGTTTGTTTGTTGTTGTTTATTTCCTAAATATATAATTGTCATCAATTTTTCCTTTTTTTTTTGCAAAATACCCTTACATTTCAATGGGATGATGGATTCGTCTGCCCTGCAAACACAATGCATGCCTGAGCTCTAATCCTTTGTCACATAATAAATTGACAATAAATAGAATCAGGGCATGCATGGATCACAACGCTCTGAAAGAAACACCCAGGCCTTTCTTTGCCTGTATTCATCAACCTCTTCAGGTATGTCTGTCCGTCCTTCTTTTTTTTTTTCTTTATTAAATCTTTTGATCTCTTTGACAGACATCTTATCTTGTAAATCTTTCTGTCAGCATAATTCCAACACTTTTGTACATGAATGCTCCAAATCTTATTTGTTCAGTTTGATTTTAATTTTTTGTTTGTTTGTTTGTTTGTTTGTTTGTTTGTTTGTTTGTTTGTTTGTTTGTTTGTTTGTTTGTTTGTTTTTGCTCTGACTCATCAACTCACTCCAAGGTCCTCATTTTTTTTTTTGCCTTCCTCCTTTGTCTCACCACCTTCTTTTGCTTTTTTTTTTTCTCTCTTTCAACTGCTCAGCATTTCTTGCTACTCTGTTCCATCTTGCTATTCTCATACTCACTTTATACTTATTGTATTTATCTATCCACCTTTTATTAAATATTATTCATATACCAAAATACCGACCATTCCATCTATATATATCTACCTACCAATCAAACCATCTATCCAGCCATGTATCTATCCATCTATTAACCTACATATCAACATACCTATGAATCTATATCTATCTATTTACATATCTACTTATTAATCAAACCATCCATCAATCCATCTACATATCCATCTAATTATCTATACAACTACCAACATACGTACAAATCCATCTATTTATCTATCTGCACTTCTACCTACCTATAAAATCATCAATCCATCCATCTATCTATCCATCCATCAATCTATCTATTCTCTGTTATCTCCTTTCACTTCTAGGTGCCATCCTCAAGTCCACCCAACAGATGTTGTCTTCCCACAGCACACACACACACATAATTCCATTGATCCTTCAAAGCCGCTCAAAAGGCCGCATTTTGTCCTGCAAATCTTGACCTTGTCAAATTCTTCTAAGGACATCCCTTGCCATGTTCGCACACTTTTGCGTCACTAATATTTTCCGAATAGAATGCATGTGGGGAACGACCCCGATTCCATCTGTCATCAGACATACCGTTGCACAGCTTTTAACAAGCACAGACTTAGTGCTCTTCTGTTGACGCTTTGGCGACTCCAGATCCCCGGTGTGAATACTTCTCCCTTCCAGCCATCAAGGCACTAATTTGATTTGTCTCCATGAAAAGGAAGTGGCTTGTTTCACACTCAAACGAGCATTGAGAATATTCATGGGTTAGCTCAGGCCATAGAATCATTCCACCACCTCGACTGCTGTGGCTCAGAGGATAGATATGTCAACGGACTCATGAGGTTCTGGGTTCAAGTCTCCTAGCTATAGCTCTTGAGCCTAGTCCCACAGAGAGGACCATTAAAACACATTTACCCCCTAGTTGCCTGCTTACAAGCATTCATTGTTGCTCTAGTGGCCAAATGAAAATGTGTACACACACACACACCCACACAAGGAAAAAAATATACATATACATAAAAAAACTTACCAGAATCAGTGCAGTCACAAAAATAGTCGTTCTGCAAGTTCAGGCAGGGAGTATCATTCTCACATGGCTCTGATTCGCACTCGTTTATATCCAGTGTGCAGTTCTTGCCGGTCCAGCCTGGGGCACAGGTGCAGACATAGTCGTAAGGCAGGTCCGTACAGGAGGCTCCATTACCGCAGAACTCACTGTCGCAGTTTGGAAGTTCAATTTCGCACGTGACACCTTTCCATGGAGAGACAAAAACAACAAAAACAACATGATTATATCTTTTGAATCAATCTGTTTTTGAGGTGATAATTAGTTTTTAGGGGAGTTGCCTGTAGCTGCTCAATTATTGATCATGAATTCAATTCGTTTCACTTTTGCAGCATAAGGAAAGAGCACTTGAGATACCTCTTTCAGACAGCAGGGAGAATAATATTCCTAACGATCAATTATAAAACATTTGTCAAACCTTAATCAACAAGGAATGTAGGAGTCAAGTATGGGGTGCCAAGTGTAACATGGTCTCTTTCAACATAAAATCAGTCATTTCATCACTGAACTCACAATTTCATCAACAAAATTAGATTGTTATTTCATCAAAGAAATTGTCATTTCGTCAATGAAATGACCGATTTTGTGACAAAAGAGACCATGCAACACTTGGCACCCATGCTTTTCTCTAAGCTTATATCATTGAAGTTAGCCTATCCTCAAAAATAAGGATCACCTCCCGAACATAACTATCATATCCCGTGAGACATTTCAGCAAACAGATTTTCTGCAATATCAGGGGTCAAGAAATGAACTCGCTGACAACCTCACTGGTAAAAACATTAAAAGCAAAGCAATCCAGCAATCTTGTTGCCCTAATATAACAAGTGGAGAAAAAGTGAACGAATCATTTCATGTTATGATCAACCATTACATTTATATGCGGTACTGAATGTTTTATGGAATTCTTAGTAATTAACTAGATTGCTTCCTACTTTACTACACTTCTCTTGGTCAAATTTGACCTCAATCATTTTACTTTTTGAAAATAAAAAGCCTTGCATACAGTCCCATGATCCACTCAAGCGGAAACATTATTAATTTACAGTCTGGAAGCATGGCTACACATCAGCAATAACACTGTACCTCCATAGCCTGGAGCACAGGCACAGTAGAAGCGCTCCCGATCGGCCGTGCAGTTGCTGCCAGCCTGCTGGCACGGGTTGCTGTCGCACCAGTCGATCTCGTTCTCGCAGTACGTGGCGTTGAAGCCCGTCGGGCAGTCGCACTCGAACGAGAACGATCCGCTAACCAGCTCCTGTGAGCACAAGCCGCCGTTCCGGCAGGGCTCGTTCACGCACGGCCCTCTCAGCTCACAGCGATCGCCTGTTACATGGGGGATGAGGGGAGGAAAAACTATGAATGCATGAGGAGGACTGGAAAAAATATTGACTGGGCCTCATAAATGTACTCCACACAGAGGAATAATGGATTTTTCCATTCGTGGTATACAGAGATCTAATCAGCATATATGCCGAAATGCACTTTAGCTGTAATTTGCACAAAATATGGCAAACAATGACCTCATACCATACGTAACTTACAACAACAAAGAAAATACTAATTCAAAACAGTGCTTAATACTGAAAGCAAAACAACCTACATACTAACAGGTTGCCTTTCATTATACAAATGTATGTAAGCATACACTGTATAATTAGACTTTCGGCAGAAACATTCCTGATGCTCCGGCAGGCATCGCAAAGACAACTTGTCGAATTTTGCGAAGGCGCTTTGTTTACAATTGAAAAGAAGGCAAGAGGGTGACTGGTTGAAACAAGCCTAGGTCCCTTGTTTAGGCCAAAAAGGCTACAAGGCAACTTCTCAAAGCATGCCAATGCATTTTCTTTAAGTCAAGATGGCTATAAAGCAACTACTAGTAGTAGAAATTCCCCTGGGCACCCTGATAAAGACAAAGTAAGACAGCAACTTGATTACTACTCATCTAGGCACTTTGCTCGTGACGAAAAGGCAAGAAGCAACATTTTAAAAGCTCACCAGCAAATGCCTTGATCAAAACAAGAAGATAATATTTAAAGACCAGAAGGTAAAAAGGCAACATGTAAATGAAGCCCACCTACATGTACAGTAGGTGCTGTTTTCTCTGCATGAAAAGGCAAGGGAGCAACTTATTAAAACCAAGGTCCATGTTAAAACCCACCAAGGTACCTTGCTTTGGACTGAAAGGCAGAAGGGCGACCTTTTGTGTCCTTGCCAAGGCGAGTTTCAACAAAGTGCCTTCTTTTCAAACACTTGAGCTTCCGTGACATACATGTACTGCTCTAATTTTGCGCGACCGAAAAGCACATAAAGAAGAGCACACTACATTGGTTGATTGACGGTAACAATTCAATATTGAAAGCAATCCATTTTGTTTTTGTTTTTGTTTTCGGTCCCTCTTTAGGCAGAGAAAAGATGCAGAAACTACATAAAAAATTTAGGCCAGAAAAGCTCTGAAGAGAATCCACACTGAGCATTCTATCCACTCAAAATAGGGGCAGGTTGTTTGATGTCAGATTTCAAGAGTAATTCTATCACTTTCACTCACATGAATGAAGGTACTTCTTAAGGAAACTTAGGGCAATTAGTAATAGGGGATTGACTTGATTACAAAAAACAAGGAAACAGACACACAAACTAATACCACAATGAACATAAGACTTCTGTTACAACACCACAAAACACAACATTACAACACGAAAGATACACTATACATGAATCATAAAAAAATATCCGTGCCTTGTATTTCATCACCCTGTCATTTTGCTACAAGGATAAAAAAAAATGTTACTGAACGAATAAACAAAATTAAATTCTCAAACCTAAGTGCACACTGGTACTAATTATGCACAAGTAAAAAAATGCATAAAAACTACCATACAGAGAATCCTACAGAAATTACCATATCCAAATACAGGAGCTTTAAGAATGTATTACAACAATTGATGTATTTCTGACTTTCATAATTCCATGTATTTGGTAACTGACCAACTTTTCAGGTAAATGATTTTACATAAACCAGCCACACAACACAACAGTCACACCAGTCAATATTATTACTGTGTCTGAGGGTGAATTATTTGAGAACAGCGCACACACATTTCCTCAAAACAACAAAATTATGGTGCCAAGTACAAAAGAAAATGGAAAAAGTAAGCGATGCATCAGTGAGTTCATAACTAAAATAAAAAAGCACGCGTCAGGCTATTAAACTACACACACATTATATTACATCTTCATTATACCTATATAAAACAAGGCAGATTCTATCAGACCCTACTGGTACAGCCAAACTCGTCTAAAGTACACATTCATCAAGAACTGACAGATGGTACTGTGGCTATAAAACAGATTTGTAGTACAGTGGACTCTTCTTCTACGTCAGACCGAGGGCAAAGTTAAGATTCTAATCACAATGATTTCAGAATAATGATAATATCAATAATAATAATAATCCATAATAAAAAAAGTGTGAACAACTGTGGAAAAGATTAACTGCAATTGTAAAGCAAGATATTTTCATGGTAATAAATGTTTGCAAATTGGAGCCAATGGCCCTTGTCGCGGCATGAAATTTTTGTGAGTTGCCTCTAACATTCAATGTATATACATGCAGTGTAGACAAGAACTTTCATGTGCATTTTGATTTCACGAATCTTGGCTCTCGCAAAATTTGCGAAATTAAAATTGCATGTGAACATTCCTCAAAGGCAGAAAGGACCAACCAAGAAGAAGAAGAAAAAAATAGTGGCATCACTGACATACATGTATTCCACACTTTGTCAGTACTTCATTACATTCTGTCACTAACCATTGGCTAATCATCATAAACTGTCATATTTCCTTCACTCTCCCTGTCAAAAGTGAGGGTTAAGTGAGGAATTCTAGTCACAGAACCACTGCCTGAAGTAGATATGATCCCAATCGCACCCATCCCCCCCCCCCAAAAAAAAGAATAATGATGCAACCTTTGTATTTCACACCAACACTGCAGATTTAAATTTCAAATTACCATTTCGCAATGTTACATGAATGTTTTGCTGATGTTCGTTTTCAGCAGTTTGTAAAGATGTACTTTTATATATTACTATGTTAATAATCAGTGTTGATTTCATGACAATCTAAATATATTTTCATTTGTAACTATACAAAATTACGGACATATATTTAAAGGAAGAATTACCCAACTCATGTACATCTACATGTATATTCTATACCCAAAGGCCCAAATTCACGAAGGTGGTACAAATGAAACCATGGTTTAAACCATGGACAAAAACCATGGAGCGCCAAGTGTCGCACGGAATATTTTGTTACGAAATTGGTCATTTTGTCGACAAAATGACCGTTTCGTTAATGAAATTATCATTTCGTGAACGAAATGTTCATTTAGTTACAAAATGTTGTCATTTCGTTACAAAATAATTATTTCATCGATGAAATGACTGATTTCGTAACAAAATATTCCATGCGACACTTGGCGCTCCATGGTTTTTTGTCCATGATTTAAACCATGGTTTCATTTGTACCACCTTCGTGAATTCGGGCCAAAATGTTCAAATATCGTTTTATTTGTCTGCAACATCTCCATTAGAGGTACATCTTTCACCATAAAAGACTAAAACATTGACACACTTTCTCAATACATCGAACGATGTTAGCACACTTTTCTACAAAGAAAGGTAGAAAAAAAAACAGAGTGTGTTATCAAAAGTGTATAGCTGTCTTCAAGTGAATCTAGATATTACAGACTGTACATATCAGGACAATGTGCGCTGATACTTAGGCAGAAATGGGTGTTAATCATCAGAAATGCTATGTCTAATCTTAAAGCTGAACTACACCAGTCACTTGTTAGTGTTACCAGCCATCCAGGTTTAGTGCACTCACTGAAGTCACATAACATTTCATCGGCTGAAGGTCAGAAGGGCGCTAATAATGTGGTCTGAAACCTGCGGAGGAAGCGTCCTTCTGGCTCTCAGCTGTGACGCAACCATTTTCGAAGTTCTGTTTGTACTAACACATTCTGGCGACACATAAACTATACGGCACAGAATTTACGCAAGGATTACACAGAACAATGAACGAAAACACAGATGCATGATAGGCAGAAAACGAGAAGTTGATGATGATGACGACAAAAGAACAAAACAAAAGAATGGGAGAGAGAGAGTGTGTATATATACCTTGGGTAAACTCTACGCAGCTACAGGCCCAACTTGTGTTTCCATTCTCCGTGCGACACTCGCCTCCGTTAAGGCAAACCTCGGCCGTACAACGGGCCTCGGCACACGTAGGCCCCACGTACCCCACTGTGCAGTTGCACTCGAAATCGCCTCTCGCGGGATGGACGCACTCGCCCCCGTTTTGGCAAGGGTAGGAACCACATGGGGCATTCTCACATCGAAGGCCTATCAAATTTTGTTGTTGTTGTTTGTAGTGGGAGTTTGTAGGGGGAGGTGGCACAAGGGAAAATATTCCCACCAGAATTTTCAGAGTGAAACAGGTTGAATGTCACAATAATGTCACATGAGGGCAATATTTCATATTGGGTGTAAATGCAGTTTGAATTGGCAGAGAGTATAGGATTTGCCATCACAAAGAGGGGTCATTGAAGACCAAGAAAGTTGAGAATTGATGGGAGGAGCCAAGTACGAAGTGGGAGGAGTCAAATCAGAAGTGGGAGGGGAGAATAGAAGAAATGATCAAAGAGTTTAGAAACTTTCTGGATACTCGAACAATGCTATGCTAACACAAAATCAATTTGGGGAATCAAATCAACTGAAAATCAGAACTCCTACACAAATATCTAAACCATGCAACACTTGGGGGAAGAAATATGTATGGTTAAATCTTGTGGCTTAGTTAACAAGTGGAAGGAAAAAATACATGGTTCATCTTGGGGCTAAAGGGACAAAAGGTTGACCTCAATTTGCATCACAATACAACTTCCCTCATAACTTGGTTAGTAGGCATGCGCAAGTCAGTGGGTAGCATAAAAGGGTTATAGCAAAGGACAATTTCTTTTCGGGGGGGGGGGGGGGGGGGGGGCATGGCGCATCTCAATTTGCTTTGGATAGCGAAGTGTCGCAGTAAGTTGCTGATACGTCAGACGTGCTGCTATTTCAGGCAAGTGCCATCATTTGCCTGGACTGCCAGCATTGTATTGTAAAAAAATGAATAAATGAAAATATACATGGATGTTTTCCGTAGAATATTCCTTGACACAATATAAATTTATGGTAAATTTAGTTGTATGGGAGTGTGCAAGCATGTGTTTATGTACAAATTTGTGTTCGTGAGCAAATGAATGTCTGCCAATATAAACTAATTATAAAGAATTTTACCAAACTGTGGTGGACAATTTCTTTATGCAGTTTGTTTGTTTGTCATTTTCCATCTGAGAAGATGGCTGGATATCCCATATTCAGTTACGTTAAGCTGGTCTTCCATGGGGTCCAGTTGGATGTGAGGGGGGACCACTTCACCGGGTTAAACACCCTGTTCTTTGCGATGAATGAATGAAGCGGGATCTTTCACATGCATGAGTTGTTACTCTCTCATACACGGGACCTCCATTTTATGTCCTATCCGAGGGACAATGATATTTTGAAAAGTCCACACTTGATTGGTGTATAAGCCAGTTTCTGAGAGACAGAATTGAGTAAAGTATGAGTACATTGGGTTAACTTTCCTTTGCACACATTTGCGATGTTTTCTGTTCAAAGGTCGGTAAATATACATCATATAAAAATATTTACAATCTAGAATAGTCTATCTGGCAGCTTTGTAGCACATAGGGGTTATGGCGGAGGACAAATTTCTATGTTTCTGTTCAGAGTTCTGAATAGGTATACAAAAATATCTAGACAATTTAGATCAGCCAAAAATTGGCCAGCCAAAAGAATATATGCATCTGCCAATATATTTGGATGTGGCATTTGTTTGATGTTTGATGTTTGATATACATCATGTACAGATTGGTGTCAGGTGTCCATGTTTTAATCAATATGTGATGAGCTCTTGGCCTATTTCAATTGAGTACCAAAGGTAATGATGCCAATATTATGGTTTGATGTGAGAGTTTAAAGCTGTGGTCATGCCACACATTCATTTTATGCAGTGTTAAGCATCGCCGGCTGCGGTTGCAAATAACAATGCTGAAATCTTGGAAACAAAAGTTATGATGGTGACAATGAACAATGGATGATAATCATATAATCATGTTGAAAAGAAAAATGACTATATACCGGTAATGAAGAGTAATGGTTGTGCCTGCAGCAATGATGATGATAATGATGATGATTTCTAGCAGTGACAATGATGAGCTTTGTGTGGTAGATGAGATGTTGACTGATGAAGATGATGATGATGAAGATGATGATGATGATGATGATGATGATGATGATGATGATGATGATGATGATGATGACGACAGTGATGTTAAAAGGTATTGATGACAATGATGATGAAATCAAAGGCATGACAAGATGATGGAGATAACTTGACATTGATGTTGGTGATGATAATGATGATAAACTCTTGCCTAAAAGGAACATAAATGCAATGCTCAAAAGAGAATGCAGAGTTTGGAGATTAGTTTAAAGGGAAAATTGGAAAACGGGCAAGAGATACCCGACAGGCAATGAATGAACAAAACATCCATGGGACATTCATACTCACAGCACAAAAACAAACTGGTAGACATTCAGAGTAAACATACAGTAACTCTCCTAGTATTTTCTTTGTTATTAACTATTGTGTGCTTACATAATACACAACAAAACCCTATCTCTTTAAATTAGTCCTCAGCTGGTAAAATCATACCCTTTCCTTCCTGCATCAACAAGAATACTTAAAATGCCATGTATGAAGAACAAAATCAAAAGATAACCTATACTATAACAATAACAGGAAGTAGGCTAGTGTTGAGTGTAGAGACCAGCAGAGATGATTAGAGGTGCACAGATTATACTGTATACGCCATATATTTTGCGAGTCTAAATTTTCGCGAATCGGGACTTCCCGACATTTTCGCGAGTGGTTAAATTCGCGATCGTGGAGTCATGGACTGAACGGAGTAATGTGTACGTGTACGTCACATTCATATCTGCATTAGAGTCAATATTTTCGCATGTTTTTAATTTCGCGAATAGTAGCTGACTCGCGAAATTCGCGAAAATAAAAACCTCGCGAAATATTCGGCGTAGACAGTACCCAAAATGCATAACAAACCGACATCTATGTCCCTGTAGTAATCTTGCCAACCAAAAGTTCTGACAATGTGCTATCCATACACTAGCCATCTAATGCATACAGGCTCTTTGGGAAGTTGCTGCATAGACTTAATTGCTAAATATGAAAACTCCATTTTCTATGGTGAATCTATTTCATCAGAGCATAAGAAAAGCTGGTTGAATACTACCATTCACTGACAGTACATAATTAAAATCCCAGCTTTAATGAAGGCTTACATTTTGCAAAACAATCCCCCCCCCCCCCCTCCCCCCATCCATTCCTCCAGAAATCATTTGGTGCAAGAGCAGTTAATCACAGGGTTAACTGTTATCAAGTGCATTTTCCACTGTTTTGGTTAGACATTCATCAGTGTGCTATATTCATATGTGTTAGGTCGGCCAAAATGACACGGTGAAATAGGGATTTTTAAGACTATAAAAATTTTTGGGAGATTTCATTAGCATGACGAAATGTGAACAAGCTCTCCATCTCTTGGAGAATATTTACCAAGAAATAATGGAAGTGCAAAGTAAAGAGTCTGATGAATTCAAGGCAACGTTTTCAGTTTTGCAGATCTAAATTGACATCCCGTTCACAGTATTACATACATCTCTGACTGCAGACCAGGTAGTGAATAAAAAAAGTGTTATCCATACTTTTGTCTCCCTTGGTTTGCCCCACTTTATTTTAGTTGAATTGGCTTCCACTTTGTATGTGCAGTCTTAACCAATTTGAACAGCTACATTCGATTTTCCATGTCTGAGAAACAGCTACATTCGATTTTCCATGTCTGAGAAACAATCGACAGTGACTATGAGTCACATATTGCATCTGCAAAGAAAGAACACTCTATTGCGTTTTATATGCAAATCCGTTCCTGTTCCTGTGTCATTAAAGAAAAAAAAATTAAAACATTTTTCGAACTTTCAGAGAGTGCACATGCTTCATAATTAAGTGAATTAACTATCATGGGTAAGTCAGCCTTTATTACATATTTATGCTAATTTTCAGCAAAATGTGTGGATGTATGCCAAGTGGAAATTTGGCATAAAACTAATTGACACAATTCAGAACCCAAGAGTAATTTGAGGAAATCAAAAACAGAAAATGAAATCACTCACAAATGCTTTTCTTTCATAACTTCATGAATATATGCATGACAGAACATAATAACTTTAATGTAGCATATGCCTTTGTAGATCAGAATAAATAAAAAAATTCAGAACATCACATTGTAGGCACTAAGTCTCCACACTATAAAAAGAAACATATCAGTTCAACAATGATCACACCTGTCTGAGTACTCTGTTTTCACTCAGTGCAGTGTTATTCAGCAAGTTTTTGTATTCTGAAGGAATTTTTCTTCTTTTTTTCATCAGGAATCTGCACAACATTCACCTGAAGAATTAAAGTGAGCCAGATCTTTTATCTATCTCTCTCCCTCTTTCTCTCTCTCTCTCTCTCTCTTAAAAAAAAAGAAGAAAAGAGGGGGCTGATTTCATCATCAGAACTCTCTGTTTGGCTTGAACAGTTGAAACAAAACCTCTATTTTGTCATTTTGAACTTCTTCTTTTTTTTTACAAAAAAAAAAAAAGTAGCCAGCATGGGCACAGTTCTCACTTCTTGCACACGCCACAAAAACAAATATAAAAAACAAGAAAAGACTAAAAAAAAATATACCAAAATGCTGTTAAGATTTCAATATTAGTACGGAGTGCAGATTAATCATTACTTGTGCATGCCATGCTGGAGAAAAAAAAACAACAAACAAACAAAGATCTATTCATGGAAGACATGCAGGTTGTTATTACATGCAGAACCATCCTATCAGAGTCATTTCTATAACCATTTCAGAGACTCTTACAGCATAGCCTTCATACACTTCAGAAATGATAGGAAACACTGAACAATCATGTCCTTATACTGAACAAGTACAGCACAATTCCCTTTTTCTCTGCAGAGGGCAGCAAACAACAAAGATATGGATATACTCTTTTAATTCAAGATGAAATCTATAGAAAGATATGACAATGAATTGTGATATATTCCTCTGATTCATAAAATTATCACTTTCCGGTGTCCTGCATCAGACATTATAAGCATAAGAAGCACAACACAGAATCACACTTTTAGACATTTAAAAGCCTGACAAAACGCACGATTTGAGAAGAGTGTTTTACCAGAAGAGAAAATCCCTCATAATATAAATCCCTCATTACATATAATCTCAGCATCAAAGCACAAAAATGCAACCAGTCATCAGGAAGGCCCTGATAGAGACACAAACCCTGGAGCTGAGAGGAATGCAAAATAAGGCGATTTCAGCAAAATTTACTACAAAAATTGTAATTTGTTGAAAGATCCATAGTTTCAATCACTTCCTGTCCAAACAAAAAAGCCTTCAGGTGTTTTGTTGAACAACATCTTCCAATTTGTCCAAAGCAGATTCTTTAATTTGTCATAGAGTGGATGTCGTATTGAATGAGATTAAGTCAATGAGAGATGCTGGAAAAACTTATCAATTCACAAAATTACCAAACAAATTTGAAATCTCGATCATTTTGGGTGTTGCCTTGTTTTTTTTTTTTTAATACTCTTTTTTTTTTTTGAATTCCTACCTTCATAGCCTGAGGGGCAGTTACAGCTGAAACCGTTGACCTCGTCATTGCACGTTCCTGCGACACACGGACTGCTGGCGCATTCATCGATGTCGACTGCACAGGTTTGTCCTTCAAAACCTGCAAATATTTAGAGCACGGAAGTAATGCTTGTGCACAGTTTTGGTGGGGAAAACATCTCTTATAGCAAAGAATGACAAATAGCCATGCATACGTATAACAGGAGTAAGGTGAGAGGTGAGATTTATCAAAGATTATCAAGTATATAACATCATTCTCTTTCTGTACACTTACTTGTTGAAACATTTTTCACATCATTGATTGATTGATTGATTGATTGATTGATTGATTGATTGATTGATTGATTGATTGATTGATTGATTGATTGATTGATTGATTGATTGATTGTTTGATTGATTGATCGATCGATCGATCGATCGATTGATTGATTGATTGACTGATCGACTGATCGATTGATCGATCGATTGATTGATTGATTGATTGATTGATTGATTGATTGATTGATTGATTGATTGATTGATTGATCTATTTCTACTTGGCATTTCTTCTATTTCACAGTCACATGAATGAAGGCATCACTTATAATACGAGTATTGAGTAAAAGTCTTAAAGGCAAACACCATCAAAAGACAATATAATATGTACCTTCTCTAGCTCTCTGTGTTAAATACATGAATACTCTTTAGGATCAAATACGATCATACACCATTCGGGCACAGTTTCAAGAAAGTTGTCAGTCTCTGACAATTTCAGAAAAATCCTTGGTTTTGATTGGCTGAGAAGCTCTGGTCATTGATTGTTACTATCAAAACTTGTCAGAGCTGGCAAAATTTTCATGAGATGATACCCAGGTACACATACAGTTTGTACTGCTGTTAGCATGGCATGCCATCAGTAAGCTTCTGTAGCTATGTTTTGTAAATGCTGATTGAGCAGATCCAAGAGTGCAGAACAGGAATTATGCACTTGTACAAGTACCTGTATTTATATCTAGGAAAATAAATTTAGATCTGGAGATTTGACTAACATGTGAATGTAGATATTGGCATTAAAAGAAATTGAAATATTTGAAAAGTAAAGCAATGTCATTTGATTCAGGTATGGCAAGGGCTAACCAAGCAAGCAAATGAAAATTATCTAGGAGAACAGAACAACAAAATGCACACCTCTACACGGGGACAAAATCAAACAACCCTTGATATGCACTTTTGACAATGGTGTTGCCACAACATGCTATCATTGTTTAAATACTCCTAGCAGACATGTCTATTTTGCAGCACTCTTGTAACACACTGGTAAACAGCGGATCAAAAATATGGCTTGGCAAGATAACCAGAAAAGTACAAAGCACTTCTACACTTTCGCAATGTGACTGAAAGCAAGAATATTGGAATGATCATCACAGTAAGACCCCGTTTACAGTGCGGGGCTGGGCCGGGCCGCGCCCGAGCCGCGCCCGAGCCCTACCTCAATTGCGAGGCCGAGCCCCGCAATTTTGTCCGTTTACACTGCCGGGCTCGGCCGCGCTTTTGATTCAAACCTTTCAATATTTTGTCGTAGTGGCGCTCTGCTTGTAAACAAACGCAATTTGGTATTGTCTGGTTTTTCAGACCCTTTACCAACTGAATTCCGTGGCGACGAAGTCGCCGTTCAGGCAAAGTCCTTTGCCGAAGGAAAGAATCCTTTGCAGGACAAAACCACCTTAAACTATACTAGTTTTCGACGTTGAGGGGGTTAATATCCTGAATAGCGAAATAATACAGGTATCTATAGGGGGTTTGGAAGCCAGACTAAAATTGGCCGCTCATTTGGCCCAGTTTGCGTTTACACTGAGAAAAGGCTGGGCTCGGCCGCGGCTTGGCCGCGGCCGAGACCACCTCCAGAGCGAGGCCAAATGCGCGACCAATTTTGGCCTCGCATTTGGCCTTTTGCGCGTTTACACTGAAGCAGGGCTGGGCACGGCCGCGGCTCGGCCGCGGCCGAGCCTCGCACTGTAAACAGGGTCTAAGACTCATCACAGATTTCAATACATTGTATACTGTAAAAGTGGATATTTTCGCAAGAGTATTTTTTCGCACTTGGCTGGATAAGATGAATTTTGCATGTGTTTACTGCATACGCCATATATTTAGAGAGTCTAAATTTTTGCGATGGGGCTTCCCGACGATTTTGCAAGTGGTGAAATTCGCGATCATGGAGTCCAGTACTGAACGGAGGAATTGTATGCACGTACGTCACATTCATATCAGGATTAGAGTCAATATTTTTGTGCGCCTTTAATTCTGTGAAAAACAAAAACCTCATGAAATATTTGGCATATACAGTAATTCCACAGAATCAAGACATTAATCAGTAGGATTTATGACAAGCAATAATATTTGCCAGCTTTTTATTTTCGTGCCAGTTTCTCGTCTCATGAAAATTTCCACACCGCAAAAATTTCCGCTTAAGGACACACGAGAACTACGTGAAAATGATCTTTTTCACCACCCACCTGCTGCACACACACAGTTGTACTCAGCCACCCCGTCCTCACAGGTACCACCGTTCTCACACGTTACCCCCAGGCAGTCGTCGACGTTGGCGTCGCACAGATCTCCCTCGTACCCAGCGAGGCACGTGCAAACGTACGTCAGCTGCTGGTTGTCCGACATGCATGAGGCCCCGTTCTGGCACGTAACGTTCTGGCAGTAGTCGGTCTCGTAGGCGCACCTCGTCCCTTCGAAGCCGTCCACGCAGGCGCACATGAAAGCGTCTGTGCCTGGCTGGGCGCTGGGGTCGTCAGTGCAGGTGCCACCATTGAGGCAGGGATCGCCAGCGCACGTGGCAGACGTCTGGAACGATATAGGCATCGGAAATTTTGTAAAGGACAAGTTCACCTTAATATACGTGTGGATTGAGTGAATGCAGCAATATCAGCAAAACACATCAGTGAATGTTTGGGGAAAATCAGACAATCTTTTCAAAAGTTATGAATTCTTAAAGTTTCTGCGCAGTAATTGTTGGATTTCTAGAAGACTTCTAAGGAGTACGATGTCACATGCATAGAATGAGATAAGGAAAATAGAACAAAAATTCCCACAAAATTTTTTGCAAAAACTACACATTCCCTTGACTTGTAACTGATGATGTGACATTACTTCCCTTCCCTTCTGAAAGAGGCAAGTCGGTGCTCCTCTATCATGCAAGAAAAGTGAAAATATTTTGCATAGTTTCGTTATTTTTTTTCTCTATATTGTTCTATGCATGTAACATCACAAGCTTTTGTATAGTATTCTACTCACCCAGAAATGTTGG
Source organism: Diadema antillarum (assembly GCF_040938485.1). Taxonomy (NCBI): domain Eukaryota; kingdom Metazoa; phylum Echinodermata; class Echinoidea; order Diadematoida; family Diadematidae; genus Diadema; species Diadema antillarum. Next base: position 1,974,431 of record NW_027270924.1, read on the forward strand.
CAATGAAATTTCAAAATTCATAACTTGTGATCAGATTGTCCACTTTTCCTCAAACTTTCACTGACATGTTCTACTATTATTGTTGCATTCTCTCATTCCTTATGTATACTAAGGTGAACTTATCCTTTCATGGGCAGCCATCTCCATCAGTGTACCCTCCAAAGTCCGCAAAATTTCCTGTGTCCTTAACTCTTCATATCAACAAAATGGGCACGACATGTCTGCTTGGACAAGAAATGGCAAATTATAGCACTCCTTGAAAGTTTGTCAATTTCTGCCAGTGCATTTCAAACCAAATAGCATTCCCTGGTACAGAGTAGTTTACTTCATATTTTTTCAAACCCATTGATGAATGGACATGACATGACTCATCTCTGTCTTAACCTATCACATGATTTCTCCAAACTTATTGACACCTACACATGGAAGATATATGGGCTACGTATGTGTCAAGATACAAATGTAACTCTGGCTGGAAGTGGTATTAGATGTATTCTTTTCCTCAGCATCATAGAATCAGTGCAAGTGTTTGAAAATACTTGACTAAAAAAAAGAACAAAACATGATGACAAATCCATAATACTGGCAAGAAAGTGATTATCACCATCAAAATTATGCATTACTACAGCTTATTCACTTTTTCAAAATTTTGTTGGGGGAATAATTCTTCATCTTTTTCCTGTTGTGAAGAATTTTCAGGAATGTAGACTCACATTGAATTCACACATTCGTCCTGTGAACTCTGGTGCGCAGGAACAAATGAAACCATTCACGGCATCGTTGCACGTGCCGTCATTCAAGCACGGTGTCGACTCGCACTCGTCGATTTCTATGGAGCAGTTGAATCCTTCGTATCCTGGTAGGCAGGAGCAGTTGTAGCCATTCACCAAGTCATTGCAGGAAGAGCCAAATTGGCAGGGGTTGGAGAGACATTCATCGATCTCCGTCCCGCAGTCAGGGCCAGAGTAACCTGGAGCACACACGCAGCTGTAGGCATTCCAGTCATCGGTGCAGTTGGCACCGTTACGGCACGGGTTAGAATCGCAGACATCGGCACCGTCGGATCCGATGGTGACGCCGACCATCTCCTCCACAATGAACCGCTCTTCGACGGTGACGTTGTACGCCGACTCGTTGAAGAAAGGCAAGAGGAAGGTGCCGATCCGCACGTCGTTCAGGTTGCCTTCAAACGGCGTGTACATGGTGAAGTAGCGATTTTCAGTGAAGTTTGTGTTACCGAGATACACGGGTCCACTACCAGCGCCGACGATTACATCCTTTAGCGAACCCTCCTGCTGAACTGACACGGTATCATTACTGTCATCCAGTATCAAAATCACCTCAGATGACCCTATTTCAATTGTGACATCATGCCAGACACCATCTGCCACCCTGCTTGATGAGGACACATTAGCGGGGGTGCCAAGATCCAGGCGCACGAGGAGTCGAGAGGCGCGAATTTCTAGGGTGAGGAAGCGACCACTCAGGGAGTTGGAGGCGTGCAGCACAAGGCCGTCGCTTTGCCTGGTCCTGAGCATAAAGGATACCGTGTCAAGTTCCCTGGTTGCATTGATGGTGTTGTCATAGGTAATGATGCTTGACGTTCCATCAAACACTGCTGGGGTAACACCTGTACAGGAGGGGAAAAGCAAGACAAGTTTATCTTCAACCCCACATATGGTTCAGGAGGGATATATAACCTGAACAACAACAACAATAATTTTGTCTCTCTATCTGATATGAAAAAAAGATACTCAGTCACCTGAGTATCGCAAGTTCACCTTTCACGCAGTCACTAATCTAAATTATTCACAGCTCTACCAAAATTTGACCAGGTATTCTCAAGTTGAAGATGAAAATGTACAATAAGGGCCCACATTTTTTTAAGATTCCTTAATTTGGGGGGATTGGGGCCCCCTGGGGACCTCTGGGTGGGGCATGGTGCCCATTTTGATAAATTGACATCCTGATCCCCTAGGGATGCTACCTGCCAAGTCTGACGAAAATCCATCATGACGTTTTCAGGAAGAAGATGAAAATGTACAGTTCAGGCCCCCATTTGGACCTTTCTAACCCCCCCCCCCCCCCCCCCCCCTGCCCCCAAGAGGGGCACCCCTGGATCTGCTATGAACAAACTTGAAACTACAGTCATTAATGTACTCACTCATAGTATTACCTTAGCTCTATAACTTCTGATTCCAGAGAAGATTTTGAAAGATTCCTTCATTTTGGGGGTTTGGGCCCCCCTGGGGGCCCCCTGGGTGGGATATGGTGCCCATTTAAACAAATTGGTGGGGCATGGTGCCCATTTTAACAAATTGAGTTTCTATAACCCCCTAGGGATGCTACCTGCCAAGTTTGGTGAAGATGGGTCATGGGGTTCTCAAGAAGAAGATGAAAATGTACAATTTAGGCCCCATTAGGACCCCTCCCCACCCCCTCCCCTGGGTCCCAAGGGGGGCACCCCTGATTCTGCCATGAACAAACTTGAAACTGCAGTCATCAATGTACTAACTCATAGTATTAACTTTTATAGCTCTATCAAGTGCTTCTGGTTCTAGAGAGGAAGATTTTTACAGATTCCTTAATTTGGGGGGGGGGGGGGGGTTGGGCCCCCCTGGGGGCCCCTGGGTGGGGCATGGTGCCCATTTTCACAAATTGAGTTCCTAACCCCCTAGGGATGCTACCTGCCAAGTTTGATGAAAATCGGTCTTGGGGTTTTCAAGAAGAAGATGAAAATGTAAAAAGTTTACGCACGACGCACGACGCACGACAGATGCCGGACGCCGGACGAAGGGCAATCGCAATAGCTCACTTAAACCTTTGGCTCAGGTGAGCTAGAAACAGGAAGATTTAATCCATCCACTACAAAACAAAGAATCACGCCATTTTTTGACCATACTTGATGAAATTCTCTACATATAACAACATTTTGTAAGAACACTCACTTAGACAGCTGCCTACTTACAACACATGTACAGAAAGAACATTAAAAGGCTAATGAGAAATTTGGCAATAAAACATTGGCCAATACCCCTCTCCTTCATATTTTTCTTGAGTGCGTGTTCTCACATTTTTTTCAATACACTATTTTCCACATGTGTGTGATTTACAAGGAGCGATTTCTTCTTTTAACACCACATAAAGTTTGGGCAAGTGCTTCACCATACGCATTACCCTTTTGATCTTGAGAGAAGCAAGCCTTGGATGTAACAAGGGACTCCCCAATCATCCTGTACCTAAATAGAGTCAAACTTTTCACATGTGTAAGGAATTTTTCCACAAGATGCAGCAAATCACAGCATCACACCCTGCCACTGACCCCTGATTTCAAAACCACAAAGATGCGAAAGGACAGCATGACAATTGCCCTGAAGAAGCTGCATGCATGCCCTGCATACTGCCCTGCAAAATCTTTGGCAGAAGCCCAAACATGTTTCCAACAAATATTGATATTATATCCCATCCTGCCCTGTCACCTTCAATGAGTCAAGAAATCATCATAATCTTTTTTTTTTTTTAACTTAGCGTAGAATTGAACATTCACAGCATATCGCATTTGATTAAATTTCATACAATGTTCCTTGAAATACAACTTTTAAAGGTAAAATTTTAGCTGGTGTTAATGAATTTGCTCCCCTCGACACTTGATTTTATAATGAGATAGATCACAATGACAGACATTACAATTCTTGATGTTCTCGGCTACATATTTGCACACTTTTCATAATGAATATTATTTTCCATCCATCCTCACCCTAGCAGGACTCCTCTTTAGAAAAGCTGCAAAGAAAAGACCCCCTTATAGCCCCCTTTCCAGGAGACTTTCATTACGTCTTGCCTAAATAAGATTGTGGCAGTATACAAAATACAAAGAGGTGGACTTTAAATCTAGGTGAAATGATTACGAATAAATGTCGGTCATGTTGAGGAATGCACATTGATGCCTTCCTCTGTGTAATGCCCTTCCTGTCCTTACATTCAAATCCTCCGTCTCTGTCGACGCAAGTTGCCTCCGAGGGGCAGGGATCCGTGGAGCAGACCGTTTCCAGGGAACAGTTCTTCCCCCCGTAACCATTGGGGCAGTCGCACTCAAAGTCATTCCAGGTGATCTGGCACACGCCCCCGTTCTCGCACGGCTCCGGATTGCAGGTGTCGTCGCTGTTGCACATCTCCACCACGCCGGAGGAGCTCATCGCCATGGGGACGGAGTTGACCTCCACTCCCGGCAGGTTGTCTGGCAGTGGAAAGAACTCCAGGGAGTAGTTATTGAACTTCAGGTCCCACAGACAGCCTTTGAAGGGTTCAGAACCCTGGACGATGGCCGGTAGCGAGCCGTCAGTGAAATCGGGCACACCGCCCACAAACATCTCCCCAAAAGAGCCTCCAACTGGCAAGGCCGTCGTCTCGGACGAGGATGAATCCAGAGTGAGAGTGACCGAGCCTAGCGCCCACGTGAGTTCGAGGGTGTGGTACCTGCCATCCGACACCGCCCTGCTGACGCGGAGACTTTGGTTGGTTCCCCCGGAGGACACCTCTGCAAGGGCAGTGCTATTGTCCACGACCAGCGAAATGTAATCCGGGCCCGAGGCAGCAAAGAAGAGCAGTCCAGCTGCCTCCCTGGTGCGAAATATGACTCGTACGATGTGCTCATCCACAGAAACAGAGTAGCCTGAGATGTCAAAAATGGCATAGCTGGTTGTGTTCTCATAGCTGAAGGTGGCTTGAGTAAAACCTGCAAGGGGGAAAAAATAAGCATGTTCCATGTTGAGTACAACTATGTGCTTATCCAATTAAGAATGCATCTTAATTTCAGATTTATTTATTTTCTCTTTTTTTTTTTTGGTCTGCTTCTAGGTGAAATCCCTACATATACAGTAAATTTCAGCACCCCTTTTGGATTGGCTTTAAGAATGAACTTGGTTTTGTATCATGAACTTGTTACCGAACATTCCCTGAATTAAATAAATTGAGCTAATCAATTATTACCATGTAAAGTGTATCTTTTGAGTTTACAGTGTCACAAAAATTTACAAAATTAAAGTAACAAGTATCACCGGTGCTCTGTCTTGTCCAAACTGATAACATCAGCATCTCATCTGTCTAATTGGGTCTACTGACTTGTATATAAACATTTATTGACTTTCCTTTTACAAATGAACTTGAAAACAATGAATTACATTCTCAACTACTAAATAATCAGCAAATTAGCAAAGATGTCTTCTATGGAAGAAGGGGTTTTAATGGCTGGGCTTTAAAGTACAAAAGTGAATTGTATCATTTTGGTTTAAACCATTGGGAGGATTGTAACGTCATGACATCGTCAACTCATTTAATTCACATAGTTATGACTAATAATCACTCTTGCATGAAAACACATGAAAAATGTAAAATGCCAACATTTTTCACTTTAAAACTCATTTTAACCAATAATTTTTCTTTCTGTTCATTTGATTCTGTCTCGTTTGTACTAACGCCCACTTCATCTTGAATAACAGTTCCAATTAAGTTACGCTCAAGACTTACTAGTTTCACAGCTGAAAGCTGTGTATCCCAGTTGGCAGTCACAGGAATAGGTCCACCAGAGATCGGTACAAGAGCCCCTGCCGTTACAAGGATCGGGCTGGCACTGTGCCACCCTGCTGCACCCGACCTCGGGATCATCCCCTGCGCCGTTCGACAACAGCGGATTTCCGCTGTCATCTCCAAGGAAAATGTCCCGCATGCAGCCAGTGAAGGGCATGTTGTCGGAGCCAGCGAGGTCGTTCGATGTAGGGGCATGCCCGAAGTAGACAAAACTGAAAGGCCCGATATCCTCACTGAAAGTCACCATGTCACTGCAGAGACCCGCGTCGCATGATTCAGACGTGACATTCAGGGCCATGTGTGAGCCAGAGGACAAACTTACTTCCACGGTGTGCCACTCACCATCATTCAGGCCGGAACCGATTTCGATGCGATAAGGGGAAGGGGCAGTACTATCTCTGACGCTTAGAGAGAGTCTCCCTTCCAGCAGTTCAAGAACTAAAGTGTCGCCGAATGAACTTCCCAGGAGCAGATGACCGTTGGGGATAGTTGTAGCAAAGGAGAATGTGAACTGGAAAGGAGTATCTGTAGATGAGAATCCATAGCGCAGATACTTGTCTTCTGTCCCTCGGAAACTAGATGCTGTGTTCACGTCACACAGGTTTCCCGTAAATCCCGCCGTGCACAAGCAGGTGAACTCTTGACTGCTCTGAGCCTCATCATAATACGGATCGCAGGTGGCACCGTTCTGGCACTGGGTGTTACCGATGCAGGCAGTCAGTGCCACGTCACACTGGCTGCTACCCCAGCCCTCCGTGCAGTGGCACCGAAAGGCATTGACCAGGTCCTCGCACGTGCCGCCATTCCTGCATGGGTCTGAGGCGCACTCGTTGATGTTGTTTTCGCAAGTCGTGCCGTCATAGCCGGCGGTGCAATTGCAGGTGTAGCCGTTGACACCGTCGATGCACTCGCCGTTCTGGCAGGGCATGGAGGCGCACTCGTTGATGTTGATCTCACAGTTCACACCACTGTAGCCTGCCATGCAGACGCACACAAATCCACTGGCATTTGAATACTGGAACACATCTGGGAGGTACTGCTGATACGGGCTGTCATAGAGCGTCTGGTTGGAAAGTTCAAGGCATGTCCCTCCATTGTCGCAGGGACTCGAGGCACATTCAGGAATATCGATCTCACAGTCCACACCCTCATAGCCATCGAAACAGGAGCAGTTGTAATACTTGATGCCGTCGACACAAGTGGCATTATTTTGGCAGGGGGAGGACGCGCAGTCATCAATGTTGTCGTCACAGAAGAGCCCCTCAAATCCTGTATCTGTGCAGTCGCAGGTGAAACTACAGAGAAAAGACAAAAACAAATCATTTCATTGGATTCACAGTCACAGCTACATACCTCTCATATGTTTCACAAGAAAAAACAGCTACAGCTAACAAACAATAAAATTTCATACTGCCACAATCATATCTACAGTGTACTACCTTTCCACTTTGTGAATTATCAAGGGTGGCAATTTCATATAAAACAGCTTATTACAACAAAACATGAAGAAATGGATAGTTGCATAAACACTGATCAATTCAGTGCTTATTTATGTCGATGTAGGGCAATTTTTAAATCAGTTGCAATAAAAACATGTCTACGAAAGAATTTCATCAATTTTAATAAGGGGATAGTTTATGCTTCTCCCATTTGAACTTGCCTTCTCAGACTATTGACTAAATGCCCTTGTATGAATCTAACCAAATTTCTAATATCATCATAGAAAGCTTTAATTGCAATAGAAAGCTAAAAGTAAGTTCTCAAATATTACAACCCAACACGAAGCAAAATTATTAGTATGGCATTTAGAATCATATGTATACACGTAAAAATATCTCCCGGAGGAGTTGTCAGCTTCAGAAGACAACATGGCCGCTTATCAGTACAAGGGAACTTGGAGAATGGCATAATTATAAAATATACACTATACCTGGGTATATCTAAACATCAGTGCTATCAAAAGGCGATACCTTTGAAATCACACTTGAACATAAAAGCAAATCAACACTGACAGATCTGTGCAAATTTGCAGGGGTAGCAAGAATTTACAGAACAATAAAAAAAACCATGTCCATTACGGGGCCATCCAAAAGGAAAAGAATGGTGCAACCACTTGAAAAGCACAACAGCACTAACACAGCGAGAAGGGGGAGGGTGAAGCAACAGCGCAGATGAAAGGGAATACAAGAAAAAGAGAGCGACCACATCACACAGAAACTTCCAACAACTTAAACTAAAAACTCACATACAAACATGTGCAGACATCTTTGATGGTTTCTGTGGCTGTAGAACTTTGGGTGGTAGAAGGCTTAAGGGTGCACCACGTATAACGGTGCACCACATACAGCATGAATACGTGGTGCACCGTTAAGCCTTCTACTACCGTCCGAACGTATGTACAGTAGCTTGCACAAGTACAGCGTAGAATATCCTTTACTCAACAGTATAAGATCCTGATCATGACATCAAAGGGTGCATACAGGACTGATATGGGGATGGGGGGGGGGGGGATAAAAGGGGAAATAGAGAAGTCCTTACCTATTAAAACTACTAGAAGCAACCCAGTTTGTCTGGACACTAATTGAACATACAGCCGACTTGTTCAAATTTCACACTCACACAAAACAGGCAGAAGCCATAAAAACAGGAAGATTCCAGAAAACCAGGAATGAACTTCCATGTGAGAAAATGTATTGCCTTTGACTCTGACATCACTGTTATACCTTGAAGCAGCTTTCCACTTTTCTTGAGAATACCACAACAGAGCATTCTGATCTCTGATCACCACTTCATGGCTTGAGAGGACAACACTGCTTGGAAAACCCTTCATAACTGTACAGAATAAGCTGATATTTTTGCACACAAGATACAGTAGACTCCCGTTATATAACGAAGTCTTCAGGACCGGCAGTTTTCTTTCGTGACATCGAGATTTCGTTATATCCAAAAAATAAACAGTAAAAATACATAGAGTGGATAATTTTGCCACCTGAATTTTCACTTCATTGTAACAGGAATTTTGTTATAACCATGTTCATTTTAACGGAGTGCACTGTATTTCAAATGAGCAGGTCACGGACATTTCAGAACTTTCTCATGCATTCTTTCATTATGACGAAACTTTCTCTTTCCTGCCTATTCAAACACTTCATTTACCAAAGTTATCATGCATACTGGGAAAGGATTCCCCCCCCCCCCCCCCCCCATTCTACTACAACCTTTGTGGCTTTTTGTTCACCCTAATGGTATGATCCCTTCCCAGACTGGCATACATTTTACATGCAGATTTAGACAGGGAACGCACAGTGCTCCTTTCCTCTCCTTTTCCCACTGGCATACTGTATTTGCAATGCATGGGAATCTCCACACTGTTACAGCCGAATGGATTTGTCTATTTACACAGTATACATAGAGACTGGCCAAGTTGGGGGGGGGGGGAGGGGTAGGGAGGGGGGCTCAGCTGAATGAAAATGAGGCATCTTGGCAAGCTGGAGTTGACCCTAGCCTACAAGAGTCTGCAAGCCCTTAAACTTTGTAGAGGAAGTAACCAGGTTCCCCACAGGCATGGTGTAAACTGTACATGGGCACTCAAGAGGTTAACTTGAGATTCAAGGGCTTTTTTCATCCTTAATAACACAACTGGCAATATTTGCCGACATGCAGAATTTAATACAACCTGCACTACAAGCTGCCACAAGACTGTTTACCACAATCCAGGAAACAGCGCAAACTTTTGGGCTACCAGGAACCTGTGCACTTGCATACTAACTCTCGTGCTACACTGCAGCCATCTTTTTTTTTTTTCGTTCTTTCTTTCTTCTTCTTCTTTGTTTACTTGTGCAATGTACAAACACAGAAAGGAAGAGATTATTGCATTCTCATCAAATATTCCCTGCAGGGGACATTTCGTATACCAGGGTGTACCGCTGGCACAGTCTGCAGTGTTCTGTGTTCGCACAGTACGTCGGAAAAGAAAGTGAGAGGGGCAGTGCATGATGGGAAAAAGGTGACAGCAGAGGGGGTACATGTATCATGGGATATAGCCAGTATTATAAAATGGGTTCAAGAATGTAGCCAATTGGAAGCGCTGAAATGAGTCACGTGTGCGTGCATTATTTTCTTCAGGTAAGCACTAAGAAGAGTCTCTCTTCCACCTCCCTGGCCTGACGTACGTCACAATGTTTTACACTAGCAGTGCGCACTCAATCAGTTGTTACAAGTGCGTCACGCGCTACTATACGCGCTGTCAATCCTGTAAACAACTTCTAGTTCGGGCCGCGGGCTGCCACAACAGCCGGCGGCCTTTCTTGTGCATACGTACGTGGCGTACGTATACTCTTATACGTACGTACAGTACTTATGTGCGGGATTTCCGAGTGCGACGTGCGTAAATGTTTGGGACGAACATCTTCGGACATCTTGACTTTTGAGCGAGTGCTACATGTAGCTGACTGGTATTGACCCACAAAGGTACGTGAATAATGCTGTTAGTTTTCGACCCATTTTATAAAACAAATGATGCACAGGATTATTTCGTGGCGTTAGTGAAGGTGCGGCTCACTCTCGAGTATTGACAACGGTTGCAAACATGCACTCGGCTGCGCCTCGTGCATGTCGCACCATTGTCAATACTCTCGAGCGCGCCGCACCTTCACTAACACACTCTATCCTGTGCATCATTAGTATAGCAGCGGGGGGAATCCTGATGGTATTTTAACTCTTAACGTGCCATGGTCGCCGAACAGCGACCTTAGTCCTGACGTGCCATGGTCGCCGATCGGCGACTAAGAACAGCGAGAAAAGCATTGATCATTTAAGTTCTTGTGGTACCGTAATGTGTTACACCAAGCAACTGCCAATGATATGTACTGGTAGCTGATTATCATAGCAATCGTTTCCACTAAAAATATGAGCATGCTTACATTGGAAAATTTTGAGTAAATACACGATTTTTCAGCTAGATGTATTTTTTTCACATCGGGAAAATCAGCAGCGGGCGCACCCTCTGCGAGATGTGTATGGATCAAAAGTCTCATAGGTAAACCACGCGTGTGTATGCTATTGACTCTGCGTGTATTGTCTATGCGGTTCCACTCGCATTGTTCCGCTTGGACGCTGTCCTGCGGGAAGCTGCTTTGATTTTGTCCCTCAAAGAGGGTCAGCTTTCGTTCGTCGGTCAAGTCTTTCATCCTCTTGTTTTGGTGAACGTCACTAATCGTCCCCACGCTAGCATAGGAATTGCGCGTGGGCAAAGGCCTGCCGATTTCAATAGAGTACGCCCGCCCGCGGTCCGCGTAGACAAAAGGAGGATTAGCTGGTTCTTCCTTCTCAGGTGGACAAAAGACACTATTCCAGGGCCCGGGACAATTACTTTAGTTTCAAATACAGGATCTGGGACTAAAGGACTCAGATTTGGGAATGAATTACTGAGGCAAAAAGAGAAATTGCTAGGACAAAATAAACTGCTAGTATCTTTGGAATCATACAATTCTAGAAGGCAATTTTGTTATCGTTTGAAAGAGGAGATGTTGCTCTAAAACTTTCTCACAGAGTCAAGGGAGCGTTCCATTGAAGAAAAAACAAGACTGACTCTTTTTTTCCATACTACACAAAAATTTCTAATAATTTTTTTGATGTATCAAATATTTCTGCAATATTTCAGATTCAGATAGATATTGTGGCAAACTGACTGCATGACGCGAAAGAGCAAACATTTCTTGATATATCTTCTGTAGAACTCAATTCAAAACAGTCAATAGTTTCAGAGATATGACGGTTTTGAATTTCATTGTCTGTCCAGTTTCGAAACGTTCTGGCGTTAGGTAAAAACCTCTGGCACGTTAGGGGTTTTGGGCCTGGCACATTAAGAGTTAAAGAGAACTCTTTCCATCCTCAGCACAAGGTGTCGACCAGCTATCTTCCTGTGTTAAAAGAAGACACCAATACCATCCCCTTTCTCTTTCTCCCACCGCAACCTGTCAAAGTCTGTCTCACCCTTTTCTCCTGAATCATGCAAAAGTATCTCCTTTTACCACCTTCTACGCAATACCACTTTTTGTGACTCGCTTTTAACCATGAACTACTTTCTTTTGTCTGTTTATTTCTTCACCATGCTGCCCTCTCACTATTCTATTCAGAAGCACTGCACACACAAACAACAGACCACAAACTTAAAGAAAACTTTAGAATTTCTGTGGAAGTAGCAGAAGAGGGTGGCTTAAGAGGGCAAACATTGAGGGACGCAAAGGAAGAATACACACATAGGAAAAACAACAACAACGCAGTCACTTACCCAGAACGAGATCTGCAGCGCAACATTTAAACAGAGGAGGCGAGAAGAATGACAGATGCACAAAATGATATAAAATGATTGGGCAATTGAAGGGTGGAAACTCAGGAGAAGGAGGAAATGGGAAAAAGGGGGAGGCAGAGGTACATATATAGAGAAAAGACTGGAACTTGGACTATGATGGAGGAACAGAAACTTCTTCTTTTTTAAACCATCTGCTTGATCTTGTCTTTGAAAAACCTGGAAATTGCAATATTAGTCAGATCGGGGCTACAGCACACTGTTTCTGTTCCGTCTTTTGCAATTCTTTCAAATCTACAAATGAGTGTGCTTTAATATGAGAAAGCAGCAGAAACAAACCACATTGCAAGAGGCTTTTATTTTTTTTTCTTTCTCTCACTGTATGAACATTGAAGCACATTATCAATTCTCTCTCTTAACTACCGGTAAAGATCACCGCTACAGGCAAATTTGCAGGATAGAATTCAAATATTACTGCACCTGTGGTATTTTTGTTCAGTGACAATACACCAATGAGATGGTGCCATTTCATCCAAATTTTGAAAAAAAGGATCAAGCAAAATATTTTCATTTATACCTATGTAAATCCTCCATGAACGCTTAATGAAATGGATAGATTTCACACGATGCATCATTCATTTGAAATGAAAGCAGTCAGCCTGAAATCATAAAGAGCATTGCACCAAATAGAAAAGAGCACAAATGGCTTCTGCAAATCCCCTTTTGTAAATGAACTGCAAACTCATGTCAAACATAGTATTGTCTATGAATCAAAATGACAGCAATGATGTGAAGAATAGCACATGTGAGAGCAGACAGCTCTCGACAGATAATCGAGAGAGGCATTGCTTTAAAGACAGCTAGTGCTGAGGTTCAAATCACAAACATCTTGAAAATAAATTTGGCACTTCTGAGAAAGAAATCTCTTATTGTTTGGGGAAGGGGTTGTGTGCATGTGTATTTCTATACATGTGTATTAAAGGACAAGTTCACCTTCATAAACATGAGGATTGAGAAAATGCAACAATATTAGTAGAAGTTTGAGGAAAATTGGACAATCGATGCAAAAGTTATGAATTTTTAAAATTTTTGTGTTGGAACTGCTAAATGAGGAGACTACTACAGCTTTTGAGTCATATGCATACAACAGTATAAAGAAAATATAAAAGAAAATTCAACATATTTTCATTTTTTTCGCATAATAAAAGAGCAATTGACTTGCCTCTTTCTAAGGGCAGGGGGAATAATATTACCCATAACATGTATCGGTAACGAGTCAGGGGAATGTGTACTTTTTTCAAAAGATGGAATTTTGTGAAATTCTCTTTAAATTTTCCTTATATTGTTGTACGCATGTGACATCTAAGTTATTCATACAATGCAGTAGTCTTCTCATCCAGCGGGTACTGCACAAAAACTTCAAAAAATCATAACTTTTGAACGGATTGTCTGATTTTCCTCAAACTTTCAATGATGTGTTCTACTAATATTGCTACATTCTCTCAATCCTTATGTTTATGAAGGTGAACTTGTCCTTTAAGAACAGATAGTGTATCAAACTAAAGAGGCCGCCATCCAACTCAAGCTTCAGCTTAAGACGACGGTCTCCTGCATTTTATATCTATTAACTCGATTGAATAATCAACGATTTTCCAATTGATTTTTGTATGATTATAATTTACATATATACAATATTTCATAATTGGTACGTTATGACTGTATTTCTATTCATCTTGTATGGGATATAATATGAATAGTATTGGAAAATTGTTTGTTATGTTGTATATACTTTGTGAAAAATGCAGAAATGAATTAAATCAAATCAAACCAATCTGAAGAATGCACAATGAACAACTCCATTAGAGTCTCAGAAACTTAAAGCGCTCGCCCATATTAAAGGCCTCGATATAACAGACACTAGAAATGTCGCTATGGCGACTGGTATGCCTCCGCCATAATGCATGATTCTCCTAATAGGTCTAGATAGTCCATGTGGACAATGTGTGATTACATTTTCACAAAACTGGCAAAATATTGAAATGACAAGTTTGTCAGAAATGTGTTAAATGTTCACCTTCCTTGAACTTGGTTTAATTGGATGAATAGGAGAGCATGTATTTGGGGATTTAAGGACTTTAACTTGACTTTGACCCATTCATACATTTATGCATTGAGTAATTTTCATGGTACCGGTATGGAGAAAAAGTGCAATTTCTGTACTGAATAGTAAATTGTTACCATGTTCATCTGGCCTTAGACCCTAAAATTCATAAGATAATCACTTTCAGGTAGAACATGCATAGATATGCAGTAGGTTTCACGATAAATTGAGCCACTTCCGAGATATGGAGGAAAAAGTTAGTTCAGCACTTTCACTTGATCTTTGACCTTTTGACCTTTGAGGCAATAAAAAAAGAAAAAAAAACTCTCCAGAGAATTTCTATTAGGTTACACATGCATACACCAAGTGTAAAAAAAAAAATACTAATCCTGCTGGCATTGCATGAACATGAGGGAAATAGTAAAATTTTGAAGTGTTGCACTTGACCTTTGACCCCTGACCTTTGACCCCATGAACCCTACATTCTCTAGATAATCACTGCCAGTCAGTACATGTATATATACTATGTTCCATGAAGATACCTTGAACAATTTTCCAATTTACAGAGAAAAAAAAGAAGTTTTAATACTTTTACTCGACCTTTTGACCTTTGACCTTTGACCTCATGACCCAAACTTTCACCAGAGAATCTAAATTGGGTAATACATGTATACACTAAGTTTCAAGAAAATATCTTCTGGCATTGCATAGATATGGTGGAAATAGTGAAATTTTATGTATTTGACCTTGACCTTTTGACCTTTGACCTTGAGCACATGCACCCAAAAGTTGATAGGCACAACTTCACCCCCTAATACACATACATGCCAAGTTTCATCAGGATACCTCAACAGCTTTTGATAGTTACCTTGTCCACAAAATTCATTACGGACGGACGGAAGGACGGACGGAAGGAAGGACGGACGGACGGACGGACGGACGGAAGGACGGACGGACGGACGGACAACCCGAAAACATAATGCCTCCGGCACCACTTCGTGGCGGAGGCATAAAAAAGAGCCTGCAGTACTCCATCACCAATAAAAGTTCATGCAAACAGTGACGAATGACAAACAT
This sequence comes from Diadema antillarum, assembly GCF_040938485.1. Classification (NCBI taxonomy): domain Eukaryota; kingdom Metazoa; phylum Echinodermata; class Echinoidea; order Diadematoida; family Diadematidae; genus Diadema; species Diadema antillarum. The sequence continues at coordinate 1,989,505 of NW_027270924.1, forward strand.
CACTGCAATTATCATTTTTATTCATTGCGCATTTGTACGTAAGCTTAACTGTGTGACTGTGCGTACATCTGTATGAGTGGTTGACATTTCTTGGAGTATCACTATCTAACTGCACAGTACACACTAAAAATCAAAACTCATGACAGATAGAGACAGCCAACAAATGGTTTTCTTTGCCTCACTGAGATTCCAACTTACAATTAAAGGTCCTGTTTACCAATGAGAGCAGTGATTTACAAACTGTTCAAGTTATCACACTTGATGCATATGTGTAGGTCAGTTGTATTACAAAACATTCTACCAAATAAAAAATTGCAATAAAGCCTACAATGTAAGGAGACATTACTATTTTTCTCAATAAACCATATGTAACTGTGGATGGTTTATTCTAGAAACAATTAAATTACAACTGTTGCTCATATTTTGGATATATTTAATATTGACTATACTGATTAACATTTTTACATTGGTTGTTTCTATCCCTAACCCACCTCTTAGAACTGTTTTGAAGCACTAAAGGTGGGTTTTGTTTCATCTGCAAATGGTAAATTATGCCTTTAAATATTTTCACATAATGCCAGCCTTACATTTGCAAAAAGATCACCCAATCAAGGAAATACATTGTAAATGTCCCTGATACAAGTAATGTTCCAGGCAGAGACATGAGACACACATGGAGATTGTTTGAGGTTGTTTGCTTCTTTAATACTCCCAATTTATTCATTTATTTATTCTATTTTTTTGGGAGGGAGGGAACTGAGAGGAGCTAAAGGTGACAAAATTTCTAATGTCTAATGATCAAGTTTGGTCTCCAAATGATATCCAATGGCTAATGTGATTGCCTATGAAAGGAGTGGCATGAAAGCTATGAGAATGGGGTGGAGTTGAGGGTGGCTAAAGATGGCACAAAAAAAAATCAGGATGTGTATGATATTTGAAAAGGCATTGTGTTGGTTGGCAAAGTAGGTATGGCAAATGTGAAGTCATGCCACCAGGTTCTTACTATTTCAATTGACAGGCTTTTGAAAGTGGGAAAATATCCACACATGTCTACGGAAGCATAAACAGAAACACTCACTGCAGTCACTGGAAAAAAAAATTCCAGCGGAACTTTGGGTCTAGAAGAAGAGCATCCTTACCCATCAACTTCATCGATGCATTCGCCCCCATTGCTGCAGGGGTTGGAGGCGCACTCGTTGATGTTCTGCTCGCAGTTTGTGCCGTTGAAGCCTGCCGCACACTGACACTCGTAGGAATTTGTCAGGTCCTTGCAGGTGGCGTTGTTGACGCAGGGGGAGGACTCGCACTCGTCGATGTCCGTCCCACAGGTGGCGTCGGTGTAGCCGGGGGCGCAGTCGCACCTGTGGCCCTGTGCGAGATCTACGCACGTCGCTCCATTCTCGCATGTTTTGAACTGGGCGGAGCAAGTGTCCAAGTCAATTTGACATGTTTCACCCTCAAACTCATTGGGACAAAAGCACTCAAATCCGTTCACGCCATCACGGCAGATACCGCCATTCTGACAAGGATTAGGGTCGCACTCATCAATGTTAATTTCACAGAGGTCCCCCTCGAACCCAGCTGCACAGGTACAGTTGATAACCCCCTGCTCCGAGGTGCAAGTGGCGCCGTTCTGGCACGGTGTTGCGTAGGAGCACAGGTTCTCGGTGCAGTCAACGCCGTAGTTACCCGCCGTGCAGTTGCAGTAGTAGCCGCCAAGCGTGTCGGTGCAGACGCCCGAGTTCTGGCAGGGGCTGTTGGAGCATTCGTCATCGGGCTGCTCACACCGCAAGCCAGTGTACCCCGTAGAGGTGCAATCACAGCTGTAGTTATTCACAGCATCCTGGCATGTACCACCATTTAAACATGGATTTACCTCGCAGTCATCAATGTTGGTATCACACGTAGATCCATTATAACCTGAGGGGGCAAGCAGCAGCAAAACATATTGTTTTTTAAATTCTTTTGCTTTTATATCACTGTTTAAATGGCTTTGCTCTGCAACATAACACTGATCTGGTCAACCAATACATTCCCTCCAGATTTCTACAAGTGTACATGTATTTCTCAGGGGGTAGTTTGAGTGTTAGTAGTCTTTGGGAAAGCAGAAGGGGATACAGTTGGCACCTGTGCCACTGAAATCTAAACAATACTCAGTTTTCAACAGCCCCGTTTCTACTCAGCATTAGTTGAACAAAAATCTCTTTTATCAGTTTGAATGGCCAGCAGAAAGAAAGTTAGTGGTGGACTCTGATATACCTGTAGCAAATGCATTACTACTGAGATTGTCTGAAGTCAACATTGGAAAATGCATGGTACTGTACATGTATAATGCTACCACCATTATATGACGTGAAAGCTACTCAGTTACTCTAAACACTCATCTCCACAAGCACTCTCCAAAAACCACTTGAATTATGCTTGTGATGGAGACGACTATGACGGAGAAATAAAACATGTGCCTTGTCAATTTCACAGAAAAACATTCACAATTAGACTTGAGAAGATCATCAATCTGCTCGACATCAATGACTTTAAAATCACTTTTTGTTCTTAAATCCTTCAGACGACACACACACACACACACACACACACTCATTTAAGTTCTGCAATTTCTGTTCTCAAATATCTTTAGGCATAATTAGCATTTAAAAGTTGTGCATTCCATATACGAAATACATGAATGAAGAGAAAGGTGAATAAAGATCCCCTTCTTCATTCTTCCATTCCCCACCCCAACACTAATCCACCACCCTTCAAGAACAATCCACCACCATCGAAAAAAGGGTAAGTGGTCTTGTATCCTCTGTGAGTACCTGCTGCGCAGAAGCACAGGAACCCCGAGCCTGCACCAGAACTGGTCTGACAGGTGCCCCCGTTAGCACAAGGGTCGTTGTCGCAAGCAGTGGAGGCCTCGTCACACAGCGAGCCGCCGAAGCCCGGCTCACATGAGCAGAGGGTTCCGTTGGAGATCCCGTCCTCTGCGCATGTTCCGTTTACGCAGTTCAGCTGGAATTCAGAATCGCTGCATAGTGGACCTATCGTCGTAGACAAAAAAGGACAACATAAGTGCAAGGATCTCGAACATGCAGACTCACAATGATCAGTTCCTGTGCCCATCATTCTAATCCTCACAGTACCACTGCCTAATTGAGATGGCCTGTTTGAGCAAAAAATGGGTGTTTGACAAAAACAGGTAAACACCCATGTCAAACTCAAGTTAACCTTCTGCAGAATCTCAGTACAACATCAAATGAATTCTTGATTCTGATCCCATGTACCCATGTGACAACACATTCACATTACATCTTCCCTGACCCTGGAAAGTACCACACTATCTGTCATAAAACTATTAAAAAAGATTCCTCGTTAATTTTTTCCCCCTTTGGCCAACTTGGACAGCTGTCAATGGCACTGATCCACCCCCTTATTCTCATCATTCTAACAAGTGACAGAACACCTACATGTACTGACAAGAAATCTCAGAATGGCTGGCAGCATCATACTGCCAACACCATATGTTATACAAAACCTAATTAGAATGTAGCTACACGTATCTGTTTGGTCGATTGCCCATCACATGACATTTGGTTAAAAGTTCCATCGCATGCTGTGGCTGTCAGCCGTGTAATTTTGTTTGAGCAAAAATGGATAGCACATGGCTGACATCACCCATTTCCATTGACTCCCGTGCTAAATACACGATTGACTCAAAGTTTTTGGTCCATTGCACGGCTCTGATGTTACAGTTAACAAACATTTGCCGCACTCACTCAACAATTACAAGCACATACTTTTGTCACTCATGTTTGTAAACAACTTCAACCAATCGGCTTCCGCGCATACATATGACGTACACGATGACTGTGACTGCGGCTACTCCTTCGTCTTTCACGGAAAATGGTTGTCATTTCTGTGCTAAATTCAAGAATCTGTGTGGACCACATCATTGACGTTCGAGGTGTTGTATGAAACGAATAGTGTATGGTCTTTACTCGTACAATGGAACAAGATTTCGCAGTCAGTGAAAGATGAGGCACACTATTCAACTCAGCTTCCCTCATTGAATAGAGCGCCTCTGTCTTTCACCTCTTGCAAAATCTTATACCAGCGCAGTCGTGACCATTCACTATTTGTATACTATTCATTAAAACATCCATGGATCTCATCGTCAGCAAGCATGCAGAAATCAGAGCCATCAATACATGAAATAAAAGCATTTATAATACAAATTTTGCATGTACATGTATGAATGAATCAATTAATTCACAAATAGATTAAACATGCAAAACTTGGGAATAGAGTCAATACAACCTCACAATCTGTATCTAGACTCGCAATTCAAGAGAGACAAAAAGAACCGCTTTTGCACTAGCATCACGTACCCAGGTCGTCTTCACAAAGTGTCCCATTGAACCTCGACGGACACTGGCAAACAAAGTCACTCCCCTCCGTCCTACACACCCCGTTGTTCTGACAAGGCTGGCTGCGACATGGGTCCTGTGCACCTGTAGGAGAAGAAAAGGGTCATCCTTATGCATTAATTCCCAATTTTCCTACACGAACAGATTCTTTGGCCCATTAGCATTTATAAGCAGAAAGAGAATGTCGAAGCCCTGCAAAAACTCTTTGCGAGCTTTTTTTTTTTCTTTTTGCATGTTGTCTCTAAAGTGTAAGTACAGTGCATGTAGGATATTTGCATTATTACAATGTACTACATTTGTGCTGTTAACAAATATACATCAGATACTATTTTACATTCTCTAAAATCATTTTAAGACACACCAAGATCAACTCTAGATTGACACTAAGAGCCAACTACCCATATCATATTTTGCAAATTTCATCTTTTAAATATATTACAGAACTACAGCAAGATACGGTAAGCATTTTTCATGAGATTCTTAAACACTGTATGGCACAAAAGACCCTTAACACCTCCTAAATTTAATTGTCACTTCTTATATTTGCTCACAGAACTTATCCCTTGTGTCTTATTTCCTTCTAGGAGAAGGGTGGGGGATTAAAGGGGTCACTGATCTTATCAAAAGGATGCATGCTCGGGTAGATTTTATGAGGTACTTGCCACAGTCATACTGGTTTTCCAGAGCACACTCTCCCCACGTGACGTCATCCCAATTTGTGGCTCCTGCAAGGCCGAGTCCGGATACTTCCTCCAGACATCCGGTGAATCCCGACCCTACGACCAGGTCTGTCCCGGAGAGATCCAGGCCCAACAGGGATGAGTCCCGAATCACCGTGCCGACCTGTGCCGTCTCGTCCCGCACCACCAGCACCAGCGCCTCCCCATTGAAAAAGAACTCCGCCATCGTCCATCGGTTGTCGTTGAAGCCCGCTCCGACCGTGACCGCTTGCTCCCCGCTACCGTCGTTCCACCTGATCGTCATGGCGCCATCTTCACTGCCGATGCTCACCGCGATCGACTGCCCATTTTTCGTCTGCGAGAAGATCTCGCCACCTGTGCAAGTCCTAAATTGGAACACCATCTCTCCACGTGGTCTGAAATACGCAGTCGTCGTTATCTGTCCTGATCCTCCCAAATACACAAGATTTTCCGGAGCCGGTGTCTGACACACGACCAGATGTACATGTAAAAGTCCGGCTGTGGCAGAAATGATCAAAGATAGTTGATAGTGAGTTACAAGTACTTTAAAAAAAAAAAAGACAAACCACTTTGAATAACACAAGCATATTTTTGAGTAATGACTCTACAACATTAAGACTTTTGCATGAATTTTTATAAAAAGTAGAATAACTGTAATAATGGTAAATAATAATGATAGTAAAGTCAAAGTTTGTGTTTGAATTGTTACCAGGAGGTGTACTGCATGGTTGTCACAAATTTCAGGTACCCTTTGCATGAAATATCTACAAGAGTTGTAACCCAAAAGAAAAGGACTGCACACATATTTACAAAGCAGGTCTACTGCTGAATTGAATATCTTCCCTTGCCCCTTTTACCACAAAAACCTTACCTGTGCATACCAATGGTAGTTACCAACTGGCAGAGTTTTTATAAGACATGCAATGTACATGTGTACAGTACACAACTAGGTTCATGTATCAATGCGTTGTTCAGTATCTGTAACGAAATGTACATGTACTTCACGTTGTTACAAATTCCTTCCAGAAAGATTATCAATCAACACATTTTAATCAAACAATGTTGAATTGATCTTTATGTTTTTTTGTTTTGTTTTTTGTTGCGTATTTCTTTTTTTGCATGGAATATCTGCATCACTAAAAAAAAAAATAAATGTGTACTGGTAAAAACGTACATGTATGTGCAGCTACAAGCACGCAGTCTACTAGCTCATTACTCAACCAAAGGGACAATGCATATTTCCAGCTGCATGAATTGTTCTTATTTCATCATTGTATCATCCCTCTGCCTCTAAGGAAAATTCCCCCTCCCCCACCCCCCCCCACAAACTTCCCCCTTGCAGTATCACACATCATGCGATGAATAATTAACCCACATTCAATGCCATGATTGTTTGGATATTGGGCGTGACAGCGAAAAAGGCCACTTCATGAATCACCTGCAGCCGGACCAGAGACCACGTAAACAGACTGGCACGGCCACTTCATTAAATCACCCCGAAGATGGATGACGTAGTATTTAAGCTAACAGCTGGCACTCTACTGTAGTTGTCATTTCATCATATTTTTACTGTAGGAGATCAATCTTTAGATTAGACGGGAACAAACAATGCAATGCACACTAAACAAAGACATACTCATGTTCTTCCAATTCTTCTCTTCTCTTCTCTTCTCATCTCTTTTCTTTTCATATCTCTTCCTCTTCGTCTGTCTAATACCTTTGTGTTGAATCCATCTTTCTCTTATCTTTCTCTCTCTCAATCTCATCAGTGATCACCTTCTTTCTGTCTCTTTCCCTTCTCTCTTTCTCCCTCTCTCTCTCCCTCTGCCCACCAACCCCCCCCCCCCCCTTTTCTCTCACCATCACACAATCATCATGCAAGAATGCATCTTCCAAATCTGCTGATCGTGAGATACCGGTATGAGGTTTCCATTATGATGGATGACAAGTCTGCAGTGTTGATCATCCTCATCTAAAAAGTTCAGCATTACACAGAGGCTCCTGACTTCAGCTGATATAGCAGAACCAATATATGACAAGCTCAATTCCAAATGGAGCTAGATCCATATTTCATCGAAAACAAGATATCTTCATGAAAAGGTTCTTAATTGACTTGAGAATATGATACAATGTAACCTGTAGAGCTAATTGTCATTTTTTGAGGAAAAGTACAAAAAAAATGGGTATTAAACAAATTCATGTTAAATTCCAAATGGCCCTATATCCATAAAAATGTTAATTTGAAATATTTCTTTAAAAAAAATGCAATATCAGGATTTCTTATAATACCAATTCAATGATGTATGATAACATTTCTTCACTGTGTAAAAAGGTCTTGAGGAGTAGAAAAACTGAATGTGGTGAAATAAAAAAAAAAATTGATTTAGTAATACTCAAAAACACCAAAAGTGGATTTCACACCTTTTGGAAAGAAGCTCTTCATAAATGTGCAGTTGAGATTCAATATACTCATCTGGGGAATGAGTTACAGTCTGTACTGAAGCATTTGAATAACACACTGCACATGTGCTGCACGTTTCACATGCAAGCATGAAAAAAAAAAAAGAAGACAAAACTAATGTCCAGTGCAGTACAATGTATCCCTGACTGTTCCTTCCACAGAATAAACTGCAGTCATGAAAAAAATCAGCACCCTTTTAAAGGACAAGTTCACCTTCAGACACATGTGGATTAAGTGAATGCAGCAATATTATTAGAACTCATTAGTGAAAGTTTGGGGAAAATCTGACAATTTGTACAAAAGTTATGAATCTTTAAATTATCTGTGCAGTCGCTGTGGATGAGAAGACTACTACAGTGTATGATGTCACATGCGTACAACGATATAAGGAAAAAATAAAGAGAATTTCAAAGAATTCAATTTTTTGAAAAAAACGCACATTTCATCAACCTGTCACTGATGTATGTTATGGGTAACATTTATATTCCCCCTGCCTTCTGAAAGAGGCAAGTTAAGGGTTCTTTTATTATGTGAGAAAAGTGAAAAAAAAATCTTCATGTTTTCTTTACATCATTGTACACATGTGACATCACAAGCTGTAGTAGTCTTCTCATCTAGCAGTGACTGAGCAGAAACTTCAAAAATTCATAACTTTTGAATGTGCTGTCCAATTTTCCTCAAACTCTCACTGATGTGTTCTACTAATATTGCTGCATTCACTCAACCCACATGTCTATGACAGTGGACTTGTCCTTTAATCTCATTTGTTCTCTTTTCTCGTGATGAATTTACTGCTTTGTCTGGCTCTAGTGTTTACAGTGGCTAGTGCACGCCCCCCCCCCCCCCCCCCCCCCCACCACCACCCCAATGGAGAAACTGAGAGATTACACACCTTTAGCCCAGGGGTGGCAAACTTATTCACACGAAAGTCAATTGCAAATGTTTGTACATGAGCCAGTCTAATTTTACCTCCCTGTTCTTCTTTTTTTTTTTTAAATTAAATGTCATGATTGCTTTTTCGTCTGCCTTTTTTCTGTGTCTGTGTGTGTGTGTGTATGTGTGTGTGTGTGTATGTATGTGTGTGTATGCGTGCATTTTGCTTTTTTGAGTGTGTTTGTACCATCCTCTGTAACATTTTTTTTTCTTTTTCCCAAGGTTTTACTGGTGTATGACTTCGGGTATTGATGTTCACACATATGTTGTACTGTATCAATACACAAAATCCAGATTGTAAGTCTGTACAATTGTATTTTTACGTAAGAATTACAAATTTTGTCGTGTAAGTAGTCTGAGAATATTGTGAAAATGAGAATGCCTTGTTTTTCTGATCAATAAATTCCAGAAATATAACCACAAAAAAAAAACCTGCACATTTTACAGTACCAGGCAAAGATCTGACTAAACAATGAAGAAGCCATACAAAGACAATCTTTCAACTGCGAGATATACAGTGTGTACAACTGACAGAACAGTTTGAGTACTCAATTCGCTCCAATGAGGTCTAAGAAAGAGACTACCATCTGGTGACTGCTAGAAGGATCATCTACATGTACACACCCACTTGCTAAAAGCTCAGATACCACCAGTCAGATATTCATGGTTTTAAGTGAGCGGCATCTACGTGTACATACATACATGATGCAGAACAAGACTTTGAAACCAATCGTGTTCACATACAGCAAGTTTGGAAAGCGCTCACTAACAAATATGAGTGCCCAATCTCCAATGTCAAAGAGTGTAATGGCAATGTGCGTCAGCTACATGTAGCATACGTTTGTGACCTAGTGTTGAGGGTACACAATACAAGGTACATTTACATTGTACAGTAGGCCTAAATAAAATATACTCAAGGAAATACCTGATGCACACCTCACATGGAGGGAGTCCACTAAAAGACCTTCTGACCAAACTCATAAACAATTCCTGAAGTGCATTTTACAATGTACATGGTATAGTGTATGCACAGTAGTCTAACAAGGATATAGCACAGACAAATGTAATCCAGTTGTCCTCATGTTTTTCATTGATACTTGGTACTCCTTCGTCCAACCATGTACATGTATACAGTTGTACATCCACATTCCCTCTAAATCAACACAACCAATGAGGTTCAAGAGAATCGAGTCACAACTGTCTCAATATTTCCTTTGAACCCTGTTCAATGCCACCACTTGAAAATATTTGAAACATGTGTGGATTGTATCAAACCGGATTTGCTGGGCAGAAAGGAAGACAATAGGCCTATACATTGTAAAGCCAGTTCATACACCATACAAACTAGTTCTACTTTGTGCATGAGCAGAAAAAGGTCATTCGTATCAAACACATGATGGTTTTTAAATTCACTAAGATAAACATCTGTCATATAATGATCATTTATGCAATGTTTGTAAATGGTACATTTGCCAATAAATCCACCTGACAGGAAGCATGGATGTGGCAGTATGAATAAAAATATGTCTTAATGCATTCAATACAAAACAATTAAACCCTCGAGGGTTGTTTGAAGGACTGTTTTGGTCACCTGGTCTCGCTATGCAGATTATTCACTGTTTATCACAAATTCCATAAATTGTTACGCCGGGCAAGCGTACCAGTATGCATTATGTTGCTTTGGAAACAACTGAAGTGCCTAACCAACTGAGAAGAAAGAAAGGTCATTTGTACCAACGTACCCATGAGCTAATTACAAACTAGCTTTTAATGACTTGTGTCTCACTGCATATTCACCAGCCACTTTCAAAGGAAGGCACAATAAGTCATAAATGATAATAACTTTTCGCCATCCCTGCTTATAAATGATAGGTAATACAACATAAAATGTAAAGACAACAGGGATGCATGAATAGAAATTGGGCAGAAATATGATGAAATAAAATGACTGGGCATGCCCAGGCACTAATCTGATACATAAAGGTTTATACAATGTACATGTACTTGAAGATTATTCCATACCCAGCTTTATTTGTAGGAATTATGTGATAAAGTGATAAAACCAGAGGGTACAATCAACAAATTGTAAACACTTTCATGATACAGTTCTGATTTTACACTTTCCCATGATATTTCTGGATGGGATTTGACTTTTGTTTTACAGTGTATGCGTTTTATTGAGATAAAGTGAGACTAGTTGGTACAAGTTGTATTGTATACCCTGTGGATCTCCATTTATGGTTACACCATTTTTTTACACACAGCGGTGAAGTGCCATGCATGAACTAATCTTGGCTGCTCCTTGACGCAGGTTAAAATGTCACATTTGATCAAACAATCCCACATTCCAACCAGATTACTCGTCATCTGCCGAAGAAAACGTGAGACAGTCCAGAAAGTTGGGTCAACCAACTGCAGAACTGCAATGTCGAGTGGGCTCCTTCTTCAACACACTGGGCATGACACATCATACAAAATGTATACGTATGTATTGTAGTGTTTGTTCTGTGTATGCATAATGGCATTGCAATGACATAAAATTGCAATGAAAGGCCGGTAAAAATCCACATGGTGATTGAATATAAAGATAACACAGAAGATGTGTACATACACACTTTGTACACAACACAACACTCAACAAGATTCAAGTTAACCCACTGAGGATGGGCTGATATTGTTTCAGTACGCATTTCCGATAGACACCTGCCCGAGTACATACTCGGGACTAGTCTTCAACGGGTTAAAGATAAAAAGGGAGAGAGGAAGACAAAAGAAAAAACTTTTCTTGCTTGTTCTGTTTCATATGCATAAAACTTTGATATAACAGCAAAATTATAATTTCCATGGTGCAAATGGACAGTACAAGGGGACATGAGTACGTTTAATATCATTATCCGGTAAATATTTCAACTTGTCCATATGCAAACTGTAATATCATTTGAATAGTAGTGAAATAAAAGCAATAGGAAACAAGACACCTTACAGTTGCATAAACTACTACTGCAAGTTACAAATGTACTTTTGCAGTTTGAACCTGGGGCCCGTTGCATAAAACTTACCGTTGAATTTCAATGGTAACTACCGTCAAAATTAGGTGTCACAGCCAATCAGCATCAAGGATTATAAAATTTACCGTTAATTTGAAGACTTACCGCTAGAAAGGAGCAGTAAGTCCAGCGGTGAGGGTTTTATGCAACAGGGCCCTGCAGGGACGTTAAATCATGACATACAGTTGTACATGTGTATTATAAAGTGCAACAATAGTTGCTAGTGCTACATACACAATGTATGTGTCTAGTAGCAACCAACCAATGTGGCTATTGCATATTCCCCAACTTGTTAAGATACTGCATGTAAAGAATGCAGTATAAAACAAGGATCGGTGCGCCTTAAGTGCTACAAATTCTAATACCACACCTTTGAGGTGCATTGACAGGGGAAAAAAAACCCCTATAAATTAAATCACATTTCAAGAGAATGAAAAGTGGCATTCTAGCCATCATGTGTGTAACCACAACCTATTTGAAATGAATATGAATGAAACCCAGTAAAGTGATTAAAAATTGGTGGCTGTCACATACACCGTAAGTACATGTATATTAATCAATATTGCAATGTAAGTACCCATATTAAACATGGGCTAGATGCAAAACCGGTGCCTTGGCTATGATAGTGGTACATGTAGGCGTAACTCCTCATCATTAAAATTAGATCACTTTCACCTTTTATATAAAAATGGCCAATGAATGCCCTATTCATACCATTTTTCAGCTTCCCCCCTCTAACTTCCATTCGCAGAGCCTTAGAAGAATACAATACGTAGGCCTACATTGCATATTATGATGAATGAAATTATAATACAGTCTATCAGGCACTCTACAAACTGTATGTCATATAAACTTACGAAATGGTATTATTTCAGACATAATGAAACTGCTGTCATGTACAATACTGGAGATTTTACATCACATCCACATATTACCTCTCTCTGTCAAAACCTTTCGCAAGTTTTTTTTAGAGTGTGTACAAAGTCAATGGCACTGTGACATAACGGTTATGAAGGATTTGACCTCAGTACGCATGACTGACGCATTCCATCAGATTAATCAAGCAAGATCAATACCATGACTCCTTATGGCAGCTACAGCCTCCAGTTCAATCATGGGAGGTGGTCCAACTCAAAACCAGTGCCAGAGTTTCTCCTACACTACAGTATGTATGGAGTGTGTGTGTGTGTGTGTGTGTGTGTGTTGGGGGGTGGAGGAGGGAGGAGTGGGGTCACAAGGGGGTCAGCCCACACCCCCTTTTCCAAAATGACAGCTTGACCTCAGACCCTGTCCAGGCTGATAAACAAGATTCTGAACCTAATACTGAACTTGTCTCAGCCACAGGTGATACACAGCTAGACAACTAAAACTTTCCAACCTCTTACTTTCTTTCAACCACAGCTTCACTGGAGAAAAATACCAAGGAGCTTCAAGCGAAGCTCCTTGAAAATACCTTCCCTTGAAGTCAGCATGGAGAGTGGTACATGTAGAAAGGAATGCATTTAGATCTCTCAAATTTTTGTGGTCACAGACAATGAGAAAAAAATATATATCATGATACTAAAGTGTGTGTATAGGGGTGAATTTGAATTGTCCTTCCATGCATCACATCTGTACCCCAGACACAGAATACCTTAAAATAGATACAGTGTGTGTGTCAGACGTGGTTAGACTTAGATTTGTGTTCAACTACGCAGTACAAGTATTATACAAAATATCTGCCTCTATTATCATTGTCCCCCTCCCCCCCCCCCACACACACTGTTTTCATGTCCTCATCTTTAAAAGTGACCCAAACTGACCTAGCAGAGACAAAAACACTTGTACATGTAAGCAATACTACAAAGTGTGTACATACATTTGTAGCTTAACCTTTCTCTTTCAGAATGCAAAGTTTTTCCATTTGTAGATGCTGAGAAAAGAACTGTCACACTGGTACATCTTCAGTTCGTTATGGTTTTTGTTTTTGTTTTTGTTTTATTTTTTCCACTTAACATCATTATACAATGCCGCAACACCACACACAGCAAAAATGGATCTCATACTTAAAGGTGTTCATGTACATCATAATTCTTTCAACTCCTTGAGCCATTTCAAGACTTTTTAGATGCAGGTACATTTGTAAGCACAACCCTACTCAAACAACCAAAAAATAAAAAAGCAAGGAAATAAAAAATAAACACAGCCAGGCACAAAATTTAAAATGTACAAAAACAAACAGTGTTTTCAATAATGCAACTGATGTGATCTTCTGTATTGGTAACTGACAGGTGTGAGACAAGTTTCATTGAAGTTAATATAGATCAATGAGGATCATCACAAAAAAAGGCATATCAACTTGTGTAGAAATCTTCATTTGACAGGATTACAAACAGACTAGATAATTTTTTTAACTTTCTTTGATTTGTTTGAAGAAATCAAGTTTGATGATGGAAAACTACAATTCCAATGATTCAGGTGAACATCGAAACCTTGTTATACAGCGTAAACTTCCAGATCTGTCACTACATGTACAACTGTATATAACTGGACTTTAACTGTTCTGAATTTATCATGTGTTAAAGTTCATTTGACTATACAAGTTGTAATGTATACAGTGGAGTGCCTTTAATCTTAGAACAGCACCACAACCAACTGCCAAACTCTGCCCTAAACTTGCACTTTACAAAACCCGCCATCCCACTACCCAACTCTTTATTGTTTCATGACATTTCTAAAGGCTCATTAATTCTAATTGGTCCCTCATATGGACGTGACTGATGTGCATTGTACATCATTGTCAGCCACATGGGGTAAGCGAGGACATTTTCACCTACACCTGCTGGTCATACAATGTAGAACACACAGACAATCACACAGACACACATAAACGTAATCATGAAGATAACAATGCAATGAAAAGCATTTGGGATATTAGTACTGTACAAATGTAGGTGACTGCTGGTACAATGTACCTTAACAATCCTGTACTGTAAAAGTGGAAATTTTCACGGAGTTGAAATTTTTCGCGCATTTTGCGCAACCAAAAACTAGCACAAAAATAAAAGTGTGTGAATGTTTTTGCTTTCCATATGCTCCAGCAGTTGATGTCTTGATCCCGTGGAATTAAAAACTGGCAAAACTCTTCTTACCCGGCCAAGCACGAAAATATCCACTTTTACAGTACCTATTATCCCAGTAATGTTGGCAGAGCCTCAATGCAGTCTCACTTGAATAAAAGGTACAAACCACATGCCAGTCCCCTGTTGACTCATACAATCTGTACTTCAAAACTTCAACAATGACCATCTGAAAGCGAGAAGTCAGAAAGCTAAACTGCCAAGAATGATTGATAAACAAGAATGATTGATAAACAACAAACCAGACTTGCAGAGCTATGACATCACCACAGCATTTAAAACTTGTCACACCCTTTTGGACAATATTGATCTTTAACATAACTTATCAAAAGCTAAATAAAGCAGTACCTTTTTTTCAACATATTTTGGACTTCCATTTGCAGACCACTGTCTGTATTTCAAAAGCAAAATATACAGTACATTCTTGGTTAGAACAGGTTAAATTTGTGCATACACTGTAGGTTGACCGACTTTGCAGGGCAATTTCTTTGAAAGACTTAACAGTACAAACAATAAGTTCATTAAAACAAGACATTTAAGAAAGGGCAAAGGGGGGGGGGGGAAGAGTGACTTCACATTACTACTTGTTTGTCTGAAACAAAGACTTCAAAGTTCATGCAGATAATGCAATATTTGCACACTGAAATGTTATTGCACCTACAGTATCTTATGTAAATACAATCATATAGATATCACAAATGTTATCATGACTTAAAAACATTGATTTAACAATACAAATATTTTATACATGGGTAATTCCATGAAGTTGGGGCAGTGTCCATGTAGCATCGTGATATTTGAAAAATACATTTCAGCATAACTCATTATTGATTATGCTATACATTCATTGTTTGTAGGCTTTACATTTGCATTGAGGCCACACATTTTCCTGGAAATTTTGTGCCATTCAGACTCATTTTTGATGAAGTTATTAAACAATATGTAACGGTGTCCTGTAGCATCGTGACGTGTCCATGTAGCATCGTGAAATTTTAACATTTGGTCCTAAGAGACAAATTATGGCAATTAGCTTGACGAAAATTTGATGCAATATGCATATTTACTAGATTAGTCAGATAGCTAAATATCTCAAATTTCTTGTACATAGTTTTAATTTTAAAAGAAAATTACAAAATGTATCACGATGCTACGCGGTGTCCTTTTTTGTTACATTTGGTGGACACCGTGTAGCATAGTGACACATTGTGTAATTTTCTTGTAAAAGTAAAACTGTGGAAAATAGAGTTAAGATATTTAGCTATCTGACTAATCCAGTAATTATGCATATTATATCAAATTTTGGTCAAGCTAATTGCCATAATTTGTCTCTTAGGACCAGATTTTAACTATCACGATGCTACACGGACACGTCACGATGCTACAGGACACCGTTACATTCTTTAAAAATAACTTCATCAAAATTGAGTCTGAATGGCACAAAATTTCCAGGAAAATGTATGGTCTCAATACAAATGTAAAGCCTATAAAGAATATATATGTATAGCATAATTAGTATTGAGTTATGCTAAAATGTAACACTTTGTGCCCCAACTTCACGGAATTACCCACATCTGTATGTTCTCAATGACTCCCAGAGTTAATGGATGACATAAAATGCATTTCAGATTGGTGAGGAGAGAAACACTTCCATTTCCCTATAGTGTACAAAAAGGTTTGATAGCCAGAGATTTAAAGATTTTACCACAATAAAATGTACAGGTACAGTCCTACGTAAACTTAAAGGGGATGGCTAGTAACTGATTAGTGACAGTGGGAATCAGTGGGAATGCTGGGGGATGATTGTTCCAATCCTTGTGGGATTCATTGAAGAGTACATTATACATGTATATCTACATATTGTTGTGTGAAAAATACTTGCTTTAAGTTCAGAATGGTCTCATATTCAAGTAATGTGCAGTTCAATGTTTCCAGGTTAGCATGCGAGGATTGCCCGTACAGTGTCGCTGTATTCAAAATTTATTCAAACATGTGCAAATCAAAAGAAACATCACAGTACATTGTACCTGGCACTTAGATATAATTATTATCCATACAGAGGATTTTTAGAGCCCAAATACATGGGTACAAGTGTTATTTTGTCGACGAACATCATAACTTCTGACCCACTTAGAAAGTTGGTTGAACTCGACCAATATTTTTTTGCCGAGGCGACCAATATTTAAAATATTGGACGGCAAGAGGGGGATTCCCCACAGTTTTTTATAAACTGCACTGTGGATGGCTGAGATCCAATACGAGATGACATGAAATATGAAGGAAAAACGTCTGTGATTGGTCAATCACGAGTTAACTAAAACATCGTTTTTTTCTACAATTCTGTGTTTATACAAACAAATTTCATATATCAATTAGTTGAAATTGTTTTGCATACAATCTTTCAAAATATCACTTTCATACCAGGAAATTAAATTTAGGTTTGATGAAAACAAAGGCGACGATTGATCAGCTCAGCGCTACTGCTAGATACACCCCGCGCGCGATATACAAATACATGTAGCCGGCCACCGCCGCTTGCATTTGCATGCATGTTACGTTATGTGTATGCAACATGTACTATTGTACAGTAGGCCATAGGACTACAGTACAGTGTACGAGTAATTCGATCTTTCACGATCTACGGAAGATGTGGCGTGAATTGTGTCTCAGATCTCGGATACAAGAACATCTAATTCTGGTGTAAATTAGCTAGATCTCGGCCTAACAGTAACATGACTGCTACCATGGATACATAGATCACTGTTTTATCAGGGAATGAAGTAGATTAACTAACACTGAAGAGTGTACCATACCCCATGTCAGGATCAAGTACAGTAGCTAAGTAGGAGACCATACAGCACTCTGAAACAGAAAGGGTATTAAAGTGAAAATATTCTTTGCTAAAATCCTCTGTAGGATAATAATGATAATATTAGACGTCCTATTTTCGATTAATACAAGGAAATATAGGACTCGCTAAGCAAAATATTGGACTCGTCTTTGACTCGTCCAATATTTGTGCACAGCTCGTCCAATATTTCCTTGTATTAATCTCAAGGCCATCCAATATTATATAAATGTCTGCAAAACATAAGAGAGAACAATAAATGTATAGAAAAAGAAAGATAGGCTGGCCATTTTTACAATCAGTGGTGTAAAACACAGTGTTGGCACTAATTGGTGTATAACTTTCTTATACACAGACAGATATGCATTATTTTTTCTCACAAACTTACCACCCACAGTGTCTACCTTGGGTACCTTAATGAACTTTCCTCTCTTTTTCTTTCAGATGTGGCAGGCACTTACATGTACATGCTTGAAATCCAACACTTTTGGTGTACTCATTCTGACATAGTATTTTTGTCAGAGCTAGCATATTAAATTGTGTATTCCTTTTCGTTATTTTTGTTGTTGTTGTGATAGACAGGTATCCAGCATTAAGAACTATTATGTTTACCAGGTTCTGCTTTGTCTTCTTTAAAGACTGAAATTGTCCAAACTTTATGTTTCGGAGGTGACATTTTCCGTTAACAATTAACCCCTCTTTTGAGTTAGCTCTTGTTCACAATTATAAAATTCAACTTTGCTAATTTCCATCAAAACAGAATAGTAATCAATCTGATTTAACTTTGATCCAAAGATTATTTAATTCAAATAGCTTATCATTTTTTGGTGAGCGTTTATAAATTTATGTAACTTTTCCGTTAACATTTCTGTCACCTCCGAGACAATAGATTTATGTATTTGATTTTTTTATTCTTGACATCAGTTATACATTACATTTGCAAAAATGTAACATATCCCCTCACATTATCTCTGAAGGAAGGTAGTAGAAATATAGCCTGTTGTTTTCATTTTGGAGCAATTTACAATTTTCCGTTAACACTTGTCACCTCCGAAACAATTGTCACCTCCGAAACAACAAGCATATTATATTTGATAATTTCTCGAAGACAAAGCAATTTTGTTTGATTCTGTCCAAGTGACAGGAATCTCTTTTGGATGAAAATAGTAATATGGCAACAGGAAGTGAGAATTTTCTAGAGATTAAAAAAAGATCTAATAAAAACTAAGAATTACTGTTTCGGAGGTGACAAAACACTGTTAACAAGATTTTTTGTTCATTTCTGTTGAAGAGAAACCATATCATGTACACCAATGGTTTCATTTATTTTAGTAAAATAAGTTTCAATGTAGAGAAATCAACTAACACACTCTCACTCTTTATTTTATTACTAGACTGTATGTTTTAGGGCAAATTTACATTTTTTCACTTTTTTTAACAATGAGAATGCACAAAATACACCCATCTGTTGTATATAAAATATTGTAATCAAGTTCAAATCTCCTGCTTTAGTTAAGTAAACATATAGATGCTTTCATCTTTAGAAGCTTGATTTCCACAAGCAATTTAGTTGTAAAGATTTACCAATCACAGCTTTCCATGTAGGTTGCTTTTCCTTGTGTTTCGGAGGTGACACTGTTTGTTAACACCATATTGTTATGTGATAGTGAAAGGCAAGACTTCAGTTCCTTGTCACTATCTATTAACATTTTCTAATACATTTAATATAGACTACAAAATCATCACAACAGAAGTGACTTTTGTATACATAGCTCACCAGAATTCCCTTAATACCAAAGTGATACATGTACATGTGGCAGTTCATGCATGCTCTAGTCCACAATCTTTAAAAAAAAAAGAATGTAAAAAAAAAATCATCAAATAATCAAACTCCACAAAAAGGCCACATGCCTATAGCTGGTGCACAACTTGTTCTTGAATTCTTAGTTGTTGTTTTTCCATGTACAATGTGGTAATCATAAACAAAATTATGTGATTTTTTTTAAAATATGACAATAATAATTACATTTTCCAAGTTGAACCAACTGTTTATGACATTGTATTTTTTAAGATTATTGAAGTTCTGTGACAACTAAAGTGAACAGAGGAACAAGTCCCCAGGACTGGAAAGGGAAAGATCCAAAAACAAGATTAGTAGTTCTATCTCAATATAATTTTGATGAGGTGTTTACCTTGTTTTGTTATTATGTTTTATCTTAGAATTTGGCTTTAAGTACTGGAATTTCAAGGAAAAGAAAATGGTTTCTTAAAGGACAAGTCCACCTTCATATACATGTGGATTGAGTGAATGCAACAACATTAGTAGAACACATCATTGAAAGTTTGGGGGAAATTGGACAATCCATTCAAGTTATGGGTTTTTTTTAGGGCTGATTTACAAGAAAAAAATCTTAGAAGAGTGGAGTATGACAAATGCAGTGTCATGCCAACTATTACAAATTGATGAATCATGTAACTGAGATAAATGTTTTGTTCAGCACAGTAATTGTACAAACATACAATAGTTGTATGTTCATACTATATAAATGTTTATGCCCATATCACACAGTAATTTTAATCTTACATGGATGTGTCATGAATATTTTGAATAAAGTTAGAATGAGGCATTTCATCAGTTGTTTAATTATTTCATCCATCCATGGAAATTCTTGGAAAATAATAACAAATGACTATTTTATGTTTCCCAACTCAAGAATTTATGTTTATTAAGAATGATGCTGTGAAGAATGCTTAAAGGGTCTGTACAGTACTGGTTGAGGTAAGGGATTCATGTTTTGAACATTTCTAAGTGAGATAATGAGAAACTGCTTGTGAAATATGAAAGAGCATGCAATTTTAAGAAGGATTCAAGATTTATTTAATGAAAATTGGTTTTGAAATAGCTGAGATATCCAAAAAAGTTATAATAATAAAAGGCGACATGCCACAACTTTATTAGGATCTCTTTGTTTCACCTTGTTTTTGGATATCTCGGCCATTTCAAAACCAATTTTCATCAAATAAACTTTTGATATCCCTTAGAATTGCATGATCTTTGACATCTCATAGAGTAGTTTCTAAATATCTCGCAAAATGTTAAAGCTAAATCCTCACCTCGACCAGAACTTTACATACCCTTTAAAGGCATTATTTACCATGCAAACAAAATCCCAGCTTCCATGCTTCAAAATAGTTCTAAAATGTGATTTAGGGATAGAAGAAACCAATGTAGAAATGTTAATCAGTATAATCAATGTTAAGTATTGTTAGATACAAACTGTGAACAATAGTTCCATTAAATTGTTTTTAGAATAAACTGTATACAGTAATGGCTTATTGTGGAAAATAGTGATATCTCCTTATATTTCTATGTAATAGGCTTTGTTGCAAATTTTTTATATGGCAGTCCAATGTTTTGTGATACAAATGACATGCACAATGTACACATGTGCATCAAATGTGAGAACTCAAATATTTTTTTTTAATTACTGCTCCCAATACCTTTAAGATATGATTAATGTAAATCATATGTTTATTTTTCATGCATTAAATATGGATCATTTGCCAGAGTTCAGACAAAGCATAGCACAGTCTTTCTCAGATACATGGTATTCTACAAGAGCTTTGTTTCTACAGAATGATGCCTCATAGAGCTATTTAACTGTGCTCTGTGAAATTTATTTTCTTGAAATCACTACAGGTGGGTTAAGAAGATGCTGGAATCTTGCCTCATTCTAGCCGAGAGAGAAAGTGGTACACTGACCAGAGTTGAAGCAGACACGTGGAGAAGACTCCTAAAAGTATAAAATTGTTTTCTTTCTTTAATCCCTTCTTCCTCCCCTCTGCTCTCCACCACAGCATCTTCTCCTTGCTTGTTGTTAGCTATGTTTTGCTTGTTTGCTTCTATTTTTACCACGCTGGCATCTCTTCCATCACATGTTATGTCTTTATCAGAAAACCCAGAGTTTTGTCTTTGTCATTTGTATACTTCAATTCATTCTTTCCGTGTGGCATCAGTGGAATAGATGAAAAAAAAAAACAAGATGAATGGCATTTTTACTATTTTGTTTTTTTCTTTTCTGGTTTCTCTAGAATCAATCATGTATCACTCTTGAGGTCCAAATTGGGTTAAAAGAATAAGGGGAGAAATACTATTTGAAGGATGAAGATTGAAATATTGAATATTCACAGTTTGAAATGTCTTTGCAGATCTATACATTATCCACTGACCTCTGTATTTGCTGTAAACATCTTTCCTGCCATATAATACTGCATAAATCAACTCATTCATACTGTGCACTGGTACATGCATTACAAATAAATTGTGAGGGTATCAATGATATCATAATTAAGAAAAAGAAGTCCGGTTTGCCCTGAAACAATACAATTTGAGCACAAAAAAAAGCATTGATCATATTACATATGATTACATGATATTCAGCCCCCATCTATACACAGTATTAGTGGGTCAGAACACAGAACAAAGAACTCATGAGGGGATGACGTACATGTACGAATCCTGAGTATAGTTTTCATTCAAAGAAGATGTATGGAACTCGTTTAAATAGAAGATGTGATTGAATTTTTTTTCTTACAGTGTATTTTAAAACTGTCATTTGATAGTGGAATGATTATCTATTACACTAATTGTTAACACTAATGGCAAAGCAAACAGTGCAACTTATTTTAATGCCGTATATAAATGGTTTGTTTCCATTTTCTCCTTCCTTTGATCTGTATTCTACACTTTTTGAATTTTCATTTGGCAGCTCTCATCAAAGTGTTTTGCTGCTCTTCCACTACCCCTCCAATGCTGTGTGTTCCAGTGGTTGTGGGAGCAGCCAAAGGGGCGTGTCCTCTACCAGGTGGATAGCCCAATCAATGTCCAGCAGGAACTGACTCGAGTGTTTAACCATCTAGTGACCGGAGTAGTGGACACACAAATCATCAAGGTAAATATCTGGCCATTCATGAATGCAGCTTTGTTAATTCAGTTCAATTCAAACGTCAATTCAATTGTCTGTCTGATGATTGTTATTATAATTGTTGCTGCCTATTTCCATAGGGTAAATACGTTGTGTAGTTGTTTTTTGTTGCTGTTCTTTATGAATGGGGAATTGATTAATTTTGTCGTATGCAAAATGGACTTTTTCACCTTTTCATATTAGTTCCTTTCTTCAGGAATTGTAAAAAAAACAGATAAATAGATAAATAACTACTTTCTCTATTTATTTATTTATTTATTTATTCAGTTTTATTTAAAAAAAAGAACAGGGTAGTCACGTTCAGGGCCCAAGGGCCTGCTTTTCAAGTGAGCCCTGTTACAAATAGTACATATTGCGAGTAAAAATCACATAATTCCACAGCAACAAAAAAGAAAGCAAACGAACACATAGAAACAAGCAAGATGTGATATCTACATAAGTAAAAAAGATACAAAATTAACAAATTAATAGTAGAAACAGCAGATTACCATATGCAAAAACAAAATAAATTATGTTACCAGAATGTACAAAAATAATGGCCAAAAAGTGATATGGCAACGAGTAAAAAGTACACTTTCACACTTTGTTCAGAATATTGAAATATTGCAGATAGGTTTACACAGTGTAACGCAAACAAAAAGAAAAGAGAAGAAAAAAGTAGTCGAAACAAACATATGAAAGGTAAAAGAAAAATGTGAGAAAATAGAGATGCGTTATCATACACAGATATAGATTCAAGGATTAAAAAAAAAAAAATCTCTATGCCACTTCTAGAAGATAATGGTATGATTTAGGCGCAAATATTTGTTGGTACTGTACTTCTACCAAATAATGCCCATTACCCTTCTCTGTTACAGGCTGCCCAAGAGTTCTGCTGGGTTGCACTCCATTCGCTTGGGCCTGCTCTTCAGAAGACCATCGAAGAAGCTGTCAGTAGTCAAGATGCAGGCAAACTCCTCTGCAAAGTGAGCATTGACTGGTTAGATTTAGTGTTAGCTGGTGAAATGTTGTTATCAGCTAATTCATAGTGTAATGTTCAGCTGGTGTAGTGTAGCACTCAAGTGGTGAAATGTATTGTTCAGCCTATGTGCTGTAGTGATCAGCTAGTTTAGCATTCAGGTGGTGTAGCGCTGTAGTGTCAGCAGGTAAACTGTAGTGTTCAGCTGGTGTAATGTAGTGATTAGTAGTTTTCAGCTGGTGTAGTTTACTGTTCAACTGGTATATTGTAGTGTTCAGCTGGTGTGGTGTCATGTTGTATGATCTTGTAGACCCAGGCTTCTCAACTTTTTGTAGTCTGAGGCCAACTCTGGCCCGTACACAATGTATTTGTACAGATATTGTGAAATCGGCCGGAAATTTCAGTAGGAAATTTAGCAAATGTAGCAAAATGAAGAAAGAAATGAAGGGCCTCTATTCTGCATTCCACATTGTTGTTCATGTTATGTAAAAAAATGATAATAATAATAATAATATTTGAACACCCAAATGTGTCTTTCCATCATTGAATGTGGGAAGCCAGTGACAAAAAACTTGAATTCATGGAAACACAAATGTGGTATTAGAGTTTGATGTCTTTTTCTCCCACACAGGTGTTACAGTGTCTGCCTTTCTTGCTTCAACTGGAAGTGGATGGCCGGTCATGCTTTCTCATCGAGTTCCGCAAGTTTGTTGAAGTATTCAGTGAAGAGGATCATCAGTCAGCAGAGAAGCTCAATCTGCTTAGATTTACTGAAAGTCTGATGCAGGTAACAGAGTCAGTCATTATTTATGCCATCTTTATCAGGTCTTTGCTGTCTTGCAGGATATGAAAATGAAAAAGAAAAGGGAATTTCATTCTATCCTGAATGTAATTGGTAGATAGAATTATATCAGCATGATACATGCCACATCATTTCACACAAATCTGGATCCCAGAATGTTGGAATGAGGGAAATAGGAAATGTGGCCCTGTCCTTTGATCTGACTTGGCATCACGATGTGCCACTACTGCAGTGTCCCACGCACATACGTGTATGGTGAATGCATGATAGGTATTGCGGCCGGCGTGCAGGACACTGCAGTAATGTTGTACTCAAATTGATCCTCGGATCTGTCTACATAATATATCAGTGCTGAACAGTAAATGATAAACAGCCACCATCTTACCTGTCCATCTGATTGGGAATGAGCTTGCTTTTTGATTAAGCGTCTTATAGAGTGTAACACCTTATCAACCCTTTGTTGCTTTGAGTGCTACCTAGCACAAAATAAAACTGTTTAAAATGGAAACAACCATAGCATTGTACACTCTGTTCAAAAGTCCCTGGCAGTGAAAGGGTTAAATATATTCTCTACAGTTACCTTGTGTGGCTTTCTAGTGGCATATCCATCTCAGGAAAACACATCTGGCTGTGGGTTCTTGTCTGTGTTGTTGCCTGTAAAATGAATTTCAAAGTAATTTGGTAAAATTAAGGAAGTGAAGATAAGCTGAGTCTAAACCCAGCACAAGAGGGCTTACTAGTATCTGTGTCTGATAATTTGTGTCTTTCTGTGAGATGGAGTGTGTGATATCTCATTGCGAGGATAAGACAATTTCATTCACATTTCGTAACATTTGCTTGTTTGTCGTTATTTCTAGTTAACATTGTTTTGGTTTCTTCATAATTGGGGTAGAGGTGAATATTCCCTTGTATACAAATGGCAGTTCTAAAGATGATTGGAACCATTCTTATTGTATTCATTTTCTATTCTCAGCATTGGAATTAATTAAATGCCTTTTTAAAAAAAAAAATAAAAAAAAAAACGTTCCAAGTCGAGGTTGGATGCATGAGCACCTGAAGGCAAAAAGAGTTAGATATTGAAGCAAAAAGAGTAAAGAACACTAACCCCTTTCTCTCCCTCTCTCTCTCTATCTCACTGTTTATCTCTTTGCCTCACAGCCATATCAGTCTCCCACCAACCCTAGCCTGGGAGTCAAATACCCTCCCCTGATACCTCCTGCCATGCTGGCTGAACATGTTGCTTGGCCACTGATGTCACCAGAAACGTCCCAGGAAGCATCTGTCAGATACCCGCCGAGAACGGATACAGACACGCCCTCTGGAGTCAAGAGAGAGATTGCTCTCAGAGTCTTGGATTTGACACTGGACACGGGTCTCTCATCGCCTGGGGATGCGGTCTTTGATGCTGGAGCCAGCTTCTCGGCCCTCCTCTGTCTCTGCCAAATGCTGGAAGAGTGTCATCAGGCGTTGGTGGGTAGAGGAGGAGGAGGAGGAGGAGTTGGAGGGGATGGGGATTGGTTTGTCATCAAGGAACTCGTAACAAATCTCTGTCGCAAGTTTGCTGAGCACGTCAAAAGAACCTTTGAAGGTATCTTCCACAGTTTTTGCTGAGTCACAAAGTTAAAATGCTAGTTACCCAAGATAAGAGTGCAGTTACTTGAATGACTGAAAAAATCATGTATTCAGTCCAAATTCTCCTTTCACGACATTATAGTTGTGTATATCCAGCAGAGTACACCTGTACATACTTTGAGTCGAAGAGTGTGCTCCTTTGTGATGTGTCTCTCAAGCCATAATATTGAAGCTGTTTTAAAGATACAAAAAATGAAACCTATGAAAACATTTAAAAGTATATTTTGCTTTTAAAAAGATATACATGGAGGTACAAATAATTATTATCTTTTTTTTATTCAAGAGCGTCCATCGAATAGATCTGTCATGATCTCATGTAACTAGACCTTCAGACACTTTTCCATTTCTCTTCCCAAAAGTCTGTAAGATAATTCCTTTGTTGATGTAGAAGGTGAAAACCATGTCACAGAAGGCAGGCACCCAAAACATTTCAAGTTGTAACAACTTTATACACAGGCTGTAAAATCATTCTTGAAGAGTTTTATGTTTTACATAAAATGCCCAGTTACTGTAAAACCAGAAATTTTTGCATGCCTGAGACTTTGGTGAATTTCATCTGGATTCGCAAAAGTCAAATGCACACTACAGGTTTTGTCAGCACAATTCATTGGATGCCAGTGGTAGTTCGCCAAAATTACATGCTGTGAAAAAGGACATCGACTGCGATTCACAAAAACTCCGTGCTGTGAATGTTTCTGGTCTTACAGTAGTCTCACACAAAGTGTTGTGGGCAGTGATGCAAAAGCTAAACTTGTCTCTCATGTTACTGACTGGAAAGCACTGGATAATGACAAACCACCGGTGTATTTCCCAGGGGATGCGATTAGTCGTGGCGTCAGATGGTTAGTTGAGGAGACAGAAGACATGGACTGGTTAACCAGACTGACAGTCAACGCTCTCTTCCTTGACGTAGAACCTGAATGCAAGAAGGTGACTTTGTGGTTTGATTTATTTGTAAGATCTTTTCTTTCTTCTCTTTTCATATGTTTTATTTTCTATAGTCAATACAATCTGGTTATAGCAGCACATAATTTGGTTTAAGTATGGCAGGAATGTGAAAACTTGTCAGACCAATCAAGTAGTTCACTGGCATTTTTTTTAAAGAACAAATTCAGTAGACATCTCTCAGTCAAACCTGTGTTTTGTGGTCACTCAAGAAAAAGAAAAACACAACTCTTTGTAGACAGCTGGCCACTGTAAACAGGGTGGTGGGAAATTTGATTTCTTGAAGAAATATTTGTAATACACCAGGATACAATAGGGAGCTTTAGATATGCGGCGCAAACATTTTAGACGATGATTGCGTTGGACGTTCTCCTCTCTCCCTGCGTCGTGTTGAAAAGTAGCTTTAGATTACGTAGAGATGCAAGCTACGAAAAATAAAATGACGCCACTGTATGAAGTAGTATGAAATAAGCCAGAACGTGTAGTGAAAGCTCAGACAGTGCAAGCTATAAATAGATCGACTTTGATATGCGATTTTGCGCATGCGCAGAGCTTGTTTTTTTCCTCTGAACATCTCCATCACAAAAATCAAAAGCTCCTTATGCAAAAGGTCACAAGACATTGCTAAGCATCTCAGAAATGAATTAATTCCAAAAGCAGCATTTTGATTATTTTTTTGTTTTCTAATCTGTCTTTTCAATATGATACACACCAGAAAATAAAAGTGTGTTATGTAATACACACAAGTGATCATAACAAGTGAGGGTGTCAGTAGACAACATGTGGTCTGTGGCCACTGTGCAAAGGCATTGATGCCATTATATGGCAATAAATTCCACTTAAAGTATGAGCCCACTATTCAAGTGCTTTGATTTTATGCAGAGAAATGAATTGTATAATATTTCCTTTGTCAAGAGAGTGCTGAAGGTCAGTCCTTGGTCAGTGGTCCAGATGACTGAGCTTTATCAAAATGTAAATGAGAAGGGTCATGTTCTTACAGCAGAGATAGTGATTGCATGAATAGCTAAGGCATCCCTGTCAAGATTGTGCACAGCAGTGGAATTGACTAAGTCTTCAAGCCTATACTGTAAAAGTGGAAATTTTCGCGGTGTTGAAATTTTTGCGCATTTCGCGCAACCAGAAACTAGCGCGAAGATAAAAGCACGCGAATATTTTTTGCATGCCATATGTTCAGTACTTACTTTTTTGTTTACACAGAATAAAAAGCATGCGAAACTCTTCTTACGTGGCCAAGTGCGAAAAATTAGTCACGCGAAAATGTCCACTTTTACAGTATCTGGTTTGAGTGCCGGTTGGCATAGTAAACCCCATAGCATTGTACACACTGTCCAAAGTACCTGGCACAGAAAGGGTAAATCATATGTTCTCTGAAGTTAATTTCCCCCTTTTTTTAATGTTTGTGCAGAACATTGCTCTGTACGTGGCTGAAGTGATGGAATCATTTGCTGCAGAGTCAAAGCAGAGTACAGGTATGTAGCTTGTATGAAATGTCCTCATCTTTGTTTGTTGTTTGTCTTGGTTTTTTTCCCCCATCAATCTGTCCTATTTTATCAGGCAATGTGCCCCTCATTCATTCCTTCTTTTTCTTGGAAACAATTTTTGTTGAACAGGAGGACATCAATGTGAAGCCATGATATAGATTACACTGCTCCTAGAAGTGACAGTAAATTGTGAAAATATCATCTCGATTTCTTTCAGTATTATCAGAGACTTCTTAATGGGCATCCAGTGTCTTTTATGCAGTGATAATGTGAACCCTACAGTGTAACTATGATTTGTTCAGAGAAAAAAAAAATCTTTTCTTTTGATTGTAGTGAAGCTAGGTTCATGGGCACAAATCAGCATAATTTGTCACATATATCCCCGTATAGTATTGCTTTAACATGAACGAGAAAATACAGATGTCATGTTGTACAGTGTTGCAAGTATAATGCTCAAGAGCTAATGACACTGAATCCATCATGAGCAGCAATTACAAACAATTACAAATGCCAAATGACTATAAGTATACATTTACTCACTGTTCTCCCTTACTCATTACTTGCTCCACATCCAGACTCTGTGCCCTCTTACCTGGCTTGGAACACTGTGATGATAGCCTTCTTTCAAGGCTGCTGTATTTCAGTGGAAGTGAGAGACCTCTTCTTCCAGGTAAGAACTTTCAGGGTGCGTTCGAGTGCTCTCCTAAAGCGAACTGTACCGTATTGTACCGGCGCCAGAGAGCGCTCGAACGCTCCTAAAGTGTACTGTACCGTACTGTACCAAGCCAAAAGTGGACCCCTTCCCGATGTATTCCAAAAGCGTACCAAAAGTTCGCTGTAAAGCATGCGCGTATCATTCGCATACATCACAATGCAAAGACATCATTCACTTTGTTCGGGACAGGTGCAAGTAGTTCAAGCCCCAGGTGGATGACATCCTTGCTACAAAAATGTGTGACCTTTTCTAAAAATAACTTGTGAGGTATGCTTTCTCAACAGAGCACTCAAATGCTCCAAAACTGGCACAGTTCGGTACGGTACGCTTTGGGTCGCTTTAGAGCGCTCGAACGCATCCTTAGTTTTGCATGAATTTGTATGCAGTTAAGAGGTTTACATACTGTATTGATTATTATGGCAGTGATGGCAATACCACTACTTCTTGTACTACTACTACTTCCACTACTGTTACTACTGCTACAACAACAACAACAGCAGCAGCAACAACAACAACAACAAAAATAACAATAACAACAACTACTACTATTACTACTACTACTACTACTACTACTACTACTACTACTACATGTACTACTACTACTTCTACTACTACTTCTGCTGCTGCTGTTGCTGATGATGATAATATTACTAAACACAGTAATAGTAATGATGTTTGACAATAAGTGGCATATTATTTGAAGTGTTTATTTTATGTGTGTTTGCTCTTATATTGGACAGGATTTACCCAAGACTCTTTTGGCAAAGTCCAGCCAGGATTTCTACCAGGCAGTATGCCTAGCCTTGTGTCAAGTCCTTCCAAGCTGCACAATGAGTGAGTGGCAGGCCATCCAGGGGACTCTGGAGCAGCTCATAGTGGACGAGGTGCTGGACAATTCCTACTCCACCGAGTTTGTGGCAGGTCTGCCGATGTTTGATATGACAGGTATGCAGCATCCCTTGGGGTATCTTTGTCCAAGATGTCAGTACCTGTGTCATACTGACAGATGAATGTTTCTAAACACTTGTCAGAAGGACAAGTGGTTTCATGTTTAACTCTGAAAGAGCTGGGTTTTGTTAGTTTTTTTAACCCATCTCACAGCCCAGGGAGGGAAATTCAGCCCTCACCCCCAATTTGAAATCAAATTATAAAATGAGATGAAATTTGTCATGCATATTAAATAACTCAAACTGAATTAACACTTGAAATTTTGTAATCAAACATTCATCAGTTTTTAACCTGTTAGGACGGGCTGATTTTGCTACAGCACACATTTCCCATAGACGCCTGCCCGAGTATGCTTAGGATTCGTCCTCAACGGGTTAATTAATTGCTTATTAAGCGGGAAAATATGCAAATTTTTCTGGCCTTTTGGGTTTTCTCATTACCGAGAGTATATGTTTCAGTGCACATATTGGCTGATGTGCAATTGCATATTATAGTAGCCCTGCACTAGTCCTATGGTGGTTTTCGAATGCCCCCTATTGAGCCGTGAATGGAGATCAATGCAGTCAGACCACCCTTTACAATAACCCCATGCTCCATTCCCTTAAAGAGTATTTTAAGAATTTAAGTTCTGAGTGGTAGTAGATTAACTTAATATCATTCCCATACTTATTAAGCCTACATAACCGTGGCTACTTTGAAATTGGGGGGGGGGGGGGGGGGGGGGGGGGGGCTAGAATCAGTGTATTTGAACCTGGTGTTGGTGTACACTTGTAGTACATATATGTAATATCATGGTATATCTTTACCATATTCTGGCCCCCTTATCAGAGAAATTGCTGATTTTGAACCCTTGTGAGGTGTGTTAACCATTATTCCATATCATTGATTTCAGTCAGTGGCAAAGATTTAAGGTTAACTGAATTTAGTCTAGTTTTAAGGTTAATTTGATTTTGTAATTGTTTGCTGAAGAATTACAAGAAGACAAACTGGTAGTACATGCTTGAGATAGTAAAGTTTGATGACCTGTGCAATATGATGAGTCAGGTATGCTGTCAACAAACAACAGTTGTTGACAGTTGTTGGTTCATTTCATGTTTTGAAACCAACCAAAAGAATGTGGAAATCAATAGTTCATTATTCCTAAACAATAGACATTGTGCAATGTACATACAACACCTGCTGTGTGAAACAGGTGTTGCAAGTTGTTGACAGGGTTGGGTGATGTGAAATTCACTCAGATGCACCTGACACTGGAATGACACTGGTTTGCTTGTAAACACCTGTTAAAAGCTACAAAGAATTTGTGAAGATGGTGGTCCATAATAATCTGTTAAAAGCTTCAGACAAGGGAATGACAATGTGATGTACTACACAGTAGCTTTCAACCCATTCACAGAACTCTCCCACTCAGGAGAAATCTGTTATATTTATGTCACTACTGTGAAGACAGAAAATTTGGCCTGGAAAGCTTATTTCCCCCCCCCCCCCCCCCCCCCCCCCCCCCCCCCACCCCAATCTCAGCCATCAATTGCATGATCATGGTGAAAATCAGAATGCATGTTGCCAATTTCATTTCATTATTATAATCTCTGAGAATGAATTACTGATATTTCCTGAAGCATGGTCCATTTCCCTATAAATTATGCTAATTTTGCTAGTTTATGGTTGATACCCTTTGTGCATCAGATTTTAACGTCTAAATCTGCATGAATCTTCAAATGGGCTAATTTTTGTCTGAATATTCTTTGTTATATTATGAAGAATTAATGAGAAAAATATTGTGGTATGAAAATAAATTTCTAATGTATTTTATTAATTTTTATTTCATATCTATTTCGTTGTTTTTTTATTCTTATTTTACATTGTTTCTTTTTATCTAGAATAGTTGATAACCGAAGGGGATATCTAAGAAAAGGAAGGAAAAAATTTATCTGACAGCTCTTATTGTAAAACTTATACTTAACAAAGAAAAGTCATTGGAAACTGCCATTTTTGGTCACGAAAATGTGCTATATCTCAGCAAACATAGCCCTGATTTTCATGAATAGGGTCGCAAATTGTGCACAAGATGTGAAAGAAAGAAGTCATGAAATTTCAGAAAAAACATTGTTAACACTCCCTTCCCGGGTCACATAGGGGTAATGATAATCAGTATTCACATGATATTGACCAACACATCTTTTAGTCACACTAAAAGTATCATAGAATGACAATGCGGGGTAATCTGTAAATTATAAAAGTAAATATTCAAACTTTATGTTGTTTTGATGTCCAGCAGTGCCTATTGGCCGCTTTAAAATGATGTGAGGGTTTGGTTTTCTTTCTTTCAAAATAGAACATTTCTCTTGCTGAAGACACCAAGTGCCCTCAAGTTACAATGACAGCCAACGGCCAATTGTATTGTACATTTTCTCAATTTTATTTCTTCTGGACAGTGTACCGATGCCCACTTCTGATGTGTCAGATCTTCACCACGACGATTCAACTTCTGACCAGTCACAAGGTCTGCTACTTTGACTGGATGATTCCACAGGTCTGGCATCAAGCAGTCAAGAATTACGCTCACATTATGAAGGTAACAGGAGAAAATTCAGTTAAAATGATATCCAAATATATGAATATATGTTGATTGAGATTATTCAGCAATATTAGTAGAACACATCAGTGAAATTTGAGGAAAGTTAGAGAGTCTGTTCAAAGTTATGAATTTTTTAAGGTTTTGGTTATACCATTACTAGTTGAGAAGACTACAACACTTTCTGATGTCATTGCAATACATGTACAACAATACAAAAGAAATATAACGAGAATTCAATATACTGTCATTTTTCCAGCATGATAAAGAGCACTTGACTTACCTCTTTGAAGTAGCAGGGGGAACAATATTACTCTTTACATGTCTCAGTAACAAGTCAAGAGAATGTGTACTTTTTATATTAAAAAAATGAAATTTTGCAGAATTGTCTGTATATTTTCTTTCTATCACTATTCTGCAGTGATGTTGCAAATTGTTGTAGTCTTCTCATACAGTGATGGTGGCACCAAAGCTCTGAAATTCTGAAGTTTTATAGGGATTGTCAAATTTTGCTCAAACTTCATTGATATGTTGGCTTGTACTTGGGTAACATTCCCTTCTCAAACACATTTCTGGAGAACAAAAAAAAAAAAAAAAAAGATGTTCTGAACGTGGACAAGTTCCCTGGCAGCAGTGGTTGTGTCCCTGGGAGAAGCACACTGTATATATTTTTATTGTCTAATCCTTGCAATAGTGGACTTACAAATGTAGAGCCATAGGTCCCACATTTGCTTAATATCAAGCATTCAATGTTTCCTTAGCGACCAAAACAAATAGTGTAATCATTCAAATAATTCAAAGATGGAGTCATGTTTGTAGCAAATATGTTGAGTACATACTACAAATGTTTGATTTCTGTCTGCCCAGGATATCTTGATTTCGTCAGCTGCTATCTATGCCAACAACTTGCTCGATGCCGCTGGTTCCGCTCCATCTGCATTCCTGTTTGTGATTGGCCAGCTCTTCTGCCACTCCTGCAAGGTTGCCGGGTGTGTCCCGCCGTCCTGCAGCGAGCTCCTCTTCGTCTGGTGCCTGGAGCTGGTCTCCCAAGCAGCGGATTTGATGACAAGACATACTGGAGATTCCTCCCTCTCCAAGGCAGCACAGCAGCAAGCAAAGACGCTTTGTTCAGTTTTATCGTGGATGCCAGGAAGGGAGCATCAAGCAATGTTACAACTCAAGATAGACAGCTTACTTGGTGATGTTAGGTAGACTTTTTGTGCATTGTCAGCTAATACAATGTGTGATTATGGCAAAAGACAAATCAAACCAAGACATAACAAAAATGCCCAAGTCGTCACTTCTTTTTCTTTTTCTTGGGAATCAAATTATTAGATCAAAGGTAACTCTTGATTATCTATCAGTGAGTCTGATAATTGACAAAATGTGCTTCCCAGCAATACTGGTATATTTTTTATTGTTCTTGGCATCTCTAACAAGTTCTGGTTTAAATGAGCCTTCGACTTTGAGCGTAAAGATTTCAGACTTCTTTTTCATTTTCCATGCCGCTGCATGAATGCTTCATGATTTGTTTTTGTTTTTTTCAAATGATTGAAAGGAGAGCGAAGCTCAACAGTTTCCAAAACGTAAAACCATGTTAGTTATAATTGGAGTGCACTGTATTGCAATGCGACATTTTCTGTAAGCAGGGGATTAAATCACATGGGTATAAGATAGTTAGGTTTCACTCTTGTGTTTAAGAAATTGCTTCACTAAATTCTTGAAGAGGCTTAAGCTATTACATGTATGTGTAATTTGCTGAAACAAAAGTACTTAATAAGAGATACCCATTTCTTCTTCTTTTGATAAACCAGGAGTGTTCCAGGATGT
This sequence comes from Diadema antillarum, assembly GCF_040938485.1. NCBI lineage: Eukaryota > Metazoa > Echinodermata > Echinoidea > Diadematoida > Diadematidae > Diadema > Diadema antillarum. The sequence continues at coordinate 2,023,927 of NW_027270924.1, forward strand.
TGGATATTAATTTGCTCTCTTGTCAGAGGGGTGACAGAAAAGGTCCTGGACAAGTGGGGCATCATACTTGAATTAAAACCTTAACCCTAATCAGGCTGGGCTTTTTATGCCTCCGCCACGAAGTGGTGCCGGAGGCATTATGTTTTCGGGTTGTCCGTCCGTCCGTCCGTCCTTCCGTCCGTCCTTCCGTCCGTAATGAATTTTGTGGACAGCGTAACTAAAAAACCTTTTGAGGTATCCTAATGAAACATGGCATGTATGTGTATTAGGGGGTGAAGTTGTGCCTATCAACTTTTTGGTGCACATGCTCAAGGTCAAAGGTCAAAAGGTCAAGGTCAAATACGTAAAATTTCACTATTTCCACCATATCTATGCAATGCCTGAGATATTTTCTTGAAACTCAGTGTATACATGTATTACCCAATTAAGATTCTGTGGTGAAAGTTTGGGGTCATTAGGTCAAAGGTCAAAGGTCAAAAGGTCAAGTAAAAATATCAAAACTTCACTTTTTTCTCCATATCTTGGAAATTGTTCAAGGCATCTTCATGGAACATAGTATATATACATGTACTGACTGACAGTGATTATCCAGAGAATTTAGGGTTCATGGGTCAAAGGTCAGGGGTCAAAGGTTAAGGGCAACACTTCAAATTTTTACTATTTCCCTCATATTTATGCAGTGCCAGCAGGATTATTATTGGTTTTTTTTACACTTGGTGTATGCTTGTATAACCTAATAGAGATTCTCTGGAAGCTTTTTTTTTTCTTTTTTTTTTGGGTTTGCCTCAAAGGTCAAAAGGTCAAAGATCAAGGGAAAGTGCTGAACTAACTTTCCTCCATATCTCAGAAGTGGCTCAAGTTATCTTGAAACTTACTACATATTTATGCATGTTGTGCCTGACAGTGATTATCCTATGAATTTTAGGGTCAAAGGCTAGATGAAATTGGTAACAATGAACTTTTCAATACAGAAATTGCACTTTTTCTTCATAACTTGAAAATTTCTCAATGCATAAACTTATGAATGGGTCAAAGTCAAGTTAAAGTCCTTAAATCCCCGAATACATGCTCTCCTATTCATCCAATTAAACCTAGGTCAAGGAAGGTGAACATTCAAAACATTTGTGACAAACTTGTCATTTTAATATTTTGCCAATTTTGTGAAAATGCAATCACACATTGTCTACATGTACTATAGATCTATTAGGAGAATCATGCATTATGGCGGAGGCATACCAGTCGCCTTAGCGACATTTCTAGTTTGGCTATGCTATATCGGGGGGGGGGGGGGGGGGGGAGGGGGGGGGGGGGCGGATTCCGCCCCCCTTCAGATCTCGCCTATTGAACGCGCGATCGCGCCGAAAATCGGCACACGCGACGCCCGCGCCGTATTCTATCAAAAAGTATGGTTGCTTTCTCCAAAAAATTGTTCTTATATTTTATATTAATTAATTATTGTAATTTATGCATAAAATCAGTTTTGGGCTCTGAATCACTTATTAATGCTCCAATTAAGCTAATTTCTTTTTAAAAATGTTTCTTGTATCATTCTCCTTTGACATAGGATAAAAAAAAATCTGTATCGAAATTAATTTCTTATGTATTTTATTGATTTTTTTAATTTCTTATGTATTTCTTTGTTTTTTGGCCAAAATTTGTCACAGACATTTTTCGAAGCATCATTATGCTGAAATAAATTAATTTCGGCCATTCTAAGTCAAGATATGAATTTTTATGTGAATTAATCGAAAAAACACAATTTGCATTGGATTTGCACACAAAATCACGTTTTGGAGCAATTTTGGGGTTGACAAATTTTTTTCGAACAGGCGTCGCGTCAAAACGGTATGCCCGGGCGCAACAATTTTGGTCTCAAAAGTTGCGCGATACTTGAAAGAAAAAAGTCATGAAACATCGCGGCGGGAGCTTATCGCGTTGCAAAGATATTGCACGAAACGTCGAGGGGGGGGCGGATTCCGCCCCCCCCCCCACCCCAGCCTGATTAGGGTTAAGCATCACATGAAGGGAAGGAGATTAAGTTGGATTGGATTGAATTGGGGGGCAGATTATGCCCCCATCATCCCCACCCTTCTTTATCCTAAAGCTGATTGATACCGTTACCTGGCTCATCATACTGCCTCCTCTGCAGTCCCTTAAAGGACAAGTTCACCTTCATAGACATATGGGTTGAGTGAATGCAGCAATATTAGTAGAGCACATCATTGAGAGTTTGAGGAAAATCGGACAATCGGTTCAAAAGTTATGAATTTTTGAAGTTTCTGCTTACTCAAAGCTGGATGAGAAGACTACTATAGATTGTGATGTCACATGAGTACAACGGTATAAAGAAAGATTAAAGAAAATTCAACATATTTTCACTTTTCTCGCATAACAAAAGAACACTTGACTTCTCTCTTTCAGAAGGCAGGGGGAATAATATTACCCTTAATATATGTCAGCAACAAGTCGAAGAAATTTGCACTTTATTCAAAAAGTCAAGTTTTGTGAAATTCTCTTTTCATTTTCTTTATATGGTTGTACGCATATGACATCATGCACTGTACTAGTCTTCTCATCCAGCAGTGACTACGCAGATACTTTAAAAATTCATAACTTTTGAACGGATTGTCCGATTTTCCCCAAACTTTCACTGATGTGTTCTACTAATATTGCTGCATTCACTCAATCCACATGTCTATGATGGTGAACTTGTCCTTTAATGACGAGTACAGTTTTCCTGTCTACAGGTGCACGCACCCATCCTTGATGTATCAGTATATCAATTTTGCATACATACTCCTCGTGAAACATGCTTTGGTCTTCTGTGAGAGATAGAGTAAACTTTGCTCAAATAGACATTACTTAAATCGGCAGATTTTCTCCCATCCAAGTTGAGTCATGCTAGGTTTACTGTAAAAGTGGAAATTTTCGCGGTGTTGAAATTTTTCGCGCATTTCGCGCAACCAGAAACTAGCGCAAAAATAAAAGCCCGCGAATATTTTTGCTTGCCATATGTTCCTGTGCGTGACGTCTTAATTCCACGGAATTAAAAACATGCAAAACTCTTCTGACCCGGCCAAGCGTGAAAAATTAGTCGCTCGAAAATATCCACTTTTACAGTACTCTATCACAAATGAGTCCGCTTTGCGTACATGTAATAATATGAAGAATGTTTCACTGGAATATGTTGCATTGAATTAAAGAGATCAATGTGCATCGTCAAGTCTAAATATTTACCTACTTGTGATGGTTTGGTGAATTACACCTCCACTCCCCCCCCCCCCCCCCCCCGAAAATAGAGTAATCAAGAACAAACAGAACAGACATTGCACATATATCTGTATTGATATTAAAGTGATTATGAAACTCAGAATGATTGCGTAATTGTGTTTTGAGTATTATTGTGTTGTATTTCTTTATTTTGGAGAATTAAACTGTGAAATGTAACTGTATGTTGTCAACCTAGTATCAGTCATACAATAAGTTCAGCAATTCAGAGGTTTTTGGTAATCGTGCTGCTGAAATAAATAATGTTACTAGACCTAGAAAGACAAACAAGTTCAAGTCAAAGAGAGGTTTTATATCATGATATGAAATACAATGTACTGGCCATTGATAATGGAAAGAATTATGGTAATATCTACAGCATAAAACCACAGAAATATAAAACATGAAATATCTGCATGCCAGCCAAACATAGAACCTACCCACAAATATAACCCTAACCCTACCTTAGCGTATGTAATGGGAAGAAGATCTGAAGCAGTTTGGTCCAATTTCAATTTCACTCTTTATTGTCCATTCGGAAATTACTTTTGCTTCAAGTTTTACTTAAAAACACGTAAAATATTAAACAAAAATACATTGTAGAAGGCATTTACGTTAAACTGTGTGATGATGTATGGAATTGTTTGCCGGGTTGCGAATGTCTGGACATTGGTGTGTGGTGTATAGGATAATTGGAGGATGGTGGTCTATGGATTGCATGTGGCTTTGTGTGTTTCTTTGTGATTCAGTGGGTTTGAATGTAGCATTACTGGTCATAGATGCATACAAAATTTTTCTTAGACTACGGAACTTGACACGTAAAGTACACGGACTGTGAATGAAAGAATACTACATGTACTACAAGGAGGCAAGGAGTTTGTTGACATTTCTTTGATTCTCTTTATTGGTTAAATTTGTAATAAACAACAAACAGCGATGTATATATATTACTTCATCCCATATTACACTGTAGAGTGTATTAGATATAACAGCATGTAAATCATACATCTTGAAAGGCTTGAACGTACAATCCCTGATCTTTTGTCCGGACACATTTGCTTTTCTAACATCAAGGCACAAGATACATTGTGTGTAATACCATGAATAAGCCTTAACGTACATTATACATTTCGTACATTATGTCACGACCATATCAATAATGTTGTTGGACATTTCACTGCGTTAGAGTCGAACATACGTCACCTATTACAAACATCATTACGTAGTACATTGTACATATCACGTATAGACTGACAATGTCATCAAATGACTTCACGTTGGTGACTGCACTGCTATTAGCATAGAATAGTATGACCGCAGATATGATGATTATTATAAGGAGTATAAACGTATAATGAACGAATATTATTAATCACATATAACGCAAAAGCATGATGAATAACTCTGCATAGTGATGTCAAAGTGTGTCAATGCTCACTGTCTCTGTTGAAGTCCAATTACTCAGATATTTGACGATTTTATTTATTGTTCAATAAGGAAATTCAGTTTTCACGTGGTTTGACAATACAGATAAATATATATAACAAGATATTTTCGAGATGTTGGAAGAGAAAACAACAGAGCTAACCAAACAACTTGAGCGTGAATCTCGTTAAAGTGACCGAAAAATCTTAGAAACCTATTCACTTCCCCGGACTCATAGAGAAATTTGAAAACTATTTTGTCGGAACTGCCCGTGGTTGTATTCAACCGGTAGATATGATGTCAATGCAAAAACAGTATCTTTACCCAGCTCTCTTGCAAAAAGACCCGATAGATTACCTCATCAAAAGTATCATAACCACATTCCTACTAAAACTGACAATCTCGATTATCTTTATACGGTATCACTTTTCTTGCTCCGGACGTTGCGTATGTCACATATCTCAAAGCATAAGATTGTGAGAAAAGATAGGATTTACTTTCCGTACGGCTGGATGGAACGTCAGCTACCTCCGATAAAGGATTTTTGTGATAACGTCAGCTACCTCCGATAAAGGATTTTTGTGATAACCTTCATAATGATAATCAGTTTTCCCGATGAACAGTGCTTGTACTGCCAGCTTGTGTGGAAAGAGTAAAACATTCAACATGACGTGTCTCTAAGATTATTTCACCTGGTATAACAACCGTGATTCGACACCATTCATCGAGCGGTTAAAAAAAAAATAATGATAAAAAAGCGAGTTCTGTAAAGGTCTGACAATCGACCTGCACTTGTCAAAGAGTGCTTGGTTACGATGTTAATGCCCTTTATTTCTAGGCTATTATGCAGGATATGCCGACTGGAGAAAACATTCGGGGCCGGGGATGAGGAGAGACCGAGTTTGTTATGAACATGACAAGAAAACCAGTGTTCCTCACATTGCTCGAGATTTGTTAAGATGGGAGGCCCATGAACGGAAAATTCGCATTTGCCTCAAAGAAAATGGTGTGGAGAAAAACAGACTGCCAGTGGATGGATTTTGCAGTGAAACCTATCAAGCGTTCAAGTTTAAAGGATGCTATGAAATGGTCATGATTATGAAATTATCATAAGTAAATTATGAATATTAGGAGAAATGCCTTCATGGTTGATTTGTTCATGTAGACTCGAGAAAAACAACCTCTTTGTTGTTGCAATGGTATATCTACATGATGGAAAAAATGTGAGTCGCATCTCCCAAGCAGTCGAATGCATCTCTAAGAGTTGATTCAAAACATTCGGGGAAGTTGTTTTCAGATGCCAGAAGGACTGGAGATGCTGACTCGTCAATATGTATCATCGCCGACACCATGAAACTTATCGGTAATTCATCTTACGGGAAAACCATCACGAATAAATTTAAGGCCGTCGAATTAATGGCCACATTGCAGATGACGATAATGCGTATACGTAAATCAACATACCACTCTTTCTGAACATTAAGAAGATGGCAACAAACTGTCATGAAATGATCATGACAAATGAAACAATCGGAGAATATATACCCCCACACTTCGGTTGCGATTGGAGATGAATAGGGAAAACACTGGAATTATGGACAAAGTAGAACCGCAGTGAAAGAAATGAAAACGTGAGATTTTTTTTACCCTTTGCAGTTGAAGAGAAATTTTCCTGACATTGAGCGGACTTCTTCATATTGGAGCATGTCAGGTGCTTGCCAACAGCAAACAAAGTTTACTCCCAACCTCCGAACACGTCAACCTGAATGTTGGCGGGAAAAGTTATGAAACTATTATACAATCGATACACGAACTCAAGAATCCGACTCTCTCCTCAGTGATGTTCACTGGAAATCGCCAGGAATAGAAACGACCACTACCTCATCGACAACAATGGTAAAATGTTCCAACATATCTTGAAGTTTCTGCGACATCATCGTCTCGTGCTGCCTTAGAAATTCGATGAGGTAGCTTGTTGATGTGCAAGAAGAGGATGTGCAAGAAGAGCTATCATTGCCGACACCACAAAACGTATCGGTAATTCATCAGTACACCAAGTTTCGTGTTTACTGTATAATTCAAAAATTAGAAAGTACTGGAATGCGGGCAGAGAGGACAGCGTTGAATGTTATCACAACGTTGTAAGGTAAGGTTTCTTCACCCTTCCAGTTGAAGAGATATTTTCTTTGCATTGAGCAACGAACAACGGCGTCGGGTCAAATACCATCTCGAGTCCCTGGTGAGTACATGAAATCGACTTCCAGAGGCTTCAAAGGCTACTGCAGAGATAAAGAGGACCTCCTCGACCGCGTTGTATTAAATACCAAGGAGCTTGATTGTACCATGCGTCATTGGGACACGACCTACGAGTGCAGAGTCAAGGATCAATCCAGGAGGAGATATGAAAAGATCGAGTATAATGCCCGTTTTTATTCACGACGCGAAATTGACGCGCATGAAATGACCATGGGAAAGAAAGCAATCAGACAAGACATGTCCCTACGCTTTACTTGGGACTTGAGATAGATTCGGAAAGCACTGGAATTATGGATAAATATAAACGCGGGTAAAGAAATGAAAGCATAAGTAAGATTTCTTCAACCTTGCAGTTGGAGAGAAATTTTCTTGACATTAAGCAGAGTTCTTCATAGGAGATTCAGCGCAGTAACGTCGCGGGACATTCCGAGCACATCGCGAGGTTTCAGCGCAGCAACATCGTTAAGTATACCGAGTACATTCGAAAGATACACCTGTACATCGAGAGGTCATCTGCATGCATACGATGAGAGGAGGAGGAGGTGGGAGGCGGGCCCCTGTCACCGATGAGGAAGGTTCATCCGATAGAGCGAGAACTCATACGCCCAATCACCAAGATATCGGCAATGTGCCGGAAGAAATTCAATTTTTTTATCATGTGAGTAAGGTCACTCATAGGAGGATGAAAACGTACAATGCAAATTCTATCGATTACACCGTATCATTTAATTCCGTGAATCAATTCGGTCCCATGATTGAATATTGATTCCGAGGGTTAGGGATATGTTTGGTAATAGTGGACGAGTTGTTAGTTGGGGTGAGGGAAAGGGATATGGTACGCATTGTATTTATTGCGCCACAATTAGAAAGGCCTGTTCAGTTACCTTTTGTCAGGCGGGACCAGCTTGATAACGATATGCTGGCAGCTCGCATAGAAGAAATGTTACAATCGAATGAAGAAATTTCACTCGATGAAAACGTGGCCCTAAATGTAGGGTCCTACTACAAGTGGAAATGCCCGAGCGAGGTGATCGTGCTAAGAGATACTTGGAAACAGCGCAGAGGTTGATCAAAAAGAGGTCTATTACTCAAATCATAGACAGGAGTAACGAAAAGATTTAATGCTGCGCCCGCGCTATAGTAAAGGGGATAGCTCGCATAAATAGAGATCCCAACTAGGACTTCATAAGGATGTGTGGTAATGAAGAAGTTTATGCTCGTAAGCTGCATGCGGCAGCTGGCGTTCCGATTGGGCCTTGCGGGATAGATGAAATCAAGCGATTTGAAAGTACCCTACAAATGCACAATTATCGAGAAGCAGTAGTTTCGAAAGAACACCTTAACCATATAATAATACTTTACGCGGGCCCGGAAGATCGTGAACATAGCGCACAATTTCAAAAGCTACGACGGGATATTTATTCAGAAGTATCTGTATGAAAACTGTTAAGTGCCAAATCTCATTCTCAGCGGTGGAAAGTTAATGTCGCTGTATGTATCTTTTACTAAGATTTGCTTTATCGACTCTCTCAATTTTTTTGCCAGTGCCTCTGGCTGCTATGCCAAACACATTCGGTCTGTCAGAACTGAAGAAGGGGTATTTTCCGCATGTCTTTAACACGAAAGACAACGAAAAATACGTAGGTCCACTAACCCCGAAAGAAATGTATAATCCAAAATTCATGAGTAGCAAGACCCGGGCAGATTTTTGGCTTGTTACGATAGTAAGGTTGCTTCCGGCAAGCAATTTGTCATGGAAGATGAGATCTACGCTTATTGTCTCAGTGACGTAGATATCTTGTGTCGCTGCTGCACTACAATAAATAGATAGCTATTTGTTGACATTACTATTAAGAAAGATTCGGACGATATTGGAGTAGATCCCTTTACCTAATGCTTCACGACAGCTGCTGCTTGTCATTTGGTGTACAGACGCAATTTTGTGCCTAAAAACACTTCAGAACGTCGAGAAAACGGAGAACATACACATTAGGCATGCACGAAACCAAGTCGAGAGGAGAATTGGGAAGTATATAGATAAAAGAGAACTACATGCATAAACTTGCTGTTGAGATTTTTGCAATCGGCAGTCTACATTCCTATTTCGTCGTGGCTTCTTCTTCAACTTCATCATCATACGCTGCAGTAGCAGCATCGCAAGAAAATCGTGCACTATCCCAACATCAGTTGGCAGAAAACTTGATCAACAATGCTTTTCAGGTAAGATGCAAGACGCAGTTTTGGCGTCGTGCTGTTTGTATTGTGGAAATCATGTCAAACCAGAATAAAACTGGGGAGGAGGAGGAGGGGACTATTAGTCTTCCAGCGTCATTGATAGTTGTCGTTGGAACGGTAGTAGCGAGAAAGATAAACGAGACAGTACGTTTTCGCTGCTACGGTTATGAAGACTGTGAGTCTTTCAGCGTCACAATGATTGTCGTTGGAACGGTAGTAGCGAAAAAGATAAACGAGATACACTGTATACGTTTTCACTGCTACGGTTGTCAGCACGACCGGCCAGGACAGAGAGACCATAGAGTGTTTATGGAGGAGTTGGGATGAGATAGTCGATGACTACTTTGATGATGCCATCAAGGCAGTCAGTGAGGCTGATCTGATAGGACATCTACAGCAGATCTATCACTGGGAGGAGCTTTTTAAGGAAGACAGAGAAATCTTGGTAGTTGAAATGGTAGTTTTTTTCACTTCCAGTTAGCCACAGACCCCACACTAAAAAACAATGTTTATGAAGGAGTTGGGATGAGATAGTTGATGACTACTTCGATGCGAAGCCATCAGATCAGTCAGTGAGGCTGATCTGATAGGACAGCTACGGCAGATCTATCACTGGGAGGAGCTTTTTTAGGAAGATAGAAAACTGTTGGAAGTTGAAATGGTAGAATTTTTTCACTTCTGGTTAGCCATAGATCCCGTACAGAAAACACTAAAAAAAAGTGTTTATGGAGGAGTTGGGATGAGATAGTTGATGACTACTTCGATAAAGCTATCAGGTTAGTCAGTGAGATGGGTCTAAATGTAGGGTCCTACTACGCATAGAAATGCCCGAGGGAGTTGGTCGTGCCAAGAGATATTTGGAAACAGCGCAGACGTTGATCAAAAAGAGGTCTATTATTCAAATCATGCATGCGACAGCAGGCGTTCCGATTGGGCCTTGTGACATAGATAAAATTAAGCGATTTGAAAGTACCCCACAAATGCACAATTATTTAGTAGTAGTAGTTTCGAAAGAACGCCTTACATATACGCGGGTCCGGAAGATCGTGAACATAGTGCACAATTTCAAAAGCTAAGACGGGATATTTAGTCAGAAGCATCTGTATAAAAATTGTATAGTGCCAAATCTTATTCTCACCGGCTCGCCGGTGAGAATGAGATTTCCTCCGCGGCGGAAAGATCTTGTCACTGCATGTATCTTTTAGCAAGATTCGCTTATTGACTCTCTTAATTTTTTTTTTGTTTTGCCAATGCCTCTGACTGCTTATATGCCAAACACATTCGGTCTGTCAGAATTGAAGAAGGGAAATTGTCCGCATCTCTTTAACACGTGAGAAAACGAGAAATACGTAGGTCCACTATCCCCGAAAGAAATGTATAATCCAAAAGGCATGAGTAGCAAGACTCGGGCTGGTTTTTGGCTTGAAAATCGTGCACGATCCCCACATCAGTTGGCAGAAAACTTGATTAACAATTCTTTTCAGGTAGGATTTAAGACACAATTTTGGCATCGTGCTGTTTGCATTGTGGAAATTATGTCAAACCGGAACAAAACTGGGGAGGAGGAGGAGGAGGAGAATACTTTTCGTAGCTACTATGATGAAGACTGTGAGTCTTTCAGCGTCATTGATGGTTGTCGTTGGAACGGTAGTAGCGAGAAAGATAAACGAGATAGTTTACGTTTTCGATGCTACGGTTATGAAGACTGTGAGTCTTTCAGCGTCAGTTATGGTTGCCGCTGAATCGGTAGTAGCGACAAAGATAAACGATATTATAGTACGTTTTCGCTGCTACGGTTGTCAGCACGACCGGCCAGGACAGAGAGACCACGTGGACCATATCGACGAGAGTATTGATGGTATCCCATGTTTCTTTTTGTTCTGTATAGGCAAGTGCTGATGAAAAAGGTGAAAGTAGCCTGAAGGTTGTTGAAGAGGCAGGTAGTCGGTATAGCCACGAGATAGATTACAAACTTTGCGAATTCGAATTGGGGTTAAAACCATTTCACTTGGGCGGAAAACGCTTTGCGGTAGTGAAAAAGTTCAGAGGGGTCCCCTACATTAACATTCGCGAGTACTACCAGCTGAAAGGGACAAAGAGAATGCTGCAGGGGCAAAATGGGATCAATTTGACGGGTGAACATTGGTGGAAGCTGATGAAAGCCTCGTTTAAGATCAGCGCTGCTATCCGTGAACTGAGCAATGTTATGAAATAAAACAATACAGAGATGCATTCAAAATGATTTAATCCAAAACGCAAACGTTCGTAACTCGAGTGTCTATACCGTTCTACTCCTCCATCTTCCCGTACCAAGGGCTGCTGCTGCTGAGGTGGATCTGCAGCACGAGAGACCTTCTTCATCCCCGCCATGTTTGACACCTCCAACCCCGATATTGGTCCGATCTACATCGAAGATTCACCTTCGTCGCCGCTGCTATTTTCCCTCTTTCCGTCGCCAGAGGGACCGATGCCAGCAAGACCGCAGCTACAAAGGCAGAATGCAGTGGTGGCGGAGCCAACCAGCATACCACCGACACCCGTTGCCCCGGCTGTAGTGGTGCCACGTCGAATGCGGCTGATTCGGCTGAGAACCCGACAGCAGTACATGCATGATCTGCAGATAGCTACCCCACCCCGTGGATCAACTCAGCCACCATCTGCCCCATTACGCCAGGTTAATAGAGGAGGAGAACCGGCAGAGATACCCGCATCGGCCATTATCAGCCTGGAGAGTTTGCAAAAAACTCTGAACTTCGATGAGGAAGAGGAGGAGGAGGAGGAAATGCAGCCTGGAGAAGACGGGAAGGAGGAGGAGCTACAGCAACGGTCGCAGCAGCCACCGCAGGAGGTAGAGGGTGAGGAGAAAGAGGCTGGGGAGCTGATGGAGGAGGAGGAGGGAGGACACCTACCAGCCGGACCAGTGATGATGACGATAAGACAGCACTTTCGAGTCAAATAAACAGGCTCATCCATGACTCTTTTGTGGGGTGTCAGAACGGGTACAGTAGTCAGATGGACCATGAGGATTGCCCATGGTTACTGTGGGAAGATGTGGTGGAGATATACTTCGACGCCGCAATTGACAAGTTGGATGAGAGCAAATACTTTGGTTTCCTAGATGCAGTGTATATAACATATTGCACAAATGTTCGAAGAAGAGAGGGAAGCTTGCGTGACTGAAGCCACGGAGTTTTTCTACTTGGACTTGCCAAAGAACTCCGTTAAAGCGTGTATCAAAACAAAGCTAAAGAGGCGGTAAAGGTTGAAAGGTGAAAGGGGAGGGAAAGGGAAGGGAAGGGAAAAAAAGAAATCGAACGCGAAACGAATGTTAATTGCGTACCTGGTATTGTCATATTGTAAAGATTTGTGAGTAAATATTTGCAGTTTGATGGTTTGTAAACTGGATTGAATATGTATTAAATGTTTACCCGAGATGTGAGGCTAATCTGATAGGACAGCTACAGCAGATCTATCACTGGGAGGAGCCTTTTGAGGAAGACAAAGAACTGTAGGTAGTTGAAATGGTAGATTTTTTTTCACTCCCGATTAGCCACAGACCCCGTACAGAAAACACTAAAACGGTGTTTATGGAGGAGTTTGGATGACATAGTTGATGACTACTTCTATGAAGCCATCAGGTCAGTCAAGGAAGCTGATCTGATAGATCAACTACGCCAGATTTATCACTGGGAGGAGCTTTCTGAGGAAATGGTTTCACGTCCGGTAAGCCACAGACCCCTTACAGAAAACACACACAAAAAAAAAGAGGAAAAGAGGGAGGAGGAGGAGGATGGGACCGGAACAAAACTGGGGAGGGGGAGGAGAAGAAGAAGACGAATGTGAGTCTTTCAGCGTCATCAACGGTTGTAGTCGGAACGGTAGTAGCGAGAAAGATAAAAGAGATAGTACGTTTTCGCTGCTGCGGTTGTCAGCACGATAGGCCAGGACAGAGAGACCGTGTAGAGTGTTTATGGAGGAGTTGGGATGAGATTGTTGACGACAAGTTCGGTGAAGCCATCATGGAAGTCAGTAAGGCTGATCTAATAGGACAACTATGCCAGATCTATCACTGGGAGGAGCTTTCTGTGGAAGATAGAGAACTGTTGGTGGTTGAAATGGTGGAGATTTTCCACTTTCAGTTAGGCAGAGACCCCATACAGAAAACACTTAAAACAGTGTTTATGAAGGAATTGGGATGACATAGTTGATGAATACTTCGATGAAGCCATCAAGTCAGTCATTAAGGCTGATCTGATAGAACAAATACAACAGATCAGTAGTTATAGTAGTCTGTATCGACAGGGAGAATTAATTAACACTTACTAATTAGCGCAAATTGGGAGTTCCGGTGATGAGTGAAAGTGACTTCCGTTATGAATTAGTCGTTTTCCTGTTTATGACGATATGACTCAAACCCGTTTCCGGAGGGGGAATCGTGTTGTTTACGAAATGAAATCTTGAATATGCGTCGGTACTTTGTTGGTGATATCTTGCTGCACTAAATTATTGTGTGCTACAGTTTTGCTTTCAAGATGAAGAATGCGGTATAATGGTCAATGTTAACTTACACGATGTGTACTGCCGCGATGAATGGTAATGCACAGTGATCAAAAGTGTATCCAGGCACAAGCTTGCAGTTCCGATGTATATTCCACACTCGGAGCAGAATGGAGGTGTACATCATTCAGAGTGGTATAAACACACATGAGCAGAATGGAGGTGTACATCATTCAGGGTGGTATAAACACACATGAGCAGAATGGAGGTGTACATCATTCAGGGTGGTATAAACACACATGAGCAGAATGGAGGTGTACATCATTCAGGGTGGTATAAACACACATGAGCAGAATGGAGGTGTACATCATTCAGGGCGGTATAAACACACATGAGCAGAATGGAGGTGTACATCATTCAGGGTGGTATAAACACACATGAGCAGAATGGAGGTGTACATCATTCAGGGTGGTATAAACACACATGAGCAGAATGGAGGTGTACATCATTCAGGGTGGTATAAACACACATGAGCAGAATGGAGGTGTACATCATTCAGGGTGGTATAAACACACATGAGCAGAATGGAGGTGTACATCATTCAGGGTGGTATAAACACACATGAGCAGAATGGAGGTGTACATCATTCAGGGTGGTATAAACACACATGAGCAGAATGGAGGTGTACATCATTCAGGGTGGTATAAACACACATGAGCAGAATGGAGGTGTACATCATTCAGGGTGGTATAAACACACACGAGCAGAATGGAGGTGTACATCATTCAGGGTGGTATAAACACACATGAGCAGAATGGAGGTGTACATCATTCAGGGTGGTATAAACACACACGAGCAGAATGGAGGTGTACATCATTCAGGGTGGTATAAACACACATGAGCAGAATGGAGGTGTACATCATTCAGGGCGGTATAAACACACATGAGCAGAATGGAAGTGTACATCATTCAGAGGCTACTTAAGGAATGAAGTGTGCACACGATGAAGATATCAGCAGCGAGTGACTATCCCTCTATAGTGTAAGACTATAGAATAGCATATACAACCTATGTCTTGGGATGATGAAGCAAAGTGATGATGTAGAGGGAAACAGTTGTTATCCAGGTATTTCCTCTTTGAACAAAAATTGTGGACTCAGAAAATTCAAGACAGGATGGTGTGGCCTGACACAAACAACAGGGTATGGCTCAGGAGGAAATCGGTAGACAATGGAAGGGAAGGGGTCATGAAGTCCATTCATACGGTAAAGGTACACCTTTTTGTGTGTTGGGATGAGACACAGGTAGTGAGGAAGCAGGGGGGAAATCGGTAGACAATGGAAGGGAAGGGGGCATGGTCAAGTCCTTTCATACGGTAAAGGTACGTCTTTTTGTGTGTTGGGATGAGACACATGCAGTGAGGAAGCAGGAGGAAATTACGACTCAAACCCGTTTCTGGAGGGGGAAGCGTGCTGTTTATGAAAATGAAATCTTGAATGACCAGTAATTAGGAGTTCCAGTGATGAGTAAAAGTGACTTATATTATCAATTAGTCATTTACCTCTGTATTAGTTAGGAAGAGGAAGTTTTCCTGAGCTGGGATTGGTTGACTTTTAATCAGCTACCTCGATGATGATTGGTCAGCAAAGAGGTTGCTTGCTGAGGATTGGTCGAATAAATAAAGAGTGCGAAGGGAATGGTCGAGAGGGTTGGTACATAGGAATGTGTAGTGAAGAGAACGCATATATAACAGTGTATGATACGAGTTACGAACATTGATCCAGAGCTACAAATTCAGATCTTGAGGAGCATCTATAGCATACATTACGTATTACTGCGTCATATCGATCGTCATGATGGCCACACACTCACCGACGAAGACTTCTGCCACTACGTGCCACTTGAACAGTGTACTGCACACGCCTAAGTTATTGATACCAGAGAACCATGCCCATGAAGTCTTGCGCCCTGCCAATTTTTCACTTTCGACAGTGATGGAACAGAAGAAACTCACACCAAAGACTCCCCCTGGAATCCTTGCATTGAGGGTAAGTGTTAATATTCAAGTTATGATATGATATGAAAAGTTTGTGTGTATGTATGTGTCCTGTGATTTCAAAACAATAACTATGTATAAGGCAGAGTGACTGCATGAAGAAAATGTGAAAGCATGGGTATGCAACACTGTTTGAATCGAATGCTTAATTTCTTTTTCCATCGTTATTTATGTTTCTATATATATTAGGCATCTAAGGAGAGAAACGACGAGAATGAGTACAAGGTAGTGGAAGAGGCAGGGTGTCATTACAGTCAGTAGACAGGTGTAAATACATGTGAATTTGAAGCGGTGTCAAAACCATTCCATTTAGGTGGGAAGCGCTTTGCCGTTGTCAAGAAATTCAGAGGAGTCCCATACGTGAATATTCGAGAATATTATAAATTGAAGGGCACTAATAGGATGCTCCCAGGTCAAAAGGGCATCAATTTAACGGCGGAAAATTGGTGGAAATTGGTCGGTGCAAAATTCGCCATAAGTGATACTGTGAGAGCATTCAGTAATGTAAAGAAATAGATGATTTTTGTGACATTTGATTTGGACTGGTATTGAATTTTGGAGACCGAAACAAAAACCAAAGCAAAATAATTTTCAAAGAAATTTCATTTTTTGTAAATTGGCAAATTTCCTGACTGTTCGACACTCTAACCTCTGTCCTTACCCAGACTGCCCTCGCTGAGCTGGATCAACAACTTCAGACAACTTCACCACAAGTTGTAGCTGGTCAGCCGTCTCCAGCATCATCATCACCGCTAACTCCAGACGTCATACTCATCGAAACGTCTCCCCCGAGAGCTCCAGTAGTCCGCCGCCACAGACTGCGGAGGCAGCATGCTGTCATAGAAGGAGTGACCACACCAAGGCGAGGGTCAAGTTTGTCATCACCAACTCTACGGGAACAACCGGGCCAGATAGAGGCAGAAATCTCCCCCAATGTTCCTCAAGATCTACAGAATCTTCGCAAAAAGCTCACCTACGATGAGGAAGAGGACAACCTATTATGCGCCGATGTGAGTGTACCAGAGACCGAGGAGGAAAAGATGGAGACCGATGGCAGTCATCTTCCAGTGTCGCCCGTCCTCATGGCCGTCAAGTCCATTTCGGGTATAATCAGCGAGCTTGTGCATCAGTCTTGCGTTGGATGCATGGAGGGGTACCCCAGTCAGAAAGACCACGCAGACTGTATGTGGCTTCCATGGGGAGACTTGATCGAGAAATATTTTGATGCAGCCTTGGGCAAGCTCACTGAAGAGCGATTCTTTAGTTTTGTCAATCATGTCTACAATGTGGAGGACATGTTTGACGACGAACAGGACGAATGTGTGCGAGAAGCCACAGAATTTTTCAAAATAGAACTGAAAAAGAAGGACGTTCAGTCTCACATCAAGAGAAAACTCAAGGAACAGTAAGGATGCAATTTCGTTGGTATACGAGTGAACTGAGAAAAAAAAAGGACTTTGCATACACATTTGAAGAACGTTCGTCTTGTATATCATAATAATTGATATCCTTCTACATTGTGTGTTTACTTCGTCGTTCATCTTTATGGAATAGTTGAATTGAATTTGAATTGAATGGTTATTTATTTATTATTCTTTTTTTTTTTTGCAAACGCGTTACATTATTCATTTGAAACTTGTTTAGAGTCATGCATGAACTATCATATAATTCTGTAAGTATTGTGGGGGATGAATTTGTTGATTAAGAATTGGGTTTTTTTTCTGTGTTTACGAATGTTCATCTGGCAGGATTATTCATTTGTACAAACTTGATAAATTATTCGTTTGAATCTTGTTCGCTTTACTTCTTGAACCGTCCATATAATTTTCAAAGTATTGTGCAACCGAAATTGTAAATGCAATGAAATTCATGTTGACCAAGTTTAACCAAACAAACAAAACTGTTTCAAAGTGATTGAAGTTGTGAAAAAATAAATTTGCGCATGAGAAATGAAATAATTTGTTACATCGTCAAATGTTGAAGTGAAGTCCATCACTTATATTTTGAATGTAGTGTACGTTGATCGTCATTTGTCATTTGCACATGGTGACTTGCGAATGTAAATGTGTGAAGACTGAGTGCTGTAGCGAGATGGATGAGTATTTGCGAGAGATATACTTTGATCCGATGCATGAAGCTGGTTTCAGTGGTGCTGAGAAACTTTATCAATTTGTCAAGAATGAAGGACAGTTTAACTTGTCGAGAAAACAGATTAAACAGTGGTTGGAAGGGAATGATACTTATACTCTACATCGCCCACTGAGGCGAAAATTTGTAAAAAGTAGAGTCATGGCCTATGGAATTGATGATGTATGGCAAATGGATTTGGTGGATCTGACTTCTCTCTGTAGATACAATGCGGGATATAAGTACTTGCTGACGTGCATCGACGTCTTATCAAAATTTGCGTGGGTGGTTCCTCTCAAAGATAAAAAGGGGAAAAGTTTGGTTAGCGCACTCGAGAAAATCATCCAAAGATCTAAACGGGAACCATATCATATTCAAACCGATAAAGGGAGCGAATTGACAAACAGACAATTTCAATCATTTCTCAAAGAAAGGGACATTTCATTTTATACTACCCAAAACATGACTAAAGCGTGTATAGTAGAGAGGTTCAATCGCACGCTCAAGGAAAAGATGTACAAGTACTTCACGCATCGTAACACACAAAAATACATACCTGTTTTGAGCAAGTTAGTGCATGCTTACAATAATTCCTATCATCGATCCATTAAGACGAAGCCGACACTGGTTACAAAAGAAAATGAAGGGGGCATATGGAAAACGTTGTACAAGTCAAAAACTGAATCATCAAAGTCCAAAACTTTAAAGTATACTGTGGGGGACAGAGTTCGCATTAGCGAAGCCAAAAAGACATTCGAAAAGGGCTATCTTCCTATTTGGACGGAAGAAGTTTTTAACGTAAAACGTTTCGCGTTTCGCGAGGAGGAGGGAGGACACCTACCAGCCGGACCAGTGATGATGACGATAAGAGAGCACTTTCGAGTCAAATAAACAGGCTCATCCATGACTCTTTTGTGGGGTGTCAGAACGGTTACAGTAGTCAGATGGACCATGAGGATTGCCCATGGTTACTGTGGGAAGATGTGGTGGAGACATACTTCGACGCCGCAATTGAAAAGTTGGATGAGGGCGAATATTTTGGTTTCCTCGATGCAGTGTACATAACATATTGCACAAATGTTCGAAGAAGAGAGGGAAGCTTGCGTGGCTGAAGCCACGGAGTTTTTCTACTTGGACTTGCCAAAGAACTCCGTTAAAGCGTGTATCAAAACAAAGCTAAAGAGGTGGTAAAGGTTGAAAGGTGAAAGGGGAGGGAAAGGGAAGGGAAGGGAAGGGGGAAAAAAGAAATCGAACGCGAAACGAATGTTAATTGCGTACCTGGTATTATATTGTGAAGATTTGTGTGTACATATTTGCAGTTTGATGGTTTGTAAACTGGATTTAATATGTATTAAATGTTTACTCGAGATGTGAGGCTAACCTGATAGGACAGCTACAGCATATCTATCACTGGGAGGAGCTTTTTGAGGAAGACAGAGAACTGCAGGTAGTTAAAATGGTAGAGGGTTTTTTTCACTCCCGATTAGCCACAGACCCCGTACAGAAAACACTAAAACGGTGTTTATGGAGGAGTTTGGATGACATAATGATGACTACTTTAATGAAGCCATCAGGTTAGTCAGTGAGGCTGATTTGATAGGACAGCTACGGCAGATCTATCACTGGGAGGAGCTTTTTTAGGAAGATAGAAAACTGTTGGTAGTTGAAATGGTAGAATGTTTTCACTTCCACTTAGCCACAGATCCCGTACAGAAAACACTAAAAAAGTGTAGACGTTGATCAAAAAGAGGTCTATAATTCAAATCATAGACAGGAGTAACGAAAAGATATGTTGCGCGCGCATTTATAGAGAGAGATCCAAACTAGAACTCCCTAAGGATGAGTTATGGTAAACAAGAGGTTTATGCTCGTAAGCTGCATGCGGCAGCAGGCGTTCCGATTGGGCCTTGTGGCATAGATGAAGTTAAGCGATTTGAAAGCACCCCACAAATGCACAATATTATTATTTAGTAGTAGTAGTTTCGAAAGAACGCCTTACCTATACGCGGGTCGGGAAGATAATGAACATAGCGCACAATTTCAAAAGCTAAGACGGGATATTTAGTCAGAAGCATCTGTATAAAAACTGTATAGTGCCAAATCTCATTCTCACCGGCTCGCCGGTAAGAATGAGATTTCCTCCGCGGCGAAAAGATCATGTCGCTGCATGTATCTTTTAGCAAGATTCGCTTTATTGACTCTCTTAATTTTTTTTTTTTTTTGCCAATGCCTCTGACTGCTTATATGCCAAACACATTCGGTCTGTCAGAATTGAAGAAGGGAAATTGTCCGCATCTCTTTAACACGTGAGAAAACGAGAAATACGTAGGTCCACTATCCCCGAAAGAAATGTATAATCCAAAAGGCATGAGTAGCAAGACTCGGGCTGGTTTTTGGCTTGAAAATCGTGCACGATCCCCACATCAGTTGGCAGAAAACTTGATTAACAATTCTTTTCAGGTAGGATTTAAGACACAATTTTGGTATCGTGCTGTTTGTATTGTGGAAATTATGTCAAACCGGAACAAAACTGGGGAGGAGGAGGAGGAGGAGGAGAATACTTTTCGTAGCTACTATGATGAAGACTGTGAGTCTTTCAGCGTCATTGATGGTTGTCGTTGGAACGGTAGTAGCGAGAAAGATAAACGAGATAGTTTACGTTTTCGATGCTACGGTTATGAAGACTGTGAGTCTTTCAGCGTCAGTTATGGTTGCCGCTGGATCGGTAGTAGCGAGAAAGATAAACGATATTATAGTACGTTTTCGCTGCTACGGTTGTCAGCACGACCGGCCAGGACAGAGAGACCATGTGGAAAATATCGACGAGAGTATTGATGGTATCCCATGTTTCTTTTTGTTCTGTATAGGCAAGTGCTGATGAAAAAGGTGAAAGTAGCCTGAAGGTTGTTGAAGAGGCAGGTAGTCGGTATAGCCACGAGATAGATTACAAACTTTGCGAATTCGAATTGGGGTTAAAACCATTTCACTTGGGCGGAAAACGCTTTGCGGTATAGTGAAAAAGTTCAGAAGGGTCCCCTACATTAACATTCGCGAGTACTACCAGCTGAAAGGGACAAAGAGAATGCTGCAGGGGCAAAATGGGATCAATTTGACGGGTGAACATTGGTGGAAGCTGATGAAAGCCTCGTTTAAGATCAGCGCTGCTATCCGTGAACTGAGCAATGTTATGAAATAAAACAATACAGAGATGCATTCAAAATGATTTAAATCCAAAACGCAAACGTTCGTAACTCGAGTGTCTATACCGTTCTACTCCTCCATCTTCCCGTACCAAGGGCTGCTGCTGCTGAGGTGGATCTGCAGCACGAGAGACCTCCTTCATCCCCGCCATGTTTGACACCTCCAACCCCCGATATTGGTCCGATCTACATCGAAGATTCACCTTCGTCGCCGCTGCTATTTTCCCCCTTTCCGTCGCCAGAGGGACCGATGCCAGCAAGACCGCAGCTACAAAGGCAGAATGCAGTGGTGGCGGAGCCAACCAGCATACCACCGACTCCCGTTGCCCCGGCTGTAGTGGTGCCACGTCGAATGCGGCTGATGCGGCTGAGAACCCGACAGCAGTACATGCATGATCTGCAGATAGCTACCCCACCCCGTGGATCAACTCAGCCACCATCTGCCCCATTACGCCAGGTTAATAGAGGAGGAGAACCGGCAGAGATACCCGCATCGGCCATTATCAGCCTGGAGAATGTGCAAAAAACTCTGAACTTCGATGAGGAAGAGGAGGAGGAGGAAATGCAGCCTGGGGAAGACGGGAAGGAGGAGGAAATGCAGCCTGGGGAAGACGGGAAGGAGGAGGAGCTACAGCAACGGTCGCAGCAGCCACCGCAGGAGGTAGAGGGTGAGGAGAAAGAGGCTGGGGAGCTGATGGAGGAGGAGGAGTGAGCACACCTACCAACCGGACCAGTGATGATGACGATAAGACAGCACTTTCGAGTCAAATAAGCAGGCTCATCCATGACTCTTGTGTGGGGTGTCAGAACGGGTACAGTAGTCAAATGGATCATGAGGATTGCCCATGGTTACTGTGGGAAGATGTGGTGGAGATATACTTCGACGCCGCAATTGAAAAGTTGGATGAGGGCGAATACTTTGGTTTCCTCGGTGCAGTGTACACTGTTAGAACGCTGTGTAAAATTTCGTTGTTTAAAATATTGTTGTTTAAAATTCTAAACAATGTTGTTTAAATATAGAAAATTGGAGCTTGATTGCCTTAAACAGCGGTTGTTTAAAAACAATTCGGAATGATTGTCCAAACAATTAAACAACGGTTGTTTAGAAATTGATGGGCAAAAGTCATGTGATAGTCATGAACCAATCAGCGGGCCTGCATGTATCCTTCGTCGCAATCGATCGCCGCCGGGCGGCCACCGCGCCTCACACACACACACGTACATCACACGTTTATGTACGTATAGCTATACAGTAGCGCGGCTACTAGTATTCATCATGATGGACGGCGGTGACGATGACTGCAATGCAGCTATATGGAGTCACGAACATTCTCAGCAAATGGGGTCTAGCTATAGAAGAACTTTGCCAGTCATTCCAAGGTATTTATTTATTTAACTGATAGTTACATCGCTTCATGCCCATCTGTAATTTGCGTGATGGGGATGAAGCTAGTCACGGCTCACGCTTTGGGTTCTTGGCCGGGCTGCGCTACGTCTCGCCTTCATGCATGTAACGTACTGGGTAATAGATCTAACAAACTGTTAATGTTAACGTTTAACGTTAAGTTAGGTCGTCTGTACCGGTACGTACATTATGTTTTTCAACCAACTCGTGCTTGTATAAACACTTGCATAATTCAATCCTTACATACATTTTCAAAACGTCACATAAAATACGAATTTCTTTTACAAAAACTAATCATCTAAATCAGCGTACGGAATATTCGTTGTACAGTATTCTAAGTTGTAACACTAACGGGCACCGTATCACATCATGCACAAGTATAGGCGCAGTGTCCGAGTTCGATGATGTAGAAATCTAACAAGTTAGTTAGGCATAGGGTCTAACGTGACGGTTAGGGCCTAGCTAGGTAATGCTAGGGCCTAGTCAAGGGCTAGGCCCTATATTTTAGACTGCTAGTGCTAGTGCTAACTAAGTTCAATTACACAATGACCTGTCTCGATCATTTCCTACCTCATAATTTAGAACTTTTATGCCATGGTCGGCTGTATGATAGCCCTACTACATCGACCACCCTCTTGTAATAAACCAACCGTGTATTAATTGGCGCACTGAACGCATACTAGAGTAGTACTAGTACGCACTTCACTGCACGCAAAGCACATGAAAATTGATTGGCTTTGACTGTTGATGAGGATGGTGTGGGAAAACGCGAAAATTCACCGTTCATTAACAAAGTTAATGGTTTTAATCAAGGACAAAATTTCGAATGAATATTTTCACCGAATCGTAATGTAATGTCTATGGAAGTTTCTAAAAAGCTTCGTACAACACGGTGTTCAATACGACTCGGTTTGCGTGCATTGTCAATGCAAAAACAGCGGTCGATCTCAAGGAGCGTTACCGCGGGGAGCTGAAACGAGGCCACGCAAGTTCGATGGCGATATTTTTGCACTAAAACTTCGAATCAAAAAGGGAACAAAGGCATTTGATAGCCTAGCTCTGGATTTTCTCAATCACGTAGGTCAAGTTTTTTGCATGAATTTCAGTGTTCAATATTCTTATCAAGCAAATAAACATTAGGCAGTCGATGAGTAGCAGGTCCAACCGTACAACCAAAATCTACTGTAAACATAACGAAACCCCTAAAATCCAATATAGTGCAAGTTAAGTTCTGCTACTTTTGCTGGAGCAATTCATTCTTTACTGAGCATCATTGCCATCAATGATGCTCGATGAATTAAGGTCTACGTAAGCTTCCTGTAGAAAAAAAGGCCTAGAACCCCTATAAAAAATGAAGATAAAGACAGAAAACAGATTGTGGTGTTTTTAACGCACAATATAGTCTATGCACCACATGTACACACTTAATGCCTGTAGTAATAATATACATGTACCACCTTGGTAGAGTTCTATTTGTTTCGTGTAGGTAGGTGGTTTGGAACCAATTTTTGGCACTTTTGCCACTTTCGAATAAGTTTCTATGCAAAGATTAGGAGCTTTCTTCTCAGTCTGTCAAGATTTCCATGCCAAACGAAGCACATTGTGCAAATTCACACAAACTTGTGAGAAAAATGTTTATAGAATGAACATTTTTGCAGAAGCTAATGATCATGCATAATTCACTCCATCATTTATGTTTTTGTTATTACTTGAGTATTATATTTTTTTCCATTTGGTTTATAGCATTCTTTCTGGGCCACCCTTAATATGATTACAAATGCAATCTTGTTCCCTAATTTGTACAGATCAAGCAAGACTTCAGCCAGGAGATCATGGCTGAAGACAGGATGTTTGCAACATGGCCATGTATGCTGACAAAGTACTCTAGTATGGGGAATCAAGATGTCCATCGTAGCAAACGCTGCTTATTCGTCACACGGGTGACACCGATGGCCTTTCCCAAGGTACATTTTAAATAGTATTGCTCTGTGTAGAGATTCTAATCTACAGCCCCAGTACCACCCTTTCCTTTTTTGCATTTGAGTTGAGGTGAATCTATTAACAACATTAACAAAATACTTACAGTATGTACATGACTATAAAAAAAAAAAATTGTTAGACCGAGAAATTCATTCAATGCTTTTTAATTAATTTCTAAGACTTTCGCAAAAACCTGCAAAAACTGAAGTGGATCTGTAATTTCAAAGCCAATATCAAAGAGATCATCCGGGCTCTTGATGACTCTGCTTTGTCCATCATTCAACTTGCATGTCATGTTCCCGTATTTGGTTTTGTTGCCGATTCGACATCATGAGCTTCCTTGGCATTTATCATGCACTGATCAAGTGACACATTGCATGCCTTTAGATCTTCATTGATGTACACACTTTTCATGTTCTCTTTTCCTTTCAGACTAGAATGCCCAGAATACAGTTTGTTCCTTTTGTTTGCAATAAAGTGGACTTTGATCTGCCTGCTCTTTCCTTCTTGCCTTTCCCCCAAGATGATGACAAGATCATGAAGATGAGATGTCCTCTTTCCAAATGTCTAAGCCAACTTCCTTGGCAACATTTGACTCGCCCTCAGTAAGCTCTTCCTCTGTCTCCTCAGTTCCCTCTGGCAGGCCAGTCAGGCAGAGATTGTCCCTCCTTAGCTCATGTTTGTCCTCGTCGTGCTGGAACTGAATCCTCAAGAGATGACATGTGGATTCAGAACATCTTTAATTGTGCTCATACAAGCTTCTTTCGCTCCTTGTATCACATGCGGTAGTGCAGCTATAATGACTGTAACTACAGCTTGGACAATTATTTGGGAGAGGCTGTCTCCTGCCCCTCTCTCACATTATAGCACCCCACGGCCACACAGTTCATGTACACTGAAACTTCTGGACGGTTTGTCCTTGCCTCCTTCATCTACCATTCCCCTTTTCTTCTCCACTGCCTGATCAACTCACATGATAATCAAGCTTTTGTCATTATAGGATAACATTAACAGAGAAGTCTTTTATGAACTATTAAAGTTTTTTGCATTCTTTTTCCTACTACTTGGAATAAAAATCACTGGACCTTGAACATCCCTTGCTCTTGCTAATCTAATTAAGATATATGCATATTAACTGATCTTGCTTTATGCAATGCCAGAATATGACATGAACCTCCTGCAAAAGCCCAAATGTCATTCATATTGCAATAGTCTTTGTTAAGCACTTAACAGTAGTGCAAGATTATTCTTATTAAGGCACTGGCTGTCAACACCATTCAACTTTCTTTCATCCAAGTTCATGGTAACTCTGATTGCTGCTTTGTAGAATAGCATGATGATTATTACAGCATTATAATTCTAATGCTTGGCCTTACAAGTTTGGCTCTACTCATCCACAATTACTTGCCCGTCTTGGTAGTAAATGCCGTTGCCAGAATCAGTCCCTCATTCAAAATGTGTAGTATTTTCTACAATACCCTCCAAACAACTTTAAAACAGCCCCCCCCCCCCCCCACACAGTTAGTAATCCTGGTTGCAATCAAGTACAATATAAGTACATAAGCTAGCATCTGAATATGAGCTGATACTTGTCAGCATTTCTCTTTATCAGCCTTGATTGTGTTAATATTTTTAAAGGGTATATTTGTACTTATCATTCAAAATACTCCCCCTGTGTCATACATTTTGCTCCACAGAGGAAAAAGAGACGCTTGCATTCAGCATGCTGCCGCTAGTTTGCCGAGGCTGGACTGCGAGGGTGTGGGGCAAGTGCTCCTTTCAGGAGTCGGAGTTATTCTACGACTTTCAACCTGTAAGTACCTAACTGTTCGGAGGCTAATCTTCTAAAACAAGTGATGTGTTGCCCTCTTATTAAAATGATGAGATGGACTTTGACATTGCAATACAAAATATAGAAATCATCAAGCCTTGGTCCATAGTTACAGAAATTCCCAGTTTATGCTGTTTCATTTGTTAGTTTAGTCCATGGATTCTACATATTTATGCAAATTTAGTATGTTGCTAATGTATGCTGTGAATCACAATTTTTTTTAATGAAAAAAAAATCTTATATTACATAGTCAACATACATATTTACTTTATTTTGTGCCTGACTGCTCAATCACACACTTGTCCAATATCAATATGTCCTTTTCATTTTGATAAAAAGGGGAAAAAATTCGCATGAAATGCAAAATTGGTCCCAAATGTCGCCAATAAGGAATATTCCATTCATTAATAAATATTGCACTTGACCTATGGTATCATTATATTCAGCAAGATGCTGGAAATATACCACATACCACTCATATACATCCAATGTGATACAGGGTGTCTCCCCCCCCCCCCCCCCTCATACCAAAAAGAAAAAAGACCTCGCATACTCCTTAATGTTCCTACAATGTAAGTGGACAAAATTGATATACTACTAGTATTGGAAAGAGTAACTTACCCAAAATAATGAAATGCAATTCAGAAGTAGTTTTTGTTTGATAATACTTTTTGCCTGGGCTTGCCAGCAATAAAATTAATTGCCTTTCAGAAGTTCCCATAGGCCACACAGTTGACAATTCATTCAGCCAGGTCATGGTTAGCCCTTGCAAGAATAGAAAATGTAATACATGGATGTTATATACTACATAAAATACCTAATTTAGGGTATATGTTTGCAAATGAAATGTTGCAGAATTTGGCCAGGCACTTTAATATGAACTCTACCTTGAACACTGGAGAGGTGTGGGAAATATATCTGTTCTGATGGACTTCATTATACCAATGCCTCAACCCAACACTTCTGCATAGATTATTTCAAGATTTTATCAAGATGTATATGCATGTTTCTTTTCCACTTCCATTTATTTTCATTTTACAGGAGGGCACAGACCTGGCTTTCTACATTGGACAAATTGACAGGAAGCAGAGACCACAGCCCTTCATCTTGCTGATGGGAGGATCCTGGAAGAAGCCACTGCAAACCTTTGTCATTAGGAAGTTTTCGCTACACGACACGAAGACCGAGAATACGAGGACGCGATCACTTGTGACAGTCCCCGTACTCTGACTCCCGTCCCCATATCTATGCAGTTTCGCTTTCCTGTATAAGACGGAGGCGTGGGGACAAGATCGCTGATTGGTTGGCTGACTGGCTGGCTCACTCCTGCCCAGCATTGGGACCGAAAGCTATTTTGGCCAAGGTACCGTACTCGTTTTCCCCCGGACGGGACGTTCCTCAGATTTGATCATGTGCAGAAGCAAATTTCGCACACGACACGCTCAACTCCCGGCCGCGTTGTGCTTGCGAAAACTCCCTATTGTAGAGAGACAGGGATTCTTGTTTCCAACTCTGACAAAGGCTGTGGACTGTGCATTCAAAGTGCATTATGTCCTAGATGTAGAGTACCAGGCTCAATGTTTTGCTGCCTGGCAGTTCTTGGAGACAGTTGTGTACAAAATGCCTGGTAAAGTGACGTCCAATTCTGTGAGAGAGATCAGGGCCCCATTTCATAAAAGGTTGATACGATGTCAACTCTTGCTGGAATGGCAATTGTCATGGTAACGACAAGAATCCAGCTTCCTGATTGGCTGTTGCTATTGGAAGTTGCCATTCCAGCAAGAGTTGCCATCCTAACATCTTTTATGAAATGGGGCCCAGGACATACCTGAACTCTTCAAATCAGGAAGATTAGATGCGTAGAATGAGATTTTCATGGTCATCAGAAGTTTAATTGACAAAGTTGACATTTAGGTCATTCGTCAAAGCAAAGGTTTGGTATCTATGTTTTATTTGTTTATAACTCAATAAGTAATGGATACATGTCACATGGAAAGATCAAAGGTCATGAGAAGATTGTTCTATTAGTGGGTAATGTTGGCCCTTGAAAACTTGTGATAAAGATGGGCTAGAAATGAATTAAAAAGGGTATTTTGCATAGTAGTGACTTAATGAAATATTGGGCAAGATCTTCACAGGTTTATACTGAAGCATGACAGTCAATTTTCAGAAATATAGCAATTGTGAAATTAAAACCTCATATCTGTTGAGCATAATGGAGGTGACACTCTGTACTGAATGTGGCCTTCATAAAATTCAAGATGAACTGTTTCGTAGAATGTATATTTCCATTATGAATTTATTTCATTGTATATAGAGTAATCTTCATTACTGCCATCTCTATCACAGGAATGACAGAGATGATCTTTGCTGGACAGATGTGCTGTACTTGGCACATCCCAGTTATGAAAAAAAAAACCTGTATGTGTTGGTAGCAGGTATGACTTCTCAAATTACACCAGTAAACAGGAGTAAATTTCATTATAATTGCAATGTACTGTATATGTTATTTGGTCTGTTCAGATATGCTGAATATAGGTATGGAGTAGAATTTTCACAAGAGATAAAACTTATTTCTTAATGTGAATGGTTTCTCCATCTGCAGTATATTTACAGTCATCATTGTACTGTCAAGGAAATATAATCTAATAACCCCTGACTTATTGCAGATGTTCCCCAAAAGCATTGCAACTGAAATGATTCAAAATGTTGTTACATCAAATTGAACATTGTTAAAAATGATCTAGTTAATAAAGAAGCTGTGTACAGTAGTGCAATACCTTCAGTAATATTTTCTTAGTGGGGCAACAAAGTACAGTATTGGGACAGAAAAGCAAATCCTTAGCGGGTCATTCCCTTGTGCTTCGCTTATGAGATTTCCAAGCGCATGTAATAGTGACAAACACTTCAAGAACAAAGTCAGTGGTTCTAAGAAAATCAGATAATTATTCCAGGAAATAAGACTCATTCAAGATTTATCTTGTCTTGTCAGGGTATGATCACTATAAAACTGGATAATGTGTCTGTAAGGTGTGCATTGGACTGTAAAAGCATTCTGAAAAATTACATTGTCTGTGTACTGTTCATTCAGTTAGCCCTTTTGGTCCCATCTGAGGGCAACTGATGGTCCCCATGCACCCACACAATATGAGAAATGAAGCAACAAAATATTCAATGTGGCACAGGTATAGATAATCTCAAGCTGAACACATCCATGTTATGCATAATAATTAATTCTTTAATTATTGCATGTTTCAAATTCAATTTGCCATTGCAGTTTAGTTGAAATATTGTGAAATGTGATTTTTACGGCGTTAAGTGCCCCATTTGTATGTAAGTGGAATCAAAATGTACATTTGACAATACACTAATCTTTAGATGAGTCGAGGTCAATTCAGCTGGGAAATCACTTAACTCAAGCATAACAAAAGCTTGTGATTTTTCCTCTGCAGTCAAACTGCATATTTTTACTAAATCGACGCAAGTCGACACATTTTTCTCGGTTCTCGAGAACTTCGACTTATCAAAGGTTAACCGTATAAGAAGAATTGTTACTCTGTATATATTCTGAAAATGGATGAGACAATTCTTGATTGGCTCAATTTGTTATTTGTAATAAGTTTGCACATCGATGGACATATTGACCGATTGAAGGTTTTCTAATGATACAAATGTACGATGTCAGTGATATAGACAGTGAAAATGTGCTGAAATATATAATTGGCCAAAAAAATCAACATTTGTGTTATTGAGCTTATATACAAGTGAGTTGTACAGTAATATGGGATTAAGAACTGTTTAAATTCTAAACATGAATATTTAATATTTGCTTTAAACAACCCAGTTGTATAAAATTACTTTTAAACAACCCGGTTGTATAAAATGACTTTTAAACAACAGTTGTTTAGAGTTTTAAACAACTTTTTTTAAACAACTCAGTTGTATAAAATTACATTTAAACCACAGTTGTTTAGACTTTTAAACAACTTTTTTAAACAACCCAGTTGTATAAAATGACTTTTAAACAACAGTTGTTTAAATTTTTAAACAACTTTTTTAAACAACCCAGTTGTTTAAACTTCTTTTAAACAACAGTTGTTTAGAATTTTTAAACAACAAAGGGTTAAAAGTTTAAACAACTACGTGTTGTTTAATTTTTAAACAACAGTTGAGCGATTCACCGGTTAACTTGTGGTTGTTTAAAATTTTAAACAACCTTGTTGATTTTTTTCTAACAGTGTATATAACATATTGCACAAATGTTCGAAGAAGAGAGGGAAGCTTGCGTGGCTGAAGCCACGGAGTTTTTCTACTTGGACTTGCCAAAGAACTCCGTTAAAGCGTGTATCAAAACAAAGCTAAAGAGGTGGTAAAGGTTGAAAGGTGAAAGAGGAGGGAAAGGGAAGGGAAGGGAAGGGGGGAAAAGAAATCGAACGCGAAACGAATGTTAATTGCGTACCTGGTATTATATTGTAAAGATTTGTGTGTACATATTTGCAGTTTGATGGTTTGTAAACTGGATTGAATATGTATTAAATGTTGATGTGAGGCTAATCTGATAGGACAGCTACAGCAGATCTATCACTGGGAGGAGCCTTTTGAGGAAGACAGAGAACTATTGGTAGTTGAAATGGTAGAGGGTTTTTTTCACTCCCGATTAGCCACAGACCCCGTACAGAAAACACTATTTTTATGGAGGATTTTGGATGACATAGTTGATGACTACTTCTATGAAGCCATCAGGTCAGTCAAGGAAACTGATCTGATAGATCAACTACGCCAGATTTATCACTGGGAGGAGCTTTTTGAGGAAGTCAGAGAATTGCAGGTAGTTGAAATGGTAGAATTTTTTTTCATGTCCAGCAAGCCACGGACCCCTTACAGAAAGCACACACACACAACCAAAAAAAGAGGAAAAGAGGGAGGAGGACGAGACCGGAACAAAACTGGGGAGGAGGAGGAGAAGAAGAAGAAGAAGACTGTTAGTCTTTCAGCGTCATCAATAGTTGTAGTCGGAACGGTAGTAGCGAGAAAGATAAACGAGATGGTACGTTTTCGCTGCTACGGTTGTCAGCACGACAGGCCAGGACAGAGAGACCGAAGAGAGTGTTTATGGAGGAGTTGGGATGAAATTGTTGACGACAAGTTCGATGAAGCCATCAGGGAAGTCAGTAAGGCTGATCTGATAGGACAACTACGCCAGATCTATCACTGGGAGGAGCTTTCTGAGGGAGATAGAGAACTGTTGGTGGTTGAAATGGTGGAGATTTTCCACTTTCAGTTAGGCAGAGACCCCATACAGAAAACACTTAAAACAGTTTTTATGAAGGAATTGGGATGAGATAGTTGATGACTAACCATCAAGTCAGTCATTAAGGCTGATCTGATAGAACAACTACGACAGATCTATCACAGGGATGAGCTTTTTGAGGAAGACAGAGAACTGTAGGAAGTTGAAATGGTAGCTTTTTTCACTTCCAGTTAGTCACAGACCCCGTACAGAAAACACTAAAACACAGTGTTTCTGAAGGAGTTGGGAAGATAGTTGACGACTACTTTGATGAAGCCATCAGGTTAGTCAGTGAGTATAGGGTCCAAATGTAGGGTCCTACTACACATGGAAATGTCCGAGGAAGGTGGTCGTGCCAAGAGATACTTGGAAGCAGGGCAGAGGTTGATCAAAAAGAGGACTATTATTCAAATCATATACAGGAGTAACGAAAAGATATGCTGCGCGCGCTTTTGTGGCGGGGATAGCTCGCATTGAGAGAGATCCAAACTAGAACTCCATAAGGCTGAGTTATATGGTAAACAAGAGGTTTATGTTCGTATGCTGCATGCAGCAGCTGGCGTTCCGATTGGGCCTTGCGGAATAGATGAAATTAAGCGATTTGAAAGTACCCCACAAATGCACAATATCAACGAGAAGTAGTAGCTTCGAAAGAACATCTTAACCATATAATTTGGACAGCAACAGCAGATCTATCACTGGAAGGAGCTTTTTGAGGAAGACAGAGAACTGTTGGTAGTTGAAATGGTAGAGGTTTTTTTTTTTTTCTTCTTCCAGTTAGCCACAGACCCCGTAAAGAAAACACTTAAAACAGTGTTTATGAAGGAGTTGGGATGAGATAGTTGATGACTACTTCTATGAAGCCATCAGGTCAGTCAAGGAAGCTGATCTGATAGATCAACTACGCCAGATTTATCACTGGGAGGAGCTTTTTGAGGAAGTCAGAGAATTGCAGGTAGTTGAAATGGTAGAATTTTTTTTCATGTCCGGTAAGCCACAGACCCCTTACAGAAAGCACACACACACAACCAAAAAAAGAAAAGATGAAAAGAGGGAGAAGGACGGGACCGGAACAAAACTGGGGAGGAGGAGGAGGAGAAGAAGAAGACTGTGAGTCTTTCAGCGTCATCAATGGTTGTAGTCGGAACGGTGGTAGCGAGAAAGATAAACGAGATAGTACGTTTTCGCTGCTACTGTTGTCAGCACGACAGGCCAGGACAGAGAGACCGAATAGAGTTTTAATGGAGGAGTTGGGATGAGATGGTTGACGACAAGTTCGATGAAGCCATCAGGGAAGTCAGTAAGGCTGATCTGATAGGACAACTACGCCAGATCTATCACTGGGAGGAGCCTTCTGATGAAGATAGAGAACTGTTGGTGGTTGAAATGGTGGAGATTTTCCACTTTCAGTTAGGCCTAGACCCCATACAGAAAACACTTAAAACAGTGTTTATGAAGGAATTGGGATGAGATAGTTGATGACTACTTCGATGAAGCCATCAGGTCAGTCATTAAGGCTGATCTGATAAAACAACTACGACAGATCTATCACTGGGATGAGCTTTTTGAGGAAGACAGAGAACTGTAGGAAGTTGATATGGTTGTTTTTTCACTTCCAGTTAGCCACAGACCCCATATAGAAAACACTAAAACACAGTGTTTATGAAGGCGTTGGGATAAAATAGTTGATGACTACTTCGATGAAGCCATCAGGTTAGTCAGTGAGTAGGGTCTAAATGTAGGGTCCTACTACTCATGGAAATGTCCGAGGGAGGTGGTTGTGCTAGGAGATACTTGGAAACAGGGCAGAGGTTGATCAAAAAGAGGACTATTATTCAAATCATAGACAGGAGTAACGAAAAGATATGCCGCGCGCGCTATAGTGATGGGGATAGCTCGCGTAGAGAAAGATCCAAACTAGAACTCCATAAAGATGAGTTATATGGTAAACAAGAGGTTTATGCTCGTAAGCTGCATGCAGCAGCTGGCGTTCCGATTGGGCCTTGCAGCATAGATAAAAATCAAGCGATTTGAAAGTACCCCACAAATGCACAATATCATCGAGAAGTAGTAGCTTCGAAAGAATATCTTAACCATATAATATGGACAGTTACAGCAAATCTATCACTGGGAGGAGCTTTTTGAGGAAGACAGAGTACTATTGGTAGTTGAAATGGTAGAGGTTTTTTTTTCACCTCCAGTTAGCCACAGACCCCGTAAAGAAAACACTTAAAACAGTGTTTATGAAGGAGTTGGGATGAGATAATTGACGACTACTTTGATGAAGCCATCAGGTTAGTCAGTGAGGCTGATCTGATAGGACAACTACGCCAGATCTATCACTGGGAGGAGCTTTTTGAGGAAGACAGAGAACTGTAGGTAGTTGATATGGTAGAGTTTTTTTCACTTCTAGTTAGGCACAGACCCCGTACAGAAAACACTAAAAAAAACAATGTTAGTGGAGGAGTTGGGATGAGATAGTTGATGACTACTTCGATGAAGCCATCAGGTTAGTCAGTGAGTATAGGGTCCAGATGTAGGGTCCTACTACACATGGAAATGTCCGAGGAAGGTGGTCGTGCCAAGAGATACTTGGAAGCAGGGCAGAGGTTGATCAAAAAGAGGACTATTATTCAAATCATATACAGGAGTAACGAAAAGATATGCTGCGCGCGCTTTTGTGGCGGGGATAGCTCGCATTGAGAGAGATCCAAACTAGAACTCCATAAGGCTGAGTTATATGGTAAACAAGAGGTTTATGTTCGTATGCTGCATGCAGCAGCTGGCGTTCCGATTGGGCCTTGCGGAATAGATGAAATTAAGCGATTTGAAAGTACCCCACAAATGCACAATATCAACGAGAAGAAGTAGCTTCGAAAGAACATCTTAACCATATAATTTTGGACAGCAACAGCAGATCTATCACTGGAAGGAGCTTTTTGAGGAAGACAGAGAACTGTTGGTAGTTGAAATGGTAGAGGTTTTTTTTTTTCTTCTTCTTCCAGTTAGCCACAGACCCCGTAAAGAAAACACTTAAAACAGTGTTTATGAAGGAGTTGGGAAGATAGTTGACGACTACTTTGATGAAGCCATCAGGTTAGTCAGTGAGTATAGGGTCCAAATGTAGGGTCCTACAACACATGGAAATGTCCGAGGAAGGTGGTCGTCCTAAGAGATACTTGGAAACAGGGCAGAGGTTAATCAAAAAGAGGACTATTATTCAAATCATATACAGGAGTAACGAAAAGATATGCTGCGCGCGCTTTTGTGGCGGGGATAGCTTGCATTGAGAGAGATCCAAACTAGAACTCTATAAGGCTGAGTTATATGGTAAACAAGAGGTTTACGCTCGTAAGCTTCATGCAGCGGCAG
Organism: Diadema antillarum; assembly: GCF_040938485.1. NCBI lineage: Eukaryota > Metazoa > Echinodermata > Echinoidea > Diadematoida > Diadematidae > Diadema > Diadema antillarum. The sequence continues at coordinate 2,058,868 of NW_027270924.1, forward strand.
GCGTTCCGATTGGGCCTTGTGGCATAGATGAAATCAAGCGATATGAAAGTATATTCCCCACAATGCACAATATCATCGAAAAGTAGTAGCTTCGAAAGAACATCTTAACCATATAATTTGGACAGCTACAGCAGATCTATCACTGGAAGGAGCTTTTTAAAGAAGACAGAGAACTGTTGGTAGTTGAAGTGGAAGAGTTTTTTCACTTCCAGTTAGAAACAGACCCCGTACAGAAAACACTAAAAAACAGTGTTTATGGAGGAGTTGGGATGAGATAGTTGATGACTACTTCGATGAAGCCATCAGATAAGTCAGTGAGGCTGATCTGATAGGAGAACTACGCCAGATTTATCACTGGGAGGACGTTTTTGAGGAAGACAGTGAACTGTTGGTAGTTCAAATGGAAGAGGGTTTTTTGATTTTCTTTTTTGTTTTACAGTTCAAGAGAAATGTCCGCCTTAATGTAATCTTCAATTTGGAGAAACCTGTGTTTTATAACCTTATTATACCCGTAACATCTTAAAGGAGCATAACGATATTGTTAGAATTTGTATGTATATGAGGTTTCGAAGAAAAAGAAAACGTGTTGTGAAATATAAACTTGTGTCACTTCATCGTGGCATATCATTATGGTAGATAAAGAGTGAAATTACAGTAAACTTGACGAATATCATGATCAAGTGGTCGTGTAATTGATTGGATATTAATGTTCTGAGTCTTAGTTCGTGATCCATCAATCAGCAACTTGGCAATTTCAAGCGACACATGAGTTGTTGCTGAGCGTTTTTGATCAATCGGAGATTGTGATTTAGAAATTGTGTATAGATTTTGTTCGAACCCCCCCCCCCCTCCCGATGATCTGGAATATCTCCTATAAATCGTAAAGTTTGGCAAAACATCAGCTTGTTTTGTGAATGCGTTAAATACATACGCACTGTCATGGTGCATTCGAATTGAGTTTGCAATTCATTGTTATTATAACAGGGAATACCAGAAGTAAAAGCTGTATTGTTTTTTTTTTTTATGAAGTGCTTAGTCTACATTACTTCCAACGTCAGGTACAGTAAAGTCCCTATGCCATGTATACCAAGGATTCAAATCTGCGGTCAAACTAGTGCTTCTAGCAATGCACTCACCACACTGTTAGCAGGGTATTTCTCCAATATAGCTCGTCGAGATCTTTGATCCGCATGCGTGGTACTCCATTGACTCTCGGCATCAAAGGGCTTGACATATCATTCGTTGAGGCCCGGAGAAATTCAGAAGGCCTTGTATTTCCCGCTGGATTAGGAATGAACAACACAAATCGAAATTCAGTCTTTAAGAAGTTTATGCCCTGACTTTGATAAATCGTAGTAAATCATAGCCACTGAAACAAAGACTATAAATGAAAACGCCATAACTCTCCAGTTAACCTATTTATTGATTCTATAGACCGTGTATATATCGATAATAATAATAATGATAATGTCTTCTTTATCCAGGGCATATAGACTCTTCAGTGTTGCCACTGCTCTACCACAGGGCCCTGCCATTATTATTACCCTAGCGTTGCCAGGTACCCATTTATACACCTGGGTCGAAAGGGACATGATGGGTAAAATTCTAAAAACATCTTGTCCAAGGACGTAAGCACTGGGCGGGAATCGAAATCGGGTCCTCCGATTGGCATGATTGGGAGTCGGGAGTCTTATCCACTCTGCCACAGCGCGGTAAGCTACCTTGCTGTGAAATAATACGCGATTTTGCCCTTATTGAAAACACGAGTATTAATGGTGTATGCCCATGACACTTACGTGAAGTTGTCGGATAAGGTCATCCACCTCGTCCTTGTTAACCCCCTCGATGCTATGGCCTTCCCCCTCGTCGATCGCATCGCTGTCTCCACTGTCTTCAGGTGAGACGTGCCAGGAATTTTCATCACTTCGTATACAGGGAATTGTGGGGTCGCTGTAGTCATTAGGAAAGTAATCAAAATACAGATGGATCAGGTCATGAACCATTTTATGAGGGTATTAAACATTTTACAAGATGAAGGGAGTGGTCGCCATTGTAGACTTCGTGTTGTGAAGAAAGTGTGGATGTCTAACCTTTCTACATTGTGATTCTGGCGTCTCGAGGATGACCGAGGGTGATTCCATCAAAGTAGAAGAAGATGTGAGCAACTACTCTTTTACCTCAGCTTCATGTTGCTGTGGTTGCTAGGCTGGCGTTGTAGAAATTCATACTGCCCTTGTGCGAGGTTTCGGATCGCTGATTCTTCGATCGTTTACCATTATCATAGTGGGACAGCTCGAGTGTCGTGACGGTAGTGGCGAAGGAAAGCCATCTATGCTGACCATTTCCTCAAAGCGGGTGACCTTGAGCTTATAGAGCGAAGAGCAGTTTTTCCCCTCGTGTTCATGAAAACCCTTTCATCGTTAGCAAGTTGATGTGTTTAAGCTTTGGAAACACACGCATGATGAATCTGCGTGAAAAAAACAACAAACAAAACATGTTTTGGTTATACAAGACACAAGAATATGACACGCAGGTAATAATTAGACCTGATATGGGTGACTAAAAAAGGTAAAAAACAAACAAACAAACAAACAAACAAACAATAAAACGTGTATACATATATTGGAGTCAAAAGGGGCCTGAGCTTTCGATCCTAGCAGAATCTTCCTCAGAGGCAAAATGACAAACAGACAAGGACAGCGATCACGTATAAGGACTTCACACAACAAGAACAGTCAGGGACAGGCTGGGTACACAGAACAAAGAAAACAAAAGGGGACGGTTGGAGGTCACTGGCAAGGAGCCCAACAGGTTAAGGGAGGGGGATAAGGGAGGGTGGACAGACAAAAGGCAGAGGAGGGTCAGTGATGATCCCGAGGACCATGGGGGCAACCTTTGAAGGATAAGGATGAATAGGGAGGCAACATCAAACGAGATGAGGAACAACAGAGGGATAAAGAAAGGAAAAGAGTGAAATAGCAACAGCAAGAGTGTGTGTGTGTGGGGGGGGGGGGCAGTAAGCAGCGAGCCCTAACCAGAGGTGTACCAAGAGGAGGCACAAAAAGAAAGTAAAAGTCAACCAACAAATGCAAGCTATCAAACATATCAAAGTGTGTATAAAATAATAATAATAACAACAATAAAGATGATATTGATAATAGTAATGGTAAAGATAATTACCATTACATAATCATATTGGACAACATAATGCACCTATGTATGTGAGGAACAGCCAAAATGTGCTCACAACAAAATACACCGACACAGTGTAAATTTCACAACCAAACATCTACAAAACCGAGCAAGCTACAAGACACACACAAACACACACACACACACACACACACACACACACACACACACAGAGGATGTTATGGTTATACACTTTTCAGGAATATATTAAATGTACATTGTACAAGATGGGGAAACAAGCTCCTTTCCCTCATCTAAAATAATCTATATTCGCCTCCAAGAGTATATGACTCAGGGCAAAAGTTTGGTAACTAAACCAGAGAAAGAGAGAAAGAATTGAGACTAGCACACTTGCATTTTACATAAAACAAGACAACTCCTACAATGTATATGAACAGCTAAACTAACTCTTCAGATTCTTGTTGCTTCGTGTACACTGTAAAACTATGAATTTTCGCGTGCATGAAACTTTTGCGTATTTCGCGAGGACCCAAGAATCGCGAAATTCAATGCACGTGAAAGTGCTTTTTTGATTATACGCCAGGACATGATATAGCGCACCCATTACTATGTGTTTACTAACACCTTATGGTGTAGGACCCTGCTCACACCAAGAAGGTACTTCACATTATGAACATGATGTCTTCTCATCTTATAATAAGGGAATGATTGAATAAGTTTTCACTGTACTGTACCATTCTGTTCTTACGTACTCTCTTAATTTCTAGGACTTAAATTTTAAATCTTTCTTACGACTTAAAATATTTTAAGTCTTTAAGACTTATTTTAGGTGGCTTCGATTAAAAGTTGAGTGTCGAAGCTGTTCGCAATCTAAATCTAACAAGGACTTAAACTTTCAGCCAATCAGATGACTTGTAAATGACGTCATGCGCTATCTTGAACCGCCTAAAACCGGAATTGGCGCTGGCCGTCACTTTGCTTCATGCGATGCTAGATAGCGTAGTCATACACACACATTCAGTGCATGCACAATTGTACATGTACTAGACCATTTATAGTACTTGTACCCAGTGTTGCCAGATGGTGATTTCGGGAACCAAAAAGGGTGAAATTTGGTGATTTTTGAAGTGGTTTGGTGACAAAATTTTAGCCTGGTAACCAAATCAAAATTTGGTGATTTTTGGTAACTCTTTGGTGATTTTTAGACCAATGAAAAATAATCACACGAATTGAAAACGAAAATGCATTTCGCCCAAAGTTTTCCCCTTATTTCCTTTAGAAACATAAGATGTGCCCCTTTTTTGTCACTCGACGACACACACAAACATTCACATATCCATACACATCGTACACATTTTGCATTTTACGGCGCGCCGAAAATTGCACCGAGACTCGCTCAGAGTGTTTGATAAAGGTTTATTGACATAATCTTGTCTTGAAATTGAAGCCTTACCTACGCTTTTTCCAAATTTGGTGATTTTTGATGGCTTTTGGTGATTTTTTACAAGCCTTTTGGTGATTTTGCTCTGTTGGGACCTGGCAACGCTGCTTGTACCTACCATCGACCATTTGCAAACAAACGCTATTGACTCGAACAGTTGAGTTGGTCTTGAAGGCAGAAGTCATGCAGGCCGGAGTTTTTTGAGGGCATGATCTGACGGAAGCTTGACCAAGTTGCTTAAAGGTGAGCATATTACTGTATGAATGCCTAAGAATGTGTTTGATAACTCTGGGACTCAGTAACCAAAGATAAAAGATGTTAAGATGTGCACTAACCGCCCTACATTTTTGGCGAGTTTGAGCCTTGCCGCTGTATACAGCGCTGTCCATCCCTGAAGCGCCAGTGCTAACGTTAGCTGTTCATGGCTAATGTGTCTATCCAAACATTGTAACAAGTTACATGTAGGCTAACGTTATACTAGTATTGTGGGGGCTCTATTTCGGTGAAACTGCAAGTACAAGTGTAATAATACAGGGACTCTTATAAAGCGCCCATTCTACCTAATGATTTACGATGTTGGTGTCTTGACTGAAAGGTAAAGCTATGGCCAGGGCATAACACAGGCTACTGTAGCGTAGGCCTAACTGTCGTCTAACACTGAGTAACAGTATAACAAGTTAGTGTCAGTTCACCCCTTCCTACACTCTTGTAAGGTTTAATTTATCAATTTCTATGTAGAAAGGCACAGTTCTAGGCCTTATCATGCCCCTCTATGCTGTGATAAAATGTAGGGCATATGCTGTTAGATGGGTTTTATTTTTAACGTTGTGTTTAGGCCACCAATAGTACGTAGACCCTATGGGCGCTACAATACAATAGAACTGCGACCAGCCCAAACACGAAGCCCCCTGTGTGATGAGCGCCCCAGGGTTTAGGGCGCCAATGTTGCAATGCCAGTGCAGTGGCGTCAAGCTCTGAACTGTAAAAACTTCTATCGCATGGGCCATATTGGCTGACATCACCAATTTCCATTGACTCCCATATTAAAATAGGGGGTCTACAATTAATAAACAGTTTCTGTTCCATTGCATGACTAGGTCTACTGAGTCTGATGTCACAATAAACAATTACCTTAGGCGTGTGCACTCAACACTCTTACTATCAAGCGTGCATCATGTCACTCATTTTACTGGAATAATCAACTTCAATGCTACTTGCACTCGGCTGCGTACATGTGTATGTAATGTGAATGTGCTACTGATTTGCATTCCATGAAAATACTTCTACTATTATTACTACCACTCAGTAGTAGGCCTGGACACCTAGGCCTTATGGTTGCCATTTCTGCACTGAATTCAAGACTCTTTCTTGAACTAGTGTAGTCTGTTAGTGTTATTGTTGAAGGTGTTGTATGAAACAATGTATGGGATAACTCGTGCAATGGAACAAGATTTCGCACCTGGATAAAGGTATTCTACTCCAGTCTTTCTCTTTGTAGCATAATCAATGTGGTGATCTGTGTTTGAGTAGAAGGATCTAGACTTAAAATTCTACAGATCTACACTTCTGGCTGAGATGTATGCATTAAGCATCACATACACCAGTGAGAGAATGTAGTGAAGTTTTACAATATATGAGGCCTTTTTTAATTTTTTACTTTTAATATTTTTTAAGATAAAGGGAATGCAAATTACCTGTTATTTGTATAATTTGTACTCCAAGGAGTACTCTGTCAGGACTATCCCTTCTTGGTGTTTAGATATGCAAGACATCCCTGGTATTTCTAAAGATTGATTTTAACGATAACATCTGAAACAAAAATCAGAGATATCGGTCTCATTTTTTCCTCCAGCATGAAATACAACCCTCGAGACCAATAAGAAATAATTAATTACATAAAAATCTAGAAATGTGGCTATGGCGACCGTTTATACCCCCGAAGCATATTTGTTTTCTTCCTTTTTTTTTGTCAAGCGTTTCTGTTTTTCATTTTCCACTTCCTTATCACTGATATTTCACAGTTTTTGTGTTTATTTTCAGATCAATACGGACTTTGCCCAGTTGTACCGAGAAAAGTGCAGGAGATGGTGAACAGATGGGGGCCATTTTACGTCAATAGAATCTTGCACTTGCCAAGCGAAACCACCCTTAGTTGCAAGACATCGTAAGAAGATGTGAAGACATGGATGGAGACAGTAAGTCCTTCCGCCAATCCTCATAGATCTTGTGGCATTGATTATAATTACTGGAACAATTTCTGTCCAAAGTGTAGGAGTAAAACTTACTCATTTGTTTATGCTTCATTGCTATTACACCTTTCAGGAAAGTGAATGTGTACGAGTTTGCTCTTCATAGACTGATATTGATAATAAGTCGAAAACTGAATGTTAGGGATTGTCAGAGCAGATACAATACGTCATATCTAATATGTTAAAGAGAATGGGTGAAATACTTAAAGTTGAAAGAAAAAATTGTATTGTCTTCCATTCTATAGGAATTTTGTGGAATGTCACTACTTGCAGCGATGCTTCACAGACCCAACATCCCCGTGTAGAAGAAAGGGAGAGGACCTCTCATGCTCCCGAGGGATGCCCAGCAGTACCTGGTGCAGAGTGACTATGTGCCTGTAAGTACAGTATATGCTTAATGTTTATAGACTTGAAATCAGTTTATGATCAAATCATTGAGCTTCCAATTTTGAGAATTATCAATATGCATGTTTCATTGGGCTTTTAAGTACCAGCTCATGTTTAGAGAAGAATATTTGAGCTTCGTATCTTACAAAGCAAGACTCGTGTAGAATCTGCATGTACTCAGTAACAGGTGGAATTTAAAAATCTGGATTTCTCATGCTGTCGTGAGAAATGCAAAGTTTTCTTTTGTGATATATCAGTGTTTTTGAAGCGATTCTTCTCAAACAAACTTTAGAACATTCAGCAATGAGTATTGTGTAGGGGTATCTACCGTGTTTTGTCAGTTTTCTTTTAAATTCATTAAATTACGGATTAAAAATGCATGCTGACTTCTATTGATTTGTAATAATATGTACATCAAATATCTTATGAGTCTGGAACATGTAAATATCAAGTAGGCCCCACCCCGATGATGGCAAAAAGTAATCTGATTTCTGGGAATTTTTTTCAAGGCTTTGAGGTTTACCAGATGAGACAAAATGTTTTAAAATAATATGTTCCGAAATATATTAGAAATATTTACTTGTACATCACAAACTAAAAGTTATGTGATGAATATGTTATTAGTACATTGTATTTAAGATCAATATGTAAAATTATATTTTAATATTTTTTCCCTCCAGAGTGCCCTCTCACTGAGAACTTAACTTCCCTCTATGTGATGCAAAGTTTATTTGATAATAATTGTAGCCTTTGTCATTTGCTCAAACGATTCAAGTGAAATTTAGTTCGAAATATCAGTAGTGCTATACATGTTTAATCTCTTTTCAGGTAGGAACCAATGTTCATGGCATTGCTGATGCAGAGACTCCAACCCCAGCCCCTAGCATCTTCTGATCTGGAGATTCTCCCACCTGAAAGCCCTAGCAAACGGGAAACGCCAAGTTGATCCGCGCGAAACGTATACATCACGAGCGAGAAGCGCGAAGTTCAGTGATGCTAAAGATGCCACCTTCAGCCAGCCCTGCTTAGTCAGATAAGGGAGTGACTAGACGTACATCCAGTATTTTCTCATCCTGGACAAGACCATACTAAGTCCAGGCTGGAGATGACCGGAAGCAAGAATTTGACAGACTCTTTAAAGCCCACTGTGTCTTCATCGTCAAATATGCTTGGGTGCTTGAAGCATTCTTTGATTTTGTGGCGGCATATTCATGTACTGCAACAATCCCAAGTGAGGGTTTCGTTCTGGGCATTAGCCATGAACTTCAAGAACACGTCAGTGTATGATGCTAGTAAGATTTTCCGACATTGTGCCACAAACCCATGCACACAAGAAGCATATCTGACTTGCCCTGATGTGCAGCAAAGTTTTCTTAATTTTCGGTGAATTCTTAAATCAAAGTAACACAGGTAAAATGCTGCAATGTTTCCTTTGAAGATACTATCATGCATAATGTTTGACTCATGGATATTGAGTTATGTTATGTGTGCCTCACTTTTCCATTTATATTGAGCTACAAATCCATGCACACAAGAAGCATGTCTGTCATGCCCTGGTTGTAGTAAAGTTTCCTTGTAATTTTTTTTGTGTGTGCATTTTTAAATGAAAATAACACAATAAGGAAAGTTAATGCCGCAATGTTTCCTTTAGAGGTGCTATCATGTATGTGTGTGCCTCACTTTTGCATTTGCATTGCTACGTGAACATTTAAACAATATTTCAAGTTTTTATACATGTCCAGTTTCAATTTATTTATTGTTCATCTTTGGCTTGTTTTCTGTATATTATGTCTGGTTGATGATGAAAAAAAAAAGTAATGCCAGATCCGCATTGATTTAAATTGAAAGAAGAAAGTTTAAGTTCCCCTGAACACTTTTGTAATTATTCAACGATTACCTAATTTTCATCACTCCCACAGTGTTGTTGAGCCATTGTCCATCACATTTATTGAGCGCTGATTTGTTGCTATTTTCATTATGACGTTGTGGCTAAACACTTTAATATGAAACTCTCTATTTATAAAGAAATAAACTTTGGTTTTCCAGCCAAAGTATGTGCTTGAACCCACGAGGAAGGATAGATTCAGCGCAGATGGGCACCTTAAACAAATTTAGAGCATTTGACTTGAAATTTGGCACACATGACCACTATGGTATATAGATATGGAAACAATGTGGTGAGCAATGCGTTGCCGTGGTAACAGCTTTTTTTAAACCAAAAAACATACAAAAATATTGTGGATTCAGCTAACTTCCTTTAGTCTTCGAGCATTTAGCCAGAAATTTGGCACAAAAGACCACTGTGGTATGTAGATGTGTAAACGTATTCTTTCGTAAGTGTCGATCAATGTGTTGCCATGGTAACGGCATATTTTGAATGAAAATCACAAAAATAATGTGGATTCAGTTAACTCCCTCTTTGAGTAATTGGCTTGACATTTGGCACATGCAACAACTTTAGCATATAGATGTGCAAACTTAATCTTTCATCAATGGTGAACAATGCGTTGCCATGGTAACAGCATCTTTTCACTAAAATGCATACAAAGATATTGTGGATTCATGTAACAACCTCAGTCTTTGAGCATTTGGCTTGAAATTTGGCACATGCAACCATTGTAGTTCAGAAATATGCAAACTTCATATTTCATCATTGTTAAACAATGTGTTGCCATGGTAACGGTGCATTTTCAATGAAAATCATACAAACATTTCGATTCTTCTGTCTCTGTTTAGAGCATTTTGGCTTCAAATTTGGCACATGTTACCTCTACATTACCTAGATGTGCAAAAAATCTTTTGTCAGTGTGGAGAATGTGTTGCCATGGTAACAGTATATTTTGCATGAAAATGATACACTAATGTGAATTCAAGTAAACCCCTCACCCTTTTAGCATTTAGCTTGAAATTTGGCACATATGACGGCTATGATATAGGGCCTATAGTTGTGCAAACTTCATTTTTTTCTTAATGTCCAACATTGTGTTGCCATGGTTACACAATTTTTAGTAAAAACCATAGAAATCGTCAGTTTATTTATCTTGCTCACTCAGTTTTTGAGCACTTGATTTGAGAGGTGGAACAGTGCATTGCCATGGTAATTTTTTTTCTTTATTAAAAAGTAAGAAAAAATAATCCTGGTTGAGCTAATTCCCTCAATTGTGGGTGGGGGTATATTAATCACAATGAGTGATAATTCTAGTTAAAAATTCAGATTGCATCACTTCAACATAGTGCTTTGTTACGAGATATGACATCAAAGTAATTAAGAAACTAGTGGTCCATCTCACTTGAACAGTCTCTTGAGATGGTTCCCTGTCATCAGTTGAGATGGATTCTTAAATATCAATAGATTAAGCAGGAATTTGTATATTCTTTTGTCAAACATTTTGTCTACCAAAATGCAGTATGGAAATGTACTTATGTAAATCCATTTCAGACAATCGATATTCAAGGAATTTTAGAAGTAAGTTTAGAATGTTAATTGTTATTTGAGCTTCTTAATGTTTTAAGGTGAATTTACTTCAGAGTTTACATAGATCTTGCTCCCTAACTGTTGTATGTAATACAGTTTGGATTCAATTGTAAATTTTCCCTACGGAATAGTGGAAAAATTAGGGAAGTCTGGTAAGAAATAAGGAAATGTAACACGTTTTCAGAAAACATTTCTTGACTAGTCCGTATGAATATGCAAGTACATGCAGGTGAAAAGTGTAAAAAATATTTTGAAGGAATGACATCATCAATTCCCTCATTTGGACGTTCATAAAGACTGGACAAGATCTGTTTTCTGGAAATGTGTGAAATTGAAAAGAGGCATATCTTCCTTATTTCGTAGCTGATTTTCATAGTCTTTACACCATTCTGTGTAGGGAAATTTCTTCTCTTTTCTAATTTGATTACACTAATTTTGGCCTTTACTTCCCTCTTGATTAAATTTATACTATGCATCATTCCAAAAAATCAAATAATTCTTTAAATTGCATGCATGGGACGTACAAAGCGTGTAAATCTAAACGTCAACTTAATGGAGGCTGTATTGTTTATTACACAGCATCATTTCTAAAATTTAAGTTATTAGAATTCATATATAATCTTATATTTGTTCATAGTTTCCATCTTACGACTTAACGATGCTCACCAGGGAAAGAAATACATAAAATGAAAGTGAATCGAGTCGTATGGAGTCATCTTGCAAGATTTAAAAAAAAAAGTGAAAAAAAGTAATCTATTTGCCAATGAAGGTTCCAGTCGTCTAGTAACTTGTTTACAGAACACAGTGAAAGAATCATCAGTAACATGAATGTGAAGATGTGACCATCCGAGACTATTGCAAAATATGCTCTGTTTTCATTTTTACTGGAGCCTACATGTGTATGACAATCATCTGTATATTTTGTAACTTATCGATGTTTGTGAAAAATGCATCAGGTTGATTTTGTTAAAATAAATAGACCTTTACATGTGAAGAAAGTGCATCAATTGGCTGTCATTTTCAGTAGTCTGAGTTTAAATCCATGATGGATTTATTTGAAATAAATCCAAGGAAGGCTTAAAATAAGTCTTTCGTCGTTTAAATCCAAGCTGGATTTATTCTAAAAACAAGTCTAAGAAAGATTTAAATGTAATCTAATAAGACTTAAAAAATAAATCCTATAGACTTGAAATTTAAGTCGAACATAGACTTAAATTTTTAAATCCTAGCTAAGACTTACTTTTAAGTCCTAAGGTTTTGTCTGTATTTACAGTCCGCTAGGACTTAAAAAAATAAATCCTTAGGACTTAAAAATAAATCCTAGAAATTAAGAGAGTAATGATTACACAAATAAGCGTAAACATACATTCCATTATGGACAATATACAGTGTACTAATGATACTGCAAGGAGACGTGTTTCCATATATGTTTACAAGGAAAAGAATACATGTACTCTACATAATGGATATGGATGGCATGATTTAAATAGTACATAGCTGTTCTCAGCATGCTAACTTGCCAAATTCGTTAATTACAAGTTTGATATGAAACTTACCCCCTCGATGTATCACTTCACGTGGCTTCATGGGTCTGAGGGTTCCTTGTGCTGCCTGGTATGTACCAAGAGAAACATATTTATAGTCATGATAGATACCCATCCACACAATATTGACTACAATTTGGTCACTTTGTCGATATACTGTGTCTATTTCATAGACACAGTCTCTCAGTACTTCCTATCTCAACGATGGTGTAACAGAAAATGACAGAGAAGCATTCTTACCCGCACTGCCTCATGGCCAAACAACTTACTGGTAGGGAAATATATAAAGAGAAAAAGATAGACAAAGGGGAGGGTGGACGGAGCGGGCAAGAGAGCAGAAAGGAGAGGGAGGGAGATGAAAGAAAGCTAGGGAACAAAGAATATCTAGTGAATGGGGCACTTCCTGAGTTACTCTTGTTGGGAACATTCCCACCATACACTCCACATAAAACATGGTTATCCAACAGAACACGATATTGGCAAAAATAAATGTAAAACATAGTATGGTACATGCATATATATCCTTACAGATAATGATAGATTATCATATCCTGATTTTAATTTTATACATAATAATGAAGCTACATAGCGATAGAATCAGGATTATTCGGGCGTCATGGATCAGCCATTTATGCAGTATACGGTCTCTCACGCTTTATAACATGCGATCATTGCCAGCCGTTGGTGCCTCAAAAATCAAAGGCATGGTACAGTTTCGGTTGAGATGGGACTTGAGGTTTTCAACTTTGATAATAATCCTTTGAGATAATAAGAAATCTCTTACAAAATATGAAAAAAAGCATATATTTCTAAGAGGAATTCAAAGTTTATTTGAAGAAAATTGGTTTTGAAATGGCTGAGATATCCAAAGCAAAGTGATTCTTTTTGTTATATAAAATTCGGATCGCTTTATTAACTTTGTTTTCGGATATGTCAGCCATTTTAAAACCGTTTTTCATCAAATAGACTTTAAATTCCTCTTAGAAATAGAATTGCTAGCTTTTTAACATTTTCATTACTGGTTTCTAGGTATTTCGCAAAATGTAAAAGCTGAATTCTCACCTCAAGCAATACTGGATCATCCCTTTAAGCACTGGATGGTCGGAGGAGGAGCTAGGAGGGAGATATCGTGCAGCATCTATTCGTAGCGATGTGGAAGGGTTCTTGATGAGACGGATGCAGACAGCCTGCCCTTGGTGACTCAAGAAGACAGCTCTCGGAGTCCTCAGGACGATCAAACGCCTTGATTACTTCTTACAGCTTCTATTCGTAGCGATGAATGAGGCTGAACGTTCTTTAGAGCTGGCTATCTCCATTCTGTAGTATGATTCCACACTCGGAATCGGTCCATTATAGGCTGCCGGAGTGACTGATGCGCGCAATGCAACTTCCCTCGTGATTTGAAGCGTTTTTATACCATGCACTTTACCCACCATGAGTGTTAATCTATCTCAATGGCAGGTGCTACAACCACACAAAGGTAACTTGCGAGTTATGTTTATTTCAGCTCGACCGATACAAAATTCGTGTACGCTCTAAGAATAGTGTTCTGCAGTCCGGGTACCAGTAAGAAATACCGTGGTGGCAGATCTTTTTGTCCGTCATACATTGCCGGTCGTTCCTGGGCGCATGCAGGTTGCCATGACTGTGTTCGCTTCAAGTGCGCAGTATAGACCAATTCGGTTTGGACGCTGGTTTTAACGGTTCTTTCTAACTGGGAGCTTCAAGTATGCAAAACAACAAATAATTTATGCACTGACATAGCAACGCACCTGTAGCATGGCTCATTGCATATCCCATTGAAAGCGCTTTTGTTCTTCTTTGGAATCCCCCCCCCCCCCCCCCCCCCCCATGGCCGCCATAAATTACAGTGCTCTGAAGTCGGATTTATCTATAGGCAGTTTGCTCCGAGAAGGGGTGTCCGTGGTTACGCGCAGGGTCGGGTTCTCAGCTGTGGAGGAGGGGGCAGGGAATCCACTGTTGCAGCGGTAGGCCGATAACAATGATGGACATGGTGGGATGGGGGAAGGGCTTTAAAGAGATCGTATAGTTTTGGTTGAGGCCTACAGTAACTTCCGGTTTCTAACATTTTTTGGTGAGATAATGAGAAACCTCTTATGATATATGTTAAAGGGCGTGTAATTTCATGAAGAATTCAACGTTTATTTGATGAAAATTGGTTTTGAAATGGCTGAAATATCCAAAACAGAGCGATTCTAATTAAAAAGCGGGACCCATCTTTTATTACGATCGCTTTGTTTTACTTTGTTTTTGGATGTTTCATCCATTCCAAAACTGATTTTCATCAACTAAACTTTTCCTCTTAGAATGGTATATGCTCTGTACTATTTTATAGGTGTTTTCTTGGTATCTCGCAAAAAGTTAAAAACCCAATTCTTATCTCCAATAATACCGTATCACCCCTTTAAGTCGGGACAGGGAGGGGAAGGTCACCGGAAGATGAATGAGCAGGAGAGGAAGCAGATGGAGAAAATAAAAAAGGTAAAGAATATGGATGAAACGAGGAAGGGGAAGATGATAAAGACGGAAGAAGAAAAAGATTTTCAAAAAGTAGAACCTGAAGAAGAAGAGAAAGGGGAAGCATAAGAGATGGTAGAAAGAGGCTGTTTACCAATTGCAAACAACCAGACGAAGTGCAAAAAGAAGATATGATACTGCTGTGTGAATCTGTTGGTTTATGATTCATGGATTGCCATACACCGTTAGAAAAACACAGAAATTTGCAATAAAATATCGCGTATGTTCTCTTTTCGCTCCTGTAAGTAAAGGAGAATAGTACATCAGTATACCTCACACTTCACTCCTTTTCAGTTTACAAAATGTAAATAAATATATTATATAATGCGGGAAGCATCACTACTGTTGTCATCAATATCATGGCCGGCGCAGCCGTGGGGGCAGTGGGGGCTCGGGCCCCCACACTTTTTGTGCACCATACAAAGGAATACATAAGGTGTCATCACTTTGGGCCCCCACACTTTTTTTTTAACCCGGAAGTACGTAAGTGGCACTAAAATAGAAACAGATAGGGATCTTGAAGTATGGCGGCGGTAAGGTTATGTTTTTTTCTCTGAAGACCTTTTTTTTTTTTTTTTTTTTTTTTTGCTTGTCAGCTGAAGAAACCCGGAAGTGGACGGGGAGAAGAGATGAGCCTTTTTTTTTTTTTTTTCCTTGTTAGCTCATGAAACCCGGAAGTGGGCCCCCACACTTTTGAAAACACTGCGCCGGCCCTGAATATAACCACGATCATGGCAATAATGGTGCAGCAAGATCATAAATCATCCTTCTCATCATCATCATCATCATCATCATCATCAATACCACGCATCGTTAGTCTACATAAATGATATCATTTTGCAATTATTAAAACATAGTAAAAGTTTCTCGCGAAAAAAACAAACAAATTGTCAAGGAAAAGGTCAAATTGCAATGCCGAAATATGTGGAAAATATTGACTTGATATGCCCAATATATGGGAAAAGGCTAAAAATGTATTAAAATAAACCCTGCGTATCGAAGCTTTGAAGAATTTGGGAGAGAAATGGTAGCTCCTTTTACATGCAAAGATACTTTCTAAAACTAGTACGTTGTTAGAGAATTCGAATTTGTCGTGGTGTTCAGTTATCACTGTCATTCCCACGAAAGTATCCTTATTCCTTTTTCACAAGAACGTCCATAGAAATATTGTCTATTACCTTCTGGTGACAACCGCGTATAGATGCAGGATAATTAAATTCCCATTGCTACCTGTGCGGTAACAACATTCTGTAAAGGAGTGTTTGAATAAGAACGATATAATTACGGACATGACAGCATCCTGGATTATTGTGAAGAATGTTATTAGGATTAATGTTACTTGTGTCGGAAATCATATCTGGATTTGTATATAGATCTAGATAGGTCATCGAGTAATGGTCACAGCTGCAGAGCGGCCCGATATTGTTAAAGTGAGTAAGAGAGCCCCATATCTCGAATGCAAACTAAAGAAAAGAAGAAATTTTACTCACCTCTTCAAGAAAATTGTTGAATCACATGGCTACAAATATTCGCAACTGGCTCTCAAGGACTATTGAAAGAAAGCAAAATGAAAATCTGTTCCATATTCCGGTTCGTATAAACAAAAGGCGTTTTCACATCAGCCCGATAAAAATCCAAGCTCGAGATATTTTTTAATTTCCCAAGTCAGAAAATAGCGCGCTATTTTGAAACATCGGGCTGATGTGAAAACGCCTAAAGAGAGTGAAACAAAAGATCGTATCCAGGCTCTGTAGAAATATCAATTATCTCGTCGTATATGTCATCCTATAGAGCCCGTTAAAGAATCAATACCATGAGAAAAAAAAAATGAAGTTCTGGTTTATCATGAATGCACGATGCTATAACATTTACATGGATTTATCATCGTTTATGAGTTGTTGGATCGGGTTTTGTTTTGTTTTGTTTTGTTTTGTTGTTTTGTTTTTACGAGAAAAATGAAATGTAGTTCTGAAAAGAGATGAATAAGGCGTATCTAGACGCATCATGCAATCTCATGTGCATTCTCTCGTTTTTGTTGTAATTCTCCCACCGTATTATAGTGAATAAACCAATACCGAATAGCTTAATTAAACGATAACGGTCCGCACCCTAGGTACTAGTTAGTGGAGCTTGTTCGTAACGACTTAAAGTTTCAACATTCGCATAGTAGAAACAACTTAAATGCTCACAATGAATCTGCTGTGTCTATGATTATTCGAAGCTGCTATATTATATATTTTTTCTCTCTCTCTCTTCAATGAAACGGGTCCCTTGCTTGTTCCCATTAGTGTTAAACTCCATACATCTGACTTCTGAAGATGACGATACTTAAGTAGGCGTCACACTGCCACAGAACCAAGCAAAGATGGGCACACGATAAAAAAAAATGTTCGAATATAATTCTGATCATGACAATGATAATGAGAAGTGATGAAACGAGGAAGTAGCGATTAATAAGACTATAACTTATTCGTTCAAGAAAACGTGATATTAATTAACTGACAACGAGTACGATAAGATATGCACTTTTTGTATTCTTCCACTTGTCCATACGTAATCGTGGAATATTTCTGCAAATTGTCAGTGTTTCGCAATCATCTGAACTATTTTCAAGACAGCAATCATGATAGGTTTTGTATTTCAATTTATTTATTCATTTTATCTATTTACTTATTTATTTATTCATTCGTTCATCATTCATTCATTCATGCATTCATTCATCCATTCATTCATCCATTCATTCATGCAGCATTCATTCATTCATTCATGCATTCATTCATCATTCATTCATTCATTCATTCATTCATTTATTCATTTATGTATGAATTATTTATTTCTGGATCTGGATCAGTACGCTGCTAGAACCTGTTTATTCATTTATTCATCCATTTATTTATTTATTCATTTACTTATCTATTCATTTATTCATTTATTTGTTGTTCTTTATTTTTTATTTTGAAAATTAGGCGAGTTCGGTTCATAAAGCAGAATTCATCGCAATTTGTCATCACAGAGTTTGACTACTAGTATACTGACAGTCACCGGTAGATGGCGTCCTGTTCAAAACAATCAGTAACATTCACTCTGCCTACGCTCGTCGGTCCACCACACCACCTCCACAGCCAGCGCAGCGGCTAGCGAGCTACAGCTTCGCGTTCTACGTAGAAGGTAACATCTGTGCGAGCTGCAGTGTACATATAACATACCGGAAGTGCTAAGTAGTTATTTATGTCTTCGCATTTCTCACTGTCATCTCGAGAAACATGGGTAGTCGTTTAAAGTGAGTACAAATAATTGTGTTATTGCTCGAAAGTTTTAATGATGTGATTTTCTGTGTGAAACTAATCAACTGTTGGTTGAAATTTGTTCTACCATGCATGTACGAGAAGTGTGCAGTAGTGTCTGACTAACTGTTCATTGTCACTCGGTTTTTCTCCCTACAGACTTTACAGTACATAAAGTGTGAATACTAAAATAGTGCAGTGGTCTATGACTATGGTCGTGGTAGTAATGATTGCCGCAGTGCAGTATCACATGATGATGACTCCTTATAGTCATTAGATTACATAGTAGTAGTACCTCCTTGTATAGACCAGGATCGAGGGAAAGCTAGAAGAGTCGAGTGGTGATAGTTGTTTGTCACAGATATGTGCATTCTTCCTCCACCTGTTCGATTTATCTCTCGAGGACGATGTACATTCTGTTAGCTGTTGAGTGTTGTCAGTGTTGAAATTTTGATGTATGAAATATTGGTCGCATTTGTCTGCACTCACCACACGGCTTACAATTGACCGAAAGATCAGTCTGTATCTGGTCATCAGGGATATGTTCCACGGAGACTTCATGCGGCTTCACGGAATCCCCTTCTACGGAGTAGAGTGATAACGTCCAAAAAATAAAAAATCCTCTGGACAGACAGATCTTTCTGTCTAACATACACTTAATGGAATGATGGAGGAAGACTATTTATTGACTTGACATCAGTGCAATACATTATATGTCAGGGATCCATATGTCAATACCTGGTACTTATTGTGTGCCTCACTGCCCTGTCATAAATCTTGACTAGGTTGTGGTTCTACATATACAGCATGTATCTGCAGTTGTACAGATGTGCAGTCTTGACAAGTGGTGTAAATTTACTGTACCATAGTAGACTAGGCTAGATTTATGTTAGACCCTTATTTATGTCTACAGCTCTTAAACTTGCATGACAAAGTAACTCATTGTGTAGTCATTTCAAATACTAAACGCAGGTCATCTCTCAAGACTCTAGAGCTCTAGCACTAGATTGTAGACACACAAATGTGTATTCTGCCTTCAGAAGTGGCTTACAACAGTCATCAACATTTGATCATTGAACATATACAGTTGTAGTTGCCATGTACACATGCATGATGTACACTGTACATGCAATGTTAATTCAACTACTTTAGTACACTGACTTTCCACAATTTGGAGAAGACATACAATGGTGTATTAGTTCCAGTACTTACAATGTCAGCATACACATACGGGCAAGTCCAAGATAATGCGCACGTTACGTATGGGACATTCAGAGACTTTTATGACCTGAAAAATAGTGTTAATGGCCTTTGATCATATTAAACTTTATCATGGTGATTGATATCTAGGAGAAGTATAATCATGCAAAAAATTGAGAAAAATGACCTTGACAATTATGTTCTAGAAGAGAAAATATGTGCCGTTACGTATGGGACCAGAAAGATTTTGTTTTTTTGAACATTTTTTTCAACCTCAAAACTCTCTGAAAGTATATCATTCTACAACTTGTAACTCACTGTGATGAAAGTCACAACACTCAAGATTATCACAGGTAAGTTTCATGTCATTAGGCAAAAAGCTCTAATTACAGGTTCTAATTAAAGACAGACATGACGTGTTACGTATGGGACAGTTACGTATGGGACAGTTTGTCCCCCATTCATTTAGTGTGTGAAGAACCATGTTTATGGGTATTTTGCATAATTATTGAAGTAAAATGAGTTGAAACTACTCAAATACTGATCCAGATTGTCAAGGAAACAATATTCCCCAAATATTCACCATCATAATCATATTCAATCATATTTTTATATTTTTATGACCTACCTGGGTATGCATGCCCTTTGTCCCCCATTCGTTTAGTGTGTGGAGAACCATGTTTATGGGCATTTTGCAAAATAATTTTGCAAAATAGCCATTTCAACAAATTTTTGCATAGTTATTGAGGTGGAATCAGTTGAAATTACTCAAATACTGATCCAGATTGACAAGAGAACAATATTCCCCAGATATTTACCATCATAATCACATTCAATCATATTCTATATTTTTTATGACCAACCGGAGTATGTATGCCCTATTTTTATCAGGATAGTTACTACTGAAAAACTGAATAGTTTAAAGTGTTTTCTTGCATTGATGAAGGGCAGTTTGCCATTTAGTTTCAATAAAAAACAACTTGACACAAGAAATATTAAGTTTAATAAATAAGCAATACCTGCTGCATGAAACCCCAGTGATCGAGTAGATATATGATGTCTGTCTAGCAGTCAGGTCATTGATTCGAGTCACAACTCAGTATGTATACCCATGAATTTTTTGTTGTGGCTACTACTGAAAACTGAATAAGGACAATTTGTGTATCACTTGCAATGAAAAAAAAAAATCATTTTACTTTTTATTTTTTTTCCTATATATATCACAACCATTTCAAATTGGATCTCCATCACATAAACTTTGAATTCCTCTAGTCTTAGGATTTTATGCTCTTAAGTAATTCATTTGTATAAATTGGTTTCCAATCAACTCTTTAAATGTTGAAAACTGAATTCCCATTTCTAGAAAAAACTAGACCATCCCTTTAATGCTGATTTTTCATTGTGTACTTTGCCATTATCCCCTCCCCCTTTCTGAAAATTGTTCAGTCAAGTTCATGTATTGTTTCAAGTGTCTATAACTCAAAAAGTAGCTACAATGTTGGGATGCTTTCTTCAGGATGATTGACCATTTGTGTACTGAGAGACCTTCCTAGCTAGCTACATGCATTCACATGCAATATGTATGAGGATGTCCCATACGTAACGCATTTGTCCCATACGTAACATTATTTCAATGCCTAATAAAAAATATTTCTTTAATTTTTTTTTCTTTTTTCTCTGGTATTTAATTTCTCTAAACAATAAATTAGAACTTTCCAAAAGGGCATTAAAATAACCTTAGCAATTTCAGAAAAAACCTAAAAAAATGACCTCATTTTGTTACGTATGGGACATCTCATGATAGGACACGAGCTAATTTGCATAATCATTTGCATAATCCCTAAATTTTCATACCAAGTTAAACTATGTGATGAACTTCTTATGTCCACATATTAATCAAATATTATTTCCTTTCCTTTGAATTAATATGAATTTTTATAAATGTCCCATAGGTAACGCTGTGTTTCACATTTATGCAAATGAAGCCCTTGAAATTTGCATAAATTTACATAATATCATTTTTTCCTCCATGGAAATCAAAACTTCAACTCATAAGCTTCAAAATGATACCAAACATGCCAATATTGAGCAAAGATGAAATTTTGCCTTCTGAGGGGACCTTATCTTGGACTTGCCCATACACGGAATATGTATTGTTTGGCCCTTGTCTAATTCTTTACAAAGTATTATTATGTGATACATTAATCATTATATCATTTTATAGTATTGTGTGACAAATGATATCAATAGAATTAATGTAATAATAATGTTGATATCATACTGTTGACTTCATCAAAGTATTTACCATTCAGATAAATATGTTTAAATTGTAAACAATGGATACGTTAATGTACAATTATAACAACACAATCAATATCACAATCATTCCGTTTGTATGTAACATTACATACATACACTATGCACTGACAGTGACTGACTACATTCAGTGATCAGTGGCAGATCCAGAGGGGGGCGCAACCGGCGCACGCCTCCCCTTTATTTTTTGTTAAAACAAAAGAAATAAAATGAAAAAAATGAAATGAAAACCAGAACTGGCACCAAAAAATATTAGTTACGCCCCCCTTTACAGAATTCCTGGATCTGCCCCTGGTGATGGCATCCTCCCATTCCTGTGTGCAAGACATTAATGTGCTGAGGGAGAACAATTTATGTAATTGAATTTGCCTGATAATGATAATTTAACTGTACAGTTTTATTCAGAAAATTAAAAACAAAAACAAAAACAGCATTAACATTCATTATAGCACAAGTAAGAAACGTCATGAAATCACATTTGATAATCTCTTGCTGTGGCATATTACAATGTGAAATAGTCTTTCCCAAGTTGTATATGGCTTCAATCAGGACATTCATGTAGGGTACATCGATGCACGAGTGTATTGCGACAATTTTATTGTGCACATGAAACGCACCAACAATTGTAAGATCCACTCGACATATTTGTAGGTAAACATTAACGAAACGGAAGGATGATCCATTCTACATCAAATCATGTTTTGAATACAAGTCTGTCAAAATGTGATCCATACTAGCATTTGGAGTGAGTGGAAATCCCTATGGAGATGTGAATCATGGACTGGTTTGAGCACTTTAAGCAAACCCACTTGAAAAACAAACGAATAAATATATATATATTTTTTTTTTACCATTAGTCTTGTATACTGTATGCGCCAAATATTTTGCGAGGTTTTTATTTTCACGAATTTTGCAAGTCAGGTGCTATTCGCAAAATTAAAGGCACGCGAAAATATTGACTCTGATCCCGATGTGAATATGACGTACGCGTGTACACTTCTCCATTCAGTACAGGAGTCTACGATTACGAAGTTAACCACTCGCGAAATAGACGGGAATTCCCGATTCACAATTTAAATTTTGACTCGCAAAATATATGGCGTACATACAGTATTTTACAAACAGTGTGTATTTGTGATGTATGAAGCATGATGAGTCCCACCTACACGCTGTATATGTTTTAATGTTGTGGACTTCCAAGCATGTTGCTGCCAGTAAGATATCCAGCCAGTACAGTACGGTACAAATACATGTAGTATGCCCTGTGCCATGCCTGTCTTGAGCTGAGCCCTAGCAAGAACATTAGTGTACTGATCTTGTAGAAGTGTGTGGATGTACATAGCATCCAGTTGAGTGCACAGGCAGCAGGGTACAAAACGTTATGCGAAATAAGTTGATAAGGATGGTACAAAATTTGGCATTAAGTGATTTTTAGAAGAGAATAGAGAAGAGAGCTTTGATTGACGTACAAAATGTAATATTATTAAAATAACCTGCAGGTGAAAAATTATTTGATGTACAACACATATTTGTTCATGATTATCAAAATACATTAATTGTATGAGTTTCTGGAACATTGTTTCTGCTGTAAATAAGCATAGGATATTCACAAATTAATACTCATGCTGCCCCTGCAGATGGGGAGCCAGTTAGCTGACATGATCATTACGCTGAAGGGATGGTGCCCTGAGATAGATGTGTAAAACCTCATTTCTTTTTCCATGCTTGACAGAGACTTGGTATTTCTGTGGTACACATGATTTATTTTGTGATTTTTTTTTATTTGATTTGATATGACTGAGAGATCCAAAACAGAGCAATCCTAATAAAAGATGGGACCTACATTTTATTAGGATCGCTTTGTTTTACTTTGTTTTTGGATGTCTCAGCCATTCCAAAACCAATCTAATAACCTTTGAATTCCTCTTAGAATGGCATGCTCTGTATAATTTTGTAAGTGTTTTTCTAGTATCTCGCAAAAAATTATACAGTATGCCCAATCCTCATTTCCACCAATACTATACCATCCCTTTAAACACTTGGTGGGCCACCAGAACTTTATATATCCTTTCTGAAAAAGTGATGGCATCGGACCACCGCTAATGTTGAGCCCTGCATGTACATTGCAGACCTGCTCAATATCTGCCTTGAGCTCTTCTTTTTCAAAACTGAAAATGACTGAATGGTCTAACATTAGATTTAAAGGGACTGTACAGTATTGGTTGAGGTGAGGATTCAGCTGGTAATGTTTTGCAAGATATTTAGAAGCCACTCTATGAAATGTTAAAGAGCATACCATTGTAAGGGGAATCAAAAGTCTATTTGATGAAAATTGGTTTTGAAATGAGTGAGATTATATCTAAAAACAAGGTGAAACAAAGAGATCCTAATAAAAGTTGTGGCCTGTCAATTTTATTAATATCGCTTTTTTGGATATCTCAGCCATTTCAAGGCCAATTTTCATCAAATAAACATTGAATACTTCTTGAAATTACAAGTTCTTTTATGTCTCATAAGAGGTTTCTCATTGTCTCACCAAAAATGTTATAAACCTGAATCCTCACCTCAACCAGTACTGTAAGTCCCTTTGATAATTCTAGATGTGAAAAAGAAAGAAAGAAAGGACTTAAAACGATTGTTTTTTTTTGTGTGTAAAAAGAAAGAAAAAAGGAAACCAAAACATTCTGAGAATTCATTGGAAACATACAAATCACAAGAGAACCATATACCATGTCATGGTGTACAGACAACAGCTCAGTTTTCAGGTGATACTACAGAAACATACAGTGTATACTGTGCATAGTACAGTTTCCCTATCTGTGACTTTTCATTCTTTGTAATATATTGTACTTGTACATCTGCCACAAAGGGTGCCAGAGACATTGATTGTTCCTTTTTTATATAATACTATAGATATTTTCTTTTCCCATTTCATTTGTGTGTGTACAAACAGTATGACTCGGTCTTGGTACACTTTAGTGGTGGAATGACACACATCAGTACAGTCCAGCGCACAGTGTGGTCATTTCACATTCATCTGTTGTGCTGACAAATGAAATGGGGAATGGATTTCCCTGTTGTTCTGAGTCATTCCAGCGTGAAATGAACACTTACAGACAAATCCGTCAACCCTCCCTGTAATATCAGTATTTACTGCAGTCAATATCCAAGATGATTAAAAACAGACAAACAACAAACAACAACAAACAACAAACAACAACAAACAAACAGACCCAAGGTAACATAGATTTAAGCTTGTTTGTGTATCCACATTGCGCTGGATATGAATGGGAATGCCAGGTACTCTTATAGTGAATAGTTTGAGTTGATTTTTCATGTCGTATGCCTTTATTGATTTGTGTGTGTTGGTTTTGGTTTCATTTTGTTTTGTTGTGGTTTTAAGTGCACAGTAAAAAGCATTACGTTTTACAATGTAATGGTCTAGCTGTATCAACGCTCATTTAAACTTTTCACAAACCATCCTGTCGAAAGTCCTTCCCATTTTTTATTTCAGTCAAAGTTTATGGCATAAAATGTTTTCTAAATCTTCAAAGATTTTGTGCTGGATTAGTATTATTGTTCATGTTTGTATAAATTCCAGCTAGGAGATTGTGCTAAAAAACAAACAGTCTTTAAATAAAATGGACAATATGTTTATACTATCCGTAACATGCAACAAAAAAGCTAGCACTACATACAAGTAATACTGAACAGTGGGTGTACATGTGCTTTGAACTGACGTCAGACAATATGCATACCTGGAATACAAGACTGTGTTTACAGTAATCAATGAGCTGATGTTTATTACATCGTAGTCCAGGTAATTTACAATCATAGCCCTACCTGTAGTAGCCTTTAAACAAGGCGACTCGCTCTGCGTGCCCCCGTATAGCGCGTTTACCCCACAAACCTGTTGGCCGGCGAGTGGAGCGAGCCGCCTTTATCCACTCGTTCAGGGATGTGTACTTTTGTCGTTGTTGTTGCTTTATATTCTTTGACAAATTTGCGTACAAATTTGACGCAGAAAATACACACGGCACCAAGGCAAGCCTCGTTAATATTAAAGCCTCGTTAATATTAAGTAACTATTCTTATTCTACTTAATATTAACGAGGCTTGCCTTGGTGCCGTGTGTATTTTCTGCGTCAAATTTGTACGCAAATTTGTCAAAGAATATAAAGCAACAACAACGACAAAAGTACACATCCCTGAACAAGTGGATAAAGGCGGCTCGCTCCACTCGCCGGCCAACAGGTTTGTGGGGTAAACGCGCTATACGGGGGCACGCAGAGCGAGTCGCCTTGTTTAAAGGCTATACCTGTAGCTGACCGTTACTGCCATGCATTCCTCCATAGTTACCCAGCAATGGTTATAGTCGGCTATTAAGTTCTGATAATGTTTGTTCATCAAATATTGGCCTTGAGGCTTGGATGGTCAGTAGCCAGGGTATTGTAGTACTAATTAACATTTAATGTGAGGACAATTGAATATACCTAGATATTTAGTGCCCCATAGGCTTGAACTGTACTTGCGTATTTCCATCAGCGTGCATAATGCTTCGGCTTTTTTGATACCAGGTAGGCCTACAAATTGTACCTGATACTTATTAGCTTTTTTGTCCCTTCTAGCTGAAGGGGGCAGCATTATGTAACATGATGTATTTCAGTTGTCTGTCTCTCTGGCTCTATTTGTGCCCCAGATCTCATTAACCCACTAGATTTTCTTGGCACTTGGCCCAAATGCTCTAAATGCTGATATTTTTCGCATGCAGATATGTTTATGAATGGCAGTTGATCAGGCATTTTAGCACGTTGTTAATTTCGCCCTTAGTGGTCTTCTCATTATAATGATAACTTGGAAAAAAAACAACATCATAGAACAAACATTCAGAAGAAAGTGGGACTTCTCAAACAAACTATTTTGTTATTGAAACATTGTTTGATTCATGATCAAATCTCACAGAAAAAATACTTTGGTATATTTGGTACTTTGGTACTGTAAAACATGATATATTCGCGGCATGAATTTTTCGCGAATTGGAGCCAACGGCCTTTTTTGCGGCATGAAATTTTCGCGAACTGCCACTGGTATTCAATGCATATAGTGTAGACAAGAACTTTCGCGTGCATTTTAATTTCACAAATCTTGTTGCTCGCGAAATTCGCGAAATTAAAATGCACGCGAACATTCCTCGTTTTACAATTACAATGTATGTACTCAGACTGAAGATGTCATTGCCAGTCGTATCATCAGTTACGTATGATAGTTACAGTGGAGCAATGTATTGGAAGAAAGGATGAACTACTTGTGTAACATACAAAACAACTCCTATCACTGGACAATTGCCTCTGAATTGACGTGACAGAATTTTTTTAAAAAGGCCAAATTTCAGGGTCAACGTCTCCAAAATTTAGAGGACATTTGTCAATTTCTGCTATCCGTCTGCTAGGGCAGTCCTGTAGGAAAATGTAATTCAATATCCTGGACAGGAATGTATTTGGATATAATTCTATATGTGCAAAGATAGTCAGAGGGCAATCCTGAGGGTCTATCCATAATCTACAATTGATCAATGACTATGCAAATGATCCCGATGAAGGGCCATGCACAATGATATTGCAGTGTTGTGTCATTCCAGTAAATTGTATGCTGTTTTTACATCGCTCAAGTACTGTTTGTGTTTCTTGATTCCAGGCCATGGATGTTTTCATTGCTAAAGTGCTCTCCACTCTCGGGTATCCTAGCTGATACAGTTTGTGATTTATAAGTTCTTGATCTTTGTACCATACAGTGTAGGTACAATTGTACATGTATAGGATTCTGGAATGTTGACAAATCTATTGTCCATCTGGAAGAATGAAAAAAAAAAGGATTTTCATTGGAATTTACTTTCATCCACTATTTGCTCTGTCATGTCAATATGAGTCTAAAAACATGACTTGTATAATGCAGACAACACAAATTGTGTATTTGCCAACATGCAAGTGTCATCGTATCTGAGGGTTTACACAATGTAGTGTCTTTTCATTTTCTGTAAAAATCCTAATGGTTGATGCTATTGGCAAGATTGTGTGCACACCACAATAATATCTGATGTTTGAGTGGTGCATACTGTACAGCATTTCTCTCCTTTTTCTCACTTCTTGTACACTCTTCCTGGAGCGGAACTCGCAAAGGTAACATTACGCGTGCCCCAGTGACTGCATGCATTTTACAGATCGCTGCCTAACACGCATTTTAGCTGCCGTGTTGGCAGGGAGAGAAAAAAAGAAGAGAAATCATGATTTTGTTGTACATTCTGTAAAGGACATAGACGTCACACATGAAGGGTGTGTTGAAGCAGAGATCCGAATCACATTCAGTGCTGTATACATACCTAATCTCGGAGAGCAGTGCAGTGCACCCTTGTGTATATTATATGATAATTATGCACAAAAGTAGCAGAGCAGAATGGCATATTCCAAAGGGAATACCTCCATCTGTAGCCTATCTTCATTATCCTTGAATGATAGCACACCAAAGAACCACAGTAAAATGTGTAATGTATGGGGGTATGTATAGTGTAGGTATGTGCATGAAAATACTCCAGACTAATTGTGATTATGACACTGATACAAATTAGAGTGATTGGTATCATGCAACACCTGAAAAGATTCTAGCTATCCGATTGGTCGATTGCTCATCATGTGACATGCAGTCAAAAGTACTATTGCATGCTGTTGCTGTTGAGCCGACCAATTTTTGTCTACAGAACAAAAATGGATATTGCATGACTGATGTCAATAATTTACAGCAGCGCCTCACTCCTGTGCTTAATAGGCTCATGATCAACTCATACGTTGTAATTCTTACACCATTGCCCGCCTCTGATGTCACCTTTGCTGCGCGTGCTCAATCAGTTACCTGTACAAGCCTGCATTCAGTCACTCATTTTACTCTCAACAATTTCAACCAATCACTTTTGCATGTGATGGACAACTCTACTGTTGTGCGCCTCTGATACCATGTACAACCATTCACGCGTAACAAAAATAATGGTTGTCATTTCTATACTACAATGTACAATCAAGAATCGGTGTGGACCACATGCGCTGACGTCCAAGGTGTTGTATAAAACAAATAGTGTATGGTCTTTACTCATGCAGTGGAACAAGATTTTACACTCCACGAAAGATGAGGCACACTTTTCAACTCAGCTTCGCCTCTTGAATAAAGTGCCTCACCTTTCACCTCGTACGAAATCTTGTTCCATTTCACTTGTGACTTTTCCCTATTTGTATACCGTCCTTTTGTTGCACCTTTGGGAGGACACAAATTTGCTTTGATGTGAAGATCACCTTTGAGGAACAGGTGCGAGGGTACTTAATATCCATCTGGTATCCTGTGAACATCGTCATAAAATGGACACCATCTATTAAATCCTGATGGACTGCTTGGTGACTGGACATGATCTCTAAGACCCCGTTTACAGTGAGTGAAAAGGCCAGGCTCAGTCCGGGCTCAGCCCGGCTTTCCTTTCACTGTAAACGCTCAAAAGGCCAAATGCGGTCCTAAAACGGCCGCGCATTTGGCCAAGCTGTGGAGGTAGTCTTGGCCTGGCCTTTTCTCGCTGTAAATGCAAACTGGGCCAAATGCGGTACCAAATTGCGATCGGCGCGCTCCCAATAGTAATCGTTTGTTTACAAGCAGAGCACCACTGCGACAAAATATTGAAAGGTTTGAATTAAAAGCCCTGGTCGAGCCCTCCACTGTAAACAGACAAAATTGCGGGGCCGAGTATCGCAATTGAGGCCGGCCCATGTGTAAACAGGGTCTATGAGGAGCGTCATTGCTCAAGCCGGCCCCGACGCTCATGTGTAAATGGTTCACAAAGCAGCCTCGGGCTGGCCTCGGGCCGGCAACGAAAAGCAGGACTCGGGCCGCCTTTCGTAACAGGGGTCCATGTCATCTTGTGGAAATGCAGTACTTCTCAATCATATCCTATCACAAATTCTAGCAGCATTAACAGCATATTTTGTAGGTGCCACTGTGCAAAGTTCTGAATTCCCCGTGTACCTAATTGGGCAAGTAGGATTAAAAAGAGAGAGAGAGCACAGGAACCAAAGAAGAACCTTTCCCAACTTCACTAATGTCTTATAGAGCAAATGATCATAAGCATGAGTGAAATGCTGAGAAAAAAAAGGTACTCATTTATTTTTTTAAACACAGCAATTACAGTGATTTATCACTATCATATTGTAAAAAGAAAAGTAGAAGAGGAGGCATAGTGTTTAAGAACGTTTACAATATGAGAAATGTTAGGCTTGAATATTTAAATCCATTATTACAAACATGGAAAAAACATGGACCCAAGGAGTGTCAGGGCAGAGTTTCAATCATGAAATCTGCTTATCTGAATAGCGTCAGAGACTTGGAAGTGAAATTCAACAAAATATTGAGACTCTGCTGCTGAAGCATAAGATCAAATTCTATGATTTACAACATTGTACAAATAGTATATTGTACAAGATATGTTTTATATGTCACTTCATCAGACTTTATGGCTGATTGGGATTTTTATGACAGGGCAAAATTTTTTTGAGCAAAATCTTATAAAGGGAGAGGTTAAAGAAAGGTGAAGGTTGATTAAAAAAATTTCACATTCAACACATACAAATGAATAGGTTTATACCCATACAATTTTGTATTTCACAAAACATGTATGGCTATTTAAAGGCTCTGATTACTACAGGCCTAATATTGACATGTATTCTACTCTTACCTGCCGGGGAAATGTCTGGCAGATTATGTATGTATGTCTAGCAGTCAAGTCCAATGTTTATTGTTTTCATATAATGCAAGTATTTTCAAAGTATCGTGTATATTTTTCTGAAATGACAGGTAGGTAGAATGTAGGTTTACATACTAGATAATGTGGATCTATAGCATAAGACTTTGTAGGATGAAATCTAGTATGAAGATTGAAGGTTCTGTGTACATGTACATGAATGATCAGTGAGGTCAGGGTCAAATTTTAGACTTTCACTTTCTGTTTAATAGTGAATGACAAAACTTTACTTTCTCTTGAACATCAAATTTGGTGTCACACCAAGATAAAGGTAGAGGGAAATACTCTGATGAAAATGTGGACAGATTACTACAATTGTATGACAGATGGAATCCAGCTCTGTTGCAGTGCAAAACTCTTGGCAGGGTTCGAAATTGGCGATGGTCCGCTGGCCATTGGCCACCCAAAATCACGTCGGACTAGCTAAAAATCATAAAATTCTGAAGTTACTAGTCCGTCTGGCTAGCCAAAATATTGCTTCAGTGTCAAAATTGATTCTAAGTAGTCCGCCTGGCTAGTTAAAAAAAAAAGTTTAGTGCGACCCCTGCTTGGACTGTTGAAAGCTCACCAAACTTTGATATTGCATTGTTTTTATGATATAATGGGGTACATGTACAGTATTTGCAGGTGAACAGTACACTTTGGTATTAATGGCTCAAGAACTGTTAGGTTTGAAAGGTTTTGTAAGGTCAAAGTTTCGCAAGTGCTCATTCACTCACATCCTGTTGCTAAAAATTACTACCTGATGGGGTAGACTTTGATCTGACAGAGTTTGGACACCTCTGGAGCTTCCGCAGCACAACCGATCCTAGTATTAAAAAAGTACGACTTGTTGTTCGCAATCCATGGGGCTTGCTTGTATATGATATGAACATGTACAAACTGTAGGTGCAATAAAATATGCATGCATAAACCATAGCACTGAGAATCACAGTATGTACATTTAGTTTCTAGAGTGTCACAAAGCAATCATGAAGAGTTTTAGAGTGTGAGCACATCAGAAGTCTTTGTCAGTAATTACACACAAATGGACACAGCGATTGAATATTTAGTAAGTGATTTTGTTTAACCTCCTTTGTGTTCTGTTGAGCCTTTTTTTTTTGTTGAGTGGGGGTAATTAGATACATAACTTCTAGTGGTTTTGCAGGAACGTGTTTTTTAATACTTCACTTGCGCTGACACATATTCGAAAACAATGATAAATGTTAGCCACATTTTTGAGGTATCATTGGTAATATCTACATTGTAGTGTATTCTTGTATACCAAGCTCAGTTAAAGTGCATTGACAGTTCACAAGCACAAACACACCCACACACTTTTAAAAAAAAAATCTTTGAGTCTGTTCTATGTTAGTGTAGATTATATTCCACATATTACACAGAGACCACATACATGTACAAAATAGAAATTTGTAATTGTGCAAGAAATATACAATGTACATGTAGACCATACATGGAAAAGTAGGCTTAGAGTGTATGTACACTGTACTGCATACTATGTACTTGTACTTTGTATTTATATACATAATATGTTTACTTGTATTTAAGGCAGCATTCACTTCTTGCAAACTCCAATCTCCCTTTAAAAAAAAATGACCCCATTGCTTCAATGTCGTACCCTTGTAAAAAGGAAATGCCAGTTCAGTGCTCATTTTTAATGTGGAGCAAAATGAACTGTTGATTTCGCTTTAGTAAAACTTTAATTAACCTCCGAGTCTATTAAAATCTCATTAGCGGACACCTGCTTCCTTCCGATGTGCTTCTCAAGAAGTGCTGTGTTTCATCCAGGAATATTTCTGATTGAGCAGTCTCCGACTCGTTCGTACAGTCTACATGTACAGCTGTACATGCATCCGTTCTTCTCAGGTTGTGTGAGCCCCAAAATGAGATTCCCATGCAAGGGTTAGCTGCCCTTTACATCGAAGTACAGCTTGTATATTACAGACTGTGTGCGCCCTTGGATGCATGTGATAAGGTCTGTTCTCAAAGACTACTTGACTATAGGGCTCACACCTGTAAATATAATGGAATATCCCTGACCGCATCACAAAATTGTACCAAAGATACTAAAATAAATGAAGAAAAAAAATTAAAAATCAGAAAAGGCAGTTTGGCAGAAAATGAATAGCTGTAGATATTGAGTATGAATTCAATGTACAAACTGCATTTTGGTTGGAAGATGAAGACTTTTCTCATGGAATTTGAAGGGACTATATTTGATTCGGTGCATGTACAGAAAATATGTGATTTTTTTAGTTAGAATAATTTGTAGTCTGGCTTTGCGAACCCTTGGACAGAGTTTGAGCCAAAGAACTTCCCTTGGAAATTTGATGGATGAAAGGGTATACCCCACTTTTTCAGCTTACTGAAGATGAAACACCTCATTTCTCCCAGCTATTTTACAGAATTTTTTGAATTTGAACACACGTCTCTATGGGAATCATTTACATGTGTGAGCCCTATAACTTTCCCACAGAATGTTTGACAAGTGTAAAGTGAAAAAGGAGATCATATGAATGTATATAGGACTAAAGTGTAGTAAATATTTTCAGGTAAATTTTCAGGTACGACTAAAGACTTTACACAAACCAGCATGGTTTTTTTTTTCTTTTTTTATAGTCCAAGGGTTAATGAATGGGTGTCACAGATTGTTTGTCTTGGGTGTGAGATTCTTTGAAGTTTTGTATTTTCATTATAGAAATTGTATACTCTGCTCTTCCAGGATATCTAAGAAACATTCTGTGTAATGAATATTCATCATATTTAATAGATTTTATTCAGAGAAAGCATGAAGGATGTACATATATAGGGTAAATCAGGATAACATCCTCAACATTTAGTTTCGTATATTTTTAAAGTTTATTTTTGAGCCAGGAAGTTGTTGAGAGGGACTGCCTAAACACAAAGTGAAGAGTCTTTAAAGGACAAGTTCACCTTCATAAACATAAGGATTGAGAGAATGTAGCAATATTAGTAGAACACATCAGTGAAAGTTTGAGGAAAATCAGACAATCCGTTCAAAAGTTATGAATTTTTGAAGTTTTTGTGCAGTAACCGCTGGATGAGAAGACTACTCCAGTGTATGAATAACTTAGATGTCACATGCGTACAACAGTATAAGGAAAATATAAAGAGAATTTCACAAAATGCCATCTTTTGTACACATTCCCCTGACTCGTTACCGACAAATGTTATGGGTAATATTATTCCCCCTGCCTTTAGAAAGAGGCAAGTCAAGAGCTCTTTTATTATGCGAAAAAAGTGAAAATATGTTGAATTTTCTTTTACATTTTCTTTATACTGTTGTATGCATATGACTCACAAGCTGTAGTAGTCTCCTCATCCAGCGGTTCCAACACAAAAATTTTAAAAATTCATAACTTTTGCATCGATTGTCCAATTTTCCTCAAACTTTCACTGATGTGTTCTACTAATATTGTTGCATTCTCTCAATCCTTATGTTTATGAAGGTGAACTTGTCCTTTAAATATACATTGCAAATTGCCATAAAGATTTGTATGACGATCATATGATACAATGTATCGACATTATAGTACAATGCCAAACTTCATGGAAATTGGGGAACAAAAAGGTATCTGATTACCACAGGAAAATTTAACATATTGTCATTTGGGACTTATATTATGTGTAGTACATGTAGTTTTTTGTTTTTTGTTTTTTTTAATGAGTGATAATGGGGACATTTTGATGGCAATGCTTTTCCTCACCCGATTCATTGTTATCTCTCTTAAAGTGGAAACCAGACAATAGTTTCGCCGATGCTCTGTTTCATTTCCGCAAGTTGTTTATCTTCGAGAATGTGTGCATACAGGGAAGGTGAATTGGTAATTTCCTTTTGTTATTTCTGGCACTCTCTCTTCTAATTTTCTTTTCAAGTTGCAAAAGTCTGTGCAGTAGTATACTTTTATAGTGAATTTGAGAAGTGATCAGCACATTATGATCATGGAATGGGAAATAGATAAATGAACTGCCTAGTTTTTTGTGTATCACCCTTCACTTAAAGGGATTGTACAGTTTTGATTGAGACCTAATTTCAGGTTTCTATAATTTTTTGGTGAGAAAATGAGAAACCTCTTATGAAATATGAAAGAGCATGTAATTCTATGAGGAATTCAACATTTATTTGATGAAAATTGGTTTTGAAATAGCAGAGATATCAGAAAAAGAGTGATTACGATTGCTTTGTTTTACTTTGTTTTTGGATGTTTCAGTCATTTCAAACCCGATTTTCATCAAATAAACTTTGAATTCCTCTTAAAATGGTATGCTCTGTACTATATCATAAGTGTTCTCTTGGTGTCTCACAAAAAGTTAAAAGCCCAATTCTCATCTCCACCAATACTGTACTATCCCTTTAAAGACCTACATTTGTACATGTACATAGTGTGGGGAAACCATGGCGTGGGAAGGTTTGCCTGGCCTAGTAATGGATGTACAAGTATTTGAGAGTCCTTATAGTGAATTGTGACACAGCTTTATAACTGGCCTCTATGTAGGACTACTGCAGAGACTCCAACCCCAATCACCTTCTGATCTGGAGATTCTCCCGCCCGAAACCCCTAGCAAACGGGAGACTCCAAGTTGATGTGTGCGAAGCGCAAAGTTCCGAGGGTTCTAGATGTTCTCTGGTGCTCTCTAAGGCTTATTTTTTCAACATAACGATAGCAATAAGTAAGAAATCCTTTCCACCGGGAGACACAGAGCCAGGGCGGGAGAAATCAAATCTCAAGTGGGGGAACGGGAGATTTTGCAAAAATGGGCTTTCGGCGGGAGATCTCCCGTCGAAAACGGGAGAGTTGGAGTCTCTGCTACAGTATATGCTGTATATTTCGCTAGGTTTTTATTTTCGCGAATTTCGCGAGTGAGGTGCTATTCCGCGAAATTAAAGACACATGAAAATATTGACTCTGATCCCGATGTGAATGTGACGTACGCCTGCACATTTCTCTGTTCAGTACAGGACTCCACGATCGCGAATTGAATCACTCGTGAAATCGTCGGGAATTCCCGATTTGCGAAAATTTAGACTCGCGAATATGTCGTATACAGTACATTAAAACACACTTACAGCCTAAGAATCTTGACCGGAGTTTACTGCATAATGATGAGCATATGCTTCGATGGATACATTTGCTGACAGGTGTATGTGTGGTTTTCGAATGTACCCCAATGGGTAGTTTTCGAATGTACCCCAATGGATAGTGTTTGAATGTACCCCATGGGTAGTGAATGAAGACCATATCAATCAAGCTACCCAGTCATCCCCATGCTACCAGGGCCCCATTTCATAAAAGATGTTAGGATGGCAACTCTTGCTGGAATGGCAACTTTCCATAGCATCAGCCAATCAGGAAGCTGGATTCTTGTTGTTACCATGACAATTGCCATTCTAGCAAGAGTTGCTATCATATCAACTTTTTATGAAACGGGGCCCTGGTCTTTAATTTAAAAGATTATACAGAAATCATGTGTGCGATTATAAAAACCAGAAACATTCAGGCCATGAAACTTTCCCCGAGTCAGCGACTAGCATTAAATGCATAGTGTAGACAGAAGCTTTTGCATGCAGTTTACTTTCACAAATCCTAGCTCTTCATGAAATTCACAAAAGTTTCATGAATGCCAAATTTCTGGTTTTACAGTATAAAGGCAAATCAGTCATTGTTTTGCAATATTTAGTATAATTTTATATAGATGTGTGTGCAGTTTACATGTATATTCAGTATACATGCAGTTTTAAATTCCAGTTCGCTTGCCTTTTAGACTTGAGAATACCCAAACCTACATTTGTATCATGGAGAAGCAAAAAGAACCCTCCTCCCCCATAAAGAAACAAAAACATTGACAACAGCAACCAGATTCTACCATTGTGGTCCAGGAGAGTTAACATACAATTTACAACGAACATTGTCATACACGAGTACACATTGCTGTCAATGAGGTCTGTGTTTACATTTTTTGCTCGCTATGCCATGGGACTTCCCCTTTCTTTTGTACACAGTGTAGTGTCCATGTTCACAATTCAGCATTAAATACAGATCAATGTGTCATCAAGAGACAAGGTGCAACACTTCCTATTGTGGGTTATTGTCTGGCCATGCATTTCATCAAGGAGCTTCAAACACATGATATGAAGCTCCTTGATTTCATGGTGGAAGAGACTCCAACTCTCCGGCTTTTGCCAGGAAGCAACCCATTTTCCATTTTGCACAACATGCAACCCGCTACAACAGAAGGATCCGAAAGTCGGTGGAGGACGATTTTCTGAAAATGACATGACATTATTCCCTTACTCTTCCTCTTTAATTTATATAGCACAACTCATAAAAGTACTCGGTTGCGGAGATATGGATGATTATATTAGCGCATGTCGAGTGGTTTAGGAAATCAGTGTTTCGAGAGAACTGCCTTGAAAGTTTTCCTTCCGACGATATCATGATCGAGGGGAGGCAAGATAGTTTTCACCTCTTGACAATAGAAGGTATGCTCCTAGCAACCTCTGTGATGTTTGTTCAAGCTTAATAGCACCAGCGGTCTACACACGACCAATCAGTAACCAGGATGCCACACACTGACCAATAAGATCATTCCCTTGTTGCTAGGGGCGGAGTCTATCTGCGCGCTAAATCCAAATCTTCGGACACGTTTCTGTTCCATTGAAAGTTGGAAAATCATGGCCCAGAAAAACGTTAATTTCTTGCCTTTCCATTGATCATTTAGCTTTGAAATTTCAGCAGATGAAAGACGAAACTCTAGACTACAAAATCATGCCAAAAACAGAAATCCAATTGTTTTGACCGATTTTGATGATCTGACTTCAAACTTGATTTTCTCGGCTCAGCTGTCGGTGACTTTAGGATCCTTTTGTTGTGGTGGGTGACACCGCAGGTCACATATGTTGCTACTGTACACGTACAATTGTATGGTGTAAAAGCCTCTGCAATTTTGGCAGTCGGGAACAATGTACCCTTTTTTCTTCGTACATGTATCCTGTGTCATAAAAGGTATTGATCCACTCAAATTTGAATAAACCAGTCTATTGAGTGTAATGTCTTGGCAGTGAATGACTTCTCAGCCACAGATTTTGGGAGATTGTGTGTGTGTTTGGATTGCTGTACACAAAAAGGAAACCAAAACCCAAAGAGAAATGTGAATTGAGTGAAAGCAGCAACATCAGTAGAACACATCAGTAAAAGTTTTGAGGAAAGTCGGACAATCGATGCAAAAGTTATGATTTTTAAAGTTTTGGTGTTGGAACTGACGGATGAGGAGACTAGTAGAGGTTATAGTGTCATGTGTAGACAACAATATAAAGAAAATATAAAAGGGAATTCCACAAAAATTCACTTTTCTAGCATAATGAAAGAGCACTTAACTATTAAGTAACCACTTTCAGAAAGCAGGGGGAATAATTACTACCCTTAACATATGTCAGTATCAAGTTGATGGAATGAGTAATTTTCATGAAAAATGACTTTTTTCCGGAATTCCCTTTATATTTTCTTTACATTGTTGTCCACACATGACGTCATAACCTCTAGTAGTCTCCTCATCCAGCGGTTCCAACACCCAAACTTTACAAATTCATAACTTTTGCATCGATTGCCTGATTTTCCTCAAACTTTCACTGATGTGTTCTACTAATGTTGCTGCTTTCACTCAATCCACATTTCTGTTTGGGTTGTGGTTTCCTTTAATGCATACTCCAGAGTGTCAAGAAAGCTAGAGTGTACAGGTATTCCTCACCTAGCCAAGCAAACATTGCTTGAACACAGCAGTGTCATTTCTGTCCTGTGACTCTTTGATAGCGCTTTCAGTGTTCAGTACAAGTCAAGGCAGCTGTCATGAGCGCTAAACCAGTGACAAGTTTGACAGTGGTGCAGGGACAGTCCAAAGGTCTGAATCGTGATGTCTTGGATGTGAAACAATCCGTCTTTCTGGGGTCAGGGCTGACCTGCAAGTAATTTGCCAGTGCCTGACACACAGCCAAATTTAAGTGAGCGGAGAGTCCCTATGTATTTACATGAGTGATTATATGCTGTCAAGCGTGACATCCCGTTATTAAAGTGGGTAATAATGTTTCCATCGCACCCAGATGTCTGTGGAATTGTGTCTTTGTGCAGACAGTGTTTGTGTAGCTCTTCTGTTCTCGTTGTTTAGTTGCAATGTCTGCTCTCATCTGTACACAGTGCTGCTGCATTAAACCTGTCTGCTCATTCCAAGTACTGTAAAACATGATATATTCGCGGCATGAAATTTTTTTGCGAATTGGAGCTGACAGCCTTTTTCGTGGCATTCAATGCATATAGTGTAAACAAGAACTTTCGCGTGCATTTTAATTTCGCGAATCTTGGCACTCGCGAAATTTGTGAAATTAAAGTGCATGCGAAAATTCCTCGTTTTACAGTACACTAATGAAACCCATCTTAGCGACCACCCTGTCTTTAGTGAGTGGTCACCTGCCGTATACAACCACTAAAAATGATTCCCTCCGAGGGAAAAGCATGCTTTGTAAAAACCTGTCTATAGTGACCACCTGTCTATAATGGCCACTTTTTCCGTCTCCCTTAGGTGGCTGCTACTTATGTATAGACAGGTTTGACTGTATTAGGAGGGGAATAGGAAAACTTGTCTTCAGTATTACTGACTATCTGTGTGTGTGTGTGTGTGTGTGTGTGTGTGTGTGTGGCTGGGTGTGGGTTTGTGTGTGTGTGTGTGTGTGTGGGTGGGTGTTGGTTTGTGTGTGTGTGTGTGTGTGTGTGTGTGTGTGTGTGCGTGTGCCCCGTGCAGGCTCAGTGCATCCCAGCATAATGTTACAATCAGGACGAAACTGCCAGTGGAATATTGCAATAATTTCAAACGTGTGATAATGAGATGCGATTTGAGTGATGTTGAATTGGTGTTTGATGATTAACACTGTAAGCTTTAGGACAGTCTCAGGTGGAATAGCCATGTGACTGGGGCTTTCCCCTAGGAATATGACAGTGTATCGTATGTGTTTGGGCATTATATACTGTATAGATATGACCCTAATGAGAGTTGTAAAGCATAGAATACAAGCAAGTGGTGTCATTACGTGTACAGCATGTCGCATGCAAGTGAAACTCATCTACATACCTGCCATCCATGCAAGCTGTAAATCAAAGAAATTATGTGGGCATGTGCTTGCTTCACAAGGCAATGCATGGTAATAGAACAGATAAGATCTATGACTGGAATGCTGTACAAGTAATTTCTCTGATGTCTACCCCCAAGTTATATGGAGGAAGAAATTTTGTCTCTTCACTGTCATGTTGAAAGGCAGTCACATATACCACATAAGAAAAGAGAGTTGTTCTTGAGAGAGCAGTTTGAAATAGGGATAATTAGTACAGGCAACTCTTGTCACAACAAAGTCCATGGCATGGGCAGTTTTCCTTCATTATAGTGACATTTCGTTCATGATAGGCCAAACTAATAAAGTATACAATTATATTAAAAGATGTATAGATTTCAATAGTTTTTGGACCATAACCCGTTGAGGACGGGCAGATTTTGCTACAACATGCACTTCCTGTAGACACCTGCCCGAGTATACTCAGTCCTGACTCGTCCTCAACGGGTTAAGTTTTACTTTGTTGTAACCAAATCCTGTTGTAATCGTGTCCATTGTAACGGGAGTGCACTGTAGTGCGTTTTTTTTGCAGAATACCGCAATAGTAATTTTAGTGAATACTTCCAAGTCTGGTTTAGATTTAAATGAAAGAATCAAGAGAGTGTTTACAGAATACATGCCAAAGAATGTTATACCAATGTGCTCTATCCAAAGAAATTACTGGCGTGACACTGCATAGCAGAGCATGACTGTATGATTACTTGTACATCAGTGATCATGATGCATTTTGTCGTAATTATGAATGTTTAAGATTTCAATTAAATTCAATTCATTTCAATTCAATTTAGTTTGATTATACTTTATTTTCAGCAAATAAAAATTAACACATGTTACTATGTTTCATTTTTCCACTTCATTTCATGCAGGACTGACCCAGAACATTTATATGAGGCTTTCTTCGAAGTAGCTGGCCCTACAGATGAAGCTCCCGGTGAGTAGGATCTATACACACACTGTAAAATCAGTGCAAACCCATCAGGGCCCCATTTCATAAAAAAGTTGATATGATAGTAAGTCTTGCTGGAAGGGCAATTGTCATGGTAATGACATGTACCCGTATATGAGGTTGGTCCCAGATTATGTTGGGAAAAAAGGCAATTGGAGATAGTGGGCCTACATGTAGCTATTTACTATATTGTACTTTTTGAAGAAAAAAAATATTGCAGGAGAAAAACTAATCAATCAATACAATTGATCTTATGAAATTGTAGTATACCGGTATGTAGCTTACATTGATTTTCTATCCGTAAAATTTTTGATGTTTTTTCAAGTTATGTGGCACTCCTGATGCATTTAGACTATCCAAAAATAAAGCTGAGTCAGCAATGATTTAAAAAGACTTAAACCCATTTCACCAAAACATTATTGGCTTGTGACTTTAACCCATTGAGGATGGGCTGATTTTGCTACAACATACATTTCCCGTAGACACCTGTCCGAGTATACATGTACTTGGGACTACAGTCTTCAATGAGTTCATACAAAGAGGTCCCTATTGCTGCAGAGTAAAAGTGGGCTGAGTTGCGGGTGCTTGGAGGCCTCTTCACATTTCTCCTCACAGTGACTGGTGGATGGTAAAAAATCAAAGGCAATATAGAACTCCTTCGATTGACCTTTGCAGACAGCAAATTTTGCTCCACTGTCTTCCAGAGAGAATAGGAGTTGATTGGGGCCAAAGGTGCTAATGCCAATTTGCCAGGATCTCTCGTGGCACCTCTAAACAGCTGCTGATGGGGAATGGCATCGGTTCAATTCAAGGCAAATTTGGAGCGATTTGTGGCGCTGCCGCCGATCGGGCTGCTATAGTCGCACAAGAAGTGCTTGCAGCTGATGTACGAGGGGCAGCTTGTCTGTGAGCATAATCTGTGAATGTAGTTCTTGGAGCTGCATGCTCGTGAACTTCTGTGCATGACACAGATTTTGCCAAGTTACTGCTAAGATGAAGAATTGAAGTATCTTGCTAAGGGCTGGACGGAAGATGAAGGTCAAGGCCTGTAGATTTGAAAGCATAGAACAAAAAAAAAATGCCTCACAAAGCATAGGGATTCTGTTTTTTTTTTTTTTCTTTCCTACGTTAAGGTGTGTGCGTGTGTGGGTATGGGGGGGGGGGGCTGCAGGTCATTGGTTAACCTCTACCTCCCTTTTTTTTTCTGATTTTTTTTTTTCCAGACCAGAAAAAAAAAGGGGGGGGGGGGACTCACCCCCCTCCCCCAGCACCTCTGGTTCTGCAGCTCCTTGTATCTCTTTTGCAAACATCACAAAATTTGCATCGCTGTAGAATGATGACTCCCAATAATTTTTGAATGCAGTAATATACACCTCAGGTTGTTGTAAGAAATTAAAAACCATGTCACTAAAGAACACCCTCCCCTTTCATACAATGAATGATGGTTGGAATGTTTTCGAGGTCCCAATAGATTCACTGGAAAGCTCTGATATTGCTTCCCGTCCATCATAACAAAGTTTTCAGGTTTTTATCATTCTGAGGAAAGGCCTGAATTTTATGTACCTCTACAGTATATATACAACGTGTACACATACCTGTACCAGCTTGTATGAAAGGAATCTATGATGTACTTTTCAGGTGACACAAGGGTCACATTTCTGTTACTGGCACTGGTTGGTTGGTACATTTGCAAGACATACTGGAAGTATATCGAAATTATCCCTACAAAGTGTAGAAAGAGATGAAACACATTGTATACACTGTAGAATCATCACTTCAACCATACAGCAGAACAGACTCAGCATATAACAGTGCATGCAGAACACAATGTGTTTTCACTGACTGCAACACCTTTAGACTGCAGCGTGTGTCGTAATGACAATGCACAGTTCATACTTTGCAGCGTCACTTTTACTTCCTTGTGTCTTGTGCATGTGAGTATGTCATGGTGTGGGGTGGGGGAATTGCTCTGTAGCCATAGTAAATATCAAGTACAGTCATGCAAGAGACCTTGCATTTGTGATGACTGCAATGAAGTGCCTTTAGGATACTACTTTCTGTACGTATTGTACATGTAATGTGCAGGGATGCCAAGTTCAAAAAAATGTTATGAGTGAGATTTTCATGACTCGGCATCTCGGCATGCGAATGTGCATGCGAGCGAGGGTGTGGGAGGGGTTTTTCCCCCTGTGGCCCGAGTCCCACGGGAGGGAGCTTTTTCAATTTTTAGCTCTTAATGGTGTGATCAGGTGCATACTTAAGTGACTATAAGACAAAAGGGAAATATACCTTCATTTGCAACTATCACTTTAATCTTTTGAGCTATGCTCATTATTATAGGCCCAATTTGCAGACTTAGCCTGATGCGTGAGAAAAATGGGTGTAATGCGTGAGATCGTGAGATGGCCCCTAAATGCTTGAGTCTCACGCAAAATGCGTGAGACTTGGTAGCTCTGAGTGTGTGTGCACGATTATACTGACATTACCTGGTAATGAATTTCTGATTACTTGTCTGATGTCGCAAAAATTGTCACTTTCTTTGGCCCGGTATCTCTGACAGGGTTCTAAAATGAATATCTTTGATTTTGGACAACTCCTTGAAGGTCACTCATCAGAATTGTAACTCGAGGGGTAGGTTGTTATTGGTTGTTGAATATTAGTTGAATCATCTGCTTTAAAAGTGAAAATATATTCTCATGACCAGAAATTAGTGTGAAAATAAAAGCATGCGATTAGTTTTGCCTGTTTATCATACCATGAAGTAACATGTAATGTCTTGATACCATGGAATTTGTACTTGCAAAATTCATCTTTGATACTCTGCAGAGTGCAGAAAATTACCCACTTTTACAGTGCATGTTCCATGGTGTGCTCTATACTGAGTAGAAATATGTGTAGTACAGCTGACTTGAATGAAGACTAGTGGTGCAGCAGCCCCGTGTGGTTGGCACACTAAGGCTCTAAACCACATTGCCCAATACAAATGTATGATGTCATTAAAATGGTATTCCTTTGTGACAGTCATGTACACATTCTAAAGATTTTCTTCTTTTTTTTTTCCCCATCACATTGATATTTCTGTACCGCCAGCATGCCGTCTGCTTAAATAA
Source organism: Diadema antillarum (assembly GCF_040938485.1). NCBI lineage: Eukaryota > Metazoa > Echinodermata > Echinoidea > Diadematoida > Diadematidae > Diadema > Diadema antillarum. Next base: position 2,102,513 of record NW_027270924.1, read on the forward strand.
TAATATCCTTCCTCAAACACACTCTTTCTCTTCCTTTGAAGTCTTTGTGAGGATGTTGTGGTCACAATTTTAAACGGTGTGAAGAAATTTCTTATTTACGCATAACCTATTGTTCTGCAGGTTTCGATTGGTAATGGCTGATTTGTCACCAGCACAAGAGAGGCTACTCGACTTTGTTCTTTCTTTTCTTCTCACTTATTAATAATCTTTCTTTCTTTTTCTTTCTTTTTTTACTTTTTATCAGCCGTGAAGGAGCTATCTTGGTCGCATGACTGTGATCTCCTTTAAACCTTGAAGTATTTTTTTAATTTGAACACAAAAGACCCGAAATCTCTCTCAATTTTCTGACATTCAAATAGAGCTTGGAGGATACATTTTTATATGATGACATCATGTCCGTGGTATATTTCCCAAATAGAGCCATTATATACGAAGATCAATGTACGTGCTTTGATAATATGGAAGTGAACGTTTACTGACAGCCAAAAATCAAAGAATATAGTGTAGTCAAAGGAATGTCACAATCATTTAACACTTTTTCATGCAAATGACTGACTTTGATATTTATATTCAGGTAAACTTTCTTATGGTATCTTTCGTGTATCTGCAGGCACTGTAAGATGGCTTTGAAAAGAATTCACCTTTAAGACTGCCTGTGAAATAGTTCTTGACTTTTTCAGACTGTCATTTCCTTGATTTTTTGTTATTTTCTTTTTCTTAAAACTTTAAACTATACCTAGATTGGCTTTGTAAGTACAGTAGTATGCATTTTGGACTTGGAAGTTCTGCTGGATGCATGCAAATCAGCCTTTAAGAGTAGACATTTTGCTGAATTTGGTATTTTTTGACACCCTTGGAAACTCATACCTTCTGTTTGATGATAATAAAGATGATGATAATCATGATAATGATTCAAGCAATAATATAGCAACAGTAATTAAAATGGTAATGATGATCGCAAGTCTCATACTACCGCACGCTATAGATGATCTACGTACAGTTGTATAATGCATGCTTTTGTGCTTTTTGTTTGTTGCAGAGCCTCACATTGTTGCTACGTTTCCGGAAAACTTCAAGGATGAGGTGGTATCCAAGGAACTTCCAAGGTTCTGCTTCCCATGCGACCTCAGCAGGTAAGCATGGTCCCTCTCTGTGGCACCCCTCTCACACCAGGCAAAGTGTATCTTGTACCCCTTTCAGTAACTCATGCATTTCTGGCCAGCTCCTGGCCCGAGCTAATTTGGCCCGTGCCAAGCAGTAAAAATTGCGTTCAGTAACTACAGCAGAGCCGTGCTACTTTTACGATGACCCATTCACGAACTCGGCCACGTAAGGGATAACTACCATGGCAACTGAACGCGCGCTCCGGCGGAGGGCATAGCCAGGTAATTGTGACCTTTGACCATGCAAGAAATTTTGGCCCGAGCCTGGTGCTGCTATCATTCATAAACTCTTCGATTGGCACCAGGGCCGAGCCTGGCCCGTGCCTGGTGCTAGCTTCAGCAGCGCCAAAATAGTCCACTCCTGGCAAGGGCCACTTTGACCCGACCCATTCATAAACTCAAAATTTTACGACTTAGCTCAGGCCTGGCGCTAGCCAGGGGAGTTACTGAAAGGGGTATAAATACATGAACATATATACAAATTTGGCCAAATATTTTGAAGCAGGAGAAAGGCATTACATATAAAATGGTGTATGGTGTGTGACTGCCCTGTCAGATGTTTTGGAATACTGATCCTTCAATAAGTATACAAATTATGCACAGGTACAACACGTGTAGGAGTAAGTGAGTGGATATCCTGCGCACTCGAAGTTATGGTCAGCATGCACAACGTGCAGCCGAGTGCATGATGCATGACATTGTGAATACCGGCATGATTGTAAATGACAATAATACTTTTTGTTCTATCAAAATGACCCGGCCATTCCTTCTCGTGAAACATACATACTTGTAGACATCAATTATATGATGACTAAACTTGGCTACATTCGCTTGCCCAACTCAGTCAAGAGTTTGCCCACTTTGCTTTTTTGCTCAAATGTAGAAACACACAAATAGATCAATAAACGGCAATTTTCTGCAGTACATTGAAAGCATCGTATCCATAGCTTTGTCATGTAGTAACATCACAACAAAGCTGACAATTTTCTCTATGATTTACTGGACTGCATTTCTAGCATAAACAGTGAACTATAAAAAGTTACATGGCTTTGAAAATCAGAGTGTTTTCAAGAAGTGTTCATGTGTTGCTGTCTCAGAATTATGTGGCATGCAGGGGGTTCAAAAAGCAGTTTCCACAGGAATCCGCAGGGATGTACTAGACATGTCTGCAGCTCTTCTGTGGCATTGTGTTAATCTGTCTAGCAAGGTCTCTTGAATACTTTAGTCAGTCTTAAATATTCAAATGTCATGGTCTTGTATGTATATGGGGGCCTCTGTACATTCGTCTCCCACATAATGAATTTCCCCTAGAATAACCCTCCAGAAATAATTCAATTTATCCAGCAAGAGGATTTTATGACACACAAAGCAACCCAGAGCCCAAACAGGACCACCAGGGGCCCGTGTGTGTGCAATGTCAGTTGGACTTATAGGTGGCGGTGTTCAGAGGCTTAATCAGAGTCGACAAAGGCAGTCTCACTGCAGGAGAAATGATTGCTATGCAAGCCCTCCCTTCGGTGTGACGTACAGTGTGGGAAGCTGCGGCAAATACACCGCCAAAGTCTTCGCCCACTGTGTGAGTCAGTGTGAAAGACAGCCAACTAATCCCATTCACGTAAAAGTGGCCGCACAAACCCCACCCCCTTCTCCTGGAAAAAGGGAAGAGACCCTCCATCCAGACAATCCTTAATATTCATAAGCAAACAGCTGTATACCTGGTACTATTCATTGCACATATTTGTCGCTATACCCACACATATTTTTATCACATGCATTGTGTGCTCAAACAGACAGCAGAAAATACAATCCACAATGTATGGTGGGGGGGGGGGGGGGGGGAGGGGAGGCATGTCACGTGACCAGAGCCAAAGAAGGAAGGAAATTGTCACGCTTGTTGTTCTTTCCTGCTGAAACAGATGCAGGAGGAAATCCCAGCACAACTGAAAAGATGGCCGCGTGCATGCTGGTTGAACTTGAGCTCCATGTTCTACGCTCTCTGGTCTTTTTCCTACCCCTCATCCTTGTCTTCCTCCTATCCCAGCCTGCCTTTCCATATTATGTTTCCCGAACTGGTGAAGCCAAGTTCAACTAGACCAAGCTTGGCATTGTGGGGGTGGGAAATAGCAGGCCATGTGAGTCATACATGTATCGTCTATGATGAATGAGAGCGAGATATTGAAAGCACTCAGTGGGTTGCAGCACCTGTCTGTGTGGGGGATCTCATTTTAAAAGGGCACTCTGAGTTGGGGTGAATGAAGAAGAAATATGAAAAAAAAGAGCCATTCCATCAAAGGAAGGCAGTATTTGAAGATCTGTCACTTCAAAGTTACATTCTGCACATGAGCAGATAAAGGTCATGTGAGAAAAGAAAAGAAAAAAACAAAACAAAATGCAGAGTTGCAATGAGCGATGTCATGGACGGCGCCTGAAGGGTTTCTAGACGTCGCAGTGAAAGGACATTCTGAACATTCAAGGGAGTTTGTTAACATAAAACCAAGTTGCATTATGCAATGTGCAAGTGGGTGATATTTAGCTTTACAGCTGTTTTGTTTCAGTGGTTTCAAATTTGGGTCATTGGACATTTTAACTCTGCACTGGTCTATAGAGACCTGTATATTTATAGTAATATGTTGAAGGAGTCTATGATATTAATCTTTGGCTCTGGGATATGAGATCCAAATGAAAAAAAAAAAATGGTACCAGTGCCTTCATTGTGAACCATGAAACTTGTGAAAGTTTTGCTGCTTGTCCTGGGAAATCATCAAGAGCTAATGCAGTTGCCTAAAGTTTGTGTTGGGATGGGGAGGGGGGCCAAGAAAAGGAAATTGTCTCTCGTTTTATGTCATAAGGAATGGATAGGTGTGTGCACTGATGTACTGCAACACCTGTTAACAGAAAGCGTGGTAGAGCTTTAAACGTTGCCCTTTTGACCTGCATGTTAAATAGAAATTATTGCAGTTTGTTTGCTTAGGCAAAAAGAAAACCTGCCTGCCTGTGTGGCTGGGACAACATTATCTCACTTTCAAGCATTTAAAGGACATGTTCACCCAAATTTATATGTGGATTGAGTGATTGTATGCTTACATTGCAGCAATATTTAGAACACATCAATGAAGTTTTAGGAAAATTGGTCAGTCCCTTCAAAAGTTATAAATTTTTAATGTTTCAGTGCTGTCATCACTGGATGAGAAGACTACAAGTTATAGTTTCTGAAAGAGGTATTCAAAGTCAAATGCTCTTTCATGAATGCTAAGAATATGATAATCTGTTTTTAGTTTTTTCTTTATATTGTTGTCATGCAGTGATGTCACAAATTGTTTGAGTCTGTTCATCCAGTGATGTCAGCACCAAAACTTTGAAATTCGTAACTTTGGAACTGACTGTCACAATTTCCTCAAACTTTCACTGATATGTTCTACTAGATTATTGCATTCACTCATCCCACACACATATTTGGTTGATCTTGTCCTTTAAATCTTTGAAATAATGTCTTTCCCATAAAAAAAAATCCCTATCATTACTTAGGATTAGTCAAGGCTGACCCCCTTTTAAACATTATGGTGTTATTGAATATTCTGGGGGAGATCTTCAGATACTCATATAGATTAAGGGGTCTCAGTAATTTCCTGCTATCAAACCATATAAACATTTACTTTATACACAAGGTGGCCATTAGTCAGTTTACTAGTATGATTCACACTTTTTGTATTGTTGTTTTTACAGTGAAAGCTTTCAACTTGCACCAGTGGGACCTTTATGACATATACGTAGACATGAATGAAAGAAATGAATCAGAAATCATTAAATTTTTACAAATGTGTGCAAAGGGTTGACTGTTAATCCGGATGCAAAGTACTCTCTTATTCAAGTCTATTCAATAAAGATGGAAGCCATATGCAGTGCATGGGCTGTTGTAAGTTGTAATTTACCAGCTGGGAAGCCTGTACCCCTCTCATAATTTTGTGATTTACACATGAAGTCTAGATGCATTGGTGTCTCACAATTCACTGGAGATATACAATGTACTTGTCATTGTTGTGAGAGTACAAGTTTAGATTGCTGCAATGAAGGGCCATTTAAGGTCAGTGTAGAGCTGTGGCTCTAATACTCTGTTGGTACAGGAATTATTGTTCTCATTGTAACGGGACTATTTCTAGTGTAGTTAAGATTCCCCGTCCCTCCCCGGCCTACCCCCTCCACAATCCTTTGTAACAGGTAAAGAGCATTTTGAATCCTGTGTACAACCAGGGATTCTCTCTTCTATTCATATTTGATTGTCTTGAAGAAAAAAAAAAATATTTCCCAGTGTTTACAAAGTATGGCAAAAAAGACCAACTTTGTTGCTGTCAGGTTTGTAGGTTGCTTTGTGTGTGCTTTAATTGATGGAAAAATAGTGCACTGCCGATGTTGATCAATTAATTTGGTTCAGCATGTTTATGTAACTTTGTACTCTTTGTTCACTTGTTGATTTTCCTTCAAACCTTGCCAAAATGTATGATTTATTTTTCTTTTGCAACATTTTTCATGAACATTATTTCTGACATTTGATATACTTTCCTTCTTCGTTTTTTGCGTGTTATGGAAGTTTTTGGAGAGGCTTTAAGGACACAAGGAAGTTTGGCACATCACCAATGTGCCAACTGTAAGTCTCACCAAGTGGTGAGTTATTGGAGCTATTAAAATGTATTTCACAGCTAAAGTTCCTGCAGGGTGATGATGCGTCAGTAAATATTTGCTATGTTTATACCTGTATAGAGTTACCAAGGTCTCCTTTTCTGCTTTCTTTGATACTGGAAATATCTCTGAGCAGAACCTCAACTTGTTTAATACAATTTGAGTAAATTTAGCATTTACGGTTCAGGAGTTGTTTAATTTGAAAAACAACAACAACAACAACAAAAAGTTGGCACATTGACAGATCATAAAAGGTACAGTATCTCCACGTCAGAGTGGACAATAGAAGATTCAAAGTAATGCTTCCCTTCATGTGAGTGTCCTGTTGTTTTCTTCAGTATGTTTATGATGTTCAGCAGAATCAAAAAACTTCTTTTACCTTGAGATAGTTACATTTGTCATCATGAGCATACGATGTATGTATGGGTAAGAAAAAAAGAAACTACACGTTGTATGTCAATGCATTGAGGCTTTTCACTCAAATTGTAAAAAAACTGTCACCCCAGGTCTTCCCCTAAAAGTTTGTATTACCACTGACATTTACACATACACCTGTACATGATGCGTACTTCTGTATTCTGTGTACGTGTGTAGGTGTACGTGAACGTACAATTAGACACACACATGCACAAATACAAACATATGCAATGTATACATTAAAAAGGCATAATTTACCATTTGCAGATGAAACAAAAACCAAGCATTAGTGCTTCAAAATAGTTCTGAAATGTGAGTTAGGGATAGAAACAACCAATGTAAAAATTTGAATGAGTATAATCGATGTGAAGTATTGTTAAATATACAAAATGTGAACAATAGTTATAATAAAAGTGTTTCCAGACTAAACCGTCTACAGTTATGGTTTAATGAGAAAAATAGTGATATCTCCTTATATTCTAGGCTTTATTGCAAAAACTTTATATGGTACTAGGATTTTTTTGATACAACCGACCTTTACATGTACAGTATATGCATCAAAAGTGATATCTTGAACATTTCTTTAATCACTTCTCCCAAAGGTAAACAGGACCTTTGACATCTCTACATTACGTCTTTATAATAATTACACATTGTTCTACACATACTGCGCATCATACATTCACACATCTGTACATACAATATTGTACACATACGGGTATAGTGTTTATTCATGTATCAATATTAAAGAGAGAGAGAGAGGGGGGGGGGGGGGAGGAGAAAGGAGTTTGTATGGCCAATAGAAGAGGGATAATACATCTATAGGCAAAGCCTAGGATACAGTACAGTGTAATGATGTGTGTCCGTGCCCTTTCTGTATTACTGAACTACCGGTATGCTATTTTAGGAAGTGGCTGTCACATCCAGTGTTTGTTCTGCTGAGCTGCTTTCTCCTGTCTTACTCTGATTCTGTAGCTTTACTCTACCGGTCAAAAACCATGTGACAGGGCTAGTGATGCCTGTAACATATTAAGGATGGCATGATCTCTTAAAATGCTCTATGGCTACAACTGTAAGGCAGACTATCATATGGCTTCAAGAATGTAGCCAATCAGAAGTGCAGAAATTAGTCACATATCGTCGTGCGCATGGCAGATTGTCATTACAGTGTGGGAGTGTGCATGGCAGATTGTCGTTACAGTGTGGGAGTGCGCATGGCAGATTGTCGTTACGGTGTGGGAGTGCGCATAGGGTTAACAACATTCTGCCATGCGCACGGAAGTGCGCTAACAACAATCTGCCATGCGCACGGAAGTGCGCTAGCAACAATCTGCCATGCGCATGACGATATGTACTCTTTTTCTTTCTTTCTTTCTTTTTGTTTTTTGTTTTTTGCTAACATGCCCAGGAGTGCAAAAAGTACACATCAAAAAAGTATAAACTGTGTTGTTGCGCTGCATGTTTAAACCCTCTTGTGGCATCATTGTTTACTGATCACTGTGCGTGAGCGTAATGAACCCAAACAACTGCTTTATTTCACACAGTCATCTGCATGGTCAATCGAAGAACAGCCCCATTGTATTGCAATGCAAAGTCTGATATGAAAAAAAAACAAGTTCATAAGCCCATTTTATAAAACAAATGATGAACAGGTATAAATAAGTGGATGATGCTGCACACTCTCGGGTATTCACAATGCCAGGCATCATGCACTTGGCTGCATCTCGTGCATGTTTTATCATTATTATAATTATACCCTCGAGTATGCTGCATCTCTACTAAAACACACTCTCACCTGTATGATGCATTATACATTGTACATGTATTACTAGCATCCATTAAAACTGAAAATACTGTAATTAGGTTCACATGACATTTCTGATCTTAAACATCTTTCAATATGGTGTATGCACTATTCATATTATAGTTTAGCATCATGTGGGCATGATAATCAACAAACTCGAAAGTTAGTGTGACCTCTCTCGTTAACTCTATTTCTTGTTAGCCTCCAAGTCAACCTCTAGTGCATGTTGTACTCTACTGTATCATTGCACATTTGTTAGCGTGCATGTACACGGTGTACATTGTATGTATTTCTTCTGGATCTGTGATTTAATCATTGAGTTGGACTCTTGCTTGAAAGTTTAATGTTTAAGATTAGGTGTCATGCGTTGTAGTCTGAAACTACAGGCTAATGATCAAAGTTTAAAACTTCAAGTTAATCATGAAGATTAGGAAGGTCGTGTGAACCTAAGTAATGTAACTTTTGCTTTAATTTAACTTTTGCTTTTGCTTTTCTTTTCTTTAATAAACATGACAGGTACAACCCTGCAGGTCAGCTCTTCACATTCGTCCTTACAGGGATCGACAACCTGCAGAGGTTTGGATTCTGCCGGCACCCCCCTGGAGCCAAGACGGCCATCTGTTTCCTCAGGTACATACCACCCTTCTCTGATACACCTTCATCCCCTGCCCAATTCTGCCCAATTTACCCACCACTCCTTGCCTATTTCCCATCCCACTTCCCTAAACCCTTTGCAACGCCCACCCTCATCTTCCACCGTCTAATTTTCACGTTTATTTCCATCCTATCCAGCAAGTGCGGTAGGCGGTAAGTTAGCTCAGTCAGTAGTGCATCTGCCTCATGATCCAAAGGACCCAGTTTCGATTCCCAGGTCCCACTGAACAATTTTCTGTGTAATCATACCGTCCCCAGTAGTAAGAGGCAAAGCACTCTGTCCCTCGGATAGGACATAAAATCGAGGTCCCCTGTCCGAAAGAGTCACAACTCATGCACATGAAAGCTCCCGCTTCATTTATTCATCGCAAAGAGCAGGGTGTTTATAACCTGGTGAAGTGGTCCTGGTTTCCAAAATTGTACATCCAGCTGGATCCCATGGAAGACCAGCTATTGCAGCTGAATATGGGCTATCCAGCCATCTTATCAGATGGAAATGAAACAAACAAACTAAACAAACAAGTACATTCCCCCTTGTACTGTATATGCCGTATATTTTGTGAGGTTTTAATTTTCAAGAATTTTTTTAGTAAGTTGCTATTCGCAAATCTAAGGAAAACAAGAAATTACTATTACTCTGGCCTCAACATCAATGCGACAGGCATGCATATATTTCTCTGATCATAACTGTACTCCTGGATCACGAATTTAACCACTCACAAAATTGTTGGGAAGTCCAGATTTACGAAAAATTAGACTCACTATTAATGTATGGCGTATACAGTCTCAAGGGAAATGCTTCCTGGTGTCATAATGACATGAATAAGGGAGATTTTCTTACAAGCCAATGGAATAGTTGTAAGGTAACAAATGGTAAATATATTTTGGCTGGTGTCTGTGGGAAATGTGTGTTACAGCAAAATCAGCTTGTCCTCAACAGGTTAATACAACTTTTATTATGAACTCCTCATTTTTACACTTTTTTTTATCTCTCATCTTTATTTCATGTGTGATTATCTTATCTTATGAGACTCTGAAATTTTCATAAGCTTTAAACCTCTAGGACCACCAGATTCCTGTAGTTAATGGGTTAGATAACTCCCTTTTAATGAAATCCTCCACCTCCTTATCTTCTTTTGAGTTTTAAAGGGATAGTACAGTTTTGGTGGAGGTGAGAATTGGGCTTTTAACTTTTTGTGAGATACCAAGAAAACACTTATGAAATAGTACAGAGCATACCATTTTACGATGAATTCAAAGTTAATTTGATGGAAATCGGATTTGGCATGACTGAAACATCCAAAAACAAAGAAAAACAGAGCAATCGTAAAAAAGTGTGGGTCCCACACTTATTAGAATCACTCTGTTTTGGGTATCTCAGCCATTTTAAAACCAATTTTCATCAACTAAACTTTGAATTCCTCATAGAATTACATGCTCTTTCATATTTTGTAAGAGGTTTCTCATTATCTCATCAAAAAATGTTAGAAACCCGAAATTAGGTCTCAACCAAAACTAAACGATCCCTTTAAGTGTTTTTCCTCAATTTTTTATAATCTTCTCTTGACCCATATCTGTCTTCCGCTTCTTTCCCCTCCTTTCCAGTATTTTTTTAGAAGATCCCCATTCCCGTTTCCCCCCCTCCACCCATCCATGCCTCTCCTCTTCCCTCTAATGAAAAACCCTTCATTCACACAATTTACCCCATTTTCCTCCGCCCCAACCCTTTCCCATTCTGAGTGCTCCCCCACCAACACAGTATTTCTATCTTTCTCTGTAACTTCAGTCCCATGAAATTTTGCAACCTCTCTCCAGTAACACTCCTCCTCCTCCTCCCTACTCCTCATTTCCTGCTCTCCATTTGTAACCTCCTCTTGTTTGCCTTTTTATTCTTTACCCCTGCCCCCATCTTTTCATCCCATCACGTCTTGCCACATATGGCCTGATGGATTTACCCAGTTGCGGCTTCATGGTCGTTCATTCAGGCAGTCTCTTTGAGAAGAGCTCTGTCTCTCGCAGCCTTGCGAACAGACGTTATAAGGATGTGCTTTGTGCAGTACTTCAGTGTACATATTGCACCTCACAGATGCCTGTCATGATTGTAAAATGGATTTCAGGGACTATAAGTTGCCCTGATATTGTTTTGCAAGGTGCTAGTGCACTTCTAGTCTCATTAACCTTTTAATGACTGGTCGAAGCACTGCCAGCCGATATGGAGAGTGTCTGCTTTCCAGCAAAATCAGTGTCTTCAAAGAGTAAAAGCCAAAAGCTCTTATCTCACAGTGGATTGCATTACAACAGAGTAGATTTCTGTCAGTAGAAATACATCAATTCCCAGTCTACCAAGTCTTGCATTTGTGATGTGGTTTATTGCACAGAGAGAGAGGCAGTGCGTTTGTGCGTTTGTGTGCGTTTGTGTGTGTTTGTGTGTGTGCACGCATGCAAGTGTACAATATAATACTTCTATGCAGCACTACATTTTGTACAAGTCGAATTACAGTGTCACATGAATCATTTGTACCATAAATGGTTTCAAAGGAGCAAATCTTAAGGCATTGATGTTTCCTTTTTTGGTACCGGTACATCTTGATAAAAACTTTTGTTTTAAAACGTCATTACCAATACATTTGCTTGAGTTCTGAGCTACTTTGCAGTCTCTACTGGGTCTGCCATTTGATAGCCAGTCAGTTTACACAGTGTGTTTGCAGGGGTCTAGGGCAATTACCCCCTGGGCAATTACCCCGGACCCTTCCCCTGGCCCTAATCCTAATCCTAATCCTAAATCTAATCCTAACCCTAACCTAAACTCCTAACCCTAAACCTAACCCTAATCCTAATCCTTACTCTAACCTTACCACTAACCAGCATTTAGCCGGGGGGTAATTGCCCTCTGGGGGTAATTGCCCGGATACGGTTTGCAGACATGCCATGGAGTGAGCTTTAGTTTCTACTGTCCTATAGTCCTTGACCTGTCTTTTCAACTGAGCCAACCAGTTAGAACGATGTTATGGCTGTTTTCTTTCTTTGTTTTTATTTCAATCAGTTATTTCTATTACAAGAGTCACTTGTATTGATTTTATTGATACCCCAACATTTTAGTATCACCATGATGTAATTGTAGTAGCACTGTAAAATCTTGCCTTCTTCCTAATTTTGACACCATCATACATTAAAATCACTTTGTTGCAAAGGAAGTACAAGTACACATGTACACGTGTATGGTTTACAGTATACTGTGTTCTGCCTTGCAAGATGTTCTGCAGAAGAGAAGTGTGACAACATTACATACATTTTATATTTGTAAATTTTGATGTAACCATTCCTAAGTTCTCAGATTATACAGGCTTGATAAGGAAATCTGAATCAAACAGCATACAATATCTACTTTCATTTTAAATAGCTACATTTTTCTTTCGATTCAAGCAATGACAATTTACTGTGCATTCCTTTTGCTTCACAGTGCAGATTTGTACACAATTTCACACTTGGCTATATTTGCCCAGGTGCTTGGCAGGTATACTTGTCAAGCTACTCTATCAAAAAGCTGACTATTTGTTTGCAATTGATTTCCTACAGCTGATATAGTAAATGTAGTGTCCCATAGTATATGATTTTACATTGTATTTTGCTACCTGGCACATATTGAAAGCAACAATGGAAATTCATATGGATTAAACACAGAAAAGAAGAAGATTTTGGCACAGTGTTATTCTAACTCTGGTATTACAGAGAAATGAAACACACTGAAATTTCTATACTGCCAAATATTGGACATGTATTTCAGTGGAATTGGGATTTTATTTGCCAAGAAATAAGGCCGTAATCTTTGTTGGATTTCCAGACCACAGTCCATAAACCTCATTTTAAACTCATAAAAAATTGATGAATTAAATACAACCTTGTGCTAAAAGATTTAGCCATGATGTAAGTTGGATAGATGAAACATTGCAAAGACCCTCATGATGCAAAGATTCAGGAGGAGGATTACATAATCCCTATCCAGCGACAGTCGCTGTCTGGACATGTGGCTTGATTGGAAAAAAAAAAACAAGCCAGAGGATATGTTTGGTATGCATGCACACCATATATTTTTTGAGCATAATTTCTGCCAAGCAAGACAACTACATGAGTGCTTGAATTCATGTGCAAGAACTGCATCAGCAGAAATACATACATGTATTTGTAGTATTCATTTCAAGACATGTGTTACTAATTTTGATATTCTCACCCTCAGCAGTATATTTCCAATATTGTTAATAACCCAAAATCAATGGACACACAAGGTTTCTCCACAGTCATTCTAATTCTTATTGCGTACTGTACAAGCTGGATTTTTCACAAAGAGACATAATTTTTAAAACTGCTGAAGTTACCATGGCATTGTCTGACTTGTAGTAAAAGGATTGCTCATTACCTGTGGCTTTCAGTGTGGTTGTCACACAAGTGTTGGAAATTACAAATTTGCAATATATCGAAGAAGTTCTGTTCAAAACAGGATACAAGATTGACAGGAATGAGCGTTGAATGAGATATGTACAGTCAAACCTGTCTTTAAATAGCAACCACCTGTCTATAGCGGCCACCTGCCGTATGTGACCACTAAAAAAATTCTCTCTAAGAGAAAGAACCTGTCTATAGGGGCTACCTGTCTATAACATCCACTTTTTTTGTCTCCCTTGGGTGGCCGCCATAGACAGATTTGATTGTACATGATTACTGCGAAAGTGAGTATTTCCCTGCACGTAATTTTTCTGGCTCGGCCGAGTAATACAATTTCATGTTTTTAATTCTGCGTAATCAAGACATTACGTAGTGGTACATATAGCAAGCAACATTATTCACATATATGCTTTTATTTTCATGCTAGGTTCTTATCGTGCAAAATACGTTTAAAAAAATGTTCACAACATGAAAATTTCCACTTTTACAGGTAAAAATCAACATTAGATGAAAACCTGAACTGCAAACATTGGATATTAATGTCCCACTTTGCATTTCTGTCTCATCCTGTATCATTCCTCCCAGCTACCTGCCATGGTTCGACATCTTCTACAAGGTCTTGAACAAGATGGCTAGCCTGAAGAGCAGCAGTGAGCAGACGGCCAAAGCCCTGCTGACCGAACTGCACCGGATCAACGTGCCCGCTGCTGGACAGTCTTTCAGAGTCTGCATTGACGATGCTCCCAATTCAATAGTAAAGTTCACTTTTTATACATCACCCCTTCATCTCTTTCTGTCATCACCTCATCTTTACCTCATCACTCCATCTTTTTGTTACCTCTGCGTCTTTCTCTTTAACCCGTTGAAGACGAGTCCCAAGAATACTCGGGCAGGTGTCAATGAGAAATGCATGTTATAGCAAAATCAGTCCGTCCTCAATGGGTTAATATTACTTGATCTTTCTCTCGTCACTACGTCTTTTTTCTTTATTACTGCATCTTTTTTCTCATCTCTGCATTTATTGCTTTTCACCACATCTTTTTTTTTTTCTCATTAAAGGTCACACTTTTGTTCTTCTCATAGTTCATATACTGTAGTTTTTGTACTCCTCTTGTTGTCCATTTGTTCTTATCTAATGTCAATCTCCTCCTCCTCCTCCTAACTCCTCCTTGTTACCATGGCGATACATCCTGTCTGCATCAAGAAGCAGTGGGTATGAAATAAAAGCCTAATGAGTAGAGTCTCGAGTGATGAAGAGCTGCAATCATTTGTAAGTGTGCTCATATTCGTAGGTAGCCATTGTGTCAGGAGTGATCAAATCTTGATACCAGATGAAACTCTTTATTCAGATGCTCTGGGAGATACCTGTTAAAACTGCTTTCAGTGAGATTTGAAATACTGGAAAAGCATGCTGACAGAACTACACATTTGCATGTTCTTTTATTCTTCTCTACTTTATCATACCCTCCATTGAAAATCTTTTCTCCTACCTCTTCATAATGATAATGAAATAGATTTGTCTTTCTACAGCATATTTCTGGTAAGACATTAGTCATTGCACTTAAGATCATGAAAGTATGATTGCAGCAAGCTAAGAAAGAAAATAAGAATTTCTTATTAGATTCTATTCAGAAATAGGTTCTGAGGGTACTGAACTAAGATCCTATGGCAGTGTCGTCCACGGTGTCTGTGGGAGCATTATTACACATGAACAAGCATCAGTTGTGCACCCCTGCTGTCAGTGGCATTTTTATTTTTCAACTTACCAATGGATGCATATGTATGATATCATTGCAAATTAATCCATTGAATGACAGCTGACTGATGCAAGGAACAGGCCTTTTTGCAGTTCTGAAGCCATTGTGCCTGTGGTTTCATTTTAATTGCTGCAATTGTAAACCTCAAGCTTCTCATTTAATGTGGCATCCACTTTCTTATCAAAGCCAACTCAGTACAGCTGTGCGCAGATATATTGTTCATAGTCACTGAAGCGGGTTGTCTGCTCGCTGCTCCCTCATTTTGTAGAATCAACGGTGGTTCAGTATAGTACTGTTGATGAAACTTTTACATTTTGTTTCTGCAGATGGTGACAGGGAACTAAAAAATCAATGATCAATCCGTCATTCACATGTAACGGTCTTAGCTCGTTTTTATTTCATGTTCTGAACGTACTGCCATTCAAGTTTTACCAGCAGAGATCAGTAAACATGTGATTTTCTTTTTCCTGTTTGCTTCCTTCACCTAACAGGATTTACTTCATACTTGCCCAGACACAAAGAAAACCTTGCCTAGTATTCCAGAGAATGTAAGTATCATACATTTCCAGGAAATATCACCATGAGTGGTATGAAATAGATTGTAACTGGATTTGTTTTTAATTCATGAAGTATACACATAGTGCACGTAGTGACAATATTTGTACTGTACTTTTCCATGTATTCCTTACTGCTGAGATATACACAAGTCATCGATAGTTTCTGATATACTCATTAGTAAGGACAAGAAATGTATGTAATTAAGGCAACTTTTGGTAAATTTTACATACCCTGCAGAGAAAATTAACAAATTTGCTATTCTATGAAAATTTGCTTTGATATGTTGCTTTCTCTGTAACATATTTCGAAGTAAATGAATGTTTCAACTGTGTTATAGTTATTCTACATAATGTGGTATCTTGTATACAGCCGTGTG
The DNA here is from genome assembly GCF_040938485.1 of Diadema antillarum. Classification (NCBI taxonomy): domain Eukaryota; kingdom Metazoa; phylum Echinodermata; class Echinoidea; order Diadematoida; family Diadematidae; genus Diadema; species Diadema antillarum. The sequence goes on from NW_027270924.1 coordinate 2,118,356, forward strand.
ATCTACTATGTGTGTTCAATCATGTATTGGAAATACTTCCATGTACAAGAAATGTGTGTGCAGTTGTATATATGGCAATTATATATGTGCCATATCTCTTTCGTAGAAGGAAGTGGTGTGTGGCATTGTGGATTATCTGTCAGTATAATCTGTATTATGTTATGAATGTTACATTGTACATGTAGGTTATCTGTCAATCAAATCTTCATTATGTTATGAATGTTATATTGTACATGTAGGTTATCTGTCAACCCAATCTTTATTATAATGGTATGGATTGATGGCAAGTGAATGTCATGATAAATATAAAGAATTAATCTATATGACTTACTAATTAAGTGGTTATTTGTTTCTTCCTTTCTACCTGCTCCAGATCAATATGACAGAATATTTCAGTGCAGTAACTCCAGAAAACATGATCATTCTTTTTGTCAGGTAAATTGCCCTCGTTGGTGATACCTTTTTCCTCAACTGTTTTTCATGATTTTGTGGTGGTAGAATTACACCAAAGACCTGATTTATCTCCTAGTACCACCTCTTTTTTATTAATTTTTGCTCTTTGTGTACTTTTCTCTACAGTTGTCATGTAAAAACAAAACTTGGCCTCACAACCAAAACACATACATTGAATAAGACTCTATCTGCACAGCCACTCTTTGCCTGTGATGCTTGGTAGATGCATTGTTTGTGTTTGTTATCTTGATTTTTTAATTCAACTATATGTGAGACATTCTGTCTTTCTCAGTTTAGATTTTGAAACCATGAGTGAATTGAAAAGTGTGTATAAGCCAAACGTGATATATGTTACAGTCATTTTTTCTTTTTGCTGGTGTAATAAAAAGATGAAAGAAAATAGAATAAAGATATAAAGTTCTTAGGGCATTAAATGTGGTGTAGAATGGTAATTCAGGGACATTGATTCAGGATAGATAGTGTTTTTTTATCTATTTGTGCACAGGCATATTGAGTACCGGCACATCATATTTTATTTTATTTCTAACACATTGCAATATCTTATTTTCTCTTTTCCTGGTCAGTTTGTTACATGAGAGAAGAGTACTCATCACATCCAACAGGTTACACAGGGTAAGTTGTTTTTATTATGTGTATGTGCATTTAGGGAATGCTGCAAAGTTTCAGCAAAGTTTTAGTGCCACCATCACTGGATGAGAAGACCACTACAGTTCGTGTTGTTTCGCATGGTCAATGATACAAAGAAAATTCAATATATTTTTATTTTTCCAGTATAATGAAAGAGCACTTGACTTCCCTCCTTCAGAAAGCAGGGGGGAATAGTATTACCCTCAACATATGTCAGTAGCAAGTCAAGGGAATATTTACTTTTCATAAAGAATTAAATATTACGGTGGAAAATAAATAAAAGTAGTTTCCAGATATCTGTGCAATTAGGCAAGAGCACAAAAATGGTTAATGACAATGATACATGCATACATACATTTTTTATAACACCATTTTCCATTCTGATTAAATGCTCAAGGTGCTTTATAGCAAAGCAAAAAGACTGAAAATACATATACCATAAAAGAAGAAGAAGATGAAAAAGAAGACATGAAAGTCTGCCTTCAAAACACACTGTTAAACAAATAGGATTTTTAGTTACTCCTAAAAGACGTTACGGAGCTTGAGTCTTTCAGCTCACGTGGAAGTGAATTCCACAGTGTTGGTCCAGCATGAGGAAAAGCTCATTCCCCCCAAGATTTCCTAGAAAGCGGAATATGTAAGAGTCAGCACGAACTTCAACTTTAAATGAGAGATTCTTTTTCTCCTGATAATGCAGTTAGCGGCCTGTGTCCACGGAGCGGTCTCGATGCTGTACCCCCTCCACTGGCAGCACATTTACATTCCTGTCACCCCCTCGCACCTGATCGACTACTGCTCGGCACCCATGCCTTTCCTTATCGGCGTTCATTCTTCCTTCATGGAGGTGAGAGAATCGTCTGGTATTGGTGCTGACATCATTTGTCTGCTATCAAATTAATAATAGGTAGTTTTCACCACACGACAGGAAGACCGAGAGTACGCGGAAACAATCAGCTATGACAGTCCCCGCACTCAGACTCCCGTCCCCGTATCTAAGCAGTTTCGCTTTCCTGTTAGGACTGAGGCGTGGGGACAGGATTGCTGATTGACTGGCTGGCTGGCTCAATCCTGCCCGGCATTGGGACCGAACGCTATTTTGGCCGATTACCGTACACATTTTCCCCAGGATGGGACGTTTCTCGGATTTGATCATACGCAGAAACAAATTTTGCACATGGCATGCTCAACTACCGTTGTGCTAACGAAAACTCGCTAATAATCATTATCCAAGGCAGCAGCATGCAAATGAATTTTGCATCTTAGACGGGGCTTCCCCAGTGTGAAAAGAGTATGTTATCTGAAAAAATGCAGTGTCATGGATTTTTTTTTTTCTGACCAACCAATATGGCTTTAAATTCTGTGCTTTGGTTTTGTATTTGATTTTTTTTTTTCCGATGCATCCTATTGCAAAAAAAAAAAATATATATATATATATATATTTGTCATTACCCATTGAAGGGAACTGCACACCTGCATTCAAATCTGGAATATCTGTTCTAAAATGAAATTGGATATGAACCCATTGTTTAATGCTCCAAAGTTAGCCACAATTTAACTTACGTAGGCATGTAATTGGTCCATGATTCACATTTAAATCATCAGTTTAGAATTCAAACATTTTGAGATACGGTGAGGGCGGTGAGTTGGCTCAGTCGGTAGCGCGTCTGCCTCACGATCACGCGGCCCGGGTTCGAACCCAAGTCTGGACTGAGCAATGTTGTGTGTAAACATACCGTCCCCTCTAGCAAGAGGCAAAACACTCTGTCCCTCGGATAGGACATAAAATGGAGGTCCCGTGTATGAGAGAGTCACAGCTCATGCACGTAAAAGATCCCACTTCATTCATTCATCGCAAAGAGCAGGGTGTCTTACCCGGTGAAGTGGTCCCACCCCATTTCCAACTGGACCCCATGGAAGATCAGCTTAGTGTAGCTGAATATGGGAAATCAAGCCATCTTTACAGATGGAAAATGAACAACGAACAACAAACAAACAAGATACTGCTACTTGAACAACAAGTGGTTTTCAGATCCAAATTCTGACTTTTAACCTTCAGATTTGAGTAGATAAGTTTGATAGCAATAAAAGCAATAGATATGTACTGGTACTCAGAAAGAAGCGTATATATCTTGATTGAAGATGTTTTCAAGGGATGAATCATTCAGGTATTTATGATCATCGATATTTTGAAATTATGAAATGAGGATTGGTATAAACTTTTTGAAATGTACTGCTGACAGCTGTAACTGGGTTTTTTTTAATGATCTTTGTTCCAACAGCAAGTAAGAAGGATGGCCCTTGATGAGGTGGTCATTCTTGACGCTGATAACAACTCGATAGAGACACCATTCGACGATCTCCAAACACTACCCTACGAAGCAGTAAGTATGCCAGGCAGTGCTGTCTGTCAGCTAGGTAGTGGGAAATGCTATTCCATTAACAAAAGAGCAGTGTATCCATATCTGTCGGATTCCATTCACTGAAAAGAGTATGATGATAAAGAAAGTGTCCATAGGTTGTGTCATGCTGTCTCATCATGCAGTCGTGTAATCACATTCCCCTTCTCTCCCCACCCTTACCAACCTATAATTGACATATGTTAATATATACCAAGGTAGGGAAATAATTGCCTGTATGAAGAGTTCAATATGTTTCTATACGTAATATCATCCTTAAATACTGACTTTATTAACTAACCTATTACACAGTCTGCAAATAGTCCTTCCAGAGAAAGAAAGAAATCTTGTGTGTAGGTAGTAATAGGGATGTATTGTGTGACTGTAATTTGCAAGCAGTACACATGGTTTGTGGAATATCCTTAACTTCAAGTACAGAGGACTTCTAAACTTTTCTTCTTCTCTCTCTTTTTTTTTTTTTTTTTTTGGGGGGGGGGGGTAAAACTGTCAGTGTTTAATGTGTAATATGTTGCATGTGTCCTGAATATGATGAGGGTACAATGAAGAAGCTCTGGCTGTATTGCAATGTGCATAGATGTGCAGTTAATGACCGAATTCCATTGTGAAGAACATGGATGGATTGTAGTCTTAGCAGGTGTTGGATAAGTTACGTAAGCACATGGCTATCAAAATTCAATCTGTAAAGAAAACAGCAGATTGTTTTCTGTAAAATAAGCAAATTTCTGTATTTGATCAGACAGTAAATAATCTAGAATCTTGAATCTTGGATCTTGATTTGTAACAGCGCCAGTAATTAAAAGGCAAAACATTAGACGATCCAAGTAAGGTGTTTAGGTGTTTATTGGCCGTGACCGAGTCAACAGGCAAAACGCACGAACATGTGTACAGAACATAATAACAGTATGGAACGCCGTCTGTTACAGTATTATGGAACGGGTAAAACAACGCAACTCATACTGGCACAGCAATGACTGATCATGTTTAGCAACATATTCCCTAATATGTTCTCGTCGAGCATTGAGTATTTTTGATGTTTTCTTCCATTTGCCTCTTTGCTTCCTCTAGGTAACACAGCTGAAACACAACCTCAAGAATTCCAGCCAGGTCAGCGGTGATGGCGTGGCCAGGTCGTTTCTCAAGACGATAGTCTACCTCCTGGGTAGCTACAAGGACGCGCTCAAATTAGAGGTGCGTCTTCCTGTGTGCTTGTTTGCCCTTGTTGTGTGGATCATGTTATGTAATATTCAGTAGAAGCTTGTGTGCAATATGTGTATACAGTGTATACAAGTTTTGTATTTTATTATGTTAAAAATAGTAGTGGTAATAGTAGTGGTAGTAGCAATAGTCATGGTAATAGTAGTGGTAGTAGTAATAGTCATGGAAATAGCAGGTGATAGTAGTAGTGATAGCAGTAGAAGTAATGGGGTACTAGTAGTAGCAGTAGTAGTGGTAGTACTAGTAGTAGTAGTAGTAGTAGTGGTAGTAGTAGTACCTGTTGTTGTTGTAGTACTAGTACCGAAGGTTGTAGTAGTAATAGTTGTACTAGTAGTAGAAGTTATAGTAGTAATGTAAGTAGTACAGTACTCTCCGCGTAATCGGTTATCGCTTAAATGGGTACTCCGTTTAATTGGGTAGTAATGTAAAAATCAGTTCCAATGCACATTAAAATTGCCTGATAATCGGGTTGCCTCTCCGCATAAATGGGTAAATAATTTCTTGTAGTCTAATTTCTACCCACATTTTATCGCAGATATAACACTTTAAGAAATCATGAATGTCAAATTTTTCCTCGGCTAATCGCATTCTCTGCTTAATTTGCAAAGAAGACCGATCATTCTGGGGAGTGATTTAATATGAAAACACATGTACCAGTACCGACTTGCCACACGTAAACGAACATTGCACATGTAGCTGACACTCACAATTAAATAGACAGACTGGAGTTGAACACACTTGCTTTCCTCCCTTGCTCGGCAACAACAATGAGACGTGTTCTTCTGTTAATCGGGTACTCCGCTTAATCGGGTAAGAAACGCTCTGCCTGAGCCTACCCGATTATGCGGAGAGTACTGTAGTAGTAGTAGTCGTAGTAGTAGTAGTAGTAGTAGTCGTAGTAGTAGGAGTAGAAACAGCAGCAACAATACTAGTAGAAGTAGTGGTGTATTAGAAGTAGTTTACAAAGTGGTTGTAGTAGTAGTACCACTGTTACCACCATCATCATTGCCATTATCATCATTATATTTCTTTTCCTTTATTGCTGATGCAGGATGGACAGATAGTATTTGATCGAGACCAGTTTCTGGCCACCAGCCCCAAGCACGAGCTTCCCTTCCGGAAAATGGTACTACAGCTTCAGCACTTTACCCAGGTGAGCAACTGGTCTGGCAGATTGAGTGAATAAAACAATGACAATGACAATAACTTGGGGTTAGACACCAACATCCCATCCCCATCCCTCCCCCCCCCCCCCCCCCCCAGGATTTAGGACAAAAATAATAAAATCAAATAATAATAACGTCAATGAGTAAGCAAATGAAACATAAGGAAGCTCATTAGGCTTACATTAAGATTTCAGCTTTTGGAGAAAATGTGGTCTTACATGAGAGACATTGGAACAGACAAACAAATTTGGGAAATTCTGAATTGATGTAAAACAAATGAAAGCTGCCCCCCCCCAAAAAAAAAAAAAAAAATGTGTAACAATTTTACTGTAAATTATCTAATATGGGATCCGATTTGTGTCTCAAAATTATCATGATTAAGAGGTATTTGTATCAAAGTTTGGAAATATGTTTGGATATACTTGACTTTTCACTTTCTCAGAAGAAGTATTCTTTATGACTACACTCTAAAAACACAAAAGATAATTATGTTTTATTCACTTTGAATACAGAAGAGTTGAATTCTTGTGAAATTGAAGTCACATTGTAGTTTCTGTTTGTAGTGCAAACGAGCAACATCACTCCAGCATTAAAGGACAAGTCCACCTTCATTAACATAAGGATTGAGAGAATGCAGCAATATTAGTAGAACACATTAGTGAAAGTTTGAGGAAAATTGGACAATCCGTTCAAAAGTTATGAATTGTTAAAGTATCTGTGCAGTCACTGCTGGAAGAGAAGACTACTACAGTGTATGATGTCACATGCGTACAACTATATAAGGAAAATAAAAAGAGAATTTCACAAAACTTTACTTTTTGAATAAAGTGCACATTTCTTTGACTTGCTACTGACGTATGTTAAGGGTAATATTATTCCCCCTGCCTTCTGAAAGAGAGAAGTCGAGTGTTCTTTTGTTATGCGAGAAAAATGGAAATATGTTGAATTTTCTTTATTCTTTCTTTATATTGTTGTACTCATGTGACATCATAGGCTATAGTAGTCTTTTCATCCAGCCGTGACTGAGTAGAAACTTCAAAAATTCATAACTTTTTAATTGATTGTCCGATTTTTCTCAAACTCTCACTGATGTGTTCTATTAATATTGCTGCATTCACTCAACCCACATGTCTATGAAGGTGAACTTGTCCTTTAATATCATGATTACACAGCTGAGTATGCTCTTGTAGATACCCACAGCAATAACAATTAATAATCCAGTAGCCTTAGAAGACTTTCTATTATATCGTATGCTAGATTCTGCAAAATGTGTTGCTATCTTTTGCTGTTGTTTCTGTTGCTGTTGTTTTTGCCATTTCAAGTGAGTTCCTGTGATACTGAAAATCTCTCAAATCTTATCATTTGATGCATGATCATTTCCACAGTATCGTGACTTTTGCTTTTGAAAATGAAACAGAAACATGATAATTCATTTTAAATGTGTAGACCTATTGTTGTGGTGTTTCGGGAAACTTTTTTTTTTTCCTCTTTGTCATCACCATTGTCTTCCTGTTTGTATGAAAGGTGATTGGAATTTTAGATGGAGATGAAATTTTCAGAGAAATAATCCCTTGAGGGTTTTAAGAGGGAAACTGAATTCTTTTGAAATGGTTTATATAATAACATTAATTTAATTGGCAAGTCTGATGCATAATTTCCCCTTTTGATTATAACTGAACTGTTTAATGAGTATAAGTAATATTCCCTAGATATATGCCAATGATATGCTTCACTAATCTTTTCTTTTCCCTGCCTTCAACTTGCAGTTTGTAGAGAGCCGCGTGGCAGCGTTAAATCTGGAGACATCAATGGAGGACCTGTTTGAGGAGGAGTTGGACAGCAGAAGTTCTTCGGGTAAAAGTCATGCATATCTCTTGAGTGCTATTCCTTACACCAATTGTAACAATTATGTTACATTTGACAGATAAATATATGGCTTCTCTCTCCAGAGGAATGCAAATTTGGACAGCGTCTGGTGATATGTCATCAATGGTGCTAATACAGCATACTTCATATCTGTACAGAATTTGCAGGTGTCTACCAAACGCATCTGTTGTATACATTTGTACATTGCAATCTTTCTTGGACAGTCTCAATCAACGGTCTGTACAGAATCAAGACACATAACACCCTTACCGGTACTACTTGTAGTTGAAAAAAATTTCAGCACTGGATGCTGTAGAGAACTGCTTCCGAATTATTTGATCAGATGACAAGGTACAGCTGTATGATTCTATCAACGAGTTGGCCATTTTTTCATATGTAAGAATTGAATTTGACAAGCAAATACACACGTTTTGGTAGTTCATAGAGAAATCTGCCTTCGCCCCTGGTGCGGCAATCATATTTCTGAAACAAACTCACACTGATAATGCTAAATTAAAGCAGGAAAAATATCCCTTCCAGGAACCACTCGACCAGATTCCTTTGAGAAGCAGCCCTCAGTAGGGATGTTCTCTCACAAATCTGAGTAGCCCCTCCATGTTTGTTTCAGGCGGGTCATTATTCAGACCAACCAACCATTCTGAATTTGGAGGAAAGAATCTGAATTTTGACCATTCTCAGCTCTCGTTTCTGTATGAGTTTCTATTTCTTATCTCTTTCTTTTTTTTTTTTTTGGGGGGGGGGGAATAATTCTAGTATTCACACTCAGATGGGACCTGCTCTTTCATTCCTACTTTTGAGCCAAACCATCCTTAATTTGTGGTCAGATAGGTTTAGGATGTCTGATTATTGTTTGTCTTCTCCTTGTGTGTGTGTGTGTGTGTCTGTCTGTCTGTCAGGCTCCAAGTTGCAGGACAACTTCAAGCGGAAGCTGAACCAGGCCAAGCTAAAGAGCACAAACTTGTACGGACGGGTCAAGGAGAACGTCAGGGATGCCAAGGACAAGGTAAGGTTGTTGTGGTGACCAATTCTCCGATCCCTCTGCCATTCTGGCTCGGCTTGATGAAAAGAAAAGTTTTCCTAAAATGCTACTCTAAGGCTAAACACTACCTGATATGCTGCAAAATCCAAAACTCATGCAGAGCTGTTGACAAGTATTTTTTTGGATTTATCATTAATATTTTTTTTTTTATGACTTCTGGTATATTATATTTTCTCACTAAGATTTGGAAAATATGTTTCCTGAATGAAAAACAAGCTGTATTCTGAAAATTGTATTCTGAATATTCTAAAATTTGACTGAGCATTCTATAAAAGTACATGTATGTGCAATTTTTCCATTTTCAGTTATACCAAATTATAATTTTTTTTTTTTTGTTCAAATTATCTTTTTGGGGGTTGTTTTTTTCTTCATCTGCTGAGGTTAGCAATACTGATCACATCAAGAAATATCAAGAACTGAAGACGCTGTTTTTCTGTCTTATTATGAATGTTCTATTTGTTGAGTTTAAGTTTTTGTGAATTGGAAGGATGTCAAAGTTGGTAATGGAAAATAAGCGTCTTCCATCCTGTCCGTCGCAGACCAGATTTTGCTATGCTCCATTTTCAATATAAACATAGAGACAGTTGACAGGTGTATGAAGTCAAAATGAAATACCAGTCTGCATTTTACCTTGTTTGTCATGATGATATAGATGAAATAAAACAAAGATAATCCCAGATATACAAGAATTATTTCTCAGAGTTATATTGTCAAAATATTGTTTGTACTTATTGCTTTAGACTGAAATTAAACATAATATATTGACAATGAAGTCATGTTCCTTTGTGTCCACCAGAGGCTTTTAAGCTGACTTGATGTACTTGAATCTTTGCAGTTTCAAAACTCGACTCAGTGATTTTTATATCCCAATACTACCCTCCCTGCTTAGTGGTTTTGATACGTCAAATCATGTGAATGTTATGTCTGTCAAATATCTTATTATGTTATATAGCTCACCTCTTATATCATGCTGTTGTTATACCCTAATCTCATCATACTAATTGTAACCTACAATGTTGTATATTCCATTCTGTAATATTGACATCGATTTCACTGGTTACTGATCTGGGATTTATTTTAGTTGATTAATAGTAATGGTAATAGTAATAATAATGCATATGATTTATAAGGCACCAATTCCACTCTGTCATGTGCTAAAGGTGCATATAGTGTTTACATATTACCTCTTTTTCATGACACTGTATTCCATGAGACACTCTTCTATCTATTTGTATAGAAGTCTCAATATCAATGATGGCAGTAATGAATTAAGATTTTTTTTCTGTTTTAGCACACCTGATGGTAAAACATATTTGGAAAAAGTTTTCCCATGCTATTAATTAATGGTGAACACTACTTAAGATTACATGTCTTTTTTTTTTTCCCCCAGCCATTATCATCTTGATGATACCTTTATGACACTTGTTATATATTATGGTAAATAAGTGTAAACAAACAAAAAGTAAATGAGAAATGAGGATCAAGCAAGTTGTGTTGTGATTCTGGCCACAAAAAAAATAAAAAAATAAAAAAATAAATAAATAAAAATACAGAACAGGAAGTGGAGATGTTGCACATGTACAGTGAATTGGCATTGAATGCATACAGGGAAAGTAGCTGATTATAAAGCCGCTATGAGTAAGATGGTAGTAGTAATTATTCGAAAAAGAGCTCATGGTGAAACAATTGTCGATACGTTGTTCATTGACAGTAGCAGGCCTCTTGGGATGTCTGAAGAATAATGAGAGTAGTGATAGTGTGTTATGTTTTGTGCAGATTAGAAAGTATCTCAAATCATGAAAAGCGTATTATTTTATTTCCAAGGCATCCATCACCAGAAAAAGTGTCAAACACATTTAGCAACCATGAATCAACTGTCTTTCTCTGAATTTACCACTTAGCTACTCTGTATTGGTATGCACAGCAACTTCTGGCATAGAAATCTTTATAGTCAAACAATATTTACACATCTTATCGTAGATACCGTAGAGCGTGTACTATATGAATCACATATTACCATGACAAATATATTGCACATTTTAAGTTGATCATAAACCATCGATGGCTTTGTGAAAAAGAGGAGATGCATACAAATGCTGTGTAAGCTCGATCTTGTGTCAAGATTTCCTCAGACATTTTTGTTGTCCTATGTTTTTCATCTTTATGCTAGCACCAAATATGTTTTTTTACAAAAATATATGTTTAGACCAGCTCTTCTCTTATTGATTCGAATAATATGTATACTATCATCTATAAGAAAAAAAAGTGCATTGCCCATACATAGTTCATCATCTGAAAGGCTGTGTTTCATTGCCATAATGACAAAACAAAATTGTATGTTATATGTGTTAAGATGAGGATTAACAGAATTTGTCATAGAATACTCATTAAGAATACAAGGCAGAATGGAATTTAACGTCATTGTCATGGAGATGACAACACCGTGCTTTTGATTATGTCCGGAATATTCACGAGTGTGTGTGGTTTTCTTCGCAACAACCACAACAATTCAGGTTCGACGCACTGACAACAAGAATAAGGCAAGACAAGAGCTTCATTTAGCAGCCAATTGAAAAAGAAAAAACAAAAATCCACATTCTTGCAGTTGCTGTTAGAGTCATTTAGAGTACACCAGAAATCATAGCTTCATAGCTTTTAAAGATCAGCTTCTTTTCTCAACAATCTCCCTTTTTCCATCTTTGCTTTTAATATGGGATGTAGTGTTTCATCTTTTATTCAAGAAAAAAAGGGGGATGGGGCAACTTCAGTTCATTCTATTGAATGTTAAAAGATTTTGTGTTGTGCATAATCAGGTTTTGCACTTGATACAGGTAAATGCAATTCCTGTACATCTCAAATCTCAAATACTGCACTGGTCTTGGAGACTTGATTTGAGGGGATATTTACTTAATTTTTGCAGTTTCGGATAGGCTTTTGTTTTGGGTATTACATGTGTTTGGCTAATTATTTTGTTGTCTTTATAGTGTTTCTAGTATGTTATTGTAAGTTAGATGTCATTAACAAGCTGTAAGCTTTTTTTTTTTTAAGTAGATTCTATGTTGGTGGATTGGGGGTAGTATCTTTCGGTAAAAGAAAGAATTGAACTTTATATCATATTTCTTTCATTTTTTTTTTTGTTGTTGTTGTTTGAGGGGGTTCATTTAGATAAAGACTATGGTGCATAGAATACACTTGGGAAAGTACAGTATTTTCATTCTATTTTTTTTTTTTTATTGTGTTTGATAAGTTTACGGTGATGGTATTTGGTATAGTCTGTTATTAGATCTTAGCAAGTGCACTCAGTCTTTGATGAAAAGCTGGAAGAATCCTGGTGCAACCTTAAATTCTTGCAGATTTAGGCCACTGCAGAGCCTGCCAGGCCATTTTCATTTGAGGTATTATAATAGAAAAATGCAAAGAACTGAGGGAATGGTCTTTAAAAGCTGACTATCTTGTTGCACAATGGAAGAAGTAAAAAGTGGAAAATGGATTTTTACTTCAACCTTCCCTTCACTCTCCCCTTTCTTGCACCGCAACGAGAGTCGTTATTCAGGAGAAGGAATATAGGGTTCGTTTCTTTTAATAGCTTTTCGGTGTAATATTCCCAAGTCTGCATAATCTCCATCACCAGCCAACAGTCACGCCTGCGCTAACGTCATTGGTCATTTTAATGGTTATTTTGCATTAACCGAATCATCCTCATCATATGAAGTGAAGCATTTAGATACTGGTATGTTAAGTTACACTGCGTCCTTGCCTGAGCTATGTCTATCATTACCTTCTCTCATCATGCTCCTTCATGGTATGCTATTATACACATACTAACATTTGCCATGCACATGCATTAGAAAACCATTTTCTGTACTGATTTTGCTATAGTGCAAATCACAAAAGTACCACATGGATTTGTGGGATGCACATTGCAAATGGGTGTTAGATGAAGCGGTATGGTACATACCGCTAGTCATGCCGAGTTAGTATTTCTCTCCAGTGTGTGTGTGTATAACTGCAAGACAGTTTTGATTATTTGTCACTGTATGTTCATTCCTCTCCAATGTTTTCCCTGTTCTAGGTCATACAGGCTCAAGGGAATCTGAAGGTCCCTGTAAGTTGGAGTATCATATTATATAGATACCCTCTTTACAAACAAAACAAAAACATAAATAAAAAATGAAAAAAAAAAACATAGAGCATAGCTAGAGAATAGAAATTAAATGCATTCATTATCACCCATTTAACCTGTTGAGGACGGTTTGATTGGGCTACAACACGCATTTCCCGTAGACGCTTGCACGAGTATACTCGGGACTCGTCCTCAATGGGTTAAAGGTCACAATGAGGGCATGAACTGTAGCTGGACTCCCAGTAACTGTGGCAACAATGCAATGTATTCATTGTCATAGAATATATAGCATGATGCTGTGATTTAAATGAAAAAAAAAAATCATTGTATGGGCAAAAAGAAATTCTTGTATGTTTTTTGTGTGTCTTCCTTGCTCTCTGCTGGCTATCATTTACATGTAGCCATATTCAACACATGTCAAGTGCAATACTATTTGGTTTGCTTCTTTGTTGTTTTTTTTTAAAGGGGTATTTGGCTGGGACCCACTTGGGGTGAAGACTCAATTTATGTAATAATGGGAGTGAGGGGATTGGTCTATCTCGAGTCTAGGACATGATTAGATGTGTGCATATTAAGACGAGCCAAAATTGTAGCAGCAAAACGGTCTTATTGAAATTGAATGGAGAGTGGGGGTTATGCGTGAAGTTAATGACGATTCATGTGTGCAAAGTATGGAGTTTGGCGAGAGAATTTTGAGCTCAGTTATTGGGTACCACAAATGATATATCGTCGCTGGGGTGACAAGACCTTGTATCTGCAATTTTGGTGAAAATGACTTTTTGGATTAATGGTCAGTTAATCAGTTAAGTTATGTCCTGTCCAAATCCTAGATGTCTGACCCCAAAAATGAAGCCACCACAACATGTCAAAGGAATGTCTATCCCATTGGATACAGTGCTTTCGCTGCCATGTTTTTTTGCTCATCCTGAACATTTGACATTTTGTAGATACGAGGTCTTGTCGCCCTAGAGCGACGATATGAAGTTTTTCAACCGCAGAACACTTTCATTGTGCCTAGAGAGCGCCTGCCGTAGGTTAGGTCCATGTTGTTCTGATGGTTGGCAAAGTATGAAAAAAAAAAAAAGAAAAACAAAGTTGAGAAAATGCTTCATTGCATGCTGCTGTGATGCTGTTTCTTATGGTTAGAGACCGGGCTGCTCTGTCAGTGGTGTGCCTTTAACACCATCAGTTTTGTAGATTTCTGCTTCTTTGGAATGACCGGAAGGTTAAGGGCAGTAAAGTAATTCAGTGTCACTGTAAAAATGTGCACTGCTTGTAGGCTACCCTTTATTTCTTTGGCAAGCAAGTGCATCTTGTACAATTTTGTTTACAATTTGGCAATGTACAGGCTGTAAATGTCACTTCTTCTGCATGAAAACATTCCTTTCTCTGTTGACTATTAAATCAGTGTTTTGTTTTAAAAATACAAATTTTTATTATATGCTTTTTTTTGAGAGAGAGAAATGCTCCCTGAGGTCCCATGAAATTGCACTGCGCTTTTGTCATTTTCTTCTCTCTCTTTTTTAAGGTGGTATTTGCTATAAGTGCAGTGTTGGTCAAATATCAGTGTGAAAATACTACATGTAGGCTTGTGGAAAGGACTCACTAGGTTTTTCTTTGTTGACCTCTATTCATAACGAGTATTATTATGTATAGTTTTAGCTGTTTTCTGTAGTTTTAGTGCCAATGTGTTGAAAAGACATAAGTGATTTTTTTTTTCGTGCTGTAAGGGCTCTTAACCTTCCTTGCTAGGAAGGAAAGACTTCAAGACTAAAAGGCTTTGATTCTTCTTGTTCAAGGGCAGTGTTACCATTAATTGATTACTCTTTATTCGGTTCTGCATCTGCTGTCACTGGACATTGCAATGATGCTATTTCTTTTGGAAGAAACCTTCTTGTGTCTGCCCCTTAACCCTAAAAGGGCCAGGGGAGGCAGAATCCGCCCCCCCCCCCGACGTTTCGCGCTATAATTCTGTAACGCGAGAAGGCCTCGTCGTGAGGCTTCTTGACTTTCTTCGTTCAAGTCTCGCGCAACTTTTGAGACCAAATTTGCAACGTCCGCGCATACTTTTGCGAAGCCACTCACATTTTTGTAACGGAATGTCGCCCCAAAACGGGCACAATTCTGTGATTTTGTGTACATTTCCTATGGAAAACGGTGCTCTGTCATGAAAGTCATAAAAACCTAATTATTTTTACATTTAATCACTTTCATTGATTAATTTTGTGCTAATTATGGTAGAAAAGTGGTCAGTAACAATTTCCAATGAAAAAACAAAGAAAAAACAAAAGTTGAAAAACAAAGGAATACATAAGAAATTCTGAAAACAACAAAATACATAAGAATTGGAATGAGTTTTGGAAGTTTTTGTGATGTATAATTGTTGAATATTCTAAAACGGATTTACAGATCAAAAATTAGACTCTCAATGCTTTTAATTAGGCTAAAATATGATCTTGAGCTTAATTTGCATAATTAATTAATTAAAATTAGAAATTGATTGTTTCAAAAAATCTTATGACCCAATCTTGTAGATTTTGACGTGGGTCTCACGCATGCAAAATGTCATCGCGATCGCACCACCGATGGCCGAGATCTGGGGGGGGGGGGGCGGAATCCATCCCCCCCGGTCTGAGCATAGCCAAAAAAGCCCGGCCCATTTAGGGTTAAACCTTCTTGTGTCTGCCCCTCACCCCTAAACCCAACCCAACCCCTTCTTCTCCCTTCTCACATACAAATAAAAGCATTGTTTAAATCCCTTTGATGATATAATGATAATAATAATCAGCCATGAATAATGATGAACCATGTGTATATTTCAGAAAGTGATCATAGTTGATTACTTGTACCATGCAGAAACAATAAATGAAATGAAGTGAAAATGAAATAACGATGATAATAATAACAATAACAATAACAATAACAATTATAACAACAATATAATGATGATAATAATAACAATAATAATAACAATGTTAACAATTATAATAGTGATAATAATAGTAATAATTCACTATATTTATAAAGCGCTTATTACATTAAAATGTCCCTATTAAAGCACTGAGAAGATAGAGAAAAAAATTTGTTGCCAGAGGGCAATATATAGCATATTATATATGACCGTGCACCACAAAACAAACAAAAAGTCGCACCTCTTGATTTTACATGAGGACTCAAAAAAGGTGAAATGGGTCAACCGAGTCAATCTTGAGTTTTTCATATCTTATGGAAGAGCTATCCTTCTTCTACATTATTCTTTAGTTTGGGATGATAACATGAATGGGAAAGTGTGTTTTCAACAGTTTTTCTACAATCTTTTTTGGGGGAGAGTAGAATGATCAGGTATGTCTTAGAGGCCCCTTTTCATTTCTTGAAATCCTTTGCACACTCTTCACTTTCAAGTCTAATAACTTTTGAAATGATAACGCTACTGCTTTAAAAGTTGTCATAATCATGGACATATGTGTTAATTGAACATGCTCAATTTCTGCTTAATCTAATAATCCCTTTATTGTTGTTGCTGCGGTGGTTTACATCCTGTTTTTTGTCCCATTCATCGCCCAGCTAGCTCAGCTTGGTGAAGATTAAATGCTTGAAGAGACCCTGTACTTCAGAGCTTTTCTCAGTTCACACTTTTCCAGAGTGTGTGCTTTCTTTCCAATATTTAGATAGGTTAGGAGAGTCCATTTGAATTAAGTAATACATCATTTTAAAGCTTAAAGTCTGCTCTTTCAGAATGTGCTCTTAACTAAAAATCTATATCTGGCGACTTTTTGTTGGTTTAGTGACGCAGGGTCACATATTCTTACATACCTTATAACCCTGTTTACTCACATTCGGTAAATCGTTGGGATATATGAGATTTTATGCAAGGGTCATTACACGTTCAGAAGAGGCACTTCACCTCAGTAGACGTTTATCGTCTGCCTGTGCAGACTGATAAAGGATGCATTATTCCAGCCCAAACTACGTTTGCGATAATACCATACTATTGGATTGAATCCCGGCTTATTTATCAGCTTCAATCTCTGCCTGTCATTCAAAGGATTAGATTGTTTTTCTCAAGGTTTTTTAAAAATATAAAGCAAAAACTCAGGAAGGGAAACTGTTTAAAGGAAAGCTTGGAAGATTGATGCGTCAAAATGCCGAGGTAGTAGTATGTAGTGAGATAAAAAGATTAGTGTCTGTATTGAATTTATGAAGTCAAGATATTCATTGCTGCCAAATATGGGTACAATTGTAATGGAATGCATTGATATTAAATCCTTCCTTCATGCATTTTTGAAAAGTGTATTTGTGTATCTCAATTTTCAACTCATTAAACCTCTTTATAATACTTGCATCCTGACTTGTAAGCTCTTTCTAGTGGGATTTTAGCTTTAAGGTCCTTAGTCTGAAATTTTGATTGGAATAGTTACTGTACCATATTTCACCAGTGTTTATGAATGTGTGTTGTGTTTGTGTTTGTGTGTGTGTGTGTGTGTGTGTGTGTATGTGTGTGTTTCAGTGTATTTCTTGTCGTGTTTTATGCATGCTTTTGCGCAGTTCATCAGAATTTCCAGTTAGCCAGCTCGTTGCATCTAACCAAGCTTGTTGGTGTTGTCCTCATTGAAGCTGCATGTTTTGTCTAGATGCCGGGGTAACTACTTCCAATACCAATTCGCCAGAGTTATGTAACTCCACATCGCATATCTCATAAAACCAAAGCTAACCTTTCATGATGTGAGACTCTCCTCACTGTTCAGCCTCGTTGCAGTTTTCTTCATCGGGGATATCCCCCGTGCTTCTCGTTGCTTTTTGTGAAATTGTTTGTGGTCTGTCATTTCAGTCATTTCAATGATTGCATCGAATCATGGTCTTTCTGCACAGGTCAATGTGAATCCACAAGCGGTGAAAGATGCTTTCTATCAGGTAAAGAAACTCATGGCATTGATACTGGCTCCATCATCATTCCAGACCCTTTATGTGCCATGTAAATACCTACATATTGAAAAAGGAATGCTGGACCAGTTTCAAGTTGGTCTGAAAAGAAAATGTAACATTTTACCAGCACAAGAGTGAAAATTTTATCAAAATCTGAATATTCAGATTAAAATTAAAGATGTTATGAAATTGATAAGTTTTGTTAATTCATATAAGACAGTTCTTTAACAGTCACTATGAATATGGAAATGAGTGCATTGATGATGTCATAGCCTCACAAAGCTTGAACATAAAGTCTTGAAATTTCCCTTTGTGTGTGTGTGTGTGTGTGTGTGTGTGTGTGTGTGTGTGTGTGTGTGTGTGTGTGTGTGTTTGTGCGTGTGTGTGTAAATAAAATTATGGCCCAGTCTCAAATCCTAGTACAGTCAAACCTGTCTTAACGACCACCTGTCTATAGCGGCCACCTGCTGTGTACGACCACTAAAAACAATTCCCTCCAGGAGAAAAAGCATGTATAAGAACCTGTCTATAGCGGTCACCTGTCAATACCGGCCACCTGTCAATACCGGCCACTTTTTTCTATCTCTCCCTTGGGTGGCTGCTATAGACAGGTTTGACTGTATATCTTACTGATCATTGGTTTTTAAGTTATTCAACCAGAAATAGCATTATGTTTCATGCTTTTGCAGTTAAAGAATATAATATATATTTTTTTTTTCTTTTTTTTTCTTTTTTTTACCCATTTACCTAATCAATGGAAAATTTTGAGAAGATGAAATCATCAGCTCACTCATTTCCATTCTACTATCCGTATTGACTATTGACTGTTCAAGATTTGTTTTGAGAAAAAACAGCAAAACTTCACAATTTCACGATTTCATGACTTCTTTAATTTTTATCCAATTTGGTAAAATTTTCACTACTGTGCTGATAAAATTATGCTTTTTCTTCCTTTTTTTAAAAGCCTTTTGCATTTTCTTTTCAGACTTATATTTAAGAGGTCAGGAATATCCTTTTTCAAACCAAGTCATACTGCTCTGGTGTTGTTCGTACTTATCCCAATCGTTTGTGTATTGTTTGCACTGTGGGGAAGGTGTTGCGCAAATAGATGAATCCATCCTCAAATGCATTCATCATCTGTTTTTTAACTGTGTCAAAGTAGCACTCTGAAGACTGGAATTGAAGCTGATTTATAAGTCGCTTATGTTTTGCTTGGAAGCATATCAAATACTAGACAAGGGCCATTTTGGTATCAGTCCTGCAACCCCAAACAGCTGGCACATAAAGGGTTACAACAATTCTGCTTCCTGTGGTTAGTAGTTTGCAGAAGCTACATGTATATCACTGTAATTGTACTGTTGCATATGGAAATTTGTATGCCGTTTTACCCGTATGTGATCTTGTATCATGACCCCCCAAGTTTATGTATCAATTTTCTGGTAGGCCTGAATTGAATTATGCGTATTTCTGATCAACAGTGTAGATTTCCACATTTTGGTATTTGCTGAAGGAGTAATTCATCTCACATATAAATTTGAAGTTTGAAAGCCTAAAACCAGAGTGAAAATTAGTGTACTGGTTTCTGCACAATCAATGAAGATGCATGTTTTTTTCATATAACATTTTTCTCTATTTTTCCCCCCAAAAAGACATTTCAAAGTGCATGTTAAAACCAACCAAGAATAACCATAAAAGAATCGGCCAAAAACCCAATTCCAACTGAACTTTGAAATATTTTGAAACTGGACATGAATGGAGTTTGTATGATGAGCATGATTTCATAGTCCTTTCAAAGCAGTTTGATCTGAATTTTTTGAAACCTTTTTTTTTTCATTTTTATTGGCAAGATAAAGAATCAGTCAGTGATCTGTAGCATACCTTTACCTTCAGAGCTGTTTTCTTTAAAAGTAAAAAAGAAAGTTATGTAACTTTTCCAAATAGTTATTAGTATTTATTTCTTATGAGTTTTACCTTGTTTAAAGCTGAGAATCTCTTCTTTTGGAATCTGATCTGAACATAGAAATTCTGATCTCGTGACCTTTTTTGTTGGTTGCCACATGTACAGATAAGAGGCGCTGGCTGTCAGAGATTTTTTAAAAAAGAAGAAGTGCAATGTGTCAAAGGTCAGCTTGTAATAAGAGCAAACACAAGTTGACATTAACACTTCTAATTGTAGTGACAGCAATACTATGTACACCTTTATGTTAGCTGACATTGCCTATAATATGGCCTTGCCAGAGTCCCCTTTGCATGCACTAAATGGAAAATGGATTGAAACTTTTCCATTTTGCAGACGAAGCATTTTGCTGGGAAGAGGCTTAATACTGTGAGGGACAAGCTGAAACCAAAGGTCAGATTCCTCTCCAGTTTTTCGTGCTTCTTCTTCTTATTTTGTTTTTCAGCTTTTCTTTATATTTCTGAAGATGCAAGGAAAAGAATGTATGTTCATCACAATGTATAAATGCTACCTGTTTGAATAATAATGTGCAGCAGGACTGAGAAGGTTTCTAACACGTCAAGTTTGCAACCCTTACTATGTACTCTGAAATATGAATTCTGTTGAGTATACCAAAATAGTCCTTGTTTAACTAGAACAAAGTTTATTTCTGTTGTAGAGTTTTTGCAAGTGAAGGAATAAATGTCTTGCCACTACAATTACAAATTTCATAGTTTCTTGGCTACTGAGACAAGAACACAAGTGTTTCAGCAATTGAGAAGTAGTTTTTGTTTCTTTTTAAGAGAGATGTAATGAATCATATTTTTTTTTGCCACTGTCAGCTCCCTCCTGATTTTGATGCATGCTTTTGTTAGGATCAGCTGTATTATCATCATCAGTATGTATGCAAACTTGACTTTGAGGTTAGAAGATTCTGCTGAATGCATTCATGTTGTAATGTGATATGTGCTTTCACTACTGGAATAGAGAACCATGTGTTTTAGCTTAAAAAAAAAATAACTAAAGGAACATTCTCATGTTTTCACATAAAGGTGAAAGTAAGAATTCTCCTGATGTATGTAATTGTTAGGCTGAAGATAGGCAACAAATATGTCACAAATATGAGCTACTTGATGATCTTCTCCCCCCGCCCCCACCAACAGGAGTCGGAAGACATCCTCCCAACGAGAAAGGACTATCCGGAGATCTCTCTCCCCATCTCAGGGGCGCGGAGCACCCCTTCCTCACCCACCACCAGCCCCGTGCTCTCGCGGAAGAAGCCCACCTCGGCCTCAGCACAGGTAGCACACCCTCTTCCCCTACCCCTTCACCAAGTACCCCTCTATGGCCTGCAGGTTTAACCCCTTCAAATTCACCACCTCAGAATACTGCTGACAATTGTGTCCACATACATGTAGCTGCCATTGGCAGTGGCAGACTTAATGCAGTGACTATGGCAGTAGAAATTCCTCTGTCATAGTAGAACTCCACACAACTTTTGTAGTCGAATTTGATAAATCAAAATGTTGTATACCTCTTTTGCAAACGACACAGAATTTTGCGTTAGATGGTGAGAGAATAATGTCTTCCAACATTGTGTATGAAATCATACGGTAATACACCTCAGAGTTTTGATAAAACAAATGAACAACTAACCCCAACACTTATCACTTGAGAATATGCTTCCCTTGTGTACCAGGAATAATGGTTGGATTTTTTTATTTTTTTATTTTTTTTTTTTGGGGGGGGAATAAATTCACTGGGTATCTATAATATTGTTTCCTCCACCATAGTAAAGAAATTTCGAGTTTTATTATTCGAAGGAAAGGTCTGAATTACCTACCTCTGCGATATACCAGCTTATGAAAAGAATCTGATTTTCAGGTGTGCAAAAAGGGAGCCACAAACTTGAAAGCATGCTGTCATTCCTAACCAGTATGTGATCATTGGCCAGAGTCCAGTGAGCTGCAGGTGACAAGTCACACACACACACACACACACACACCTACATTTTTTTTTTTATCATTTCAGTAGAGTATTACACATCTTTCCTTGACAACTAGAAGGCAAAAAAAAAAGGTATGCAGTGAAAAGGAGAGAATATTTTGCTGTACCATTGGGAGCGTAATCACTGTGTGATAGTGATTTTCATGAGTTTGCCCAGCAAAAATTTCATAAATTTGCACAAATGTATTTCAGTCCGAACTAAGCCTGTGTAAACTGGGCTCCCGCTGATATGACCTTCTCTCATTTTTTTATACCCCCGCCAAACGAAGTTTGAAGGGGGTATATAGGAATCAGCGGACGGTCGGGCGGTCGGGCGGTCGGTCGGGCGGTCGGGCGGTCGGGCGGTCGGTCCGTTGCAAATCTTGCATCGCGAACTACTTCCTCAGTTTTCAACCGATTCCCATAAAACTTGGCACAGATGTGTGCCTTGGGTTGTAGATGTGCAAGACGTATTTTTTTACAGTACCCAAAAGTACGTTGCCATGGTAACGGCATATTATGGGCAAAAATGGGTACAAATCTTGCGTCCTCCCACAGTTTTTGATCAATTTTTATGAAATTAGGTACAGATGTTCATCTGAATATGTTAATGTGCAAGACACATATTTCCGCAGTGGCAAAAAGTGCGTTGCCATGGTAACGGCATGTTATTGGTAAAATATAGGGCAAAATGCTTCATGGCAAAACTGCTTCATCAGTGTTCTTCCAATTCTCATGGAATTCATATTGAATGTTTGTCTTAGGATATAGGTCAGCATGACACATTTCTTGACAGTGACAAAAAGTATGTTGCCATGGTAACAGCTCACATATTATGAGCCAAAATGATGGAAAATTTTGTGTTGCAAACTACTTCCTCAGTTTTTGCCCAATTTCCATGAAACTTGGTACAGATGTGTGCCTTTGGTTGTAGATGTGCAAGACGCATTTTTCGACAGTACCCGAAAGTACGTTGCCATGGTAACGGCATATTAATGGCAGAAGATCAAGGAAAGATCTTGCGGATTTAACTACTTCCTCAGTTTTTTGACCAAAGCTTATGAAATGTTGTTTGGCGGGGGTATAACCAGTCACTGTAGCGACATTTCTAGTTTTTCTTTCCATCTTTTCAAACCAGAAAGATTTACATTCAGGAAAGTTTTGCCCTTTTTTGGGAAAGAATGAAATACCTCAGACCTTCTGACTGATCATTCTTGTGCTGGTTGAGTCACTTCACATTTCAAAACTAAAAGTTAGTCTGTCTGTCATTGTACCCTTTAACTCTTTCAGGACCACGCCATCCTAAAATCTTATGAATACTCTATATTAAAGGTGCATGGTCCCGGTGTTTAATAGTCAAATGCGTACACAGACGCACGGCGCAAGTTTCCTATAGAGACCTACGCTATCGACTCCTCTTTAGCGCTTACGCTGTGGCCCACTTCCCCGAGTCCAAAGAAGTCCGATTCACTGTAGTCAGTGGTCCGATCACAGTTCGGCTCATGATTTGGCTGAGGGGGATGACAGCTTCAACAAACTTCTTTTGTGATGTCATAATAAGAAGCACATATGCACGCACCCTGGCATTACTACAGACTGCGCGATGCGCAGAGAAGACAACGAAGGCAGCGTTACTTAGCAACACCTACGCACTTTACTCGTGATGACAGCTCAACTTCGGTAATCTTCATATCAATGCTAACGGTGATCGGCAGTATCATCAACAGCGCCCTCTACACTACCGGGACTATGCACCTTTAACACAATGTGATATGCACTGAAGGAGTTAACTGCCAGAACAGCAAAAATTATTCAGATTGAATTCATTCTCAAACAGTTCTCATAGCAACCATCGAATATGTGCTTGTATCTGAAGAAGACAAAATCTATTGTAATATTGATCTCCTTAATTCGTATTATACATTTATGTTTGCCTGCTTTCTATCTCCTTTTTCCTGTTTTATTAAACTAAGCCTGCACACAGGGACTATGTGATTTATGTTTAAAATGTCTACACTCTTCAAGAGAGACATGAGTTGACATCACCTTAGGGAGGATTTTGATTTGCAACGCATTTAAATAAATTGAGGTATATTTATTAGAGAGTGTCAGTTTTTAAGTAGCTCTGTCATTACCCGTCAGTAGCGATGTTCATCTTTTTTTCTTTTCTTTTTTCAATGGCATTCAGCAGGGTGCTATTATTCTATGTCCCAGGAAAGAAGTGAAGTCATATAAAATGGGCTCTATTACAGTGTGTGCTGTTCTATTATAGCTGTCAGCACAAATTTGCTACGCTCTCAAGAAAATCTTAGTGTGACGTGCATCCTATTAAGTTAAAGTCATCAGAGTCGGTTGGCGTACAGAGAGTTATGAAGAGGCGATGATGAGGGGGGGGGGGGATTGTATTTATGGTATAATGGATAAAGTACTCATGCTTCATGTTGTCAGGGAAGTGACAAAATTCTAAGTACTTCAATCTGTAATGGAATACTTGTCTTTCCCATCAAGCTGCTGAGTGCAATGCACAATTGTGCTTTTTCCTTTGCCTACTTTTTTGTTGTTGTGGTTGCCTTCTTTTTTGTTGTGATTGCCTTCTTTTTTGTTGTGATTGCCTTATTCTTTGTAAAATATGTCCAGTCAGTACAAAATCCTGCCTCTGCAACAGCTAAGAGTACAGAGCCTCAAACCTGAAAGGATACTTTTGCCTTTATTATAGGTTGATGCTGTGCTCTGTTCACTTTCAGTTGTTGCATCATATGTTATGAGATGGGGCTGATAGTGATTGTATGTCAAGGGCTGAGGTAAAAATCTTTAATATGCAGAGGTTGTCATTCAGTAGGCTAACTGTCTTTCTCAAGAGAAATGATGTGTAAATCATGTTGCTCTCTACATCCAAGTGACATAATGAAAATTGTTTCATCATGGCTGTTTGGATGTATACATGTGCAAAGACAAATTTTGTGGTCAGGAAGACTGGATCTCAGCTACCAGATGTGCATGATGATGAGGCCATTTGCACAAGCATGATGTCAAGCCATTAGATAATCAAACCTTAACTATCTTCCCTGATAAGATGTAAATTGATAAGTCATTTATGAGAGTCTATTTTTGAAATGTAATTCTCTCTTCCCAAATGCCTGAATCAACACAAGTAGATATCTATTTCTTGAATTCCATTTTGTCCCAGTCAGTTACATGACAAAGTATGAAGAAGATTTGTCCAGAGATGCTTACTCATGATAAAAACAAAATCTTAATCTCCAGCACATAAGCTTTGTGCAAACAGAGAAGTCAGCATAATGGAAAGCTTGTATAGATAAAAGGCATTCTGTGCAATAAGGATAAGAGTTCCATAGCTGTGCAATCACTATAGTGGATCAGGATTCCTAATACTATTCTCTTCAAGAGAGACATGGCTGACGGTCCAAGGGAAATTAGAAATGTCTATGCCATGGAATTATTTTTTTCCTCTTTTTTTCCTTTTTTTTTTTTTTTTTTTTTTTTTTTTTTTAGTTTTGACCCTTTCCTTCTTCTGCTCTTGT
This sequence comes from Diadema antillarum, assembly GCF_040938485.1. NCBI lineage: Eukaryota > Metazoa > Echinodermata > Echinoidea > Diadematoida > Diadematidae > Diadema > Diadema antillarum. The sequence goes on from NW_027270924.1 coordinate 2,143,691, forward strand.
ATCAGAGTGCGTTTAGACCGAGGACTTTTATGCTTCCTTCACAGCTCAAAGACAGAGATGCGGACAAGTGAGTATGAGATGGGAAACGTGTGAATGCACCCTGGTACCCAGCTGCCGAGCAGTTTAACTATTTTCTATATTACTGTATACGCCGAGTATTTCGTGAGGTTTTTAATTTCGCGAATTTCACGAGAGAGGTGCCATTTGCAAATTTAAAGACACGCAAAAATATTGACTCTGATCCCGATATGGATGTGACGTGCACGCATACATTTCTCCATTCAGTACTGTACTCCACGATCGCGAACTTAACCACTCGCGAAATGGCCGGGAAGTCCCGATTCGCAAAACTTTAAACTCGCTGAATATATGGCGTATACAGTATCATAGCCATTGCTACTTTAGCCTTTGCTCATTCTGTGGATGAGATGTAAACCTGTCCCTTTTTTTCTTCTCATCCCTTCTCTATTTTCATTTCTTTTAAAGGGATATATATGAATGTTTTCATTTTGGTTTTCTCTCTCTTCCTCTCTTTCGCTCTCTCTTTGGTCTTGTTCGAGAGGACCATTTACTCTGCAAATATAATTCTTGTCTCATTAGTTTGTTAGTAACCGTTTACAAGTCCTCAAATTATGTTACCCGCTTTTGTTCAGTTGGCTATGGTAGCTGTTAGCAGCAAATACATCAGCAAGAAAGAAAAAAAATATTGGAACGTGTCAGTCTTCACATTTTGTTGCATTGGCCCCATAGAAAGTAGAACCATAGCAAGAAACATTAACATTGTCACACAGTTGGCAAGAGTTTATCATATGGCTATTCTTATTGGATTACTCACCAATTTCACTTCTGAGGTATTTTTAGTTGTGGTATTAGATACCAAAATGAAGACTTTTACCATCTTTCACTTCTACTATATGGCCACCATCAATTTCAGGATACACTGCAGTTCATATCAGAATGTATGTGTGTCCACTCAATAGAATTCACTGCAGAGGACCATAACACCATAAAACTATGCCACAATATGTTCGAACGGCCCACAAGTTGACTATTCAACATTTCATTTGCCACCATAGATAGCGCACGTAGTCCATACTACAATCACAATAATTGTAGCAGGCACTCTTTCTGCAATTGGAGACACATTTGTCTCCTTTCCTCCTTTTGTTTCTAGCACTTTTGAGTAAGTTTTGTTTTAAAGTGTATGAGATGAAACTAACAGATTCTTCTAGTTTGTGAGAACACCAGCTGAATTGACTTTCATAAAGAAATGTTTTTTTCTTTGCAGTGTTTCACTAATCCCCTTGAGTTTGCACACCTAACAGTGACTGGTAGCAACATTTATCTTTCAAATTTATGTATTTTATGTATCTTTAAACAAAATTTGAGATGAATACTCTGGTGAAATGAAAGTATAGTATAAAAAGAAAGTGAAATAATTCAAGAAAAGTTTGCCAACTTTTTCAGCGCCTAGATATTTATTACTCTGCATCAGAGGTTACCTCAGATATTTCTATTATACTCTCTGTATTCATGTGAGCATTTGGGAATTTGGTTTTAGTTATGAAGAGTCATTTTGCACATTTATTGCATTTGCAACCAGCATGCATTACCCTGGTGCTTGTTTTACAATCTGTTTGATCATGTTCTTACCTAGAGTGGAGGGTTTTCATTCTTTTTTTCTTGATGTACTTGCCAACTTATGATTGAGTAAACAAAACAGAAAAAGAAAAAAACAATTTCATTTTCTGGCACTTGATTAAAATTGATTGCGCCGCATGTTGTGTTGGTTTTAGTGCTAGTATTATCATTCTCTGCTGTTTATTTTTATCCTCTAAAGGCATTGGCAACCAAAGTAATATTTGTGGTATCCTTACTTTGCATAAAGACAATTTGCAGAAATTAATTTGATGATATGATTAAACAAAAATTCAACTGTAAAGTGTCTTCAAAACTAACAATGCAAATCCGACCCCCTGCATCTTTGCATGTCAAATATTTCTTGTACAAATGATTTGCGATTTTTTTTCCTCCAATCAAAATTCAAAGTACTGCTCTTCACATGTATTTGTGCTGCTCTTTGATGATTTTTTTAAAACTTTCTTTTGATTTTGAGCCAAATTCTAATGCTGCATTGAATATTCATACATTACCAAATTGTGCCCCCTCTCTATGGCCTAATAGTAAAAGGACAAAGCTAAGCAACTTTGTGGTTTAAACATAGTACACTTTATATCTCCAGAAGAGAGAGAGAGGAGGCAAACAAACAAACAAACAAACAAACAAACAAACAAACAAACAAACAAACAAACAAACAAACAAACAAACAAACAAACAAACAAACAAACAAACAAACAACAAACAGACAAGATTGGCAAGCTATTGCTACTTTATATTTCAAATAGTTTGCCAGGAAAATATCTCATCTGTCTGCATTTTGTAGAATAAAAATGAGTTTTTCAATATGTTCATCAGAAACGAAAAAAACAAAACAATTGCCACCTTCTAGAGAAATACTTCCTGTGACTGACACATCCAGACTTGTCACACACACATATACCACCAGCCAGACCCATCACACACACACATATACCACCAGCCAGCACCAACACAGCCTCCCTACACCCCGTAACCCACCACACATTCCCGAAATCACCTCACCCGTACCCCTAACCTTCCACTAGCGCACACACATACACATACTACCAACACACAACACATTGAAACACATAACACATAAAACACACATACACACACACACACACACACACACGCGCACACACACACACACACACACACACACACACAACATGCAACACATAACACATAACACACATGACATACACACAAACACACACACACACACCCAGTCCCCATGGGCTGGTCTGTGATATGTTTAAAGCTATCAGTACTCGGCCATCAGGACCTCCTGACAGTACACCAAATATCAAGGGGATGTTCTCTGCTTTGGTAGGCGGGGCACGCGGCATTACAACACGCTGGACATTGACCAGACGGAGGAGCTAACCCTGGAGGAGGCCCTGAGGGACGACGCCCTCCTCCCAGCCCGCTACAGCAGCATGGACCTCATGCCTGCCGTCCAGCCCATCCTTCAGAAGCTGGACCGAGCCTCGCCGGCTTTCGAGGACACCGATACCGCTAGCCAGGTGAGTGTATCCCTATTACCCATCTTCGCAGTAGGCGTGGCCTCCTGCGCAGTAAAACTTTAATAATTCAGGAGATGCACCGCCACTCTGTTTTCAAGTTGACTCTTATAGAGTGATATCCAGCATACACAGACTTGTAGAAGTTTCATGAAGGTGGGATATTAAATCAGGTATTTGTGGAATGTTAGAGTGTTTAAATCATTTCTCAGAAGAGTGATGTTGGGTGCAGCTTTGGTCCCTCATCTCTCAAGGTAGTGATTTCCAATTTATTAAAGCATCAGGGTGATATTTTGTGAAGGATACATATTTTTGAATTAATTTCATTTGAGGATATGAAGTCTTTACACACTTGCAGGTGAATGGGAACCTTGTTGGCAATGGTATTTCCCCTTCATCTCATGAGCATGATCAATATCATTGTTCTGTGAAAGCATGTTGCAATAACATACTGCACTATTTGATATAATATATACTGTATCTGATTTTTTTCATGAAACTTCTATCATTTGTGCGATGTCATTCTTTTTATTAAGGTTGACTTGAAGATGGACTAGAATTGCTCTCCCTTCTCATCTTCTTTTTTAATGAGAATTTGACTGAATTTAGTGAGAGCAGTGAAGTGAAAGCAGAATGGGTGCACATAAATTGGTTAATCTAGCAGCTATGAAAAATAAAGATACGACATTGGTTACACTCTCTCTGTAAATTCTCAGAAGACCAACCAAAACCACAATTATATTTTCATATCTCACCGGGACAGGTGTAAGTCAATTCCTATTCACTAACTTTGGACACATTCCAAGTTTTCGTTGATAGCAAATTGAGTAAGGAGTGCTGAGGCAAGAGATGCCACGGTCGGATCATCCATTAACCTTTTTGCACTCATTTTTTCATGATTGTCTAACTTTGCGTGCTACACCATACTTTGCTGCTTTAACTTCATTACTTTTAGTACAACCAACTATTCCTTGGAAGTAAATTCTGCTGTAAAGCACCTTGTAAATTTCTTGACATGTAATTTATGTGCTTGTGTGTGTGTGTGTGTGTGATTGAGACTACATGCTCCGGTTGGTACATGGGTATGAAGCAAACTAGATCCATTACTTTTGTCCAGAACATTCGACTTTAACCGACCGGAAACAAATACTTGTAGTAAAACAAATGGTGGAACTCATTGTAAGTCAGTGTGTGTGTGAGGTTGCTTTAAAAACTAGTAAATGCCTTCATACCTGCAGAAGTTGAAGGGTACACGCCAGCCAGCCATCGACATAGACAAGTACATAAACTATTGGTGGACGGTCTCAGCTGCTGGAAAAGTTCAGTCGGCGGTAAATCACGAAGAAACACCTGTTAAATTGGTCTAGAAGATGTTCTCACACATGAATACTCTTAACAAGGGATGTGTAAGCCTGTGAACATTGTACTTGAAATGAAAAGTGCACAAGGAGGGTTCACAGTCTGGTGTAAAGTGCCTGACCTCTGAGTCGATGGTCAGGTGGGAGAACAAACCTATGCAGTGGACGGGTCCTCATTTGAAGGCCTTTGCAAGTGGGTGTGGGTGCGAGTTCGTGCATGTGTAAAGGTATGGACATTGCATTTTGCTTTTTGCTAAAACAGTGCAAAGGATTGATGAATGGATCATGATAAGTGTGATTATCAATTTCATGTGTAAGAGACCTCCCCCCTTCCACCTGAAATGAATTTTGACCCCCCATTGTTGGTATCAGGGGGACAGGTTGCCCCTTATTGCACAGGAGAAGGTGAGAGGTGTGCAGCCTGCCGTACCAGCAAGGACGTATCTCACCTTGAAGGTTAGTCTCTCGCACTGGATGTTGTGATGAACTCCAAGGGGAATAATACCTCTCCAACAGATGACGTGGTTAGATGCAGTGTCCTTAATAATCGTCTCATCTCACCCTGTAACACACCGTAGCGAGATATGTTGTCTCACTACCACATACAGCAGCATTGAGTGGTTGAAGTCAGTACCATTTCACAGTGGTCACTCTCTAAAGATAACTAACATCACGAGTGATATCATTAACACAGTAGAAATAGTCACAACAAAACAAAAACAAAACACATTCATACAAGGGATAGCATTTCACAGGGTTAGTTTGGAGCAGTAGTCCACAGTCAACGGGAACATGGTTGGTCATGTTAAAGGTCTATATGTAAATCTCTGAATCTACTCAGGAACCAGTTAATAGCATGTTGTGCCCATTGAAGTGTCCCTATCTAGATGAATGTTGTAGCTTTGATCTTGCTACAAAGTACACAGCTGTTCCTTCTTTCCATTTTGTCATAAATTTGGTGCACAGGAGAAATTTGTTATCAACCCACCCCAACCCATCTCAGAAAAAAGATATGAATACAATAGATGAATAAAAGTGAAATGAATTGAAGTTTAAAAAAACCCCCAAATTTTAGATTCTTTGTTGGTTGTAGGTATGAGCAACCCTAACATTGCACTCTCTTGATATCCAGAGTTTATACATTGTAATTATAAACTTATTATCCTTGTTGCATTAACACTAACAGACAGCATATCATGTTACTGATTTTTTTTTTCTTTAAGTGCCTGTTTCATTGGAGCGTACAAGTATGGCTTTTTACAGTGAGAATCATGAATGCCCTTGGAATAACACATGGACAATAGGATTAGGTTGTATTTTTCTGCTCAAACCTACAAAATAAAGTCTCCCAGTTTTTACTTTTTGGTTTAACTGAAAAGCAATTTCTTGTTTAAATTTACGTAAGTTAAGAGAGGAACAGGAAAAAGAGTAACAAGAACAAAATTGCAAAAGGTTTTATTACCATCTTTATTGATTAAATATAAGATATGAAATTTAACTACAAAGAATTTGGGAGTTTTACTCATTTTTAAATGACAATAAAGTTAGTCATAATTACAAATGCAAATTGAATGAGAGGATTATAATCATCAGTCTTGTATTGACCGGCACACAATCTTTAGTAAGTTTCTTTTTTTTTATTAAAAAGAGTAACTAGTTTTTAGTCCATCACATCACATGATTGTAGGGTTGTTATAAGTGGGCGACAATACTTTGAATGTGGAGGAATAAAGAGGGTGCTAAATTTTCCATCAAAAAGTATGATTCTTATTGTGTTTTCTTGTACAACCAACAAAACATGTGATGACATCACTTTACTTAATTTTCACGTGTGATAGTGTCAGATATCAGTGTAAATAATTTACTCCTTTTTTGTAATTCTGTTTAAAACTTCCTTGTGTTAGTCGGGATTGAAATGAAAATTCTTCCATAACTCAATTCATCGAAGTCAGTTGGAACATCGGGTTAAGATTCCCTTTTATCAGATAGGCGACATGTCATCAGATGACTAGTTAAATCCAGAGAATTTGGGGTGATTTTTTTTTAAGGATTACTGATTGCACTTTAAATGATTCATTTCATGATTGTTAGCTTCTTCAACAGGTATATTACCCACAACTCTCTTGAACATATCTCATATTCATGTTGTCACACAGATGCCATATTTACACTAACTGTATTCTCCAGAAAATATTGTTGTTGGACACATTAGTACCAAAAGAATATATTGAATTTTCTGAGGATAAGTCTTATTTAAAGAGGAAATCCACCCCAAAAATAAACTCCAAAAGAAAGAGAAAAAAAACAACAACCTACAAAACATTTCAAAAATGACAAAAATCGGATAAGAAATGCGGAAGATATTTTGAAATTTCACATTTATTCAAAAAGCATTTATTGACCAGTCCTTATTAATATTCAAATGAGCAAGTTGATAATGTTATGCCCTCACAATTTTTCATTAATATGTTATATGTGAAATTCAGGAAATTTTTATTTTTAGCTAATATAGGTAAAAGCATATTCCCATGCCAAAATATATCAGAGGTAACATTTGTTATTTTTTTATTTTAGGTAGTTTTGAGACAAGTTTTATATTAATACAGTTGAAATATGAGATTTTTGTCATTTCTGTATGTGAAATGAATAAGAAATTGTGAGAGCATGACATCGTCAACTTGCTGACTTGAATATTCATAAGGACTGGTCAAGAAGTGTTTTCCGAAAAATTTTGACATCAGAATGTCATAACTCCCTTATTTCTTATCCGATTTTGATCATGTTTTCACTGTTCTGGAAGGATTTTTATTTTTTGTCTATCATATGAAATTGTCCTCATCTTTCCTCATCTTCTTGTTGATATATTGATAAATCTATCTGTATATTTATCTGTTCGTTCATCTATCAATGTCTGTGCGTTGATAAGATGCATAGTGACAATTTAGTGTGCTCGGACTCTTTTTTTATGTGTGCGTTTGTGTGTGGCACTTTGGTACTCCTGATTTTGGTTTGTGCTGACTTCATTCTTTTGAGTTTGTATGCAGTATTTGCAGTATTTACAGTATTTGAACTGACTATGTATACATGTAAATTTGTGATGACATTTATACAGCTCAAGATGCTTGATGATGTATTTCATGTAGTTTGATATCTTTTTTTTTCTGCATGGCATCATGGTATGCTTCCCCTTGGGAGATGTATGTGCAGACATTATGGGGGGAAGAAGCAGTTTTATGTTTTTTGATATGTAGCAATATCAACCTGCCTAACCTGGCAGGTGGTGGTGCATGGATCAATGTTACAGGTGCATGGTTGCCCATCATCCCCCTCTCCCACAGCTTTCTCCCCCCCCCCCCCCACACACACACACAAACACACTCCACCATTAACATTTTGAATGCAGAACTGCGTTTTCCCTGCCACGCTTTGTGCCCTGCAATGTGAATGATCTCATGTGATTTTCATTTCATGCCACCCCTCGTGTGATATGAGTCCACCTTTTACAGCTCAGTTTTATTTGCAATTTTGTAATCAGCCAAGTCTCAATCCCATCGTCTCAATGATTATTGATAATATAAGGCATCATTATATAACGTTTACACAAATCCAAGATATTTCCTGTGCGCAAAAGTCATATTTCAAATGACACAAGTATTCTTAGATGGTATGTCAGCATGCATTTCAATACCAGGTATTTCTAAATTCTATTGGCATTCTTTCGTCACTTTGAATTATTCTTTTTCCACTGTAAGACGTTATTAAGTGGGAAAAAAAAGAGATGGTGATGCTCCCCACCCCCTCCGGTCCATGGATGCTAGTTTGTGTTGTAGGTACATGGTTATAGAAGTACTGTGACTGTGAATCTCAGGCTTGCCTCAAAAAGTTGTCTTGATTTTAGTGGGAGGGGGGAGGGGTTGGAGTTTCTAAGTTAATAATGGTGAGCAATATAGATATATTAGCAGTAGAGACTCCAGTCCCAAGCTTCTATTAAACAGGAGACACTTCCACCTGGACCATTTAGCAAACAAGAGACTCTGATCATTTGCGCAATATTATGCGCACATCACGAGTATGAAGCGCAATATCAGCTGCAGCCTAGTCTAGTTTCCAGACCCTTTTCCAACTGTAGTCCCTTCCACAAAATGCACCCTCCGTGGCAATGAAGTCACCATTCATGATGAAGGGGAATGCTAATGTGTGCAGGACTATCTGCTCAGCATGCTACTTCTTTCATCAATAGAGGGCGTCGATATTCTGGGAAGCAAAATAGTGTAGGCATAGTGGTCTTGAAGCAATATAGTATGTACAGGCAGATGGTCTGGAAGCCAGACTACTTGCAGCTAGGGTCCAGGGCGCGATTAATTGCCTTGGAAGCTTCATTTAGCTCCCCAGTGCTGTCTTAGTCTTATATTTTAACATACAGTGTACATTGCAAGACTTAAGTTTAGTGGGAGGGAGCAAAATTATGAGTAGGAGACTTTTTAAGATGTCTTAAACAAGAGACACACAGCTAGAGCAGGAGAAATTTCAACTCAAAGAAGAGAGTAGGAGATCTTGCAAAAATGGCCTCAAAGCCAAAGGTCTCCTACTAAAAGTGGAATATCACATAGTAAGAAGAAACTGTAGCAGCCTGATTTATACCCATTACTGTATGACCATGAACCAGGCTTGCTGAAGATTACCCCCCCCCCCAAAAAAAAAAAAAAAAAAAAACTTCATTTTTTTTGGAGGGGATGTAAGAAGGTCCCAATTAGACCCATTTCAGTTTTCTCTGATTTCTCTGAGTTTTCTCTAATGTAAAACTAATTCCCTTTCGTTTTTGCAGGAGGTGTATTTTACACTCTCGAAAGAATGTAATGAATGCTCATGTATAATCAGTCATGTCAGTCTTCAATCAGCACATTGTCATGCTAATGGTAATGAGAAGACTTTTATTTTCTGTCTGGCAGGTATGGGATGAAATTCCTTCTGCCTGCTCCTCCCAGTAGCAGGGGCGGATCCAGGAATTCTGTAAAGAGGGGGCGCCTTTACAAAATTGAAGGGGGTGCACGCACCCCTCCCCCCATTTTTTCTTTTTATTTCTTTTGTTTTAACAAAAAATGAGGGGGCGTGTCTGGTGCGCTCCCCCCCCCTCCCCCCCCCTCCCCCCCCCCCCCCCCCCCCCCCCCCCCCCCAATCTGCCACTGCAGTAGAATTGTTGAAGGTTGTGTCAGGGTGTCAGCAGTTCATGCTTAGACTTAAAATTGAGGGTAAAGAAAAAAAATAATATAAAGTAGGAAAATGTGAATTCACACACAAATGAAAATTTGTCTTATAGCTGAATAGAAAATGAAAATAGAATTAGGTCTTTTCTGACATTTTTCCACTATCCAAACACATCCCAAAACTGACAGTTGTGTGGTTTACAGGTGTTATTTCTGTATGATTTTTATCATTCATTGCTATTATTTTATGATGAGAATGAAAATTCCTTTCTTTTCTTTCTTATATAAATCCTATTTCAATCAAGTATCATTTTTATAGCAAAATGATAAGCCTTTCATTTACTAACTATATAACTGGTTCTTATGAATGACAACATATTTTAGAAGATTTTGTGTTTATATTTTTGCCTCAATTTGGCCAAGTTTTGTATTTTGTGTGTGTGTGTGTGTTATTGTGTGCACATTTAATGAATTTAATGAGTCCAATCTAATGTCTCTCCAATTAAGGATAAGCAGTAAAATCTAGACTTACCAGTTTATTGAGGTCAGTATAAAGTTTATGCCACAACATTACACCGGGACTAATGCTATTATTTGATAAATTCTACGTCCATTGGAAAGGTTCATGTGAGAGGGCTGTTGTGAATGTGTTTAGATTTGTGTGCACAATGCATTGCACCTCCCAGGCACTCTTTCAGTTGTGTGGAAAATCAGCCCCTGAGGCTTGCCTGACTGGATGTTTAATAAGCAATCACATTTAAGGCTTTTAAACAGTCCCTGTGGTAGCCATGTGGTATAGTGCCTGAAAAGCTGTCAAACCACAAAGGATTCAAACTTCCCTTAAATGGAAATACCCCCTGTTCAGACACCACAAAACATCTGTACTCGGAAACTTCATATAGAAACATAAGATCTTTATCATATAGCCTATGGACCTGTCAAACTTAACATCTTGACCAATTAGCAAAAGTATTGTATAGCTGTGCAGTTTTCATCTGCGCATGTTGTTATGGTTGCTGCTAGCCGCTGTTTGGCCCCTGTCCATAGAGTGCGTGGAATTTGACTTTCGACGAGCGAGTCGAGTGCCGGTAATGGTAACCTTTTGTGTGTGCTCACATTAAGCCCTGACCAGTCATACTGTTCATATGGTCACCATACTTTCAGATGCACACGAAAAGGTGATTGGTTATGGAGTTATTGAGTTCAAGTTCGAAACAATGCTCTGACCTTTGTTTCATTATTCAATATTTCGGTGTATGACATTTTGTAACCTGGTCAGCATTCAGACACATGAATCCATCATATAACTTTAATGCTTTGGCATTGCTTTTCACCATTTTAGTACAATTGTGTGTGTGTGTGTGTGTGTGTGTGTGTGTGTGTGTGTGTGTGTGTGTCTCAATGACGTGATAGAGAGCCATGGTACAGCATGAAAGAAGTCACCCAGGCCTTTGGGATATTTGTAATGAAATTAGGATTTTTTTTTTTAAATTCCCCAATGTGGTAGAAATTCAGACTGCTCTTCTAGGGGCTCGGCAAAGTTTGCCGAGGGGGATTATTTGAAGCCAAATCAATCTCTTCCACACCTGCCGTGTGGAAGGAGAAACTTAATGCACCGTCAGAAGAAAGTAAAGATGCTCTCTCTCTCTCTCTCTCTTTCTCTGGTATCGTCATGGAAATTTCCCAACTCCTCTGGCTTGGGTAATCTCTGGTGGGTGTTTCAACACCTCGTGAAGTTTAGTCTGAGCTCTCGTTTGTGACTGGCAAGCAAATATTGATAAATCAGGGCAATAGATCTGACCGTCAAGTCCATTATGTGAGGATTTTTTTTTTTTTTCATTTTTTTGGATCACAGACACTCTCAGGTATCAAAGTGGTGTGATGCTTAAGGCTTGCTTGTTGTGCTTATTTGTCTGAAGAAATTTTGCACAGGCATACCTTCAAAATTTGCTCAGAATTAGTGTACCTTTCCCCCACCCCGTCCCCCGTGAACATTCGTAGAAGTAATGGTTTTCTTATTATAGTAACGGTGTGTGTTTTTAACCTATCATAGGGGATCAATCTAACTTATTTCAATATGTAAGCTTTCTCCGATAATGTGTTTGTATGCAGTTTCTTCTCTTTTTTCATATTCTCTTTCTTGGAGTGTGGTGAGCAGGTGTGTCTTTAGGAGATCTGATGCAAAGCAATTGATGAATTTAGAGATTTGCATTTAGACAACATGTGCTTGACAACTAATAATCTTAAAAAGGAAGGGCCTTTGAGGACCGATGTGATGTAAGGAGATACCTCTTTTATTGTGTCTGAGTGCTTATTCTTGGAAAAAAGCCCTCTTTTTCTTGAAGTTATCTCATCTTGTTTGTAGTTATTATAGAATGAATCACGAATGCAATAAAGCTTGTCCCAGATATTGCTTGCCACTGAACCAGATTGCATTATGAGATGGCTGTGGAAGTGCCCGACATTTTGATGGCCAATTAAGTAATATATTCACCTGCCTGCCTTGTTTTACCAACAATGATTAACAGTATATGTTGTTATTGCTGTAACTGCTGCTGCTGCTGCTGCTTTTCTTTTCTCCCCTGTCAAAGATGACATTTTCAGTTTTGTTTCATGAAGTTTTCTGGTTTGTTCAGTACCATGGTTTTAGTGTTTGCATTCATCTGAGGGGGTTAACGTGACTCTCAATTGTCTTGAATCTTGTTGCGTTTGAATGTAAAACTGCAATAATATGCTGGAATGAATGGAACAGTGTTCAGTGGAATGCAGCATGCTCATATATATACAAATGATATAATGATATGAATTATACTTTCTTTTCAGCCAGTGACAGCTACATTTTGTTGCTGACACTATCTCGCCTACTAGCAAGCAGCCTGGAATTGGTCATTGACATGACATCTATTACAACTGATGATTTGATAGTTATGTGCAATATTGTTAAATGGATAGACTTGATAGTTGCAGATAACATGATATTATGTTTTAACAAATTGTGTTTTAAAACCAGAAACCAGCATTGAATTCATTTGTATTGATAGTTAAACAAGGAATTTAGCTTCAAGTTGTAGATTAATAAGATTTGAGAAGATATTTGCTGATTTTTTTTTCTTTTCCTATTGCTGATTAGTTGCCAGTGATATAAATTGTATAGTAGTAGGAGATTTGAATATACATATAAGTGTACATTTGAATATACAGGAAATATGCATGTAAATTTACATATAATTTTATTTGAATATACAATATAAATATTATGGGGGGCTAGCCAACTTGTATCAGTACCTAAGAAAAGCAGCACCCTATTGACTTTTGTATACAGCTCTCCTACTCTCCCTTCTCCCTCCCATGATATATCCCCCACCCCAGCACCCCTGGGATGAGAATGCCAGCACACTTGCTCTATGTGGGGTATCCAGGCAATAAACCCTGGTGCTGTTACCATTTTGAGTCCTACCAACATAGCAACATCCAACCCCTCTTCTTCCCACATCATCCCCCCCCCCCCACCCCGAAGAAAAATTGATGAAAAATATTCCATGTAAATGTCAACTACCCCCGCTAGGGTGATTTGTTCCCACAATAGAAAGTTGCAACAGCAAATCCCTAAACAATTACCGGCTCTAATGGTTGAAAGGGTTAGTGGTCCGAGAGCCAACTCCTCAGGGCAACTCTGTGAATTGTTCGTCTGATGGGTACTTACGTAAATGGAACAGGAGCATGCTTGCCTGGGAGCTATGTCTGTGCATTTTGTTTCTCTCTGATGTATGACTTAGTGTGCATGCAGTGAGCTTGTCTTTACTCCACTCTATGATCTAGTTGTCGTGTTTGATATGATGCTTGATAACAAGATATCATCCTGTCTGCCTTCCAGGGGTCCAGTGGTGGTCCGTCGACTCCTCAGCCCCTACCCCGAAAAAAGAAGGAGAAGAGGCGGCAAGACGGAAACGGTGACAACATCAGCCTTGGTAGCAACAATAGCAGCTCTAGTAGTCTCAATACGCAGGCCGTAAACAGCTCTGAGGGCCAGGGGGCCTCCCGACTACCCCCACCTCCCAAGGCTCGGCCTAAGTGTGCCCCGCCTCCACCTCCACCACCCACGTACCTCCACCATCAGTCCTCAAACAATTCCAACGATGTCAATCTCATAGATATCTCACCGGACAGTGCCGCAAACGACGGGGAGGTAGGACAGTTTGAGGACAACTTTACCACGTTTGACGCTGGCAGTAGTGCCACGGCAGACGGCAAACCGAACTTGGCAGCGCCGAAGAAACAGACGGGGCAGAAACTGCTGGAAGAATTTGGACTGCACTTTGACTCATTGACGATATCAAGACCCCCGTCACTACCCAGCGCCCCTCCAGGGCAGGCGGCTAGAGCTTCGCGAGCATTCACATCGGCCAGGCAGGAGCCAGCGATAAGCTCCGACAGCGCTGCATTCCAGGACCTTATGGCACCACCCCTTGTGACAGTTACCACGACAGCAAGCCCATGGGCCCCGCCCGGGCCAGCGGTGGCTTCTTCCAACCCTTTCTCGCCTCAACCAGCAGTGCCTCAGCCCCCTGTCCTCTCATTCCAGGCCCCGTTGTCACCGGCAAAGGTCCCTGCTACAGGTCAGCAGCCATCAAATGACCCGTTCGCTGACCTGGTGACCATCCAAAGAACCACCTTAAGCCCAGTAAGAAAAGATGCAGCTGGAGCATCATGTCAAGGTGAGTTTGGCAATTGTGACTTAGATGTTTATGTCTACCAATGTTTCTTTCTGATTTTGCTCTGATAAACACTGTAACTAATGGACTATCAGGGCGTATTAAAGTTCTCTGCATCCTTGGCTCTTATGAAGTAGAAACATCCTATGAGCACATACACAATAGATTTTAATATTCATACAATTTACCTTTTCCTTGAGAGGTGATTTGATTTAGACGTTCTTAATTGTGACATATTGTTATTGCTGCTTTTTCAGAACATTTTAACCACTTGTCTGACACCATCTGTTTGGTGCAGTTGTTGATGAAGAATCTCAATTAAACAGCAAATGTCTCTAGAAGATATGATTGGCAGGATTAACTTCGAGGCTTGAACACAGCAGTTTTTGCAGAGACTCCAACCCTCCCGTTTTCGACGGGAGATCTCCCGCCGAAAGCCCATTTTTGCAAAGTCTCCCGTTCTCCCGTTTGAGATTTGATTTCTCCCGCCCTGGCTCTGTGTCTCCCGGTGGAAAGGATTTCTTATTTATTGCTATCGTATGTTGAAAAAATAAGCCTTAGATAGCACCAGAGAACATCTAAAACCCTAGGAACTTCGCACACATCAACTTGGAGTCTCCCGTTTGTTAGGGGTTTCGGGCGGGAGAATCTCCAGATCAGAAGGTCCTTGGGGTTGGAGTCTCTGTTTTTGTTATCCAGGGTTTTTGGGTCCCAGCTGCAGTTGAAATGGAAAGAGTGTCAGCAGAAGGTAAAATGTTTAGAAAAGTCAATTGTAACCCTTGACATTATCATTTACGGCTTTAGGCTTGACAGCCAACATTGACAGTTGCACATCCTAGACATTTAAAGGGGGGGGGGGGGGGGGACAACAGAGAAAGAGAAAGGAGATGAACCTGCGATCCTCTTCTAAAGGTTAATCATTGTGTGTGTTTGTGTAAGCTGTAGGCTCAGTAATCCAGGGTCATGAAACCAGAGCTTGTCTGACTGAATACTGTACTGAACACTGCCTGTCCCAGTATGTTAATCCGGCCATCAGTATTCATAGCGGACGAGGATTAGTTCACCCCGCACCCCGCTTGCAGCTCACTTGTAGCTCTTTAGTTCTCTCGTATCAACAGCGCCTCCGCTAATGCGCCAATCCCCTTTCCTCGGCAGTGGGTGTGAATAAACGTTCATGCAGCTGTCCTCCACTGTTTAGCAAGCAATGCCGAGGGTCACGAGGTAGAGGGGGTGGGGGGAGGGGAGGGGGGATGGGGGAGGGGGGAGGGGGATGAATACTCTGTGGACAAAGTCAGAGCTTGTTAAATGCAATATATTGTTGTAGCTTTGTGTTTACATGTTGTTTGCTTGTTGTCAACTTGTGATTACTTTAAATGTGTGTCTCGATTTCTTGAATAATTGTAAAGACATCATTTGCAAGTAGAGCATGGGTAGATATTTGAGTGGTTTAATCCTAAACATTAGCTTTCAGTGAATACCATCATCCAAATACACCAAGCTATTGAGCCAGTGGTTTCAAGTTTACTTCACATCTTTTGAAATAAGTACAGCATAAACAGAAATACAACAGCTAAATATCATATTGTATTTTATGTTAAAAGCATAATTATGATACAATTCTAAATATTACACAAAATAGATTGAAAAAAAGTCGCAGTTGAAGGAGAAATAAACTGTGTTACAAACTTAATCGAGACTACTGGAAAAAAACTATTTTCACTCACACAGTGAACACATAGATAAAAAAAAAAATTCAGTTGCCTATGAAAAGCTTAACCATCAAATAAAATTAATAATGATATATATATATATATTTTGTAAGTCATAGAAGCATGGTTCTATAAGTTGAGGTATGATAATGGGACAGCAACGTGTAACAGCTGGCAGTCAACATATAATGCTTATTTCACATAAGTCACATGCTGTACATACATTTGTTGTATTACCCTCCGTAAGTGTGATTGCATGCTTGATCTGTGTTATCATAAACACCAAGTAACAACGCAGGAACCAGCATTGGATTTGAATGCGTTGCTGCCCATTGCTTTAGCTCAGTTGGTAGTGCTACTGCCCGGTATGCAGCAGATGACAGGTTCAAATCCCACGCCTGTTCCTTCTTCTTCTTTTTTTCACTTGACAGTTATGATTGCACAGATTCTGCATGTGATCTTTTAACCCGTTTCGTACAGGAACCTGGTGACCTGTGTATCAAATTTTATGGGGCTTTCAGAATTCAGTATTGAACGGGTTAAAGGAGGGTTCCAGTAAAAAACACATCTCTCTTACTCAACCCTCTCCGCTAACAAAGTTGAGTGTTGCTTGTGTATGTGTAATAGTTTGTATAATAGGTCCTTTATGAAACACTTGACAGTGGCAGCTTTTCTTCTTTTTTTTTTAACTTGCATTAGAAAAGTGTAAACAAGAGGCAGACAGAAGCAATTAGACTTCTTTTACAGGTGTTTGTATGTGGTTGTTGTGGAGGCTGCATAAATTCAAAATACTACTGACATTTGGAAGGCTGGGCAAGGGGCGAGTTTTAGTATTCTAACAGGGGGAGATGCATTTTGTTAATGCCATATGAAGAGAATCCTTCTTAGATCAAGCTTTCGGGGGCTTGCAGCATTTTGAATGATTTCATCGGTGGTGAAAAATCCACCGGGTATTACGGTAATCTGCACGAAAATTTTATTTTCATGATTTGCAACCTTTTACAAGGTCGCTGCTGTAGCTGTGATACCGACACGATGCTCACGTAGACAACTAATTGCCGCACTGCCCTCTCTGTTGAAGCTGAGCAGTGATTAATTGTCTCGAAAGGCAGATCATCAACAAGCATCAGACTTAACGATCAAGCCATTTATTGTATCCTTCTTTAAGTGCAGGCAGTTGAAGTCAGCTTTGTCCTGTTTCAGTGACCCAGTCGACTTTAAGCACAGATAATGCTTTTGTGTGCCACAAGTTGTGCTCAGCTCGATAACAAAGTTGAATTCCTTGAAACTTTGAATAATTATTGAAGCAAAGAAATAATAATGTAGCCTGATTTCTGTTTATCTGTTATATCAGAAAAAAAGCCTCATCTGTCATCTGATCAAAATCTTAGCTATTTAAAGCTTAGTTAAGATGAGAAAAGGAGAAAATAATCATTCAAAACAACTTTTGATGCAATATCATTTTACACTGCCGTGTGATGTGGTATGATTTGTTAAATGTCTTGTTTTAAACGGTCTTAGATGGTTCATGACATGAAAGTTTTTCACCCTAACCTGCTGTGAAAAATATACAGGAGAGACCTATCCTGCATTTATGATGAACATGGTTGTTTATCAGTTACATCACAAACTAGTATAGACACCACTTTGCAAAAGCCATACTTTTTTGGACATTTCTTTTTTCTATAGTTTTGTAGGGCTGGATATTTTATTTTCAATCCCCCCCCCTCCCAAATGATTACAGCCTTTTGAGAGGGTGAAAGGGATAGACCATTAAGGATGCATCAAAATGAAATGAATTCAAGTCTGTGGTACTAGTGCTTCTTTTTCTTTTCAGATTTACTTTTCTCTCTATCTATCCACATGTCCATCAGTTGGTGTTTCTGTCTGTCCGTCTATCTTCTTACTGTATGCCATATATCTCGCGAGTCAAATTGTACACAAATCAGGACTTCCCGACAAGTTCGCAAGAGTTTAAATTCGTGATCGTGGAGTATGGTTTTATTACACACCTTATTCATGTACTGTGTACTGTCTGCCCGTACATGTATGCAGCACTTTACATTCGTGTCGGGATCAGAGTCTCTATATTTGCGTGTTGTTGAACGTGACTCATGAAATGAAAAAAAAAAAAAAAAACATCAGAATATACGGCATATGCAATATCTATTTATTTCATTTTGCTGCAGGCCCAACAGCGTCTCACTGAAAGCAGAAAGGCTGATGGCTTTAATAGAAACTGCGGTTTGCAGCTGCTGCGTTTGGACTCCTGTTTGCCATTTTGTGAACTTGTCAAGAACTGTCTCCCCTGAACGCTCCTTCCGCGTCAGTCGAAAGGTCTAGAGGCTTTGAATGGATGACATTACAAGAACCAGCTCCCGAAAGCTTCTTCCACGTCACTCCGCACGCGATGAGTAGATGACGCTCACCACTTTGACATATGGCTTGCGGCGACACCACTAGGCTGCATCGCGATCACCTCTGCACAAAACAATCATCCAGTCATATCTATGAGGGCAGTCCTGTCGTTCGCCCACTCGGGTCAGAATGTATCACCGGTTGCCTGTTCGCTATCTGGCAGCCATTTTATACGTGCTTCAGAGAGAATCCTTCACAGGGATTGCATCTTCTCACATCTATTCCAGGTTGTCCTTCCAGTGGAACAGATGACAGCAAATAGGAATGCCCTTTCACTGGCACATGGGACCAAGTAATGAATACCGTATCAAAATGCTTCCCATCCAAAAAGACTTCTCTACTCATTGAAGGATCAAGGGACTGAATCATGCAAGATTGGATCATTACGTGCACCGAAAATTGATATATTCTTGCAATATTCACTAATCCAACAGAAGATAAGTTATGCACAACAGGTTTGTCAGAAGGAATTACAGGACCACGCAACTATAAATAGAGAACTTCTTTTAGTTCTGATGTTATCATGAAATCCTGGATTGTTGGAATGACAAATGATGTTTGGGACATATGAACCAGCATCCTAACTCAGCTCCCGTCCTGGTCTGTCGAATTATTGGTACAGGAATTGGTGTGGCCACAAAATTCCCTGTTATTTACCGAAATGTGAGACAACTTTTGTCAGTCATGGACAGATTTGTGAAAGTCACAAAAAATTTGGAGATGATAGAGTGAAGAATTATTATTTCTTGAAATGAGAACAGTTATTATGAAATCCATCAAGAATTTTAAAGTCAGCTCATTTACTGTTCGTTTTTGACATCGGATTGGTGTTGCTTAGTTTTCCTAGAAAACGGATACCTCTTACTGTAAAAGTGGAAATTTTCGCGGTGTTGAAATTTTCGCGCATTTCGCGCAATCAGAAAGTAGCGCGAAAATAAAGCACGCGAATATTTTTGCTTGCCATATGTTCCTGTAGGTGATGTCTTGATACCGCGGAATATCACGCGAAACTCTTCTTACCGCGCCGAGCGTGAAAAATTAGTCGCGTGAAAAATTAGCCACTTTTACAGTACCTGTATGGAGGTGTAAAGACTGTAAACCACAACTCAGAATCATGACATGTAGTTGTAGTGATATTTGTTACAGCCAATAATGAACATGTAAGAATAAATTCAGCTTGATGCTTGTAATAGATGGAAACTATCGCACAAGGCACTTGGATATGAAAGAACTAATTACCCTCCCCCCATAATGGGTTATTTTTTTGGTTGTGCCTAAGCAAAAGCCATGTCTTTTACCTATTAATCTTTTTGCTTGGAGGCTAGTATATAATGGAAAGCATTTATAATTAGATCCTACGATTTCAATGCCCCTATTCAATTTATTTCAACTTGAATAGCCATGTGGTGATACTGACATTAAAAGAATGTGTTATTGCAGCTACTGGGTGGACATCCACTGATACAAAATAGACCCATAGTGGGCTTTTATGATAATCACATTACTTAATGGTGTTGGCAACATCATGCGTGTCACCTGACATAGTATGCTCCAAATCGCCCAGGGTGTAACAAGACCCATTCCCAGGTACCCATATATCAGTCTCTGTTGCAATGCACTGAATTATCTTTCACCCTATCATTTGACCACTGGCTAGAAAAGGGTGTCAGGAGAAGATAATACATGGAAATATATTTGTGGTGAAATTCAAAAGATCACTCGGTCTCGTAGTTGTTGCTCAGTGAGACTATATCATCATATGATATTATCTGTAAGCCTGTGTCTTGGAAGTATATGAATTCGGACACTTTACACAATTCTTCAGAATCCTTAAATGTAAGAAGTTAAAAGAACAATAAACATTAGCAATATGATGTATGCAGATGGAGAGTAGTTATCATTTTTTGTTTTTGTTTTTTGGTATATTTTTTCATATAAGCTATTGTATAAAGATAACGGCAAGAAGGCATGGTGTTCCAAATGAGTTTGGAACAGGTTTGCACAAAGTTGTTGAACTACGCAATCAAAAGCATAGCTTGCTCCTCAACAATACCATTTTGTATAATCAATGCATATTAAGAAATGCATTATGTTGCATTTTTGTTCAGAACCTGCGGTGTAACACATTCCATGAAGAGTACCTGTAAAGAATCTAAGATACCAGAGTAATGTCAAGGTTTTTTTTGTTTGTTTTTGTTTGTTTGTTTGTTTGTTGTTTTTTTTTAAGATTACACATTCATCATGTCATATGCCTAGCTCTTCAAATATTGACCCGATTGCATTTTGGAATGCTTGAGTATTGTCTCTATTTCTTTTTTCTTTTCTTTTTTGACTCACCTATTGTCTGTAAAGTATATCTGTGCACAAAAATTTAATTTTCTGGCATTGTAGATTATTCTATTGGTAATGTCCCTGGGAAAACTGAGAGTGTGACATTGCTCTCATATAGAGATATTGAGTCAAAAAAGATCAGTCACCAAATACGTAAGATTACAGGTGCCTTGATCTAAAACTAGTCATCTGGCATTATCAATTGCATTTGATTGCGTAGTTCAACAACTTTGTGCAAACCTGAATGTTCGATATTGCTTTTATGGATAGAAAGTATCCAATAAAGATGTTTGCAGACAGAGGCAAGTGAAGGAAACGTGCACACACGGCAGCACACGGCGAACTGGCTACTGTCGCCTCACGCATGATTGCATGGATTTTAAAAGATTATATTTTTCAGTTGTGGGTGCTTTTTGTGATGAGCAAGAACTTTCTCTGAGGTACTAGGGACATGTTCTTGCAGCTCTCAAAGTTGAATTTCAGGGTTCAGATACAACTGAATGCAGGAGGAGACTTAATCTGTATATCTTCTTTACGTAATCCCTCATAAGTACAAGGGTCAACACTCACATGTGTTTCATTGCAACCATTGATTTAATTGTGTGATTTTCCCCAAAGAGAACATCTTGTGCCCAAGATGCCCCCCCCCCCCCCCGAAAAAAAAGTGATAATACCCACCACACATAAATTTACTACAATTATATCTTCAAATGAATTTGCAGGCTTTCACACATTAACTGGTGATTCTTATATTTTAAATGTATTCTTGTGACTTCATCCTTTTATTTTGTGAGAATCTTGGTTTACAACCATCCAATTGGGATATGGCAATGTCTCATTTTGTTTCATTATCTTACATAAACTCTTTCCAGGAAATTATATCTGGAAAAAAATTAAGAGATACTGCTACATTTCAGAAAGACTCAAACAAATCCATACACCATATCCTCATCTTGAAGTAATGTGGTCTGTGAAAAAGAGAAGAAAGGTTTTATTCATCTGTTTCATGCATGGCAATAGACGGAAAAAGAAAAAAGAAAAACGATGAAAGCACTTTGGAGGCTAGACTGTATAACTGAGATATTTTAGATATGTCATATTCATTATTGCACACTAGCCAAGTTTTTGCAGATTAGTAAGAGAATCTTTTCTCATTGTTTATTGAAAGGCTGTAACAAATACAAATGTCTGTACATCCACAACTCATGCTTATTCTGTGCCAACAAGAAGAAATTACATGTATATCCATGAATGTCACAATTGATTAATCGTTGAGTGCTAGTGTTTCAGCCCCCCTTTAGGACATGACAACTTAATCCTATTGCCTATTATCGTATTGATGATTCTGATCATTTTTTTTTTTGTCTTTCTTTATGTCTCCATTCTGTGTGGGTTTCACAGACATCTTTTTAAAGGCAGATTTGTAAAATAGATGATGGATTTATATACTGTTTCAAGGCCCAGGAACCTCTTTCTATTTTTTTTTTTTTTTTTTTTTTGGGTGCATTTACCTGGATTACTTATATATGATTTTTTTTTTCAGTCATGTTTCACCAGTAAGTCTTCCATATGCCCAGAAAGGTTTTGGATTTTGTGCTTGCAGTATGGAGATAAACTTTCAATGCTAACATAGATTTAGAAACTAATGTTTTTCGTAGAAATATTTAAATTGGCTGACTGGGGTATTTGGTTCCTTTACTTCCCAGGACATTGACAACATCAGAGCAGAAATTGAACCGTATACAAAGGTTTCCATAAAAGTGGGACACTTCAAAATTAAAAATGCTGAATTTCAATACTGCAATAGGCTTATCAAAATATTCATACATCAGATGTACCAAAGACAGATGGCCTCTTCAGTGGTGGATAAGGGAATATGTTTACGCTTTTTGTTTGAAGGTGCTGATGTTGTGCGTTGTTATAGCTTGCGTCCGTCGCATTGTCACCAATTGAGAACTGAGAGGGCATAAGAAATCTTGTCAGCGATAAATACCCCCTTACTCCTAAGCCCCCCCCCCCCCCCCCCCCCAAAAAAAAAAGAGAAGAGAAGAAATGAAATGAAAAGAAGAAAGAAATCACCCGTCTTGTCTGGATTGTGTTTCTAAAATAACTGCAGTATCGTTTGCGTTTGATGGCAGCCCAGATAATATTTTCATTTATCAATATTTATAGCCGGATCAGGAATCTTCATTTGAGCGTGCGTGCATGCGTGAGTGCGTGATTAACCGCCCGTAAATCACCTCTTCCATCGCCTCGACGAGTATTATAGCCATGGCCTGTCTCGTGCGGCCAACTCCTACAACGGCTTTAAACGCCACCGCCGCTGGCACGGACACATTGCTGGAAATGTGAGTGTGTCGCCGGGCAGCGCGCAAGACTTGGCTCGCCCCTCCCCGCTCGTCCGTCCGTCGCTCGTTGCTTGCAGCTAGCTAGCCAGGCAATCGATAGCGACCGTGAAGGGACTTACTTATCTACGGGGAGGGAGATGAGAAGAAAAGAAGGATATGAAAGTCAATGCGATACCTCTTGCCTAGTCAAACCCCGGATCTGTGCATTTTTTTTCTTCTGCGAATTGTTAATAGGGTGCTGAAGAGCGTGCTCATTTTGTCTAATCCCCGACCAGCCCTCCGGGTTTCGTTCGCTCCCCTGGAAGTACGTGTGGTGAAACAAGGGGATTTAGTTACTTGCGTTTTCCACTCCAAAACTATTGTTTTTACGCGGCTGTGACAAATAGGTATTTGGTGCCGCATTAACATGTCAATCAATTTGGAATCGCGGTAAACACCACAATTTCCGTTACTCTCCCAAAGAAAATAAAATAAAGTGTCATTGAACGGTGAATTTGTGAGAAATATGAGATGGACGAAAAGAATCGAAACACTTTTTGTGATGTGCTTTAATTTGAAAGGACCTGTATTTTTTTCTCCGATGCATGGCTCTAACACAAGCGGTGAAATGCATTGTCCGTGTAACGTGTAGGCCCTATGTGTCATATTTCCAGACGTTTGTCGAACTGTCAAGAATAATGTGTTACTCTTTGATCGACTTGGATAATGACGTCTAAAATAATCTGTTACTTAGCATGTGATGGGATGTTTGTCCGATCGTCCCTATCAGATCCCACTTTTTATCAGTATCATACTTGCCTAGGTGTGTTACATGAGGTGTATAGATACGATAATAATATAGAGCATGCATAATCCCGCTTTGTCAAAGGCCACTAAACATTGGCTGTCAAACTTGTTTGTTTTTGTGTATGTATGTGTGTTTGGGTTGTTGTTTTTTTTTTGGGGGGGGGAGGTGGGAGGTGTTTTGTTTCTGTTTTGCTTTTTTACCTGTATAGGCCTAAATGTCCACTGATATTTGGAATATGCTCGTTTGAGTTTTACATTCTTCAGTGTATATCAAAAAGTGATTATATTTGTGTGGAAACGATGGAATTGTTTGCGTAATGGGCACATTTATTTTGCTTTCAAGCGCTGCTTATGCACTCTATATAATACGCAAGATTAAGTCCTTCCCGTGATAATACAAGAAACCCTACCTATGTCTTAGCGAAGAGTATAAAAGTTGGACATTTCGAGTTCGCCCGTTGTAGGCAGTAACGCGTTACGAAAAAAAACATATTAGTTTCACCGCAGTAATTGAATAAACGGGATTATGCAGCACTCCATATTACCCTTTGGCTTCTAACATTTTCCATCAGATCCTGTTTGTTTCGACCTTATGGTACAGACGAACTTCGTGTAGCTTGACATCTCCGTTCATGTGTGACTTTAGAAACCTGACCAGCGGTCAAACTTTCTTGTCACCTGGATTCCTCCGTGTGATGAGTCATAACACGACCACCATCTTTTCTCTTTCTCCCCCCCCCCCCCCTCTTTCTTTTACGGAAGGTGAAATTCAAGCAATCAAAACTAATCAATTTGTGCGAAGTCGAGGCCTGTAATATGCATTATTTTCATTGTTCCCTTTTTCAATATTTAGTGAAAGTATTCTTACCCAATATAAAACTACAATGTATAGCTCTGAAACTATATGCAGAGACTCCAACCCCAAGCACCTTCTGATCGGGATTCTCCCGCCTGGAAACCCCTAGCAAACGGGAGACTCCAATTTGATGTGCGCGAAGTTCCTTGCTCTAGGGTTGCAGATGCTCCCTCGTGCTATCTAAGGCTTATTTTTTTTCAACATACAATGATATTAAGTAAGAAATCATTTCAAGCGGGAGACACAGAGCCAGGGCGGGAGAAATTTACTCTCAAGCGGGAGAATGTGAGATTTTGCCAAAAAGGGATTTCGGCGGGAGATCCCCCGTCGAAAACGGGAGAGTTGGAGTCTCTGTATATGGAGGGGGGGGGGGGGGGTTAGAATGTGCGTCTGTATTATAGGATTATATGCGCATGTTCCAGCTCCTGAAGCAGTTAAACGCAAAAAATACGATTATCTGATCGTGTGCGCAGATTTCACAGAGACGTCAACACTGCCTCGATCCATGTCGGGATAACGACGCCCGCCCACCCAAAAGATTTTCCAATGAAAACTCCGTTAGGATGCCGACGTGTGCTAATTTGGTACGTTGCTGTTTTTGTGTCTGAAAATGAATGCGCTTCATCATGAGGCGTACCACGTGGAGTTAATCCAACCAAACTTATCTCGAAATCGTGTTACTTTGTCGATAAAAAAAAAATGAGAATAAGCAGAAAACAAGTGAAGAAATATAAATCCATGGACGTGAAAGAGTGCGGGTGCTGGCAACCTAACACTTCAGTATCTTAGCTAGATATCAAAGTACCTGACGGTATGACAGAGTAAAGCGCGCTCATTATACTCTAAGTTTTAGACACATTGTGTTGCACTGGTTAAACAACAGAAATTATATGTTGAAAGTTACGCAACAAAGCTTAAACGATTTGAGGTAATTTGGATCTAGTTTTTGTTCGTGTGTGTTATTTTGATGTGAGGTTTCATATATTTGTCTGTTTTCTTGTAAGTTTGTTTTTGTGAAAGGAATAGCTTGTTGGGCAAGTTTTCGATCGCTGGTTTCTTACGCAGTGCAATAGCCTGGTTACATTCTTAATGAAGGACGTGTAGACAGCCAACATGTATTGACACGACGAAGTAGTTTTTGATTAATGTGATAGCTGGTTCCTTTGCAAAAACCTGTACAAGCCTTTACAAAAGCGCTAGCACGGACGGAATGACGCGAAAAGTTCAGGGGGGGGGGGGAATTGAAGGGTGACGAAACTTCGCGATGAATAATGGGAGGTAACGACAAGGCGCGATACGATTCTGAAATTCCGCTTCAATCATACTTGCGGTAGAATTTAGTCGGATATTGTGTGGAATGATAACGATATACACTTTTGGCGTGGCAAGGAGTGGTGCTCGTTGACTGTCACAGGCTAGAGTGTACGTATTAAACAAGGATACATTCCTCTAGCACTATGAAGTGAAAATGTGTATTTTCCCCTTTTTGTGGATGGCTTTTGCTTTGCACGACGATGCCGCGGTTTGGCGACATTCTTGTTTATACTTGGAGATAATATACATAATTATATATATATATATATATATATATATATTTTCGTCATATATAACAAGGCGCTGTGAGAATTTTAAAGTGCACATTTTGCAATGCAGTCACTTGAAGTGTCATACTAATTACTGTTTAATGCTAGTACCAAGGGAAAAAGTTATGATATTGTGTCGTTTACAGGACACCATCGTGCTATTGGAAATATTGTATTGCTTTGTGTAAAAAGTGATGCGGCTAGATGAAACTCGAGGTATGCTGTTACCATGTACAATGAGAGGTTTATAATATGAATATAGTGTTATGCGTTTGAGAAACATGTAAATAAAAAACGTAATAGTCAATTAAGTGCAACGTATACAAGACTGTGACTCCGAGTGATACATGTATTTCCCTTGTTGTGACATGTTTTGACGTGAATTGTGGCTCCAATTTTGTTATACCGTCGATTTTTAGTTTGTGGTTCGGTATATTGTGGTTTAGAGAGTGCAGTTTTGCGTGTTTTTTTTCAATGGTTTGTGTGTGTGTGTGTGTGTGTGTGTGTGTGTGTGTGTGTGTGTTTGTGTGTGTGTGTGTGTTTGCACGCGTCTTTTTTCTCTCGTATCTTTCTCTGTCTCTATCGTTCCCTTACTCTCCCCTCCCACTCCCCCCCCCCCCCCCTTTCTTCCCTTTCCCTCTTGGGCGACATTTTATACTTTTCTTTTAAATTTCTTTTGTGTGCCCTTCGTCATGGGATGACGGATTAAATAACGCATCAGCTGCACTTTATTCGGAACGGGAATGAATTGTATGTAAAGCCCTTTCCTACTGACCACCGGAGGCTCATCCTGATCCCCTAAATGCAACAATTCCGGCGTTCCGACGAGTTCCAATGAAATCTCATCCGACAAGCTCGAGAGACTCGCACCCATGCTCAGCGAGGGTGATAACCAATGCCACAAGAGCCCCATGACCAAGACTCAAGTTAAATAGATGGTATAAGTATTGGTTGAGGTGGGAATTCGGCTTTTAATATTGTTTTTGCGAGATACTTAGAAACCAATGATGAAAACCATACAATTTTATGAGGAATTCAAACTTTATTTGATGAAAATCAGTTTTGAAGTAGCCGAGATATTCTAAAACAAAGTAAAACAAAGCGAATCTAATAAAATGCGAGTTTGGTGCCAGTCTGTAGAGTTTGTTGGTTCATATTTTCATCGAAACTCATCGGAACGTCGAAATGTTTGCATTTTGGTTGGATCAGATGAGCCTCCGATGGTCAGTGGAATGGGACCTTAAGTAGTGTCGAGTCAGTCGGATAAGGGTCGAGTCAGTCGTGCGACCATCGGGCGTGTCCTGCTGACGTCCTTTGACCGTCTGTTGAGTTTCCGACGACTAGGCAGTCATCGATTAGGTTAACTTGAGTCTAAGTTCTGCATCAGGGGCTCTTCTGGCATTGGTATCACCGTCGGTGAGCCTTGGTGGGTGTCTCGGGAGCTCTATAAAATAAAATTTCACCGTGTTTGATGCACATTGTGTACATGCATATAATGTTTATCTATTCATTTATTTATTTATTTATTTATTCATTCATTCATTCTTTTGTTCATTCATTCATTTATTCATAAGCGATTCATAAGCAAGCGTACATAAGTACATTGATAATGGTAATTCATTGACATGATTTTTTTTATGACGTCATGTCAATAAATCTAATTGATGCACCAAACCGACAATTACCTTCAAAACGTGTGTGTGCGTGTGTGTGTGTGTGTGTGCGTGCGCGCTTCAGTTACAAAAGCTCTGATAATAAAGATAGTCATTATTGTTTCTTAATACGGAAGACAAGTTCCTTATATATATTCCCATTTCAGCATCGAAAACAAAATATCAATAATTAATCTCTTTTCAAGTAAAGAGGAGTACTGTAAATATCCGGTATGATTATTTCCATCAGGAAGTGTCATTCTGACTCTTGTCTAAATTGGGATCGCGTGGGCCACTGGCATGACACGTGCTGTATGCCCTGGTGTTCGTGAAAAATGTCACCGAGTCTTTGATACCTTGCGTTTGCTCTTCAAGCGGTATTTTACACGAGATCTGTCACTCGTGTCGAAAGTATGAGAAAGTCACGTGCAAAAACGATTGTTAACGTAAGAAAAAGTCAAATTTCGCCGTGCTGCGGACGACACGGGGTAAGTAGCTTTTAACAGATCTTATTCCTCACTATGAGATTTAATCGCTTTAATTGTCACTCCGCGTGTTGTACCGGAGTTGTCATTGTCTATGCTCTTCTTGCTGATGTGTGTCTTTTTTTTTCTATCAATACTCCTCCCACGATCTCTCTTCCCTTTCCCTGCGCTCTCCCACCCACAATCCCCTGGCTTCCTCTGATGCACGTGACTGTGCGACATCGTTTCTATGGTGTCGGGGGGTTAGCAACATTTTGGCACGACTCTGTAGGCTGGAGTGCAAGTCGCATCCACTGATTCACTCCTGGAGTTTACGATGCAGCTTTTTGAGGCCATCGCATCGCGGAGAGGGCGAAGGGCGCAAAGTCGATCGGAACGCCCCCTGGGGGCTCGGTTGGCTTTTTGCTTCTTGTTTTTTTTTCTCACCTTCTTGGAAATGCATATCATCAAAGGAATCACGGGAGTCGTACAAAATTGTCTCCTCTCAAGTTATATTGAGTAGATGCATTGTTTGGGAAAGGCAGAGAACGTTTTCTTTTTATTCAGTACGATCTGACGAGGCCAGTCTCAACCACACATATGCATACACACGCAAATAAAGGCAAGTGAAATACTACCCAATTTCATCGTGACAAATAGAATGGATTATAATGATATATAGACGGTGAGTTGAATCAAGAGATCCTGTTTGTAAGTAAATGCGACGTTTATGTGTATGAATCATATACACTCTAAAAAATTAAATGGTAAATCAACCTTTTAAATGTTGTTACTCCTCCAACCATTTGTTAAATGTTCAATTTAACACTCAAGATGTTGGATTTACCATTTTTGAAATGGTAAATCCAATATTTGAGTAGTAAATTTAACATCGAAGCAGAGGTTGGAGGAGTGACAATACTTAAAAGTTGGTTTACCATTCTTTAGAGTGTATAAATTTACATATATTTATATATGTGTATATATTTCTATACACACATACACACACACACACACACATATATATATATATATATATATATATATATATTATGTATGTATATATATATATATATATATATTATGTATGTATATATATATATATATATTATGTATATATATATATATATATATATATATATTTATATACATATGAGAGAGAGAGAGAGAGAGAGAGAGAGAGAGAGAGAGAGAAACAGATACAAAGACAGACACATTTTGTATAGCTAGAAACTGACATCATCCACACGGTGAGCACTGGTCGTGCCGGTATTCCCAAATCACCTCTCTTCCCCTCATTCGCTTCTGAGAATACAAAGCCGATACATAATGTTCCTTTTTCGGTAGTGCTCAAAGTAATCTCCGAGAAGAAAGAGTCGTGATCCATCTCCGCAGGCGTTTAAACGAATGAGGTGTATTAAATTACGTCACGACAGGTGCACATTACCAGCATGTTTATCAATAACGTGACATGAGTGTGGCAACTTTCATGCGTCTGTTCGCGTGCCTATTTTGCAGAGCAACCGCGCCTCATTAAGATTTTATGCTTTAATGTCAGACGTCTTTCATCGACTTTTTGAGATATGGCCATGCCCTTTACGCAGGCGTGGGAATTGAATTCATGTTCCGCCAGTCTTGTATTCTTATCCTTCATTCATCTGTTTGTTTATATTTTTGTTTGTTTGTTTGCTTCTTGACAGGTGGGAAGGAGAATGGGGAGGGGTGGAATGGCGTCACCATCGTACCGAAGAGACCGAAGAGACTGGAAGCAGATGTTACACGTTTGCCAATGTGACGACCGATTAACTAGCGTATGATAATACCTATGTAGTGTTTTTACATAGATTTTCCTTCGCAGAGCAGATGTTTGTGGTGAGAGAGATTCCCGCCAACCAACTGTCGCTTACAACTAAAGCGTGCATTGCGAAACACATGCATAAACATTGTTTTCGTTCTCCCAAGAGGTTTAAACATAGAATCACCATGTCGTGCTGGCATGGAAGTACATATGTGCTTTATCATATAAGCATATTACTCTTTCTATTTTGTGGTCATGTGATAATAAAAGAGGCCATGAAAGTCCATCGATATTAGAATAATATTTGTAAATACATTTGTTTCTTCTGGATTTGATCCCTTGATAGACTGATCAACTCGTATCAATGTTAAGCATGCTAAGTCAGCAACAATAATTGATAAATAACAATGATAACAACACCTCTATACTCTATCAGGCCTCATTGTGACAGATATATTATCTGACCTATCTACGGGGTGTTTTTTTTTTTCAGAGAAAAAAAAAGATAATAGAAAACCACATACATTTAGTAACGTTTCCAAAGAATACCTCTTCACACTTTGTGCTCGGAGAGGTGTCCTGCGAAATATTCATTAATCTTTATAATGATAATAATGATGATGATGAGAATGATGATGATGATGATGATAATAATGATAACAATAACAATAATAATAATAATAATAATAATAATAATAATAATAATAATAATAATAATAATAACTATAATAATGATAATAATAATGATAATGATAACAATGACAATAACAACAACGATGAGGTTTTCTTTATCCTGGGTAGCCTCTTCAGTTTTGCCACTGTTCTACCAGAGGGCCCTGCCATTATTTTCATTACCCTAGCGTTGCCAGGTACCCATTTATACACCTGGGTCGAGAGGGACATTGTGGGTAAAACATCTTGTCCAGGGACGTAAGGGACTGAATGAGAGGGAATCGAACTCAGGTCCTCCGATTGGGAGTGGGAGTCTTATCCACTATGCCACAGCGCCCCACAATGGCATGCACTTACCCAAACGAGGAGTCAAGAATGACAAGAAGCAAGAAATCAGAAAACTATAGTTTACGAGAAAGCTTTTTAAACTTATCAAAAAAGATAAGTAGATAATACAAGACATATCGACTACAAAAAGCATAAAAAAGTAATAAAGTTACTTTCTGTTTAAAGGTCCTGATTACCTTTGGGAACAGTGATTTAAAAAATTCTCAAGATATCACATTTGATGCATACGTGTAAGACCGTTATATCACAGAGCATCCTACCATATAGAATTTTCGCAATAAAGCCTACGATATATGCAGATATCGGTATCTTTCTCTGTAAACCGTAACCGTGGACGGTTTTGTCTGGAAACATTCTTATTATAGCTATTGTTCACATTTTGTGCATGTAACAATACTTAACATCGATGATACTGATTCAAATTTTTACAGTGATTATTTCTATCCTAACTCACATTTTAGAACCATTTTAAAGCACTAATACTGTGTTTTTGTTTCCTCTGCAAATGGTAAATTATGCCTTTAAGTAAAGGAAAGAAAGATTTTTATATCCCAATTTGAAAGAAAGGAGACCTCGAAATTTATCGGTTTTTTTTTTTTTTTTTTTTTTTTGGGGGGGGGGGGATCCTCAATGAAGAACGAGCCTTTTTCATAATGGTCTTGCTGAAAGCTTTATTTCGTCAGTACTGAATCAAGCATATCCAGTGATCATTTTGAGTGGTATGAACAGTAAATTATTTCATCTTACATGGATAAACCTATTAATACAGTGTATTTCATCTTTTAATCCAGCGACAAAAGATGGAATTTCAGATGTTAGAAAGTCACTGAAATCTAGAGCTGGGAGGAAAGGTAGTGGTTTTGACGATATTCATCCAAATGTTGTTCTGCACGTTTTACATTATTTTGTTGAACACTCTGTATGTATCTTATACGTAACTCTCCTGTGAATGCCGGTACTGAACCTTTTAAAATGAACATATCGAATGTTATACCAGCTTTCAAGAAAGACCGACCCCGGAATAACTACAAATACCAATATCTATCTTGCTTTTTTTTTTTTGATAATAGAAATATGTCATTACACGCCTATGAATACATAATGTTGCTATGATATGATCTATTACACGAGTCACTTGGGCTTCTGACCAGGGATACAACAGGTATTGCAGTTATCGACATACAGGATAAAGTTGTTCAAGAATTCAATAGCTGCAAAGAAGTCTCACCAGTACTCATTGATCTCTGTAAATTTTACTTTAAAAACTGCAATGTTATATTCGGTGTCACAGGTGTATATCTTTGAACTGGTTCAGATCTTGTTTATTTGATAGCAAATATTAACTGTTTATGATTTTCTTAATTCTTCCTGCAAGGTCAAGTACATCAGCTGTTTATAATTGGTTTAAATGCAATAAACTCTCTTTGAAGAAAAGTAAAATACAATGTGCACTTTTTAGGAGGTGAAGTGTGATATACATTATATAGGGCGGTTCGTTGGCTCAGTCGGTAGCGCGTCTGCCTCACGATCCTAAGGACCCGGGTTCGAACCCGAGTCTGGACTGACCAATGTTGTGTGTAATCATACCGTCCCCTCTATTATAGCAAGAGGCAAAACATTCTGTCACAATATGTTTTGTATTTTTTTCTAAATCTTTACAACTTCAAAGAATGATTTAAAGCGAGGCATATCATTCCTCTTTCCGATTCTATCTCGTCAAAAAATTTGCTTGCTGCTCAGTGGAAGACTTTGTCATCTTTATCTAGTCTCCGTCGTTATGTTTGTGATTGTGATCGAAATCAATTTTCCTGAAGAATATATGAGATGGTGTCCGAAGAAGATAATGTGTGGTAAAACACACACACACACACACACACACACACACACACACACACACACACACACACACACACACACACACACACACACACACGCACACACACACATAATCAAACAAATACGTTCAAAGTCAATTGCCCAAGTTCCCTCTCGAGCGTAACTTTAGTCCCTTGATGTGTTTTGAATAGCATCGAGAATTGTAGTCTTTGCCCGGATGATATCATCTTATATTCATCGAGTTTTGGCTTTATTGATTTTTTTTTCCTCAAGTTCATAATGACGTAGGCATTCATTTACTTACTCATAGTCAGCAACTCAATCGGATTATTTAGAGGCGATACCCTAGCAAGAAATAAATGAGATATGCCATTTCAAATGCTTACTTTAGATAAGCAAGGGGAGGACGATTGTCGCATGTGCTCTTCTGTGGTTATCGCTGATGAAAAGTATCGATTTTATCATCGTGATTGAAAGTTGAACGACCGTTCGTGTGACTGCGGTGAAGATTGAAATTATGAGTTTTAGTCACCTGCACACGAGACGTTCAAAGCTATTCCGATTCATTCATTCCTCTTGAGCAGAAGCGTTACTTCGTTCTCGTTTCGTTTTCTTACATATTTTCGATTTTGCTGGATAATAACTCCTGGAAATAGAGATAAACACATAATTGCTCGTACTGTTAGAAGAGTACATACATATTTGTATCATCCAATAGTTTCCCTATTATTACTGAAATATTGCAATCAATGCCCATCAAAAAGAAACTGTTGATAGATACAGTAAGGGAAAATATGAAACATAGATGTTGGTATTTTGCTTTTGAGCTGTGTGTGTGGGGGGGGAGGGATTCTGTCTGTGGGTGGATGAATTGCGTGTGGGCGTCTTTGTGTGGGGAGGTGCATGTGTAAGTGTGTACGTTGAGCCTGGGTGTTTGTTTGTGTGCGTGTGTGTGCGTGTGTGTGTGTGTGTGTGTGTGTGTGTGTGTGTGTGTGTGTGTGTGTGTGTGTTCGTTGCCCTTGGGCGTGAAAGCACATTTTAGCGGCGTGGCGTGTTGGTGTTCGCTACCCTCACGTGCTGACGAAATGGTCATTCTCATGCGCACGCAGGGTTGGCGACCGCACACATGACTTCTCGTCGCACCATGTCCACGATGAAGATGGATTGTGTCGACAGCGCGTAACGATCTGTCAGCATCGTCGGCAAAATGATGGTCCGATATCCATTTTCCTCACCTTGCTGTACCAACCTCTTTGACTCGTCTCAGCGGAAGAGGATAGCGACACACCAGTGAGACCTTTTTACACAAAAGTCTCGCTGATCTGAAAAAAAAAAACCCCGACGTTCAACTAATCACAGACGTGATTCGGATACTTTATGATTTTCAGTGCGCTTTATCAAACTGCATTTTTTGACCTCAAGTTGGAAATGTTATGGTGGTATACTAGCTGCAAAGAGGTATGGTCGTCTAAAAGTTGTCTCCTCGGAAAATAATTTGGACTGCAGAATACGAGATCCCGTTTCTTGTCTTCAGAAGCAACTGCCCAACCATTTCCTGAAAAGGTGCTTTGTCCATTCTTTGAATAATCATCAGGTGTCAATTAACATGTGCCAATTTTGCAGAGGAGCACAGCAACGTTGGAGCAACTAGTTCAGGAGAAATATTCGAACTGGGGACATAAACTTCGATAAGGCCGACAGCAAGTCAAAGACGGGAAGTGGCGGCCGGGACGGAGTGAGCAGGCGACAAGCAGTAATCGATAGGATTTCTTACAGGAATCGACCGCGGTGCCCAAACGATCTCTCACCGGTGTACACCGTACGGCCGTTCGTGGCGGGAAATGGGCTCGTCAGCGAGTATGCGCGTGTCGCCGAGCGGAAGTGCAGTGGTCTCTACCAGACAGGCGTTGAAACGACACAAGGACATTGAGAAGATGTTGACCATTGGTCGTCTGGAAGCGACCAAGACCATTAAACTCTTACTCCTAGGTAAGCAGACGTTGAGGTAAATTGTTAATCTTCCCTTTTACATGTTCTCGCAACATCATGTTCGTCAAAGTAATTTAAAAGTTTAGAATAACATAAAAACTCATTTACCTCGTCAAGTACAGATAAAGGGCGACAGATGATTGATTTCTGGTATGCTTGTTGTTCTGTTCTTGTCAACCGTCTTTAAACGAAGAGATTTTTAATTGCAATAGTTGTCAATGCATACATGGTAATGTTTACTTTTACTGAAAAAAAAAAACACTGCCGGGTAAGAGAAAAGCTAAACTTATTAATACAGCAGTTTTATATCTCTTGGGGACCATCCACTGTGAAACTTTTTACTGCGAGAGCTGTTCTGTGGTAATAACTTATCAACCAGAAGAAGTTCAGAAAAAAGAAGCAAATAATAAAATCGTACTTTTTACGTGGTTAGATTAGATGCAAAACGCAAATCTTTATTGGATCCAAAGTACTATATTCGTCTACATAACAAGAGAACCACCATTTTGACGTTAGTATTACCCATGTGTATATAATTGTTTGATAATGAGAATAAAACAGGAATGAATGAATGAATGAATGAATGAATGAATGAATGAATGAATGAATGAATGAATAAATGAATAAATAAATAGATGAATAAGCAAAAAAAAAATAGCGAAAACAAAAAAAAAAAACATAAATGGCTAAATGACCTAAATCTGGGTCAAGAAGTCATAACTTTGCAATGGTGGAAATGTAAAAAAGAATAGATACCTCTAGGCTCATTTAAAAGAGACTTGCTATTTGTTCTCTTTTACCCAAAGTGCAGTGTATAGTCGAAACGTCGCACACACTGGAAAATGAACCATCTGGAATGTTACAGATATTATTGGTTATTTGAATATCCTCCTCTAAATACTGCATTATCAAAAGCAAAATTTGCACCAAGCCCAAGTTCACGAGAAATCACTGTCTAGCTTAATCTCGACTTCAGTTTTCTTCCAGTTGTCCAGTCTTTGTGAACAAAATGAAAAATAGAAGAGCAATGAAAAAACAAACTGTCGGAATGATATGTCATCAGAGATGAACTGATATTCACTCATTATTTTCCTTTTCTTGATATATGATTGATGCATCATACACCAGTAGAAAAAAATAACAGGGAAATTGTAATCTTCAATTTCATTGCAGTTCAAACAAAATGTGGGCCTCGGAATATGTTAGAAAGAAATATGAATAGATAGTTATAACACTGTTGTGTGAAAAAAAAAACATATAGAACTTTTAAATTCCTTTAATTTCTTATCTTAGATATGAGTTTGACAGAATTTCTACTATAATATTCGTCTGACTTTACTCCAGCAATACTCAAGATGAAGAAATTGCTGACCGAAGTGATTTCCTTTTCCTGATGAAAATTACGAATGAGTTAAACGTCCTTTGTCATAAGGTCAAGCTGTAAGACGATTAGTGAAAGAGAGAAAAAATTGAAAGGACTCCCTTTATGATATATCGAAAAGCTGTCCCAAAGGCCAGGAAGATACAATCTTATCTATTTTTTTTTAAATCAAGTAGATTGTGAAAACGATATTGCAAGGTGTTCTCTTTTTTTTATGTAAAGCATGTCGTTTACCCTGCATTTCACCCTGATAAAGATACAAAATCCTGAAGTTGGGGAAAAAAATAGATGTCTAAAATGAAAGTAAAAATAAGAATAAGTAGTGTTTTTTTTTTTAATAGTATTTGATAGTTCTAACGAGTTCATGCTCATAAAGGGGTCTATCAGAATCTCAGAATATTCAAGAACAGGAAAGCATTTCGCATTTTCGTTATTTGCGTCTCTCGCCATAACCTTGGCCATGAAAACCAAAAAAAGTGAAATAAATCGGGTCACGGAACCAGGGCGGTTGGAAGTTCAGTTTTTCAATAAATGCATCATTGAAAGGTAGTTTACATTAGATTTAAACAGACAGAAGAATTTATGCGGCAACATGTCTGAACAACATACACTGCCTCGAAGTTCCTGTTTCCTATCAAGTTGTTAAATTGTCCCCTCATAATATGTTATTAGTTGATTGGGACATGTTTTATATCACACGATAAATTAGAATCTTCAAATATCTACACATACGTATGTAATCATTTAATTATTGTTCGACGACGATGTCAGGATCTTGACATTTTTCTCAGATATTGTACACATGCATTTCAAAATATCATTACTGACAGAGATCATTTAGCTTGTTTTTTATCTTCATTTCTAATTGATACTGAGCGCTTATTACATAAATGAGTAAGAAAATAAAAGCAGAAGCAGCTATGAAAAGGAGCGATTAAGAATAATCAATACCAACACTCTGCTTAAAAGTATTGTATACCATAGGGAGCAGTGATTTAAAAATGTTCGAATTATCACATTGATGCATATGTGCAGGTCAGTTGCATCACAAAACATCCTACCATATAAAAGTTTCGCAATAAAGCCTACAATGCAAGGAGATATTACTAAGTTTAAGTTTCGAAACAATCTTGTTATAACTATTGTTCACATTTTGTATATTTGACAATAATTAACATAGATTATAAGGATTAACATTTTTACATTGGTAGTTTCTATCCCTAACTCATTTTGTATATTTGACAATAATTAACATAGATTATAAGGATTAACATTTTTACATTTGTAGTTTCTATCCCTAACTCACATTTTAGAACTATTTTGAAGCGCTAAAGCAGGGTTTTTGTTTCATCTGCAAATGGTAAATAATTCACGTGCCCTTAAATCTCAAGAAAGTGAATTCAAAATTCAACGATCAAAACTGTTTTACTCTCTCCTTTGTCAATAATGTCAAAGTAAACGTTTATGAGATTTTATATTTCTCTATATCAATAAACCATCGATATGATATTAGTAAAAATGATAAACTATAAAATAACTTTGTAACGAAGCTCGTTTGTGTTCTCTTTTTAACTAATATGAATTAATGATAGGGCTTGATGAGATTGTATTTCTGTCTATGTCATGGTGGCCATGCCAAAATTCTGTTGGAATGACCCACAACTAACATAATCAGTTTCAGATTCAGTTTATTTTATTTTCACACAATACCTGCTTCAGCCAATGGCTGTTCTTCAACTGGTCCGTGCCCGATAAGAACGCATACATCAATACATACAACAACCTACATCAGTATCATAAGTATAGTAACTTTGCAAAATGCATCCCTATATCTTACGTTGTGATTACTATTTTTATCTTGTTCTCTTTGAAATACCAAAAAAAAAAAAACACACACACAATATTTTCCCCAATCTCCCTCAACCATGCAATCGTCAACAGTTCGATAAAAATGAGGGCGGGGGGGGGGGGGGGAGGGGGATATGCCACCCTATCATTTTCTTAACAGAAATTAATGTACTGAATTTCATTTGGCAATTTCGATTACCCGTCTTTTGTATTTTTCCATTATTTAAACGCAATCATTTGTGTGCGGCTCCAGCAACCCCTGAATTCCCTTTCTACCCACAGGTAATTTATTTGATCGTAATATGTCTAAATGCGTAATATCGATACCTCACCCAAAGGCCCAGGAGTGCATCATCCTTCGACCAATGAGTCCTCCCTATTCAATTATTCTCTCCGACGAATTAACGAAATAATGAGAAATGATGCAGGGCAGGTTTTGATGTGAGTTATTTCACTAAGTTAGGCGATATATACATATGTATAATATATAATATATTTATAAAGAATAACTTTATTCCACTCAAATTTTCAGCGGCCTCCGCCTTCTTCAGGAGTCTTGACAAGAAGGCGGAGGCCGCTGAAAATTTGAGTCGAATAAACTCATTCTTTATTGGCCAAAAATGCATTACCAGTTTATTTCTTCATTTCTTCGTGGAGCCAATACGTGAATTCTCAACATGTACATATATATATAATATATATATATATATATATATATATATATATATATATATATATATTTCACGCCAGACTGTCTGCTTTTGTAAGTGTTTGTGAAGTTTTAAAATCGGCCAAAGCACCGGCTATAGACGGCTCCTCCATCACGAGAATCCAGTTTGTGTGTGTGTGTCTGTGTGTGTGTGTGTTGTTTTGTTTTTGTTGTTTGTTTTTCTACCGAGACTTGTTAATGAACAAAGGACATGCGTACATATTTCAATAAGAGAATAATACAGCATTACATAGGATATGGGTTGTTTCTATAGCGGGTAAATGTCTTCCCTTAGTCAGTCAAAAAAAAAATGCTTTGATTTCTTTTGTGCTATTTTGTTCCAAATTGTAGACAAAATTCTTGAATTACTTTATTTCAATTACTTATTTCTTTCTGGAATTGCTTTGTGTAAAAGCGCAAAATGATTCGATATGATGTGGGAAAATGTAACCAGGGGGGTGTTTCATCAACGTTTGTCAGCGCTGACAACTTGGATCACCATAGTAACAGTCAGTGACCAGAGCATCTCAGCCAATCAAAACCAAGGATTTTGCTGAAATTGTCAGCGCTGATAAACGTTGATGAAACACCCCCCAGAAGTAGAAACTAAAATAAAAAGCAACCATGGCTTTCCTGTCCTTCAGTGATTCCCTTCTTAATCATTATGTCAGAATCTCAGATAAAATATATTTGCAGTATCTAAAATATTATGTTGTATTCTATTTCAGCATAGCTTTTCTACATCAGTGGACACATTGTCTATGTTGTGCTTCATTTTCTTGTACGCACCAGTAAGATACATCTTATTATCAGTGTTTTCCAGAGATTGATCCAATCAGTACATTAGATACGACAAACGTGTAGTGTACAGACCCTACTTGTTAATATCGGGCTACTCTCATCTAAAAGATACGCCATTTGATCCCTTCAATCATATACCATTGTCGATTCGCTCCCCCATAGGCCTATACCTATTCCCAGAAAAAGACGGACACATCCTTTTAGTGCCATGATACTCTTAAATCAAAACACGAGGGTTCTGATCTCTGGAAGAAAACGACGCTAAATCTCCCTTCGATGTTCGACTTTGCCTTTTTTTTCACAGTTAGCGAGCAATTTGAATAGGCTTTTAAAGGAGATGTCAAAATTGGCGCCACTGCCACTATCCATTTCTCATCAAGAAGAACATCCCTGCGGAGAGAATGTCATTAATACTTCATTTCTATGATAATCGTGACATGAAACTTTAAAAGGTATGTCGATTTCAGCCACAAAAGCATTTGACCTAAAGTAATAGAAACACTGGCGCCCCGCTTGATGAAAAGATCTTTTGAGAGAATTTCACCAAGATCCTAATGGAAATTGTGTAGGAGGCAAACCCCAATACGCACCTGACATTCTCACTACCAGTCTATACTTACAGTATTATCAAAAGGCTTATTGCAATGTGCATGTCAATAAATCAGAACGGAGATGTGTACAATTTTAAGACTATTTTCCGGAGTTTAATCATGCGTTGTTGTTGTTTGTTTGTTTAGGTTCTGTTTTTTAATGTTTGTGTAATTTGTCATATTTTTTATAGAAGTTGTGATATTTCATATTCAATATTCAGATTGAGCAGGGGTCGATATATCATGTATGAAGGAATTGTCTATGAGCTTGTGGAAAATATATATTTATTTGAATTCCCTTGAAATAGAGCCATGCAGCAGACATCTACACGCTCTTACTCACACGGTTATAAAGATATTTCTCAAGACCAGGTAGATGCTTTAATTTGATGACAAGTGATGTCAAATAGGAATTTCAAGTTTCATCGATAAACAGCAAGAACGCAATAAGATTGGTCTCATCTTCATCCCAGGCCCCTTGGGAACTTCCTTCGAGAATTTGAATTTCGTTGGTGTCAGAGAGAATGTATCGGTTTTCAAAAACACGAACAGTTACGATTCGTTAAAGATGCAAGAAAATGATTATTGCAATGGTTAACGACGTTACTATTTGTTACATATATTGAATAGCGAGGCATATTCAGTGAGCTACATTGGTTTGAGGGATATTTTTCTTAAGCCAAGAAAAAATAAAACACCCACAAAAACGAAAACAAAAACATGAGACAGAGCAGCACCCTGGGTACATAAGACTGATGTTGTCCGCTCAACTTACAGTGAATAAATTGCGATTCTAAGGGCGCTGATGAAAACTTGATAGGGACAAACCACGAAATGTAATTATCATCGTCTGAGCACAAGTTTCTTCTGGCGTAATTCATGTACAAAAAAAATCTACACAAATTTGTTAAAAGACAAAA
This sequence comes from Diadema antillarum, assembly GCF_040938485.1. Lineage (NCBI taxonomy): Eukaryota > Metazoa > Echinodermata > Echinoidea > Diadematoida > Diadematidae > Diadema > Diadema antillarum. Next base: position 2,185,168 of record NW_027270924.1, read on the forward strand.
TGAAAACTTTAAAACTTACATATATCTAAGTGCAAGCGTTTGGCCTTGCGGGCATGGTTAGATTTACAATCGTAGACATCCAGTCTCATGTTCATGAATTCTATCCTCTGTCACCTCATAAGCAAACGCATGAATAAATTGGAGAATGGTATTGATATCAGTGTAAACTTCTCATTAAAATACGATATAAATGCCATTTCATAATCTGAAGCGGACGTTGCTATTTTTGTTTTCATTTTAATTGAGCTTTCGGCCCGTCATGATTTCTTTCACTATATTCTACCCTTCAAAGAGGCACCGCGTACGTTTTGGGCAAGAACGATCTCTCGCTATGTGTGTGTGTGTATATATATATATATATATATATATATATATATATATATATACAGTTGTATATATATATATATATATATATATATATATATATATATATAGAGAGAGAGAGAGAGAGAGAGAGAGAGAGAGGGATATATATATATATATATATATATATATATATATAATAGTGAAATTGGTGAAAGGCCCTAACAAATGAAAGTGTAAATCAGAAAAAGACTATGTGCATTGTGTGGAAATGGCGGTGATGTTATCGATTATCTGCTCACGTATACGTCCGAAATACGAGCGAACCTTTTACTGATAGCAAAAAGTTTCGTTTGATGCCGGTTCTTTTTTTTTTTTTTTAATCATGCCAAAATTCATAAGAGAGTGCGATATTAAGGCGGTGTATCGATTGTGTGTGGTGCATGTGATTGCATAGGAAAACGTCCGGCATCTTCAATACTGACACATCGACATCAGACATGAGATACTTCGTGTAAACATTCTGCTTGCAATAGGGGAAGCCTTTAGGATACATCAATGACATGTTACCGGGGATAAGATCAAGTATTTCCCTTCTAACAGTTGTCCTGGAAATGAAAACACATCTCCATAAGTATATCATCGATCAGCTTTCTTGGATCAGTGTGTCTATGTGTGTGTGTGTGTGTGTGTGTGTGTGTGTGTGTGTGTGTGTGGCTGAGCCTTCATTATAAAATGTCTTTGAGTTCGAATCAACTCAAGGTTACACTTTGAGATTACCATCTTTATGGCTCGTTCACGCTGTTGTGCGATCCACTATACGGACGCCACGATTGGGCCATTATTGCTGACCATGTATAATTTTGGTTTATTTGTATCACAACCTGCGCCACGATTAAAATCGTGATCTGAATCGTGGAGTAATCGTGGTGATCGTATCAGATCTTGAGGTCAATCGTGGCAATTGCGTAGATCGCAGACCATGAACCGTCCAATACTTTTCTGCGACCTACACGATTGCCAAGAGTGTATGACCTCAAGATCTTATAAGATGTGATCCTAAGCTCTGAGATGATTACCTCGATTACTGTACGATTTGGACCACGATTTCAATAGTGACGAAGATTGTGATAGACATAAATGAAAATTCCACGATCAACTATATACTCATTGCCTATCGTGGCGTGCGTAGCGAATCGCACGACGGTGGGAGCGGGTCTCGTCATGACTAAAGAAGCAAAACATAGACAGATCGTAAACAACCTTCCCTCTAAGGAAGTCATTAGGATAAGCAATCACCAGTGTTGGATCACAGTATACATATCATGTTGCATGTTATCATATCCACTTGGTGCCAATCACATACCCATTCTGAATCATCAAAACACTTCTTTTGAACTTCTACCTCCTCGAATTGGAATCTGTGCATGCTGAACATAATCTTTGAATACTCAGATGTGAGTTACGAGGAACCGATTTTGGATATCTCCCAACATTTTCATTCACCTCCATTTCATTTCAGTTATTTTCTATACCAAAATGATACAAACTTATCACAAAGTAAAGTGAAAGCCACATTACGGTAATAAAGGAAGTAGAATTTACATCAAAAATGTCAATCAAAAACCCTTACAAAACGAACAATATGTTATACTAGTGTAATTATATTTACATATTCTGCACGTACATACACATCCATAATAAACATGATATACAGATAGTTTTTGATACATGGAAGGAACTTGCAAGGAATGTTGTCGAATGTAGGCTACATCATTTATGTAAGTTACTATCAAGAAATTTGGGTGCTATACAGAAGCTTAAGCATGTTTTCCCCGTTTATATATTACATACTTATATTCGACTTTGTTACTTCCGTATCTTCATTATAGCATACTGGCCTGGGGGAATTGTTCCAAAATACGCCTGGAGTCTATCTTCAGAATACAAAAGCGAGCTACAAGGATTATCAATTGTACAAATTATTCAGCTCCGACAAGCCCACTTTTCAAAAATAATAACCTCTTAATGATTTTGACATACATTCTTACTCCCTTGGGGTATTTATGTACCAGTTAACTAAAGACGAATTACCTTGTGCTTTCATTCCCATGTTTGTAAAAAAAAAATAAAGTTATACATTCCTACCCTACAAGACAGGAAAAGTCAATTCACTTTTCTCCCGTAAGAACTGCATTTGCTCTTAAAACGATAGTACATACAGGTCCGACATTCTGGAATAGCCTTGACTGTGACATCACTGAATCGTTGTCACTGAATTGTTTTAAACGTAAACTAAAAAAAAATCCCTTGTGCAGGCTTATGTCTAATCATACAACATGCAATTTTATTCGAACTCCCTCTTCTTTATCAGATTCGTCGTTTATTAGGTTTCCAGGTTTGCTTTTCGTTCTTTGTATTGAGTCATTTATGTCAAGGCTATTCCTGAATTAATGAATCATTATGTATCATGTGCATTTTGGCGCATTCTTACAGTTACGTAACTATGTTGCTCGGGTGACAAGGAATCTTGTAAGCGCAATACAGGTGGCTACTTAGTATTTCGCTATGCTCTCGTATATCTTATTTCTTTCTCTTGCTCTTTTTGCTCTCTTTTCTTTTACGTCCCTTTCCTTCCTTTCATAGTTTTCGTTACTAGGTTGTTTAAGAAGACCAACATTTTCATCTATACAGGGACCTATACATTACAAGCTTTGCTTTTTAGTAGGTCCCCCATTTCATGTTTGTCAAATTGTCTTCTCTTGTATTCTTTGTAATAGATTACGACGCTATGTTCAGTCTTATGTCAAATCGATTGTGTCATGTTATTTGTGTTTTGAGATGTGGAACAATAAATCAAATCAAATCAAATCGTAGTCATAGTAATTTAGTACAGTGCATTACTTGCGAAAAAGAAAATGACGAAACAAAAGAGAATACAAATTGTCGATAATGTGAGAAGGTTACGTATATTGCCTGAAGATTTTACATTGTGTTTCCACTTAAATCTAAGGAAACAAAGCTTAGCAACAAATTTGGTCAAACAAATTTAGTCACCCGAATGAGACTGCGTTATGAATATATATGTATATATATATATATATATATATATATATATATATATATATATACCGTATGTCCCCCCCCCAAAAAAAAAAAAAAAAAATACAATTGGATCCTCCGCAATGGTAACTTCAAAAATAGTGAATCAATCCAAATACAATTTCAGGGTACGAAACTATTACTCATTGCCCACATCTTACAGAAAACCCCATTCGATTTGCTTTTGTGGTCAAAGAGAAATGAGGAATTTTGTAGAGCATGTCAGGAATCTTTTCCCTCCAAGTTCTGTCTATTGTGTTCACACACAGGAGCATCCAAGTGCTAAACTTGGAAGAATCAGACTCATTACATGCTTTACAACAATCCACAATTCTCTGTGACCCCTCAACCAAATTGAATGGGGTTTTCTGCAAAATAGAGCTAAGATGTTATATTTTAAGACCTTGAAGTAGCATTTGGACAGTTTAATCATAGTGGGTGTAATCAATGCGAAAATCTGATTGTAACTTTTTGGGGGACATTTTTGGGACTGTATATATATATATATTTGGTTTAGTCTGTAGAATACGAACATTAGTGGATGACTTCAACATCTTCATAAAATTGTCACAAGGACATCTTTGCTTATGTAGACGGAAGACGAGTCCACAGCAATTGAATTTTCGTTCAAACTGCAAATGTTTTCATTTGTGATTTCATCCCGTGGGAAAACGGTAATTACCATGTCGACAAATTTGAGAAAATTGGATCGTGATCAGAAAAGGCCGATTTCCCAATACCAGTTGGAGGCCATATAATGTATGTGTAAATTGATAAAAAACACCTTTATTAATGAGTATTAACGCAAATTCCAGAGTGATATAATTAAATGTTTACTTTAGGTTTTTTACTTTTTGTTTTTCTCAATGGGCACTAGAGAAAAGGATAAAAATGCATCTACGAATTTTGCCCTGACTTGTTTTCATTCCATGCGATAACAGTATAATATTACAATATGCCAAGATAAAACAGTCATGTGTGCAAGTTTTGAAATATGCATTTCTATAAAGAGAGATTTTACATCCCCATTTCTGATAGATATATCATGCATATCAATAGAATATTCCATAAACTTTGAGACGTGTAGTGCAAAGCCGTCGCCCTTTTATTTTTACTGGCCTATTTTTGTCAGTAAATAGATGGTTTGGCAAATGAATGCAAATTGATGGGTGTGTCAGAAAACTAGGTTTCAGTAAAACCTATTAGAAAAGCCCTGGAAAAATGAGAGTTCTCTAGTGTCTAGGAAGAGTTGAAACTTATCCAAATCACTGGGATCGCTTTTATTCTTGACTCGATTCCTATGCAAACCAGTATAGGATTTCAGTGCGATTATTCAAGTAAGTTGAAAATTTCAGGTGGTAGGCGGAGTCACTGATGTCGTAATTATAGTTTCATTTGTTGAAAATCATCATTCGTCTCTGTCAACAGTGATTCATTACATAAACAGTTTTAAAGGTTTAGTCATGTGAGTTCGAGGATTGTTACGAAAGCAGAAAGTTATGGTCGTCCAGTCAGTGCCAGTGCGATAAATGGGAGGTTTTCTGATTCATTCATTGCGTTGATAGCTCGTCACAAATAAAGAGGACCTCAAAATGATTTTTAGACTTTGGCATTTGGATATCTATTAATTGGTTATACTGGGTACATAGTTTTAGAATTTATAGTGATTGGGATGAAGACTGAGAATAGTATCAAAGTTCGTAACAAATCACGATGAACAAGGATGATTACAGTACACAGCGGCTTCACATACATTGAAATAAGAATGCATGATTGGGCATTCAAAGAAGCAGAACAAAAGAAGAAAGCACGCATAAAGCTTACGAATGTGAACTTTTAAAGCAAGTGTAATTGCGATGGAATTACATTGCATACCTTTCTCGAATATGTAAACCTCCTATGTCATCACCCTTGTTCAATGTAATTTATTGTGTTTGTCTGCTCAAGGACCACAGTGAATTCCACAAATCTATACATGACACCATCGATTTATTTACTGCACGATGCAAAATTGAATAAATTGTTTGGTATTCTCATTTAAGTACTGCGTAGATACTCATATACATGAATAAATACTGTTAATATCTTGGTGGTCATTTCGAGATTCTCGCACCCAAAACAAAAGAAGAGCACCGCAGAAAATACAAAACAGAATGCGGGTACACACTAGGAGCTAATGTGGAAAAGATACAATAGCACACATACGTTCACATAGTACAAACACATAACAGATTCATTGAGTACATAAGCAGGGGAAGGGAAGTTACCCGAATAACAGTGCATGATAAAAACAAAAGAACATCGGGGATCCTACCATATTTTGCTATTTGTTTCCAGCTAAAGTAAACTACAAGTTGATACATAAGGTATAGCCTCCTAAACGCTACATGTGTTTTCATCGATGTTCGTCAAGAATGCTGACGTACATTCTTACCCCTACGAGACAAAAACATTCATTTCTTCTCTCTCCCGTGTATACGAACTGTAGCTTCCCTAAAAACAATAAACTCCACAAGAGCCATTTTGAAGGAGATAACATGGAGAGAAAAATAATCCAATCATCATCTCGTAATCAATTTAAGCATAAATTCAGATTGATTCTTCTAAATTCATATATCTGGACCGATTTTCCTTATCTCGCCTGGCTTTCTATGGGAATGTTTTTTTATTTTCTTCATCGTACCGGGCTGGCGCCTCGCTCGGTCGATATCGCCGCTTTTGGTGGTTGAATGTAACGGACATTTATTTTTTCTAAATAATTATGTTATATTCTTCGACGTATGCATCTTCCCACTTCATAATTTGTCATTCTTTACCACTGCAAATATCATGTCAGAATTCGCCTTCGCAACTTCTTGGAATCTACGCCCTACAAGCAATACTTCTACGTAGATTCCTCATATTTCACACACGTATCAACTCTCTTATTTGTTGTATTGGACAACTCACATATTCATTGTCTTGTTATGTTTATGCTTTATACGTAAAACGTTGAATACAGAATAATAAAAAAAAACGCAAACAGACACAGAGAAAGAAAAGTGGAAGAAAAGAAAGTCCAGAGAGTAGGCGAGTGAAAGACTTAGTGGTCTTCGAAGTATACTTCTGTACAGGTATTAGGACTCTCTATAACAATGGAAGATGGATGTAGCAATTAAGCACAAAATGTATTATTGCTTCTTTACTTATAAGGATGACATGAATAATCACTATTCACGGATGTTCATCTCGGTGAATTAAAAAAAAAAAACATGCCTATCGGTACAAGTGACATTCTTCTGCTAAAGCACCAAGTGGAACTACGAACAGGCTTATTATAGGTAAGGTGGCTTGAAGTGCTATTAAAGATTCATGAAACCGACAAACAAGATGCTCTACTTGTGAGCCAGGGTCATTCTAAGGCCGGAGCCTTTGGATGAAGTGTGGCTCAGGCGCACGTCAACAATTTCACGGGGAATAGCAAAGTTACGTCGAAGGAAAAACAAGCAGTTCACTCATCACGTTTTACATAGGGTGTGTCCGTCAGATTAGAGCCATGTTCGTACCCAAAAAACGACAACAACAACAGCCCAAACAATAGGACTTAGGTACAAGAAAACTGGAATAAAGTAGTCAACCATTGGCAAATATATTTCGGAAGGTTTGGAACCTCTGATACGCAAAGATAATGATAGAATTTTGGTTGCAATACTGTACATCTATTATTTATTTTGGGGATATTTTTGGTATTGACAAAACGTAGATTTTGGTTGCAAATTACACTGTATACAATATTTTCATTGATTTTTGGCATGTATAGGAACGACAAAAAGTTACTGTAATCAATCAAGAGCAAGCTCCGTTTGCGTCTGCTATTCATGGTTGCAGTTTCACAGAAAGTTCTCTGTTATGTAAGATGAATAGCAATGTAGCACAAAGGGTAAATTTGCAGAGCTATTTCAGAAGTCGTGACGTCGATGTGCAAACCAAATGTTCTATTTTTGAATCACGGTTAAGTGTGGTGACGAAAGAGGTTTTGTACCAGCTTATAATGAATAAGGCATAGTACTCGGAACTCTCAGTGACGTCAGGTAAATTTAGCAAGTTAGTCGACACTCAGTTAAGGTGCGGTTAAAATATTCAGGAATCAAAACATTGGAAGCAGAATGCTCTGTTTCTTCGGAGGGGTCAAAATCATTAATTTAGGGGCAATGCCTCTTAGGTTATCCATAGGTCAACAAACTTCACTAGAGTATCTAATTTTCGTAAATTAAATCCAGCTTAACCGTCACCGGAATTAGATAATATGTGGCAAAATACCACCTAAAGGTAGAGTTAGAAACGCACTAATAGATGCGATGAGTAGGAAGATATAGAGGCTCAAAAGAGCTCTCATCCTTATAAGCAACTTTATGAGCACCTATAGCTTGCATAATAAGAACTAGATTGACGGAATTAAGTATATGCGTTTGCTTATGAGTGAGCTTTTAGCCAATCTTGTTAGAAATTATTTACTTGAAATATTCAGAGTTTATACGTTCCGACTAAGATGTTATTCAGGATAAAAACCGAAAATTGTTTATCGATAGAATTGGTAACTAAGTATGAAGGGTCCCATTTTACATTGTGGTAATGTAACAGTTCAACAGTTGTTTTGTGACTCATGTATTTTAACCTGCTATTCGTTTTTGAATGAAACAGTGGACCTGGTTTTTGTATACGTTAATTCTACTCACATTGCCTTGAATTTGAATAAAGTCACGATTAAACAACAATTTTTTTCAACATTGATGTATTACACAGTGATATGCATTTTACATACTCAGCAACTGTTCTTCCGTCCAAGGGTGATCGATGGTTGTCCAGTCACTGCCAGTGTTTTCGTCTGAAGAATAATTCGTAATACATTGACTATGATTCTTGGTGTTATGAAGCTTTTCTTCTGCAACAGGTGGTAGGCTAGGGATGCAAATCTGTCGCGTACCCTCTTCACACCCGGCGTCACGTCGTTCCGGATGGCGATATGTGGTGCTGGGTATGCTGGGGTATTAAGGGTTGCGGTGGTGAAGTTTTGGTGAGGCTTGTAGGATCCTATCCTATATTCTCCCATCCTGCCCAATCGTCTGGTCCGACATCGGATTGCGGCTGGCCTCCAAAGCCACCAGCTAAAACGACTTGCCTTTTTAGCTCACCTGAGCCAAAGGCTCAAGTGAGCTATTGCGATCGCCCTTCGTCCGGCGTCCGTCGTGCGTCGTGCGTCGTGCGTCGTGCGTCGTCCGTCGTGCGTCGTCCGTCGTGCGTCGTGCGTAAACTTTTTACATTTTCATCTTCTTCTTGAAAACCCCATGACCGATTTTCATCAAACTTTGCAGGTAGCATCCCTAGGGGGTTAGGAACTCAATTTGTTAAAATGGGCACCATGCCCCACCCAGGGGGCCCCCAGGGGGGCCCAAACCCCCCAAAATTAAGGAATCTGTAAAAATCTTCTTCTCTAGAACCAGAAGTGATAGAGCGAAGTTAATACTATGAGTTAGTACATTGATGACTGTAGTTTCAAGTTTGTTCATGGCAGAATCAGGGGTGCCCCCCTTGGGACCCAGGGGAGGGGGGTGGGGAAGGGTTCTAATGGGGCCTAAATTGTACATTTTCATCTTCTTCTTGAGAACTCCATGACCCATTTTCACCAAACTTGGCAGGTAGCATCCCTAGGGGGTTAGGAACTCCATTTGTTAAAATGGGCACCATGACCCACCCAGGGGGCCCCCAGGGGGCCCAAACCCCCCAAAATTAAGGAATCCGCAAAAACCTTCTTCTCTAGAACCAGAAGTGATAGAGCTAGGTTAATACTATGAGTTAGCACATTGATGACTGTAGTTTCAAGTTTGTTCATGGCAGAATCAGGGGTGCCCCCCTTGGGACCCAGGGGGGGGGGTGGGGGTGAGGAGGGGTCCTAATGGGGCCTAAATTGTACATTTTTATCTTCTTCTTGAGAACCCCATGACCCATTTTCACCAAACTTGGCAGGTAGCATTCCTAGGGCGTTAGGATCTCAATTTGTTAAAATGGGCACCATGCCCCGCCCAGGGGCCCCCAGGGGGCCCAAACCCCCCAAATGAAGGAATCTTTAAAAATCTTCTATAGAATCAGAAGTTATAGAGCTGAGATAATACTATGAGTGAGTACATTAATGACTGTAGTTTCAAGTTTGTTCATAGGAGATCCAGGGGTGCCCCTCTTGGGGGTAGGGGGGAGGGGGGTGGTTGGAAGGGTCCAAATGGGGGCCTGAATTGTACATTTTCATCTTCTTCCTGAAAACCTCATGATGGATTTTTGTCAAACTTGGCAGGTAGCATCCCTAGGTGGTCAGGATCTCAATTTATCAAACTGGGCACCATGCCCCACCCAGAGGGCCCCAGGGGGCCCCAATTCCCCCAAATTAAGGAATCTTGAAAAAATTGGGCCCTTATTGTACATTTTCATCTTCCACTTGAGAATGCCTCGTCAAATTTTGGTAGAGCTGTGAATAATTTAGATTAGTGACTGCGTGAAAGGTGAACTTGCGATACTCAGGTGAGCGCTAGACCCGCGGGTCTCTTGTCTGTTAAGTCGATGGACATCCACGAGAAGGATAGAGTACATTGCTTCGTCGTTTGTTATGACATGCAGTAAAGGAAAGACAGAAAACCATACCCTTCAGATTTGTTCCTTGTTGGCTTAAGGGACGCCAGAGAATCTGATGAGAAGATTCAGCTTCCTCTCGTGAATTTCATATTACAGCAGCGTTTCAGTTGTCTCCATTTCATTTGATCAATATGCTTTGACTATGTTTGTCGTAGCCCCTGGTCGTAGCAGGAAATTCAGTTTTCAGCGTCGTCGATCCTGATCGAAGTATCGCCGATGCTGGCTTCGAGATGACCGGTCATTGTTTTCAATACACGAGTTCGCTTTTGAAAGAGGTTTATTCACCAACACCGATGTCAAGCTTTTGGCTGAGCTGACCAGTGCTGGACTCGAAGGCCTCCATCATTCCGACATTTACACGTTCAAGATCAGCGGCAGTGGGCGCTTGTGATATTATGACTATATGCTGGTATCGGACTGTACCGATATGTCACTTTGGAATGTACTTTTCCTGAGAGTTTGGGTATTTTTTGATGGTTTATTTGGCGTTTTGGTTCTGGTGCTCCCTGAAGTCCTCTTCGTATATATTAGTAAGTTGAAGTTGGGAAATAAATCGGGAATAATTGGTAATATTTAAAGTACGAAGAAAAGTAGCGAAACTCACCAAAGATATATACAATTAAGTCGCCAAGAGGCACATTCCTATCCGCGTCACCAATGATGCCCATGCAGAGACCATGTTAGAACGATCTTGTTTGAATAGACTCATAACAGTATCGGGAACATTTCAACAACGGACTTGACTTCCAACTATTAAGTCTTGCCCAAAAGTTCCGCCGGTAATATCAACAGTTCCAGACACACACCACATAAAAGGCTGCACCTAATTTTCGTCAGATGTTTGTCCCCTTTATAATTCATCCATCCTCAAGCTCCCCATGACGAAAAGTTAAAGTTAGTAGCGTTGTACATCGAGGCCAATCGACTAAAATAAAAGCCAGACACTTATTAATGATAGAGGTGGACAGAGTGTGAAGTATAAGGATTTTTTTTGTGTGTGTGTGTTCAAAGTAATGTACTGGGCCATCCAACTTGGAGTGATAATGTATACCCTGCCCAGTCCGACATTGTGTTCTCTTCATCTGGACATGAAACCCGAAGGTACGTGGGAAGTGAGAGTGATATGGACGCTGCATGATACCCCTCTCGATAAATGAATAGACAGTATACAGTTGGTATATAGGTAAATTTGTTGTCAAGACACTCTTCAGTGGACTTCTTGCTACAACAATGTGAAGGTAATTTTTCAAAATACTACTTTTCGCAGATCTTTAACAGATATTTCACCTCCAAAACCATGCTTCCATCCTAGAGATTAAAGCTGTACAAGCATTATATCTCTTCCGAAGGCCGAACGGTCGGAATATCTAACAAAATTTTGCCTTTTGATCAGTCTTCTGTCACTCCGAAACGAATTTCTAACATCATCCCTCATATCAAGTATGTGCATGACTCTGAAACATTGTTACTTTGTACACTGTGAACTCAACGCCATTTTCATCGTTTCGGCGTAAAGTGAAAGAAAAATGGTGCCGCGGCGCCGGTTCCCAGAGCAATCGACTATAGGCAAGTAAGTAGATAATGAACAGTGAACGCTTGACCGAAGCTATTCGCAGTCAAAGAAGATGCGAGTCAAGAATTCGCTAAATTGATGGATCAGATTGAAATGCAAGACAGCAGAGTAATGAACCTGAGGCCCCGTTTTATCTAAGGATATAGCCGATTATAAATTTCCTTACCACACAGGCTGCCATAGACTTACAATAGAAATCTGCTGTATAATCAATCATAACCCCTCATAAAATAGGGCCCAGGAATCGGTCCAACAGTCCCAGAAAAAGAAGAAGTTGTTATATTTGTTGTTGTTTTTTTATAGAAAGAAAGAAGAGAGAGAAAAATGGGGCCCTATACAAATAATTTGCCCCAGACAGCACTTAGCATAAAATAAACATTATAAATCTTAGAGAGATATAAACAGGATTATTAAGTATATGTATATAAATATACCATATTATATTTATGTGCACTCTGTAATGAATTTTGTAGATTTGTGTTACGAAAATTATTATGTTAACTTTTCACTCTGTTGATGTAGTGCAACAAATTTTGATGGTTTTGTTTGATTTTATCTAAATCATTAAACTTATCATGTTAACATTATTCATGTACATTGATTCACGGCCCCATTGAAAAACAGCTTTTGTTGATTAGGCATTTTTATCCGTGGTGAAATGAAATAAAAAATTAAATGGAATGAAATAAATGAAATGAAACCCTCCGGTTTAGGGATGGGAAGATCAAGGCGTTGCATCTCCTGAGCGGTTGGGAGAAACAACACTAACCTTCGGCCCGTCAACTGGATTGTTCTTTGCGTGATCGTGCGGCTTCATTGTGCACATGAAGCATAGATATATACAGTACCCATCCCATGATTTAGGTGCAAGAAATTATGTCGTTTGCACTTGGTAACTCTTTGACGGCGCCAGCGTCGTGTATAGAAGAAATCGATATGTGGGGGAAAGGATGTTAGATGAGCCTCTATGGTTACTTAAGCGGCCTCTTCCCGAGCGATTCTGGAAAGGTATATGCAAAATGTATTCTGCCATGTAGGCCTACTGTCAGCTAAAAGGGTGGCAACTATTCACTCTGACTGTGATTGAAAACCCAAGTATTTTTAATTTAGAAAAACAGCCACAATTTGCCTTGTGCTTTTCCAGCTGATTTCTGGAGGATTTTGGTACTGCATTTCTTTCACTATTCAACATTTACTTTCAAAGTTTCTTTTGTGTGTGTCTTTCATGTTGAAGTTAAGCTATACTGTAGTGCTCTCTATTAAAGACGTTGCTCTATTGCGATCTTTTAATCCTTCTCTCAAGCTCTAGGCCAGCTTTCCCTTGGTCTGTGTAATGGTTTTAATGACGAGTAGGATATCTCGTAACTGTAACGTAAACAAATATACGCACAGGCATTCGCTGTGTATGTATATATAGGCCTATTATTGTTCACATAGAAATACATATTAGACACATATAACAGATTAGCCAAAAAGAACATAACGGTACACTATTAACATCATGGTTCATGTAAAATGAGATTAATTCACAGAATTGTAACGCATTATAATGTGTGTGATAAGGTCAAATCATGGGTAATTGTAAATGACTGTATGGGGGTAAACGAAGAAGAACAAATTGGAAGGTACGGAGCAGTTTGTGGTCTCCTGTAAAAGTTCGGATACATCGTCTATGGGAGGTGTACATCAGGTGTGTAAAAAAAATCTAGATTTTTGGAGCTCATGGTGAGCCCTGAAGGGTTTCTGGTACATACGCTTGCGGGTGGGGTGTATTCTTTGACATAGAGGCCTTCAGCTGTTAGAATGGAGCGTTCCGAGTTTATCAGTCCAGAAGGAATCAAGGCTAAAATGTTTGTGCAGATCGATTTTGATCCCAGGCAATTGAGAAGTCGTTGATTATGTGGTCTGGGGCAGTGAAGTGTATCGTATGGGAGTGTTCTCTACTTTGATATATTTCATATATACATATATATATATATATATATATATATATATATATAGCACTTTGTTGGCTAGTTTGTTTGTTCTGTTATAGTTATGCTTTTCTAGAATTCATTTTTCTGAGCAGGAGACCACTTGATTAGCCTAGTTTGGAGCTCTCATGTACAAGGTCACCCGAATAAGCCATTGTTTCTGCTTTTGCGCAATATGCTGTCTTTCGACATGGTTTGGTTAAGTTCAATGAACACTTGTAATTATCTCCTTTTCCAAATTCTGGCGAAGTCATTTGTCTGAAATCGTTTTATTTCAATCTTTCTCAAACTTTATCGGATTATCCAATGATCATATTATGATCTTACCAGTTTTGAGTCTGCGTTCCTCATTTCTGGTGCCATTTCAAATATAGGGGTATATAGGATGATTTATTGGAATATGATGTAGGTTGTCTTCTTGCATCTGTGACATTGTAAAGCACTTTGGAATGTAAGACAAGCTGTAATAAGAAGATGATCAGAAGTATATTGAGGCTGCCGGAAACATTTAAGTGATCTCGCATTACAGATCGTCAAATGCATTGCCGCAGCCACAATATTATTACGTTTTTCTTATGAATAACGTTAAGATTGCTAAAGTAAATTAATTATCTTTGCGAAACAAAAACGTGGCAAACGGATGTCACCGATTTAAAATTTCAAAAGACTCGACGGGAGAAAATATTGAGAAGTATCGTCGTCTATATATCGAAACATTAGGCGCATCATCTGTGATGAGAATTAACGTCTGCATTACCACTTATCATTGCTATATGACAATGCCCTGATACGTTTAAGGTTAGGATTACAGTCTCTCCAAGTCATTACCTTAATTACTCTTTTTCCCTTCCCTTTTCACGCTGCACAATTATCATATCTCTTCTTACTTAGGTCGCTGTGTCTCTGATATTTTTCTTGTCTGTTCCGTTTTCTTGTTATTTTAATTTTGTCTCATTTTATCTTGTCGTGTCTATCCTTGTTGTCGAGAGAGTCTTCTTTCGTATTAATGTTGTTTTTCTTTCTTTTGCTCTGTCTTTTTAGATAATAATTCCATTCCAAATTGTATCACTTTCACAGAAAAGAGGAAAACATTCCCTGCAGAACAGTAAAAAATGATGAAAATCGGATAAGAAATAAGGAAGTTATGACATTTTTAAATTTCAAAACTTTTCGCATGACACTTCTTGACCAGTCGTTATGAATATTCAAATCAGCAAGTTCATGATGTCATGCTCTCTCAAATTCTCATTCATTTCATATGAAAAAATGACAGACATCTCATATTTTAGCTGTATGGACAGCTGTATGAATTAAAAAAAATTTAAGCAGAACTAATGTTAACTCTGATATATTTTGGTATGGGCGTTATGCTTTTACCTGTATTAGCTAAGAACAACAATTTTTCCGGGTCTCATATCTATCATGCATGAAAACTTGCGAGGGCGTGACATCATCAACTAGCTCATTTGAATATTCATAACAACTGGTCAAGAAATTGTTTTCTCCGAAATGTGAAATTTCAAAGTGTTATGTCTTCCTTATTTCTTACCCGATAATTGTCATTTTTGCAACGTTCTGTTTTGGATTTTTCTCTCTTTCTTGGAGGGGTTTATTTATTTTTTGGAGTGGATTTCTCTTTAAGGACTTCCGAACCTGTTTCTGTGTAGATTGTTTCCCTCAGAGGAACCAACATATTACAAGCATTGTCTTTCTAGTGTTTGGGTCCCTCACTTTTACGTATACGTTATATTTCATTAAAATTTCATTTCAATTGCATTTTCAGATTTCTCGAAGAAAAATACATCAAATTTAACAAAATACAATGATAAGTGATATCCAGGTAGGATGCACAATAAAATATTACAAACATATATAAAACATGGTGGTCAATTTATACAAGTTTGAATCTGCTAAAGTATGAATGCTATTACGAAACAGTATGGAACCTATTTGAGAGCAAGCTTTTAAAGAGTTAGGTCCAAGTCATTTTGAAACCGAGTTTCAAGATCAGGATAACAGCTGGTCAAGGAAGAACACGGATACAACATAGGACAAAAAATATAAAATACAGAAAGAAAGACAAATATACTTTGGGATGGTACAATACAGTGTGCATCCCTTTGTAATGTTCATTCTGGTTTTTGTTTGATGTTTGTAATGCTTATGATATGAATCTGGTCGAATGAATAATAATAATAATATAGCCAATACATATTGTTTACTTTGATGATTTGTTACACTGTATCATCATCATAATGATAATAATATTTCGCTATTATTCTGTGTTTTATTTATCAATCATTTATTCATGCATATTTTCAAACAGGGGCTTTCCGTTCAGTTTTGCTGATATACAACAGACGTGCTTTTCAACGAGAGTCTGTTCATTTCACAATGTAGTGTTTATATATTCTTTGTTACAAAAGAGAACGAACTAAAAGTTATTATGTTTTGTCAATAATGAAAGTAAATCCGATGTGAATTAAAATGAATTGGCATAATGTAGCAAATGAAAAGATTGCATTCCAGTCATGACTCATGACCGTTTAATGAGTAAAATGTTCCAAACGTTTTTCCGGATTGGCAGCATTTTATCTTAGCAGTATTTGCCTTGGAAATACGAGAACATGGTGTACAGGTAATTGTCTTTAAAGCATGCCGGGGGAGGGGAGGGGGGGGGGGGGGGGGGGCAGGTACGTTTATTACGGAAATGGCAGCATTCAGTCGTAATGTATAGAAGTGGTAGAAATGTTCCTCCATGAAAACAATTCGGGCTGAGCGCAGATTGTTTGCGAGAAAGTGATTATGACGTAGTTAGAAAATATTGATCGAGGAAGCGTATTTCCATAACATAAGATCTCAATCTACCTCCAAAGTTCTTCTATCATTTGGTACTCTACTGTTTTGAGTTATTTGCGTTATCTCCGACTGAAATTGATATGACGTATTGACTGTGTATGATAGGAGAGGAAAGGGGGAAATGTTCTTCACCGCAGTTTCTGTTTATTTGTTTTTCCCTGTTGTATGTCAATGATCTATGTTGATACAGTCAGACCCATTCAAGTTGTGAACACCACACGACGGCGATACCCATTATGTGAGGATTTTTTTTTCAGACACACAGACACACAGACACACACACAATAAACCCCGAAGATGATTATTCTGAAAGTGTAATAAAACACTGTAATTATGCAGCGTACAAAATTATCATTTACGATATAGGTTTTCCCGGCCAATTTCGCACTTTTGTCAGTCCATTTGATGAATGGTTCATTCATTTTAGCGAAAATCCTCGTAACTGCACATTCTGTCATTCAAAATTGCAACTTGTTCGTTCAATTTAGCATTTCGGTCAATGAAATTCGCACATGTGCCTTTCGAATTCGTAAAACGGGATTCAAATTGGCTCGTGCCCTTCAGTCATTCAAATTCGCCAGCACTGGCGGAAAATGGTATTTTATTCATTCAATTTCGCGTATGGGCAGTCAAATTCCAAACATGGTCATTCAAATTGGCGTAATGTTATGTATATTTTAAAAAGTTGAGAACCGTGATTTATACGTATTTAAATGTGAATTTTTGTTCCATCCACACGCTGTTAAGTATATAGTAAAGGTATATCTTTGACCCTAAATAACTCAAGTTTGTTGTTCTGTAACCATCCTCTTCTTTCATACATGTTATCAGAACTAAACATGCACCGGTACCATAGATTCACTTCACTTTCTTATGTCCAGTCATGGCAGCACAAGTAATAGATACAGGCGTATCTCTCAAAAAGACAGGGAAAGAATCATAGAAGCATTTGAGGGTAATAACCTTGACAAATTGATGGCTAGAGCTGATTCAAGAACTTTATTCCTAATGATGATTAACGCAATAGCACCCACCAAATGAAAATAATGAAACATGCCGATGAAAGAAATAATCACGATGTAAATTGAAACCTCCTCCCAATTAATGTCAAAACAAACTTAAGATTAATGTATCTGTGAATGAAATAATGCTATCGAACATTTCAACACATACACATATTTTGAAAGTACTGTTGCAAAGATGGTATCAGAATAAAGAATTAATACGAAAGTATGAAATGTTATGATGCTTGCAAACAATACCTATGATGAATGAAAATAAAAAAAAGAATGAAAGCATAAACGTGTCTGCTAAATTGACTCCAGTAAATGCAAAATTGGATGCCCGAGAATGAATTCGAATGAACAAGCGCAGCGTATACGTGATCACGTGACTATATCATGCTAAATTGAATGAACGATTTGCGAAATAGTGCTTGTCTTACGAATTTCAACTGAAAAAATGCTGATTCGAATGATGTTAAAGGCAATTTCAATGCTCCAAAATGAATTTGAATGAAAAGATTATAAAATTGAAATACCGAACATGCCATCTAGGATAAATTGTGCTAAATTGAATGCAGCAATAAGGGATTGGACTGAAAAAAAGTGCAAAATTGGCCGGGAAAACCAAGGAGTGTGTTTGAAGCTCCTTGGGAAAACCTACACTCGTAAAAGATTTACAATGAACTGATCAAATCAGACGTGCAGACAATAGCCAGAATGCAGTCGTTATGGGTGTGAGAGTTTGTCTTGTTCTGTGTTCTCTTGTTTTGTTTTGTATCGTTTTGTGTTTGGTAGGTCTCCCTGCCTCCTGGAAGAAGAATGTGTTAGTGTCAGTGTCCTCTTTTCATTCGTTTGCAGATTAGATTTACTTTATCGCATCTTAGATTCTTTACTTCTCAGACACATTACCGCTACTGAAATCGAAACTCTGCAGACGCCAACTTCGTGATGAAGTCTTGTAGCTGGAGGGAATTTTATTGGCGGCTAGAGAACTTTCCGTAGTATACGGAAAGCAGTCAGTGCCTTCGCGACCGCCGTAGCATACGGGAAGCAGTCAGTGCCTTCGCGACCGCCAATTAAAACAATTAAGATAGTTATCGCTCGTGACAAGTTCGTTGAGCAAGCCCCCCCCCCCCCCCCCCCCCCCCCCCGAGGCAGATAGGCGTGTCAACCGAGGAGAGAGACCACGCCGCGCCGGCTTCGCATTGGCGTAAGACTCGTAGGGCAGTTGGAGGTGCCTGACCGCAAGAGAGGCATGTTTTTAATCAGGGAGCGGCGATGAGAGGGAGAGAGGAACAGAAAGACAAACAGACAGACTGACTGACAGACAAACAGACAGACAGAGAGGAAGGGTGTAGTGTGAAGTGTATAGTAAAATGTTAATTTGTATGCAATTTGATTTGATGTATTTATTCTCTGTATGGCATCATTTACAATTCCTTTTTTTAGCAATATATAATCAAACATAATCATAATATATACACCACACTACACACTATAGCTAGTTTCTGCAATTTCAACATATCTCATTACACAAACTTCTTTGACATAAATACAGTACATGTGGTATTACTTTCCATACAGAACGGTTGCCAATAATAAGCTATAAGCTTGACCCTTTGGCAACCGATGATACAATACTTAATGCAATGAGAGAAGGGGGGGGGGGAGTCCAACATGATGCTCGTAGAAAAGAGGGATAGATAAGACGATAGAGACAGAAAGAGTAAGAAAGAGACATGTAGGACCTACATGTGTATGTAGTGTACATGTATATGCATGCCATCATTAGCCTCCGCTTGACACCTGTTAGTTTCCGTACGATGAACAATAAATTCATGAAACGATGTAGGATCTTTGAATTCAAGAGATGGTCAAGAAGTTGTTCTGAATCCAGATTCGTGTATTAGGGTCAAGAGAGCTAGCCAGGTATAAACTGACTGCAGAAATGGCTTTATTGATACATGTAAATGAAGCACAACACTTGACAAAAAAAAAGTGTAATATGGTATAAACATAAGTGACAAAAACAACCATTGCTCAGGGTAGAAATGATATGTTAAGTACTCAACATGACCTTCGTAAACTCGTCGACCCCATCCCAGGTCCTTTGGAAATAAACTTGTCAAAGGTAATTTGATTTCCATCTCATCTTATTTTGTGTCATGTATTTTTTTGACATGAGAAGTAATCTTATATTACATGTATTATAATCATCTTATGTAGTTGAGCAACGATGGATTTTCAAAATGTGCTACCAAAATACTCAACAATGATTACTGCAGGGCCTAATTATTGTGGAAACATTCATGATTGCACATTCAGTTATGAAATGCAATGACCTTTAGACGAATTGGCCGGTCATATCACACATTGTAAGAGTGTCAGGAATTTCAAACCACATTACGTTAAATATCTTGGGGTATATATGGCTCCCTTTTACATAATGATCATGATAACGTTCTTTTTATATTTTTGAATGACTTCAATTCTATTATTTACACACGACTCGCCTTGGTTTTTATATTGCCATGTATAACTACAACTGGATGTCCTTGGTTTGACACTTTGTGTATTTTGAATTAACTGTCAATTTGTTGTCATGTCATGTACAAGAATAACAGTATTTTTACTTTTGACTGGGTTACCCTGTATGGGTACGGAGCCCTAAATAAATGAATAACATAATTATTTAGAACAGAATTCAATTTTAAAAATTGTTTTCATTTCATACCACATATGGATTTACTGCTTCCATCTCAGTTACTGGGTTGTTGTTGTTTTTTATTGAACTTGGGCAATCCTTGATTTTCGATTACATTCAAGTGAATGGATACAGAATGTGTCATTATGATATAGTAACTAGCACCGCCTTGAAATGAAAAGGTGAAAGTTTTGAACTACAAAATGAGTTCACTCAAAACATTTTCAATACATACAGACATGACTGATGCAAAATTTAGTATCGCCATCTTTTCAGAATGATCCCTGTACGCAAGAATTATTATAATGTTCCTGCAAGGTCCCTAAACTTCCCTCAACATATGCATCGTGGTATGCATGAGGAGTACTCCTATCCTACTCAGCGATGCTTTCGACATTGCGATATTAGTGCCTTGCGGGTTTTTTTCAGTGAAATCATTTTCCTCATAGACCACCAATAATCATGATATCCTGTCCTTCCACATTATGCAGGAGCCGGCGAGTCGGGCAAAAGTACAGTCGCAAAGCAGCTAAGGTGAGCTCACGAGTGAGTAGTATATCTGGTGCATGTATGGTTGTGTGGACAAACGTGGCCGGCAAAATGTCAACGTGTTGATTTCAGATGTCGTTTTTCTGTCTTACATAGTCATCGTTTTCATTGATTTATATTACACATATCATTAGATGCGCTTATTGGCAGTAATGGTAATAGAATTAGTAAAGTTATGATAGAAGAATGCATTAAATGCCAATTAGTTTTTATTCAAAATTCTAATTTTCGGGGGCCTCCCCCTTTGTCTGAAATGAAAGATTGATTATTCATGATGTTGAACATCAGGGATGTCTTTCATCCCTGACGAAGCGGGAGGCCCCCGAAAATTCGGATTTTTAATAAAAACCAATTTTCATTTAATGCATTCTTCTATCTTAACCTTACTATATACAAATAAGTAAATATGGCATATATATATATATATATATATATATATATA
This sequence comes from Diadema antillarum, assembly GCF_040938485.1. NCBI lineage: Eukaryota > Metazoa > Echinodermata > Echinoidea > Diadematoida > Diadematidae > Diadema > Diadema antillarum. The sequence continues at coordinate 2,206,337 of NW_027270924.1, forward strand.
ATATATACATATAGAATAGGACAGAACTCAAGCTCATGCTGTCAATACCAACAGTTTATTTCTTAACACACAAACCAAAAGATATTTTGAGGGATTATTTTTGATATTATTGTACCAACATGTGGACTACAATTTACCCTGTATGATATATATATATATATATATATACATATATATATTTATATATATATATAATTTCACCTGCCGTTTCTGCTAAAACTCATTGAAAGTGTTGTGTGCATGTAGCACTACCCGTTTCACGTGGCTTCTTGTGTTAATTCCAATGTCATGATCAATGCTTCAGATTCTAAACGTTGCTTTTTCTATTGCGTTTGTGGCTGTTTTTAATGTGTGTGTGTATGTGTGTGTGTGTGTGTGTGTGTGTGTGTGTGTGTGATTCTGTTGCTGTTATTTTGCATTTTGTGACTGAAGGTGTAGTCTATCATATACATTTTTTTCCATTACATAATGATCAAAACATAGCTTCACTTTCATAAAGGAAGTCACTTTATATCCTGCATGGGACCGTATTCAATACATCACTTAGGCATGTTACTAATCTAAGTCCTTTGTCTTATGTCTGACTCAGGACAAATAGCCTGCGCACAATGGTATTCCTGATAATTACGGGAAACATGGTATTCCTGATGATTTGTTTTTACGAATTTTAAATCGGTTTTTTTTCAAGATTAATTTCCAGAATTTACATATTGCGTCATTAAAGAGTTACATGTGTTATAATAAAGAGTAAAATTCTGAAGAAAAAAAAACCACTACAATAAAATTAGCATGGGGCTGTATTCAATACCCCACATAGGCATGCACAAATCTAAGTCATTTTCTTATCTCCGACTCAGGACAAAGGGCTTGGTCATAATCTGGTACTCCTATTCATTTATTTCACGAATTTTAAATCTCTTTTTCCCAAATTCATTTCCACAATTTACATGTTACTTCATAAAAGAGTTACATGTATATAATAAAGAGCACAATTCCGAAACAAAAAATAAATTAGCGTGAGGCTGTATTCAATCCACAACGCAGGTATGCTACAAAATAAGTCATTTGTCTTTTCTCCGACTCAGGGCAAATGACTTGGGCACAGTGATATTCCACATTACACCTAGTTTACGAATTTTGAATCGCTTTTTTTTTCTTGAAGATTAATTTCTAGAATCTACATGTTGTTTTATGAAAGACATATATATTTTAAAGAACGAAGAGTACAATTCTGAAGAAAAAGAAGAAGATGAAATTAGCATGTCGCCGTACTCAATACACCACTTAGGCATGCTACAAATCTAAGTCATTTGTCTTATCTCTGACTTAGGCTGGTAGGACAAATGAGTTGGTCACAGTGGCATTCCAAATCATTTACTTTGCGAATGTTTATTTTATTTAGTCATTTGCACGATTTACACGTCGCTTCATGAAAGTGATACATGTGTAATAATTACGAGTACAACTCTGAAGAAAATGAAATTAACATTGAAACCTAGAATTTATTTAGAGTTTGCTTTTTTGTTCTCGTGAAATTCTAGGCGATTTTTTTTTTCTTCGGCTATGATACGCTCTGGGTTGGGTCTTTTCCCCCAAATGCGTCATAGAGGATAAATAAGAGTTTAGATTAGGAATGGGATCTTTGGTTTTACATGAAAATAGAAATTACTTTGCAAGATGAATGTAGGTGCATTTATGAAATATCGTTTTCAAACACACACACACACACACACACACACACACACACACATATATATATATATATATATATATATATTCATATTTATGATTATATTATATCATATTTATATTAACTTATAACATATTTCCTCATCTGTAAACATTGAGTGACAAACATCATTTTTGCTTTGAGCCAAACAAGGAAACACTTCCTACCAAATGTTGACACATGGGCACAGTTTAAAAAAAAAGAGTTTTAAGGTTTATGGACGAGATTCACAAAAGTTACAAGTTGAGGAGTCATTAAATCTATTTTACACAGATGATGTTGGGTAACGGTTATCTATAAGTGAACTTGAATTGAAAATCACGAATTCTATTTTCTATTGAATGATAATCTATATATCAAAAGAAAACGAGCTTTAAATAACAACGAATCTTGCAGATTAAAAGATAAATCATTTCCCCGTTTTACTTAATGGTTTCTCTTTACGAATGTGGTTTAATGGCTTTTTACAGAGTATGAGTAACAGAATTTTGACTTAGAAAAAGATTTAATATTTTTGCTCTGAATACTAGTTTTCAACTCGAGACACCCTTTCTTACACAAAATTTGTCTGAACTGCTTACCTTATACATTTCAGATTCAACTTTCAGATTCAACTTTATTTTCACCTCCATCGGAATGAACAAAGAAATTATGTACATTGCATATGCACGGGATATTTGTGATACAGAACAAAATTTGAAAAGGTACATAAAAAAATTATAAAAATGAGAAGTAGATGCGATTGCATCTTTGTTAAATACATAAAGCGTATAATACAAGTCAACTAAGGATGAGGATAGAAGTGGAGGGTCCCACTAAGAAGCAAAGCTTGTACGATATGGGACCCTCAGAAAATACACAAAACATCAATATAAAACACAATAAACGAACCGATGTCAACTGACTTCAAGATGATTGGGAAGAGCAAAAGAGAGGAAAGGAAGGAAAAAAAAGAGGAAAAAAAGAGAAAAAAGGGAGAAAAAAGGAGGGAACTACAGCATGTGCCATTTAACATTTAAGCACACCTTAAGTAATGCTTAAATTCTAAAAATAACTACAACATATAGCGGATGTGATCCGTCATTTTTAAGATAATCAAAGAAGATACAATTATTTTTGACCACCAAATTTAATTGTGGTTTACTCTCCAATACCTGATTATTATAATGGTGAATTAATGGCAAAATGTAATTTCGACAGGGAGGGCATTTTGTATATCACAGACGTCGTTTATGACAAAATATCATCGAGGGCACAATGGGATAACCCGATTTCACCGAAATTCTGCCCAGGTTTGCGTATTAGATGTTTTGCCGGGTTCTTCCGGTGGACAGATGGAAATACCCTCAGTGCCTCCCCGTCCTCCTCCTCACGAGCCATCGGATAGGTATCAGATGCCATTTTCAGACATCTACAAAATAATAAAAAAAAATGTTCATCTTATTGGCGAAGAAAGAAAGAGAATTTTTCAGATGAAAGAGACGTAAATGACGGCGACCAATTGAGAATTCAATCTCCAGCTGGAAACGAGGAATGATTTGATAATTGGAAACTATTCTACACCTAAACATTCGAGTGATGATGATTTTCGCATTCCGATCGAAAGTCGGCTTAATTGTGGTCGAGAATTTTGAAGAGAATTATTCTGGGAGATCGTGGCCATCCCTCGAAGAGATGGCTTGTCATCCTATTTATCAGACGACAAATCGTCCCGTATAGGCTCATAAGAAAACCACCCTGTTCGATGGAAAAAGGTAGTTCCATTCTATACATGGTGAGCTCCGATTGTAAATTCCCGCAAAGGTTACTTGCAAAGTCATTGCAAGCGGTGCCTTCAGAATTTCTCCACAACATTGCAAAGTAGCTGCACATTCCAATGTGTGACGCTAACTTACCTGTGGATGGCGAGCGACCACTCACGATGTTGACCATGGGTGTGTCGGAAACACATGCACGCTACCTATTTTACGATAGTTATTATACTAGGTGTTACAAAAAACATTTCCCACTTTTGATCCTTAATAGTTCCAAAAACTATATATATATAATATATATATATATACATATATATATATATATATATATATATATATATATACCCTGCTGGAAAGAACACAGTGTCCCACAGTGTGAGAACCACAGTGTAAACACAGTGTAAAATCTTTTCACACTGTTAAATTCGAGCGTTTCACATATTCGACTGTATGAACACACTGTGGACACACTGTGGGACACTGTGTTCTTTCCAGTAGGGTATATATCAGATGATACTGAAATTGATGTGAGCAATAGCTGAATAGTGTACAATTTTGTTGGAGGTAATTTAAAAATGATTGCATAAAAGGGTTTCATCAAATTCAAGATTTATTTTGAAGTTAGGTTTCAGATTTCGCTCTGTTTGCAACCCTCTGTAAAAAAGAAATATATATATATATATATATATATATATATATATATATATATATTACACAGGGGTCAATTGGTGTGTATGGGAGTGTGTGGTCAACACCCAGACAATGGTCCTGAACAATGGCCATGTGGATTGTAATGCTCTGTTATTTAGTCATGAGGAATTCCACTATCACAGCTAGTCTTTATTCATTCTGAAATGTGGTGTATGCAAGCACATGGAAACATGTGCTTGCCTATTTCATGTGCATGCATTTTATCCTTTTCCCTTTAATTCAGACTAGCAGTGCCCATCGCAGGGCAATTAATCATTAATAATTTACAAAGTATTCATGTGCCTTGGAGAAGAGCTCTGAACAGGTGGTATCCATGGCCATTGTTCAGGGCCATCGTGACTTCACACTCACATACACATCATTTGTTCCTGTGTAAAGTTCAAGTTTTGTATAGAGGGTTAATATTTGACCAAAATCTGGAACCTAACTTTGAAATTAATCATGGATTTCAAGAAACTGATATAGGTTTTGATATTCAAATCACCTCCAACTGAATTGTACACTATTCAGCAATTACTCATATCAATGACAGTTTTATCTGATATATAGTTTTCGAACTATCAAGGATCAAAAATGGGATTTTTTGTTGTTACACCTAGTACGTCTGTTTGTCTTTAATACTCTAGTAGTAACCTACTACTAGTATAATGATTTAAGCGCATATCAATTATGGACATGTTTACAAACATTATCACGGTTATTCGCACAATGCATGTCAACCATAGCTAACGACATGCCGACGTGTATGAAGCAAACATTTGCTCTTGCATCGCGTATTGGCGATGCCACTGGAACGCACTATAAAAATTTGGACTGAATCATCCAAGATCAGTCCAATATTGAATTCTAATGACGTGTGATTTCTAAATGTGCCAAGACAGTCATAATAAAAGTGCATCTAAACACTCCAAGTGATGCATGGCATCTAATATCTATCTGCAATAAAATAGACCGTAAAAATCTGTTTCGTTATATAATATCTCATTTGGTGAATCCTTGATTCTTATTGGTGGAACTTTAATGACCGTGACCGATGTGATCGCAGTGCAAATGTGTTTGGGTAATCAACTCCTTTTCTCGGCAGAAACAGGTTATGTAAACAGCTTTCAAGGAATTTTTACGAGTTGATAAACGCAAAGCTGTTTTGAAAGCCCTTTAGGAAAGCCTTTACGAAAGGGTGCGTTTATCAACTCTCCTTTCTCGGCAGAAACAGGTTATCCAAACAGCTTTCAAGGAATCTTTACGAGTTGATAAACGCAAAGCTGTTTTGAAAGCCCTTTAGGAAAGCCTTTTCGAAAGCCCCAAATTTGTGGCTATACAAACAGGTTTCCTACAAAACAGGTTTTCAGAAACCTGTTTGTAAAAGCCTTTTGGAAGTTGATAAACGCAAAGCTGTTTTGAAACCGCTTTGTAGTATTGTACTTCAGTTACGAACAATGCACGCCTTATGACCTCTTCTCCTCGGGTCGAATTGCGCAATGCAGCTGGGCAGTGACAGGCCAGTTAAAAAAATCGTGTTCGCGAAGAGAGTTGATAAACGCAACTATTTTGAAAGCCGTTTCTAAAGGGCTTTGGAAAGGGCTATCGAAAGCCGTTTAAACAGGGGAAAGTTGATAAACGCAGCCTTTGACAGCGCCTGATGTGTGAACTAGCTAGCGCCATCGCGACCGCACCAAGTAGGATTTCATTTAGTTCTATTCTGTATTATAAAACAGATAATGACTGATTTTGTTTGGGGCAGCGTTGAAATTATTGCCCCTCGGGATCTCAACTCCATGCTATTTGACCCTTAGTGCAAGCTCGTAGCATGGAGTTGAAATCCCTCCGGTGCTCCATATGATATCGGCAACGCCCCAAAAGGCAGTCCATTTCTGTATACTATATATTCACTACACAGCGTCAGCAGTAACATTGCCTGAAAGTTGTGCCTTATGCTAACCACTGGCACTGCGGATGGAACAAAATAGAAAAAGAACGGAAAAGTAACGTACTCCAATATCTATATCTTAAAGAAAGGATCGGGCACACTTGTTATCTCCCATGCTTCTTTTCTCTTTGTCGTTGAAGAGTATGTTTTTATTGTAATTACGAGGTTATGTTATTTTTTTATGTCTAATAGCGTTCATTTTCATGCCATCGGGTTTGCACCATTTATCTTCGTGGCGATAGCCCTCCATGCCATCTCTGAGCCGAACAGCGATATCAAAATTTAATTGTGATTCTTGCACTCTTTTGTATTATAGGATGAGAGCCATCTTCTTCATGGCTAAGAAATTTATTTCTCGTCTCTTTGGCTCTTGAGATGCCTTTCTTGCTGGTTTCCAACATGTTTACGAATACTGTCTATGCGGAATATGATCGTTTTTACCTGCGGTGTGATTGTCTCTGTGACACTCAAATTGCCATAATGAAGAATTCATAGCGGCTGTCGACTCTGCGCGAGACGCGGCTAGTCTTTCCTGACATCATAGAACGTCAGGAATCATGTCTGTTTTAGTCGTCGTCTGGCAAAGAAAAGTCGCTCGATCATTTTGTGATAAAAGATAAAATGTTCTTATGGAATATAATTGTAATGAATCATAACACTCAAACTTAAGTAACCTGACTTTAAAGTTCATTGAATACGGCCCCTCAGGTATCACGGCGCAGATATCAAAAAGTTTAAAGGAACTATACAGTGCAAATGTGTAATGACTTGTATTGCTTTATAATATCCTGATCATCACTTAGTTAGCCAAAAGAACATCTAGATATGTCCTATATATTTTATGATTTTTATGATTTTTTATGATATGAAAGTAGTAGAAGAATAATTATCATGAAATGTATAGCGCGCATTTCGATATTCGTTTTGCCTCATAATTCGTTTATAGGATATCATGAATCAACATACATTTGCATTGCATAGTTCCTTTAAGCTTGCCACAGTTGGTCATACTTGCACGCAAGGAATGCATGATGATACATTTGATACAAAGTCATAAGAAGGTATAGGCCTAGAATCGATGACTCGCGTGGAGGAGGACATTTTAGCCTTTTTGTTGCAATGTCACCAACAAAAAGGCCACAGACTATGCACACCGCATGTATACACTGATATCTGCGCGCATCATGTTTATGTGCAGTGAGGGTCCTAATTCTATTACGTATTGCTTTCCCGTATCGCATTCCCGCAGCCGTCGCACAATTATCAGACGCTCAGGTTTTATTATTGTGTAGAATACAAACAAACAAACAAACAAACAAACAAACAAACAAACAAACAAAAATCCATCGATTGCACGAAACATATCATTGTTCCATTTGTTCATATCGCTTGTTATTGTTTACTCTAAATGGTCCCCTAATACAAGTATATACACAGCAGCGGCATGGTGCAATATTCAAGACTATTGTTCAATTTTATATGAAAGCACTAAATTTGACTGATATTTAGACTGATATATTCTAAGTGATTGAGCCTATCGGATTTGCCGCCAGGAGTGCTACCGCATTTTCCATAATGACCGCTTCTTACTAGTCTAATGATATGATTTGTGTAAGATGTATGCATCAAAGTATAGTAATGTATTTTTGAAAAATTTTGAAAAATGACGGTTATGGCTTTCCTCGGCAAATCTTATGGGGGTTCAATATCCAGATTTGTTTAGAATAGTTTAATGTGATACATGTTTGTCAAATTTGATGCGTTTAGACAAAACTGAACGATCACTCTGCCGCCAGACAAATTGGAGTAAATCAACCATCAGGAGTATAAATGGGTACCTGGCAGGATGAGAAAGCTAATGTTGATTGATCAGCATGTGGTATCGTGCCTGTAAAATGGCGACTGGTTGGAATCCTCCCCAGGGAGAGGAGAGTGCACATGAGCACTGTCAGTGCTAGTTGGAAATAATGTATCCAGTGACCGGTTTAATTTCTGTAAAGCGCATTGGGAGATGCTAAACAAGCGTGAAATGCGCTATATGAAAACTAGTTATCATTGTTATTGTTGTTATTATCATTATTATTATCATTATTCTCATTATTATTATGATGATGATGATGATTATTATTATTATTATTGTTGTTGTTATTATCATTATTATCATTATCATTATTATTATTGTTATCATTAATATTATTATTATTATTATTATTATTATTATTATTATTATTGTTATTATTATTATTATTATTTTATTATTATTTCCTGACCATGGGAGAACATAGCAATGATTCGCTCTGACGTGATTGATATGTTTGGATTTTTTTTTCTAATTTCTGGCTGGTATTTGATGCTTTTCGCGAATAGGCGCCTATATATTACAAGTGTTACATATTTTGGCATTTGATTATTAACCGATGTATACAATACGTATATACAAGGGAGGCAAATATACATCAATAGCTAATCTTAAATCGATTGAAATGTACCTCTGAAAGATACCAAATGTTTAAAACAAGACTTTGTTTTCATGAACAAACCGAGAAAGAACTTCGGTATCGTGTTTGACCTGTAATTTCCGTGAACAGAGTATACATGTTTATTTCTTATTCAGTCGGGATGATTAAAAAAACCCGATTTTAGGACCACTTTCATCATACTCTCTTTTTGTCATGTGGGCACCACTTCTCCTCCACCTCCTCCTGTTTCCTCCTCCTTGTTCGTCTCTGTATAAGCTACTTCCAGCATGGTTCAATTTTCGTTGCATGATATCAGATAAGTAGATAATGTACAACGATGTCGATGAAATATGCTTGTCATTAAAGGGCGTATGACCCTTCATGCAAGATGTTTTTTTTTTTGTTCCTCAATTCTTGTGAATTTTTGCGTTCTCTTGAAAGTGATCTTCCTTGTTATATATATTTGTTATCTTAATCTACGTTAACACTCTCAGGCCTGACGCCTCAGGCTTAAGCAAGTTATGTTTGATCACCGTGGTGAATTGAAATGGCATTGAATACGTGAAATGCGAAATGATTCCGTTCACTTCTTGAATCATCTGGAGAACTCACGGTTATTGTATGCAAATAAGAGGTCCATGACAACCCCACATGAACTTTACTCCTGTCTTTCGTTTCATGTACCGCCTGCATTGCATTCTATATGCTTTCAAGCTGTGTAGATTTTTTTCAGATCATAAGATACCTGGTGATAATGATCGATCTGTAAATCGATATTCCACATGAAATTATCTTAATATAAGCAGGATTTTTTTCGTTTGATTTGTGGCTGTGTATACATGAGTTGAATGGCTGCATGAAATGAGTACAGTATACAGTATGGGTTTATCTGTAGACTTGCAGATGTGATGTGCATGTGTACGTGGGTGTATGTGTGTATGCGTGTGTGTGCGTGTGCGTGCTTACGTGTACGTTGATAACTATGGTTATCATTTAAAAGTAATATGTTTTGTGTAATAATTGGTATGAAATGTTAAGCGTTTTGATATGGTGCTGTTTATTTGTTGTATTAATGTAATTGGTATTTGTCATTGTTGAAATGTTCATACAATGTATGTTGTTTGATGTAATATTGATATGTTTTTCAATGTGACGCATTATAATTTAGCCTTCAGGCTACTACCTTGCTATGTTTGTTTCAATAAACCATTATCAAATCAAATCAAATCAAATACAGGCTGATTCATCAGCAAGGTTTCACGCCGGATGAGAGGCACATGTACCGCGCCATCGTCAACTCGAACGTGATCGAATCCGTCCATGCCATTCTCGATGCCATGGAGAAACTGGACATCGACTTCGCCCATAAAGAAAGGAAGGTGGGGTGGGGGACGTGACTTGGTACTTGATAGCAGAATATCGTTATGATAACCTGACAAGCCCGCCACCCGTTTGCCCTACTGCCATATATCTAGTCATTTCAACCAAGTTTTGGCTGAGATGGGGGTTCAACTTTTAACTTGTTCGAGGCGAGGTGATTAGAAACCACTTATATGAAATAACAAAGAGCACACAATTTATAACATGAATACGAAGATCCTGCGTGTGACAAACTATGTTCAAATCAAAGTTCATTAAGTTTAATGTTATACCTTTCTCCATCCCCAACAGCTAATAAATAGCACAAACGTACAAGGTGCAAAAAGTGGAAGATCGGTAAGCCTAATCCAGTTATCAAAAAGGGGGAACATGTACTTTGATTGTACTTTTTATGAGAAGTAAAGAAGTGCTGTTCAAATAATAGCTTTGATTTAAACGTTCGTCATGATTATGACGGTCGTGATTATTACTGTTGTCAGACCTATCACTTTTATATCATTATGATGATTCTTTCCTACTATGAAGTTATTATGATCACTGTGGCATTGTTACTACTGTGTGATGATCAACAACGATATCATGATCTATTTCAGCACCGTTGTTTTCAAATAAATCTCCTTTAATTTTCTACCTTCCCCAGGTTGATGTGGCGTACTTTTATGCATGCTCTCAAATGATAGAAAGCGGTGAACTCAACATAACGCGTGAACTCGCAGCAGCCATATCCCGCCTATGGGCCGACCGGGGGCTGCAGGAGTGTTACCGGCGGAAGAGTGAATACCAGCTGAACGACTCGGCAGAATAGTAAGTAAATCATTGCACTAGCATCATGATTGCTTTGCTTTAAGTCGGTGTGAGGTGGGAAACTCTGGTGACGTTCGTTATTCCGAAGGTTCGTTAATCCGTAACGAAATAACATTCATTATTCCCAAGGTTCTTGATTAAATGCGGAAATGGAAAGGAGGGTATAGTAACGATCCTTCGAAATTACGAACCTTGTTTCGTTTTCGTATTAACGCACCCTTTGGAATGACGAAACTTTTTTTTTTCAATTTCGGATTGACAAATCTTCGGAATAAGCAACTGTAACCAGGAAACTCATCAGGTACTGGATTTTGTGGCGATCGAAAGGATCTAAACGTGCAGCTAGAAAGGCAACTACTTATGACGAAAGGCGACTTGGCCCTCTGTTTTGAATGAGAGGGTGCCTTGGTTCAATGGCGAGTTTAAAAATGTTGCCATCTCGCCTTCTTGCCTATTAATACAGTATCACCTCCTACGCAAGGCGCGGGAGCCCCGCCTCTGCAAAGCAGACAGTAACAAAAGTGAGCTTGTTCCCCATGCACCCAGGGTCGTAGGTTTCATAATTGACTGCTTTGATACGACCTCGATGATGATGATGGTTTTTATCCCATCAACCTAGGAAAATCCCAAAATCCCTCCTTGTGTCCATGTAGTATATAAAGATACAAAGTACGAAATATTTCCTGAGCAGAAAATCGCCCCCGCTCCACTTCATCGTCTTGCCAAATATTATTATCAGTGATGGAAGCTGTGGAAACAATGTGTCTTCTTCCATAAGTCCATTTAGAAATAGTTTAAATGGGTAACGAAAAGACTATTTCAGAATCAAAATAGATTTCTCTGGAATTGTTTGCAGGCAAACAGCAAAAAGAAAAAAAAAATGAAGCTTCGATCCTGCCCCTCCCACCCCCCCCCCCCCCCAAAAAAAAGGAGGAGAAATCAAAAAAAAATTGTGGTTATTTTATGTAAAATAAGAATCACTTTCCAGGAAAAAAACAATCACCACCAAGGAAACCACTGCCTTGTCGGACTGTTACACGTAAAACAGGACCTTTATATCACCACCATCCCGACCCCACGGCAAAACTTATATATGTCCTTCCAGTTAGACGTGTTTTACAAAGAAAGAAAGGTTAAATCTATTCATTATCTGATGGTAATCCGATCTGAGGTGATCGTCGAAAGAGGGACTGCTAAATAAGGATCGTTTGCATCGTAATCCCCAGAAATCCCCCATCCCGAGGAGTGGAGATCTTACCCGAAGCAATGATTATTCAAACAAAATTTTGTCCACGACTTAATTGTACAGAGAATCGAGATTTTGTTAAAATGTATAGGTTTTAAATTGAACGTCTCAGCTTGTAACAACTCATTACAGTGATCTTGTATCACGATGATTATACAATATTATTACTATCATCCCTCTCACAATCATCGCGTCTTGATTCCCGGCTTGATAAGAAGAGTGCACTCATATTCATCTATTATAGGTATATTATGTACTATGGAGATTCCATACATAATCTTATTTTTCTCTATTATTTTTTTTTTTTTGCTTCTCATAGCTTTTTTAACAAAATTTCGTGTCTTGCGGAAGAAGGGTACATTCCATCCGATGAAGATATAATCCGAGCTCGACTCAAAACCACGGGAATTCTGGTCACCAGGTTCATCCTGAAGTTTCGAAAGTTTGTGTAAGTAAAAAAATATTCCATTCACACCCTAAAGATAGGCTCACTTGTTATCGACGAACTTTTTTTTATACAAGTTGTATATATATTTATCACCAAAACGTACATGATCTAGGCCCAACGCATTGCAATAAAACCGAAACAATGGCTTTTAGGACTAACAACAGTTGACGATTTCACGTGTCTTCCAGTGATATATTACTAATGAAAATGTATATGATATTATATAAATAGACGGATGATTCAAGCATATCTCGCTTTTATTGTAATTCAGCTGATTTCCCTTCCGTCTTGAATTTTAAAGAGAATATGTCTGCTGAAATAGCGTTCCTTAAAACAAGCATTTTTTACATCGTATATGTATATCTGCGCTTATGCAAGTATTGTCCCTGAGTTATTCAAACAGCATGGTAAGAAAGTGTTAAAAATGGGAAATTTTGTGGATTGATATTCCCTCATGTTTATACCCAAAGTGTAAAATATATCTTTAGAAAAGTCCAAATCCATTTCCTTTATGATTTGCTCTTGGTTTTTCTTTACTTGAATTCATATTGCGGGCGTATGATAGGGCCAGAATGAGTCCATTGTATTCGCAGGTGTTAAAGAACTTTCCGGGAGTATGACTATTTTCTGAGCTCTAGGTTACCACAGCACATTGGAGGGCTGGACGGGAAAGGGGAGGGTAAGGCTCTACCAGGCAATTCATCGAAAGGTTGTGCCCTTACCATACACGATAAGGTGTCATTCAATGTACCATGACTCCGCATATTAAAATCGTGTGTGATGTGTGTGACAGAGAAAAATATACCAGCTTGAAATCTGTCCTGATTAAGTTCTTCATTTGATCTCTTTTTATTAGTCAAGTACGGGACGGTCTACAGCCCCCCCCCCCCCCTTTCCCCCTTCTCCTTCCCCGTGTAAGACACAAGCACACGCGTATTTTCTCGGGTTGTTATGTGTTTTATTTGGGATATTTTAAAAGCTCATAATCTGCTATGGCTTGACAGTGAATTATATCATCATGACAATCATATTATGAAATAGAAGTGGCTAGATAATAACGAGAGATTGGTGAAAACAAACAAACAAAGAAACAGAAAATAACCCTACCGAGAACAATTCGCATATAGCGGTTCAAGCAGGAGCATTTGATACACTCCCTTTTCGCTCCTACAGCTCAGCGCTGTGATTTACAGTTATCTCGACTGGTAATCGTTTGTTTGAACTTGCAGGTGAATTTGATTTCTTCGACAGTCGCATTTCTTAAAATATCCGCCAGGAATGCATTAAGCTGCTCATCAGCTCACGCATCACCCATTACCATTACAGACCAAATCCCCTCCCCTTTATTCATTCTATAAATTATCATTTATTCTAACCTTTCTTTGTTTACATCAGAGGAACGAAAATATTTTGACGTTTTTTATTGTTTTGTTCGATAAACTCTTTCTCCCCCCCCCCCTTCTCTCTCTCGTAATTTATCTATTTTCATCTCTCTGCTCTTGGTTTTGGAAACTCATTCTACAGAGTGATCGACGTTGGCGGTCAACGGACCGAGCGGAGGAAATGGATTCACTGTTTTGATGACGTCACAGCGATAATGTTTACAATCGCTTTGAGTGCGTACGACCAGAAGATTCGAGAGGATAACAAGACGGTAAATAAAAACAAAAACATAGATCAAGTGGAAAGCTTTTTCTTTTTTTTCTTTTTTTTTTTAGTCGTAAGAAATGAAACCCACTTTGTGTGGAATTAGTGAATGGTACACACATTAATAGATCTCATACATTAGTTAAATTTTAGGAGAATCGGACAATCCAAACAAAAATATGAATTTTCAAATTTTCGATGCCGCCATCTCTGGATGAGAAAACTATATGCTCACTCTGAAAATGTTACTGATTATTTTCTCTGCAAGTGGAAATTCATTTAATTGTATTTTTACCCAATGAGTATGGTTGCCCTAAATAAGGGTTTTGAATTTCAATCAGGAGGTCCTGCGGGTCCAAATCCTGCTCAGCATTTTTGCTCATGCATGATGTACCTCCATTCGTATTAATGGGTACCTTACAATGTGTAGTAACACTGAAGAGGTTACTTCATGTAAATATCAGTTCACTCCTTTACACGATTAGGTACGTCATGATGTCAATATTAGACAAACAAAATCCCAAAGTGGATCCGTTTGCAATTACGGAAGTTACGTACCTCGGTCATCATGTAAACCATTCAATTATGTTACATCCTGTGCTGGTTCAAAAAGGTAAATTCCGAAGTTACTTAAAAGCACTATCTCCTATTTTTGTAATGTATGTAAGAATGTACTGAATACTTTTTTTAGGTCGATTGACTGTGCATTGCATATTAAAACTGTTCTAAGATAAGAGAGGGTTTTCATTGGATGCCAAAGGTATGAATCTGAAGCTCTACAAACACTTGGTGTTACCGCAAACCTCTCTCTCATTTACATCACCATGTAAACTTCCAATCAACTATTATACTATACCAAATGTTGTTTATGACCAGCGCACGCCCCCTCCATTTTTTCTTTCTATTTCTTGTGTTTTAACCCCCCCTTAAAAAAAAATAAAATAAAAAAATAAAAACAAAATAAATAAAAACAAAATAAAATAAAATAAAATAAAATAAAGGGGCGCGCCCGGTGCACTTCCCCCGGATCCGTAACTATAAACCAACCAGATAATTATATTCATTCATGTCCGTATACAAACCATCAGTGAAACACTATCCATGGTGCGTGGCTTTAAGGAAAGAGTTACATACAAAGTATTTTCAGCACACCCCTTCCCCCTCCCCCGCTGAATGATGTTGGCTTCCATTTTGTTCCAAATGTATTTTTTACCGCCTGAAATATTGCACCATTAATCATGCATTGCTCCTCAATAGAGTAGAGACTAATTTCGGTTCTCCATACGGGAACAGTCTTGAGATGGATTGCATCCTACTTATCTCATGACCGCCACCAGATATGCCAGATGGTTACTGTTAAAGGCATAATTTACCATCGGCAGAAGAAACAAAAACCCAGCATTAGTGATTTAGAATAGTTCTAAAATGTGAGTTAGGGATATATAGAAACAACCAATGTAAAAATTTGATTCCATTTAATCGATGTTAGGTATTGTTAAATACACAAAATGTGAACAATAGGTATAATAAAAATGTTTCCTTACTAAACCGTAAAATACATACAGTTATGGTTTAATGAGAAAAGTATCTCCTTATATTTTAGGCTTTAAAGCAAAAATTTTATATGGTAGGATGTTTTGTGACACAACAAACCTACACATATGCATCAAATGTTGAACATTTCTAAAATCACTGCTTCCAAAGGTAAACAGGACCTTTAATGGCGCCTTTTCCCAGTCGTTCCCTCTCAGACATGGTGTCCCCCAGGGGTCTCCTTTACTATTTCTTCTATACACAGCCCCTCTGTCTTTGGTAATCAACTCTCATGAAGATATACTACAGGTCATATGCTGACGATACTCAAAGTTACATAATCATACAACCAAATACCCAAGTCGAAGCACTTTGTGAACTTAGTAATTGTGTTGATGACATTTCATGTCATGTCATTTCATTTCATTTTCTTTATTGTTCAAATTATGTATAAAAACATGACATGGAAATTTGATTTGACATTAAGCAATGGTCCCGCGATAATTACCTTAAATAGAATTGTGTTAAATCAGAATTTATATGTCCATTCTCAGTTCAGGCAGGGTGGTTCTCTCAAAAATTTTCTTTTGAAGATAGCACTATCCCCATCTCTCAGTCCGTCAGAGATCTCGGAGTTATCATAACTAAGCACTTGAACTTTCAACAACACATCGGAGCACATGCCGTTCTGCTTGGAGTATTTGTAAAATTGGTAAAATCCGCAGATCATTGGATCAGTCTTCCACTGAACGTCTCATTCATGCATTTGTATCTTCTCATCTTGATTACTGTAATTCCCTTCTTGTAGGTTTCCCTGCTTTAAGTATCGCACCACTACAAAGAATTCAAAATACAGCTGCTGGGCTTGTGACCCTTTCAAAAAGATCTAACCACATTACTCCAGTTTTCAAATCCCTCCACTGGCTCCCCATACATAACCGTATCACCTTTAAAATCCTTCTCATTGTTTATAAGATATGTAATAATCTTGCCCCATCTTATCTCAAAGACTTGATTTCTCTCAGCTCATCCACTTCAATCCGTTCTCTCCGTTCTTCCTCCACTCTGCAATAATCATCACACGGGTTCCCTATCTGTGCCTATTTTGGTGATGATATAGGGCTTTTTTTTTCTTTCATTTCTCCATCTATCTGGAACAAACTCTTTTACATTCTAAATGCCGAAAGTGTAGATAAGTTTTAATCATTGCTTAAAACTTATCTATTTACTCAATCTCAATCTCAATTCTAATTTTCGTTGATGTTGTCGTACATAATGTTGTATTTAGATTTAATATTTTCCGCATCAATTAGCCATAAACATCAATATTAAGTGCTATATAAGTGTTATTCATTATCATTATCATCATTATCATTATTATTATTATCATCATCATCGTCATTATTATCATTATTATTATTATTATTATTATTATTATTATTATTATTATTATTATTATTATTATTATTACTATTACTATCATTATCATTACAGTGGTCGCAACACGGGGGGGGGGGGGATACATTGACCCTTGACCCCTGCAAAATTAAACGCCCCTGTGTTGAATGTGGGCGTCCATACACAATCATTCTCATAAGAGAGATGAATAAATCCATACCGCGAACGCTACCTCAGCGTGGGAGCTCCCATCCCTGGAAGTTCACCATAATTTGTTGAACAGAGGAAACAAAATCCGTTTTGTGAATCAGTGTATTGCAATCACGCGTGACGGCATTGCATTCATTGCAGCTGGTTTCTTGTCTCTCTAGCTTATTGTTGATACAAACATAAATCTATTCAAATAATACCGAGTATCATAAGGATCTGACGTATATACTGGGAAACAAGCATTCCGGCAGGGCAATGACATGGATGAAATATCTCTGATAGCTTGACTTTGCTTCGGGCTGAATCCTACATCCCTATACGAAGAACTGTCCCTATCTTTGGCTGAAACGTAAGGTAGTCATCTGGTAGTTACTAGGCCTATTACTTATGTTTTATTGTAGCTTTTCCATAGTGCCCCTTGATCATGCAGTCAGAGTGCAAAATAACATGATACGTTCATGTGTGTGTGTGTGTGTGTGTGCGTGTGTGTGTGTGTGCGCGCGAGGGGGGTTTTGCGAGGCCACGTGTAGGAAGCACTAATGTGCTTAATATGAATAAGAGTGCCACGAAACCGATAGCTTTATGTCCCCTTTGAGGGACAAATCACTGAGGAACGCCTTGGGGGGGGGGGGGGGGGGGGGGGGGGGGCAAAGCCGCTGCTGCCAGGTTGCTGAACCAAACCAGGGACCTTTCGATCGAATGTCCCTTATCTTATCCACTAGGCCACAATGGCTCAAGTACTTTAAGATCTTAGTTTGATGTTGCTTTGATCGTATGTTGTTGTCTAATAGATAAGGCTATAGACTCTGGCATAAGAAATCATGGCACGAGTTCGTTCCAGCAAGGCTTCTACCCGGTGCGTACGCCCTTGGACGAGATGTATAGGTCTATCTAGTGATGTCCCTCACTACAGCACTATGAACCTCCGTGTTAAAGAAGAAAACTTTCAAAGTTGACTTATCACTTCTTGTATAATCCACGGAAGAACAGTGTCTCGACTGAAGAAATCACAGATTACTTTTGGTTGAATGACGAATCTTTAATATTTACCCGGAGAAAGTAACTACTCAACATGGATTTTTAAACTCGGTGTAGTTGTCAATTAAACTTTGGTCTGTTGGAAATTTTGCCTGTCACTTCCGCGTTACAGTGCATGAACAAATCACTTTCTCAGTTCCAGCTGTAGAATGAGGGGGGGGGGGGGGGGGGGGTCTTTCCGAAGTGTGCTAATCTTCACTTCATATCGCAATCTTACGGAAATGACGCGTAATGGCTAACGGCATCCTGGCTTCCAGGGCGCCGATGGGTATATAGGTAAATGGTCAGCCAATCAGGATAAGGAATCTTTTTTTTTTTTCTGGTGGAACAGTTTCGAAACTGAAAAATGCTACGTTGGTAAATAAGATATGTTATTGCTGTTATTGTTACCTTTATCATCATCATTGAAGAATGTTAAAGACGAAATTCACTCAGTATTGTGCACAGATATACCATTATCCCATGTTCCGAATTTCAACTGATTATACGGATTTATGCCCCCTTCAGTTCGATGCGTACTAGTTTCGCTTTCGGTTACATTTTTTACATCTTTCATTCTTCGTCTCTATCGAATTATGGTTTCCATCCAGAGTCGAATCTCAGAGAGTAAGGAAATTTTCAAGTCCATCTGTAACTGCGTGTGGTTTCGCAGGACGCCACTCATCATACTCTTCAACAAGATGGACCTGTTTGAAATCAAGTTACAGACAGTTCCACTGTCGGTCTATCATCCAAACTACACAGGTGAGCGTTTAGAAGGAGATGATGATCCATTGGTATTCATGGTGTCACGGTGGGCTTACACATTAAGACGGTAGCATGTACCCTTTCCCATCGCAGGGTCTTCCGATTCAACTCCATATTCCTTTTATCATCGAAACTAGCGTTCTCTTTTCGTACTTCTTCATGGGGTTGGGGAAAAGCACGTATAGTGACGATTCTAGCTACCAGTAAGTTTTAGCATTGCTTGAATTGTCATTCCATTGACAATCCTGGTTAATTAAAACCTTATTTCCTGATCTCTTACTACGTTCAAAGCCATCTCATTCTCATATAAACACACGTGCACGCATACACACGTACATAATTATGCATATATACATACACCCATATAAACATATAATATGTATTATACATTATATACAGACATACACACATATACATATAATATATACATAGGACCTATACATACACGCATATAAACATATGCGCATGATGGAGAGAGAGAAAGACAGATCGAGAATAATATTATTGTACGGAAGTTACACATCTACTTTAGATAGAAGCAGCCGAGAACATTCAATAGTCTAAATCCTGAACAACACCCCTAACCTTTAACGTTCGGCGAGCCGAGAACATTCAATAGTCTAAATCCTGAACAATACCCCTAACCTTTAACGTTCGGCGAGCCGAGAACATTCAATACTCAGTAGTCTAAATCCTGAACAATACCCCTAACCTTTAACGTTCGGCGAGGAAGTGTGGCAGGGCCTAGCCAAAGCCAGGACATGAAGGTTGAAGGATGCCCTCTTTTTCAAAACGGAAATGTAATCAGTAACATCTTGAAGAGGACTCTAAAAGAACGCGAGGCACATGCTGCCCTACTTTGGCAAAAGGAAGCAAGTGACATCGAGTACAAATGATACAAAATAATGAAGAAAATATGTTTTGGGTAGGCCTTTCAACTTGGAAATTTGTGATGAGAAAAAAATGTCGGTATTCGTGCAAGTCATATGGTGATGCATTTATAACAATTCGAAGAATTTTGATATTCCCATAGAAACTCATTATTATGCAACTTGCTTCCTTTTGCCGAAGTATTATAGACTTGTAGCAAACATAAAAAAATTGGCAAAAGGAAGCAAGTGACAATCATATCATAAGGATGTCACTTGCTTCCTTTTGCCGAAGTATTTTAGATTGTGTGCAAATATGAATAATTTGGCAAAAGGAAGCAAATGACAATCATATCATGAGGTTGTAACTTGCTTCCTTTTGCCAAAGTATTTCAGATTTTTAGCAAACATTAAAAATCTGGCAAAAGGAAGCAAGTGACGATCATACCATGAGAATGTTATACTTGCTTCCTTTTGTCAAAGTATTACAGATTTGTAACAAACATAAAAAGTTGGCAAAAGGAAGCAAGTGACAATCATATTATCATAAGGACGTTACTTGCTCCCTTTTACCAAAGTATTTTAGATTGTGTGTAAATATAAATGATTTGGCTAAGGAAAGCAAGTGACAATCATATCATGAGGTTGTAACTTGCTTCCTTTTGCCAATTTCTTTTCATGCAATTTTGTGCACTTGCTTCCTTTTGCCACCCGAATATCTCAGAAATGGGCCAAAATTGTAACTTTTGGATTTTTCAGTTAAACTAGAGCATGCCTCAAATATGCCAAATCAATAAAAAAAGTCCATATACATGAAAATGTCTAGAAAATGTTCTAGTAACGGTTCTTCCAGACAACCCGACGCCTGCCGGACACAGCAACAACTAAGGCTCACAAATTCGATTCTAAGCACTTCCCACACCACAAGTACCATTTCGCTTTGGGCTCCATAGTAAACACTGTTTTTATCGGTCTTTGTTGTTGTTATTGTTTCGGTTAGGATCCGACGATGTGCAAGAAGCCAGACAGTTTCTCTCGGAGGAATTCCTGCGACTCAACAGGTGCGACACGAGGTCAATCTACCGCCACTTCACCATAGCAACGGACTTGAGCAACATCCAGTTTATGTTTGACGCGTGCGTGGACGTGATCCTGCAGAGTTCGCTAAAACTGTGCGGAATGCTGTGAAGTATATAGTGTAGAGTAAAGAACAGCAGACGGCTGTGAAAATTAAAGGAACAAACAAATGATCCTTGACATTACATCGTGTCGCTCTCACAGTCCTCTAAAGATCCGACGTCCCCGGAGGGTCCTTATAGTTGAGACACGCTGGCAAGACGTTCGCGTGTCTTACCAGCAGACAGTGCAACGACTAAAGATGGTAACAGCAATTTATTTTAGGAGCCATTGAGATGGATAAAAGGTGCCTTCCCGTTTAAGGGACATACAATCTGCGTAATGCATGACTCGCGATAGCCGAAGTGTGTTTCATTGTGGCGTCTCTTCGCCGGAGCTTGATAAGGATCGACATAGCATTCCTTCAGCGAACTATTGAGAGAACGAAGTGACTCTGAAGGCAGAGATCCGCCATGTCAGTCCTGACGATTTCAGCGGCGGTGCATTGTTTGTATATACTTTCTCGATTGATATGATAATGAATGTCAATACCTTGGACGTGCCTAAACATTTCTGCATTATTCTTGTTATGCGCCGTTTCAAACAACTTGCAGGAAACAATGTCAGAAACATAATCTATATGATGCGCAACCACGAAAGCCATACATTTTGAGAATATATATATACATGCATATTAATTCATATTACGGGGATGACAGATATGAATTATTCTGTTAGATGCAAATCTTTATATTAATATGCAATTTGCCTGACTTCATTATAAGGAAAATCAACACAACATATAAAAGTAAGAAAACTGTCACGATCATGTCAAAATCGGCATTATGCATATCTTTCTTCGTTGTATGATCTCCGATCTTATAGGGGTAACATGATGGCACACCACAATAAAGGCTTCTACTTCAATGGGTAACGAGAAGGCGATTAGTTACAAATCTCCTCGGCAGCTCGACGCCCTCTCCTGAAAAAAAAAATGCTCGTTGGAGAGTTCAGAGTTACAAAATGGCGTTCTCTCATCTCGCCGACCTACATAAAGCGCGTATGCCTTCTCGTTTCGCAGGAGTGAGACGCCTTGACAAGATTGAACAGTTCATGTTCTTGCCGCCAATTTAAGCCTTTGTATCTAATACGCAAAGATCACGTTCTTTTTTGAATGCAGATACTACATCAACCAAAATCATGCATTTACTGCACTCCTATCATATATAACTTTGTGGCATGAATTACCGCGTTGTGAAAATTGTTTCGAAAACTTTATACGATATCTAGAAGTTGAAAGCGCCATTTATTATCATTTTTTTTTCTTTAGACTTTTCACGATAGAATTTGTAATTCAATTAAGATTTTCTCTTTACATTTTGTGATTGGAGTTACGCGGGACGTTTCTGGTTGTTTCTGACATCAAATTCTCTTCTCAGGTGATTGTATATGATTTCTCACTGAACAACCAATGACTGATGTGTGATTATCTATCATTATCAATCAATAATCAACAATAACTTGACAGCAATCTAAATTAGATAATTTATAGAAAAGAGTCCCCGCTAAACCTCACTCGGCGAAAATGATTGAAAATTAAGATCCGTGTATTGCACACACATAATAATGAGAAATTTGTGTCCCCTTTGATCTAATGTGATTTCATTTATAAATGAACTGCAAGTAACCACAGACAAATAGAAATGAAACATAAGTTGTAAAATCTTTCGTATCGATCTTAGAAGAAAAAAGTGGAGATTTCGGAGCCAGAACTATGTTGATCACGAGCATTTTTTTTTTGAATTTTCGGAGTATAGGAAATCACCATCCACACAAACTCTTATGCCTTATTCAGCTCCTGAAATGATATCATATTAGACTTGTTACAAATGAGTAAGGGAAGTTATATGTCATGTTTTGTGTGTGTGTGTTTTTTAATAAAAATCGCTAATTGCAACTCAAATAGTGACGTGGCCGTGTCCTTACTTTCCGTAGCAAACGACGAACTGACAATCGTAAGGAATCCTCACGTGCCCCCCCCATATTTTATTAATTTTGTTTTAACAAAAAATAAAGAGGGGCGCACGCCCCGTGGCCCCCCCCCCCCCCCCCCCCCCGGATCCGCCGCTGCATAATAGAGTGTGCAGTGGCCGGTTGGGTAGGGCCTCTATCGCGAGGGTATAGTGGTAGGAAAATAAGGCAATAGACGAGGGAGGGAAGGGAAGAGTAATGTGGTTAGTGGCGGCAAGAGATGTGGCGAGGACGAGAGGGGGAGATGCTATCGACCGACTGTCAACCACTTCTAAACGTCAATGCCATTCTCTCTCTTTGACTTTGTCTTTTGTCTGTCTGTTTAATCTGTCTGTCTGTCAGTCTCTCTCTCCATGTGTGTGTCTGTCTGTCTGTCTGTCTGCGCTTTTCTCTCTCGCTACAACTCTCGCGGCTCAGGTTTTGTATTTCACAATGTTCGCCTTTTTCGAGACTCAGGGCGACCCAAGGGGTGAAAGCCAACAGGGCTTTCACCCACTCTATTCCACCACAACCCCCCCCCCCCCCCCACACACACACACACATACCGTCGTTCCCAACCGTCACAAGCGAGTTCCGGAAAAAAAAAAAGAATGTCGCGCAGCGTGGAAATAAACCGAAAGTCACGTGGCGTAATGAAAGGCTACAACTCTAGCAGCTGATTACCACATTCGGCATCATCCTCTGTTGCATTACTTCCCTTTTCATACTACCACTGCGATACGTTCTTGGCATCTCACTGCCACTAGCTTTGTATTATATGTACACCGTTTACATTAGTCTTGTGCCCTTTTTGTCACACTGTTATTCTCCCAATATCCCTTTCACATTTTTTTTTTGGCATAACTAAAGTGTAAACGTTGCAAACCACCAGCTGCATTATTATGCAAGACAAGTCAATCTTTAAACTGTAATTCATAGATTCGTACATGAACAAGCTGTAGCTTTATAGGCTACCTAGCGATTGAACTATGTCATTATCACGGCAGGAAGAAAAAAATACCACCCCCCCCCCAAAAAAAAAAAAAAAAAAAAATCTTATGTGATCTGATATTTGACTTGGATTCTGAATCCAATAGCTATTCCGTGGTTTCTGTCAATACAAAGAGATATACCCCTAGGTTTTTTAAAGCAAATGTTTTCTTTATTTCAATACGGTTTAGAGAATAAAGAACAAATAATTATTTAACAGTCCATTTCACTATAACTCGGAGACAAATACTATACATTTGACATTGCGGTATCATGGCTATGTCTTATCGGTTGTTTTAGAGTACCATAATGATTCCTGTAGCCCGGAACACGTTTTCTATCCAGAACAATTATGTGTAATTAAACTACTTCGTGTGCCAAAAGGAAGTACTACCGAAATGAATTCTAAACGCACTAGTGATGAAAATCTTTCACTATTTCCTTTGCCTGACGTGATTCGGATTTTAAAAACTTATATTTCCACATAATCACGTCTTCGTGAATTTTTGTTTCCTACTGGGAATACATTTTGTTAAGCCGCGAAATAAATCCCGCCAATGTGTGTAAGTAGAATAGCTAGCCTATCTCGAAAATATCACTCTGAAGCTGTTCAGGTTCAGGTTTTAATAAATAATCAGGTTATACTAAATAATCCATACGATACCCTTCATGCAGTTCGATGTACGCAAACATAACGTCAATGTCCACGCAAGAAAACGCCTTGTCGTTTAGGAACACACTATGATACATCTGTATTAAAAGCATGTTTCACAAGTTTCCAAGGGGTATAACTGGATGGGGAGTTGCCATGCGTTGCGTTGCCATGCATACCGTTGTCATGGAAACAGTTCTGGCTGGCTAAAGGGATCCCATTATTTGGATTACATTCCTATGTCATCGCTGGATTATGGGTCTAAATAAAGTAGATCTAACTGACGAAAAATTGGCTGATCAAGATTCTGACAGTGGTCATAGTGATTAGGGAATACGGTGATGACGGGAATTGCAGTGGTGGCGGGGATTATCGGAAGTGATTGAATTTGGATTGAAGGATGACTATTCGTCAAAGTATATCCGTCGAAAATTATACTATGCACCAAGGTTCATCTACAGTTACTTCTAGTCTGTCTGCCCTCCCCTTTTTTTCTCACGTGATCGGTCGATGAATTGGTTTAACATCAAAACGTTTTTACCGCTCGTGAGTTCCAGACATCCTATGGAGCGGGAATCCTCGTGAGATCCAGACATCCTATGGAGCGGGAATCCTTATTCTCTCCGTTTTAGGTTCTCTCATTGATATCTGTCTGTTCTTCCGTAAGTTTCAGAGTCCATGTAATTATTGCCATGAATAATGCATAGTGTTCATCCCTAGAAATCGTGTTGCTTCACCGTATATCCGTGGGTGTGTAAATTGGAGAGCGGGAGGGGAGGGGAAGAGACAGGCCGCGGTATATAGAGAGAAGCGGGTGCCTTTAACACTTCGTGAGCAGATCGCTGCGATTCGAGGACACTGATAATCTGTATCTGTCAATTTCGAAAAGCATATTATGCGTTTAGTGCCATTTAGCCGAATTACGGAGCGCATCAACCTAAAAGAGTGTCGCTCAAGAAATAAATGAGAAACGGTTAGATTTGCGGCGATGCACTTGAAGACTTCAATATCACTTTGTCGTTCGCACGTGCATTCGATTTGTGGTTGACCTCGAGCCGTATAAATACACTGTCCCCGATTTCGCCTCCGAGCCCACCGCTAGAGTGTTCCCGCGACAAATCGAGAACGCTTTCTCCTCAACCTCTCGTATTCGACATGGAGCTAGAAGTTTATATTCTAAGGCTGTATTCGCAACTTGAAATATACCATTCACACTAGCGTTCGTTTGTGTATACGACCGAAAATAGGTGTAGGCCTATATGCGTTCGCGGTATACGAGTACATCTTGTAGAGGTACTTCACGTATGTGATGGGTACATTTACATTTACATTTCCACAACTTCCACAAGGATTTGATATACGTGTAGGCATAGTATGATATATAATGTATATATGTATACATATATATATATATATATATATATATGTATACAACGTATATATATATATATATATATATATATATATATACAACGTATATATATATATATATATATATATATATATATACAACGTATATATATATATATATATATATATATATATATATATATGCATGACCAAAATAGCTTTGGGAAATGTGTCATCATTGAAAAGAAAACATATTCCATACGTGATTAAATCAAACTCAATCAATACTGAAAAAAGGTTTTGTTTTTGTTTTTTGCTTACTCAGATCATTTCTCTTCACAATAACATTACCGTAGCCAAAATAACCTCCCACATAAAACTCATTGATAACATTGGGCAACACAACAGTGTAATTATACGATGTTTCTTGTTTGTTTCTTTTTTCTGGTGCTTTATTGTTTTATTATCATAGCTTCCATAATCCTCACACAAAATGCAGAGGCATGCAATCAACGGATCGAGTCAGAACTGAAGGTTTCCAAACAAAATGAAATTTTAACGGCATTTCTCTCCTGCCGGTGTCTCATATCACTTATACACTTTCTTAGTGATATATCAGATTAATATAAAATGACATGATATACAAAAGTATGGTTTAAAAAAATAGTATACACACGCCTGTCAATTTTTGCATCACATTACCTCTCCCAGATCCAACCAGCCCATATAAAAATATTTTACACGGCTAGGATGTCCATATTTCCTGAACCTTCTACATTATATGCTTATTGATAAAAATGATAGTTAAACTAATATCTAAAGAGCTCTACATGCACCTAGCATTATTCAGCATACATTTTGTTCCACATGTATTGCATCTGAACAAATTGTTACATAATACTTCTGAACACATTTCTTCCTACCAAAGACTTCAAATTCGATAAATTTTCTGAAGTTGGTGTAAAAAATGAGCTGAAAAGTTACAAGCGTGTTGATGTTCCTTGTCCGCAGCTGCCATGCTACAACACAGAAGACCTGAACGGTGAAGTTCGTGAGGTACGGCAACAGGAAAAAGACATAAGAAAATGTAAACGATGCCAACTTTTAACAGCTATGCATCATCACAGATCACAAATGGATTTACGTCAAGAAACAAAACTCACCATCTCATTCTTGGCAATATTTGCACAAATCGATGAAGTATTTAGCACTATGTGTATTTTCAAACTTTAAGATGAAAAAGAGGAACCATCCAAACCGTGACGGAAATCTCCCGTATCAGAAACCCGTGATTGCCTGAAAATTCATTGCTGATTGGTGTTAAAACGCTTTTGCCATCAGAAAACCATTGACGTCAACTTGAATTCAAAGTTGTTGGGTTTTTTTTTAAGAAAGAAATGTTATAAAAAGAGCGTATCATTTATTATACTTCATTCTCCTAAATTCATTACAGCTTTTCCCATCACCTTAAGACTACAGGGTACATAATTGTTACTAACAATTTCACTGCGATAGTAGTTATGACTGGAAGAACTTGTGATAAAGTTTTTATTTCCCTTCACAACAAATCCACTTTTATCTATATACTGTCCCTAATATTATGACAAATGATTAAAAGTATCACCTTTACTGAACATTAAAGCATTAACATCCTCTGCGTGAAAAAAAAACCCGACTGAATTTGTTCCCCAGTGTATTGTTCTAAGTACAATGTATATCAAAGTCTGAATTTGCGTGAATTGCACTCATTAATCATGCATCATAAAATTCAGTCATAATGAAGTTTCCTTCTAAAAAACGTAAAATTAACCAACTATAATAGACTATGTGGTGAAGAGAACTACTATGATGGACAACTATAATCAATGGACAGGATCCTCCAGAACTTCAGCAAGTCATCTTATTGTAAACAGAATTCTGAGTCTAGATTGATAAAATCAATCTAATTTACTACAGTGGACTTACGTTATAACGAAGTCCTCGAGACCGGCAGTTTTCTTTCGTTATATCGAAATTTCTTTATAAATAAACAACGAAAAAATACATAGAGTGGATAATGTTGCAGCCTGAATTTCTACTTTGTTATATTAACCGGAATTTCGCTATAACCGTGTTTGTTGTAATAGGAGTGCACTGTATATCATATTAAACTGTCACAATGTGATGACTCCTAATTTGATGTCAGGAGCACAAGACGTGAAGTATCATCCTCCATTTTTTTTTACTTTGTAACCATACATAAACACATCAACCTGAAGTGAATATATAACTATGTTGGTACATGTATACCTACATCAATGTAATTATACGAACGGCGCGATGTGGTCTGATTTTCTTTTTTTTTTAATGAAAGGCATCGCCTTTTCTGCTCGGCAGTTTCCACTTTACGTCGAAAAGTGCTCTGATTTTGGCTTCATTTCACCACATCTTCGCATGCATGTCAATGTATGTTTACCCAACATGACTGAATAAAATAATATCGAAAATCCACACATTTATCAGTTTTACTGACAATTGGTTATTTCAGAAGAAAACATGTAAGTGCTGATAATTGGATATGTACTCTTATAATAGAAAAAAGAAACTGCTTTAGGCAACTTAATACTAGTAAGACAGACTAGCCATTCTAGACATCACATATTTGATATTTAATCATCAAAACTCAATTGCACATTGCTTATTACACACACACCCATATATATATATATATATATATATATATATATATATATATGTATATAAAGTTGATGCTGAAGACAGGTGTGGCTGTACACACAATGAAATGAGAAAGATTTCCTCTGAAAAATAGACATTTTGACATTGCATTGAAAATGTGACTAATTTTACAGCACCTTTTGGGTCCTCATGCTCACTGAATGAATATTTCAATATTTCCTCATTTTTTTTCTCCCTATGCATCTTCACATAAACTTCACTTTCCATCTTTTTCCTCTTCTAATCTCTCTATATTTCGTCCTTTATTTCTTCTTTACTCTTTTTTCACACACTGCATATAATTATTGCTTCGACATGTATCGCCACGTCACTTGATTCAATTTTCGTGGAAAATGTCATGCATTTATTTGCTACTTATGAGGTGGAATTTGAGCAGGAATGTACAATGAAATGCAAGAGCTACAATCATGGAATAAAAAATAGTGCATGTCAACAACAACAACAACATGATAAAAAAAACCTACTCAAACATTACATAAAGCCCCATCCGTTATGAGACATATAAAAAGTCATGACTTTTAGCATGTCAAAAACCGAATCATTATATAAATAAAAAGGTCAAGGGTGGGAAAAACTGGACAGTAGCCTTAAAGGAAGTACTTATTGTGCAATGTAGCATGTTCAAGACAAATAGGAAATCATTTGTAATTTCACCTTGTGTCATTAATAAGGAAGACTTTGATATCAAAATACAATTGTACTATGACATCAGAAAGACAAGACACTTTACGATAAAAATTTGAGAATATCAACCATGAATTTCAAACCTGATTCAATTAGTACATAGACCAAAATATCTGATCATCACATACATACACACACACACACACAAACACATTTGTACACAATAGTACAGTTATGCAACACAATTATCTTTATCATTAAGTTGCTTCAGATTTGATCTGATTTGACTTGATTTGACTTGATTTTTATTTGATTTGGTACAAGTCTGCCTTGGTCCTTACAACTGAGCTCTCACTGATAGGCAAATACTTGAGATTCCAGGTGGGTGACTCAAACCAATGTGATGTGATGTGATGTGATGTGATGTGATGTGATGTGATGTGATGTGATGTGATGTGATGTGATGTGATGTGATGTGATGTGATGTGATGTGATGTGATGTGATGTGATGTGATGTGATGTGATGTGATGTGATGTGATGTGATGTGATGTGATGTGATGTGATGTGATGTGATGTGATGTGATGTGATGTGATGTGATGTGATGTGATGTGATGTGATGTGATGTGATGTGATGTGATGTGATGTGATGTGATGTGATGTGATGTGATGTGATGTGATGTGATGTGATGTGATGTGATGTGATGTGATGTGATGTGATGTGATGTGATGTGATGTGATGTGATGTGATGTGATGTGATGTGATGTGATGTGATGTGATGTGATGTGATGTGATGTGATGTGATGTGATGTGATGTGATGTGATGTGATGTGATGTGATGTGATGTGATGTGATGTGATGTGATGTGATGTGATGTGATGTGATGTGATGTGATGTGATGTGATGTGATGT
Organism: Diadema antillarum; assembly: GCF_040938485.1. Classification (NCBI taxonomy): domain Eukaryota; kingdom Metazoa; phylum Echinodermata; class Echinoidea; order Diadematoida; family Diadematidae; genus Diadema; species Diadema antillarum. The sequence goes on from NW_027270924.1 coordinate 2,236,627, forward strand.
GATGTGATGTGATGTGATGTGATGTGATGTGATGTGATGTGATGTGATGTGATGTGATGTGATGTGATGTGATGTGATGTGATGTGATGTGATGTGATGTGATGTGATGTGATGTGATGTGATGTGATGTGATGTGATGTGATGTGATGTGATGTGATGTGATGTGATGTGATGTGATGTGATGTGATGTGATGTGATGTGATGTGATGTGATGTGATGTGATGTGATGTGATGTGATGTGATGTGATGTGATGTGATGTGATGTGATGTGATGTGATGTGATGTGATGTGATGTGATGTGATGTGATGTGATGTGATGTGATGTGATGTGATGTGATGTGATTTGGCAACAAGGCTGGCCATCTCCTTGCAACTGAGCTCTCACTGATTGGCAAATACTTGGCAGTCACTGTGGGTGACTCAAATCACTGTGATTTGATCTGATTTGATTTGGCAACAAGTCTGTCTCTGTCCTTGCAACTGAGCTCTTGCTGATTTGCAAATACTTGGCAGTCAAGATGGGAGACTCAAACCACCATGATTTGATTTGATTTGACTTGAATTGATTTGGCAACAAGTCTGTCTATCTCCTTGCAACTGAGCTCTCGCTGATAGGCAAATACTTGGCAGTCGCGGTGGGTAAATCAAACCACTGTGATTTGATTTGATTTGATTCGGCAACAAGGTTGTCTATCTCCTTGCAACTGAGCTCTCGCTGATTGGCAAATACTTGGGAGTTGAGGTGGGTGACTCAAGCCATTGTGATTTGATTTGATTTTATATGCTTTGCAAACAAGTCTGTCTATCTCCTTGCAACTGAGCTCTTGCTGACTGATAAATACTTGGCAGTCGAGGTGGGTGATTCAAATCACTGTGATTTGATTTGATTTGATTTGATGCAGTAAAAAGTGAAGTTCTGTTTATCTCCTCGCAACTGAGCTCTCGCTGATTGGCAAATACTTTGCAGTCGAGGCAAGTGACTCAAACTGTCATGGTTTGATTTGATCTGATCTGATCTGATCTGATTTGATTTGCTCCTAGCAACATAACTCTCGCAAATACTTGGGAGTCGAGGCAGGTGACTCAAACTGCCATGGTTTCATTTGATTTGATTTGATTCGAGTTGAGTTGATTTGATACCAGATAAGTCTGCCTTGCTCCTTGCACCTGAGCTCTCTCTGATTGGCAAATACTGGGAGATGAGTTGAGTGACTCAAACAGCCTTAAGAACCTCCTTGACAACCCGTACGGCGGAGTCTGCCGCGCATTCCATCATTCCGGCCCACACATTGCCCGTGTCTTCTCCGGCAAAGTGAATACTGTCACAAAAACACAACGATAAACAAACAAGAAAATACAGTATAATGAAAGGAAGGAAGAGGAACCTTACTCCACCCAGGGTAGGATGACACTCGAAATTTTGCTAAAATCTGACAAAACGATTGGAAATTAACAGAATATTGCAGTATTACAGCATGTTTTCATGAAACACAGATTTGGGTTTCAAACACTTTTATGCTAATTTATTTAGATGAGTCACCATTTTACCTGTATCTCACTGACTTGCTAACAAATCTGTGGTAAATTTTGGTGGTTGAAATCTATCTAGAAGGAATGAAGTGTATCCTTCTCATATTAACTCTTAATGTGCCAGGCCCAAAACCCCTAACGTGCCAGAGGTTTTTACCTAACGCCAGAACGTTTCGAAACTGGACTAACAATGAAATTTAAAACCGCCATATCTCTGAAACTATTGACTTTTTTTTAATTGAGTTCTACACAACATATATCAAGAAATGTTTGTTCTTTCGTGTCATGCAGTCAGTTTGCCACAATTTCTATCTGAACCTGAAATATTGCAGAAATAATTGATACATCAAAAAAGTTATTAAAGATTTTCATGTAGTATGGAAAGAAAGAGTCAGTCGTGTTTTTTCTTCAATGGAACACTCCCGTGACTCTGTGAGAAAGTTTTAGAGCAACATCTCCTCTTTCAAATGATAACAAAATTGTCTTCTAGAATTGTATGATTCCAAAGATACTAGCAGTTTATTTTGTCTTGGCAATTTCTCTTTTTGCCTCAGTAATTCATTCCCAAATCTGAGTCCTTTAGTCCCAGATCCTGTATTTGCAACTAAAGCAATAGTCCCGGGCCCTGGAATGGTGTCTTTTGTCCACCTGAGAAGGAAGAACCTGCTAATCCTCCTTTTGTCTAAGCGGACTGCGGGCGGGCGTACTCTATTGAAATCGGCAGGCCTTTGTCCACGCGCAATTCCTTTGCTAGTGTGGGGACGATTAGTTACATTCACCAAAACAAAAGGATGAAAGACTTGACCGACGAACCTAAGCTGACCCTCTGTGAGGGACAAAATAAAAGCAGCTTCCCGCAGGACAGCGTCCAAGCGGAACAATGCGAGTGGAACCGCATAGACAATACACGCAGATTCAATAGCATACACACGCGTGGTTTACCTATGAGACTTTTGACCCATACACATCTCGCAGAGGGTGCGCCCGCTGCGGATTTTCCCGACGCGAAAAAAATACAACTAGCTGAAAAATCGTGTATTTACTCAAAACTTTCCAATGTAAGCATGCTCATATTTTTAGTGGAAACGATGGCTATACTAATCAGCTACCAGTACATATCATTGGCAGTTGCTTGGTGTAACACATTACGGTACCACAAGAACTTAAATGATCAATGCTTTTCTTGCTCTTTTTAGTCGCCGATCGGCGACCATGGCACGTCAGGACTAAGGTCGCCGTTCGGCGACCATGGCACGTTAAGAGTTAACACACTGCAGCATAGTTCACACTTAAAATTTTCTCCAGACTTGTCTCAAGGTGGCCCAGTGCTCATGCCCTCTATGCACTTTGATGTATTAAGCATACTAGTCTGTCCATTCTCACCATCTGCATATGCAATTTGTTATTCTTATCCTACTTTGCAGATAGTACTTTCTCTTTATCTGCATTTCCTGTCAGTTTGTACCCTAGCATTACTGTTTTTACGTACTAACAAATATCTTACTTTATCATGTAGTCATATCAGATCACAGTAGCATTGTTCACACTTTTAGATTGATGAAACAAAAGCAATAAAAGGCAAATTGTCAAAGTTTATTCTACAATGTAGTGGTGAAAACTCATTTTCGGTATTTTATGCCCTAAGGGCCCTTTTCGTTAAATCGGGGCCCATATATATGACATAAATCACACTTCTCACCATCCCAGTGGGTCTTTTAGGGTACCAATGACTTCCGAGGGCTTGGGTCGAACTTCGGCAGCAATCGGCTCTGTTTCTTTCTCATCTTGTGACCAACACTTTAAAACATGGAAAGGAGGGCATAAAAAAAATTGTGTGAAACAGCTAAAGATAAAATTAATTCAGGGATGAAGCCCATTACAAACAATTCTATGACAAACTGAGGTGTGAACAGAAATATCATCTGATCAAAAACTACCCCACCTACCAATTAGAACATAAATTACAACCAAAAGACTCACAAAAAATGGAAAACATGTACTTGACATCAGGCAAGATGATAACTGGAGGGAACAAGTTGATCTCTGTCCCTCGCATAGGACATAAAATGGAGGTCCCATGTGTGAGAGAGTCACAACTCCTGCACGTAAAAGATCCTGCTTCATTCATTTAGTATACAAAGTAGGTGCATAACCCAGTGAGGCAGTCCTGCCTTTAATACATCCAAACAAACAAACAAAATGGTTATAATTACAGCAAAAACTCACCACATCTGTGTAATCTAGAATGTCTCGAGCTTCTTTGCCAAGGATGCTGACCATAAAGTCCAGGGCAATGGCTTTCCTTTCATCCATCTATGATTGGTAGACCACGGGAGTGATAAAGGGAGAGTTAGTTGTAGTAGCTCCCCAGTGGGCATAGTTATACACTTACAATGAAAACTTTGCAGCACATTAACATTAACTGACTTTGGACTTTAAAAACACAGACCAAACATTAGTCTCATAGAGCACAATACATTCTCCTTTCATTCATCCAAACACAGAACACAATGTTTTCAGGGTGAACAACAGCTGCAGGCATTCTTCTCTGAAAAGCATGTCGAAATGTTGAACAATAAAAACTAATCTTTGGCTGCAAATAGCAGATGGCATCCAAAAAGCAATACCGGGTACTAAATCCCTAGGTTAGACAATGCACAGGATACGTACTAGACAAATCGTTTGTATCCTCTGCATGTTCTTTAATTTTCCTGAAATGATGAAGAATTCCAATACAACCGGATCTCTCATTTTAGGTTTCCTAAAAAATTGCCATTTTAGGCTTTATCAAAGTCTTGATTATGTTTGCAATGACTGTGACACATATGCACACATGGGCGACTAACTAATTTTTTCAGTTTGTGTCTATTTTCTTTCATCATTAACATGTAAGAAGGTAGTTTGGTCTGGTAATATTAGTCTGATTTCTGATACTGTATGTGTTCCCACTCATGTCATGTGTGATAACGTTCTATGTCATCTGTAGATGGATGTCTGTGAAGCCGTTAACTGAATCCCACATTGCATGGAAATTCTTCTGACATTTGAATACAGAATTAAATAAAAAAAGACAATTATCCAATGTACACAACCAATATCAAATTCAAAAGTCATCCAAAACAGAAATATGAGAATTGAATTATGCAGTGTTGTCAAAACATAATAGGTGCATAAGTGTAGTTTTGCATCACGACTACTTTCATCAGAAAATGCTGTCTAGCAAGACTCATGAAATTCAACAAGAGGACGATGTGAAGACTCCGCAACTCACAGACAGTGTGGCAAAGGAGGGCGCCCCAAAGATACCAAAGAGGGCGGGGCTATCACTGGGGGTGGAGGTATCAAACAGGGCAATGATGGGGTGCTCTCTGTTGTCCTTGAAACTTGCCAGCGTCCCCGACATGCTTAGCAGCTCTCCTGCCTGCTTCTTTTCTCGCCAAAAACTCTAAACCAAAAACAAACAAATAAATAAACAAACAAACAAACGAATAAAATCAAACATTTTCAGAAGCAAAGCCATCTTCAGTGAATTTCATATACAGTAAACCTCGGATAAGTCGACGTCGAGTGAGTCGAAAATCACTTAACTCGAAGCAAAATAAAAAGTCCCGATTTTTCCCTATGTATTTTCTCTTAGAAATATTTGGATAAGCCGAAGTACGAGAGTCGAATTTCGGCTGTGTCGAAGTAAAACATTCAGTCCCTTTTGTACAAAATACACATAGTTTACATCACATGAGTCGAAGAAGATTTGTCTGGCATTCTCATTACATTTAGAGGAGAACAAAAAAATCGGCAGGTCGCAGAACCCCGTCCCTGACCTGCTGCAGGTAAGCATGCACACTCACCGTACCGCTCCGCACGCATGTCGAATACATACACATGTATACATGTATACACACAGCACATCGATCCATACTTTATCCATACACACAGCACATCCATACTTTATCCATGTCAAGCTAGAACTCCCTGGTCAACCAATCGCTGCTTTAATATTTTAGTGACAGGCCAAGTGGGCGGAGCTTGTTTGTGCGTGCCCGGCTGCGTTTTTTTTTAAGACGGCACAGATTGGGGCATGGCGCGTGTTAAACCTATGGGAAAAACGTTGGGTTAGGGGTTTTGGTTATGGTTATGGTTAGGGTTAGGGTTAGGGTTGGGGTTAGGGTTAGGGTTAGGGTTAGGGTTAGGGTTAGGGTTTGATGGTTAGGGTTAGGTTTAGGGATAGGGTCCCCGATAGATTTTTAGTTTCCCCAATCTGTGCCGTCTAAAAAAAAACACGCTGCCCGGCTGATGGCTGTATAGTTTTGTTCGATGGAGGTGGGATGGGCCTGAGAGAGTGTTTGTCTAAGGGTAGGTTGACAGAGATGGCTACCTATGTTGCACAGACATAGCACATGCACATTGCCACATTAGCGCAGACATTCTCAGAACTACGTTTAACTACTAGTATTGATACAAATTCCATGTTCAATTTAGAACAAAATAAGAACATTATCTTCAAGAACAGACAAATTTGAATGCAAACACACACACGCACGCACACACACACACACACACACACATGCATGCAAATGTACTATAATACATGTACATAACTGTGAGTCGAAAAAAAAAAAATATCGACTCTCGCGAGAGTCGAAGTTCACTAAAGTCAACACATTTTTGTCAGTCCCGAGAGCTTCGACTCATGCGAGGTTTACTGTACTTTCAATATTCACTTTCCAGACTTGAATTATCTTGGCAAAGCAAGGATATCACCAGCATTCGTGTTTGACCTGATCAAATAATAATTTGTCTCTGCTTTGTTTTCTCTTTAATTTCTTTTTTTTTTCCCCCAATAAATGATTGTTACTCCAAAGCTATTTCATGGCAGAATTAGTTGAGCGAAATCACAACATATAAGGGGTGTTCCTTTCTTGTTATTGCACTCAGTGCCAACATGCAAAAGTCTCTGCATGAACATTACATCATGAGGCAAAAGGAAAGATGTTATTCCATTCAATATTAAATTTGACATTAATAGAGTAAAACAGAAATAACAGAAGGGCCGAATATTCATTGAAATTGGACATAAATTACAAAAGTCATGGAATCTTGTCCACATAAATACCATCTTGTCCATGTTGGGGTAAATGCCCCTTTCATCATAGTGAAAGAGCCAGTGATCAGTGTATAACTTTTAAAATGCTTCAAGTTTATGGAGAAGTGAAAGGAACATACTGTGTGTCTGATGTATATGGAAATACTAGTGTATATTTGTGTTCTAGTTGACAAATAATGATGGTAGAGGACTTATTGTGAACTCAAATATCAGCTACCATGCAACATTCCACGGAAAGGCAGTCAAGGAAGAGGGATTTCCAGAGGATAATTTTGTAGATTGATTTCAAAATGAGAATGCTGAAACGTACATTTCACTTTAAAAAAAAAATTAGGCAGCATAATAATTATGGTATACTGTAAAACATGATATATTCGCGGCATGAATTTTTCGCGAATTGGAACCGACAGCCTTTTTCGTGGCATGAAATTTTCGCGAAGTGCCACTGGCGTTCAATGCATATAGTGTAAACAAGGACTTTCGCGTGCATTTTAATTTCGCGAATCTTGGCGCTCGCAAAATTAATGTGCACGCGAAAATTCCTCGTTTTACAGTATTTGTCTCACTCAGTGCACTATTGGGTAATTACATATGTGACGTTACTGTTGCGCACAAAACCAGCTGATTCATATTCAGTCCCAAATGTGCGTCATGATCCTATGTTGTTGATTTTTTTTTCCATCCATGGTGGAATCATTTTTCATGTTCAATAATGTAATTGGCTGTCAACATCATATTTCACATGATGGACAACATGGATCAATTTCATGAATGCATTCATTAAAGACAAAAAAAAATGTATTCTATGGTAGACCAAGAGATCTTTGAATTACTGTCCCATGTGTGTTCCACTCCTTTAAGCTTTTATGAAGTCTTCTGTCTTTGGTGGTTTTTTTTTATTGATAACATCAGAAATCACAACTGAAACATGATGGATGAGACAGGAATTGGTTTCTTGGAAGTATTTTGTGAAAAGAAATTACTTGCACAAGACAACTTTAAAAATTGGTGTCTTTAAACTGTGCTTGATGTTACCTTCTGATAGGTGGCTATGAAGTGGATGCCATAGTTTCCTGTCGCAAGAATTCTCGGTACAGGAAGGCCTGGAAGAAGTTCGAGTTTTTCTGAGAAAATGTAAGCACAAAGAATACAAATCTTTCTGTCAGCAATTGCAGATTGCACACACAAGAATCAAATCAATTCTATCTGCATGAACTATGAACATGGCAATATTGTCAACTGAGAACCGAAAGGCGTTAATCACATTTGGTTTTTTTTTTTTGGGGGGGGGGTGGGTATTGAATTACGCATCACATTGTAGACCTTGATCTCATCTACATTATTGTGTCAATCTTGAATTATTTTCATTTTCAGTAATATATTAAAAATCAAAATCACAAGGGCACTACTCTAACTGGTATTTGGAACAACACTTATAAATCTTCTAATTTTGATTAGGTAAGCTTTTTGTTTCAAGAATATTGATTGTTTCATTTCTATTTATGCTCAAATATGAGAATGCAATAGCACCCTTTTGGTTCACAGCTGACGATATAATCATATAATCATAACACTTCGGAACCAAAACACTTAGGAAGTCCTTAACTCATAAGCTACTTCATCAAGATAACATTATTATAAACTAATGATCATCTTTCATTGGTTACATCATGGCATAATTCACTATCATGCCTTGTATATCACATATCATCCTTGATGGCATTGATGGCAAATTCTTGTCATCACCTGCAAACTCAAGGTGGTAAAACAAACATAAGAATAACACATATCAATGCCATCATAGCATAATGTTTTTTGTTAATTGTGGCATGCGGAATTGGTTTCATTAATACATCTGCACCACAGTGAACAAAGCACACACTGGTATTGACTGACACGTTTGAATATTAAATAGATAATTGCCATGAGATGGAACATACAAAATAATCCAGTAAATGGGGTTTAAATGCTATTGATGGGCTTGTAGCACTTTCCATTAGTAAAGTTCTGAGGTAAGAACTATTCCATACATCCTAAACAACACAAGTCATCATCTGTGCTACAACATGGCTAAGTCACTACAGAAAATAATACACAGCAATGAGGGCATTAGCAAGAATTAAAGCTGAGGTTCAATGTATGACATCTTCATCAATGATAGTTCTGAGATTTTGGTGTTGAGGAGGTGGTAAGTGTTGCACACAAACAAACCTATGTTTGGACTTGGGATTGCCATCACCACCCTCTTGGCCTGGTACTCCTTGCCCGACTTGGTCCTTACAGTAGCCCTGGTTCTATCCTCCACCTGCTCTACCCTGACGACCGCATCACCCAGGACGATTCTCTCCTTGCCAACGCTCTCCTCCAGCCTGTCTGCAAGCTGCCTGAACCCACCCTGCCGAGGAGACATACACCGCGTTAACAATTTACACAGAACTTCAACAGTTGACAATTTACACAGAGCTTCAACAGCCTGTCAACCAGCTGTCTGAACTCATCCTGCCAAGAAGACACACACCGTGTTAACAATTCACACAGAACTTCAACAGCCTGTCAGCCAGCTGTCTGAAATCATCCTGCCACGGAGACATACACCGTGTTAACAATTTACACAGAACTTCAACAGCCTGTGCGCCAGCTGTCTGAACCCACCCTGCCGTGGAGATATACAGTACCGACAGCAAATTATTTTCCACGCGAACATTCAGGAATATATTGAATATTCGCAAATCGCACATTCGCGAATATTCGGGAATATTCGAAAATGATTGGCCCTTGATATCCGAAGTGAAACATAGCACATAGGGCATTGCAACGCGCATGAATTTACGATGCATATGCGCGCAATGCGCAAAAATGCGCAAACGTTCTCGAATATGTGGAAAATAATTCATTGTCGGTACTGTACATCGTATTAGCAGTTTACAAGGGACTTCAACAGCCTGTCCACCATCTGTCTGAACACATCCCGCCAAGGAGACATACACCGTGTTAACAATTTACACAGAACTTCAACAGCCTGTCCAAAAGTTGTCTGAACTCATCCTGCCATGGAGATATTCATCATGTTAAATAAAGGCCGTTAGCATGGGTATTCATGGATGGCTGCCCATCGGGATGCATTTTGAAAAACACAAATAGCACCAGTCAGTGAATATATGCATTGAAGTGTACGCTCATCAGTAACAGTCTACTTCAATCGAGATATTTCGGCTGTGTGTGTATTTATCAGTGATAAGGCTTAATATACACTATTCATTAAAGGGATTCTCAAATATATCTGTACCTGGCCAACCTTACTGCTCCATGAATGCCCACATTACCAGGTCTTTAGTTATTTACTCAGGCCTTCAACACAAAGCAGATACACCCCAGTAAAATGTGTTTTGTGTAAAATAAAAATGTATGAATTTACCCAGAAGTTGCACTGTTGTGCAGACACATGATATACCAGATGACACCAGTTTTCATGAGATATTTTCCAATATACTCCACGCTGTTCATTTCTTTTTAATTTCAAGTTCATCACCATTATCATAATCATTACTATTCTCATTTTTATCACTACTACTATCATCATCAGCATCATCAGTATAAATTTTGATAAAGTACAGTGGACTCCCGTCATAACAAAGTCCTCGAGACCAGCAGTTCTCTTTCCTTATATCGTAATTTCGTTTTAACCAAACAAACAAACAATAAAAACACAGGGCAGATAATGATGGGGCCTGAATTTTTACTTCATTGTACCCAGAATTTTGTTATAACCGTGTTCGTTATAACGGGCGAGTGCACTGTAGTCAACATGCCTGGTGCCCAGGACTTTGCGAAGACGTGAGTATACCTTGAGTTGCAGGTCCATTCGGCCGGTTCCCTCTCCTCCGATGTGCCTCTCCCAGCTGCCACAGGAGTGGATGACAGACAGGTACTCCGTCATGGACAGCTTGCTGGGTGCCATGCCACAAAACGTGCCCACCATTGTAGCTGCCATATCCTTGGCACCTGGCATATATACACAACGTATGTCACCAAGAGGTCAAAGGTCAGATAAGTGACCTATCATCATCATCATCATGACCTGATAGAGTGGGCAAACACTGCTTTTACTGACTTTTACACTTGTCCAATTTTTCAAGTGAAATTGAAAGTTGACCCACTTTACTTAAAACAGCCTAGAACAAAATCTGGAAGAAACCTGGCCGCCATTTACATGTACCTACATATGTGAAGTAACTGGTTTAAAGTTTAAGCAAAGTAAGGCATATACATGAATTCCAAGAGGGCTAGTAAAAAAGTATGACAGGAGCATGCATAATAAGCCACAACATTTTGGAGCAGATGCTAGGTATATGCTTAGAGTTCAGTGTTAAATTGTGTTTCATACAGTGATCCTTGTAATTCACATCTCATATCTTCTGTATATGACATGTTTTATGAAGTTAAAGTCTAATTGAGGTACTCAAAACTATTTCTTGTTGACAATACTATTCCGAAATAACACTTTGGTCAACCCAAAGACAGAATCATTTCACTCATTCAAACTTCTTCCTCTCCCCCAAATGAAAAGAGATGAGAAAACAAAAACAAAAACAAAACACTATTTAAATACTATTTACTTGTCTGTCACCACATAATACAGCAATCATATCAATATTGTCCTGCTATTGTGTTTTCTAGTCTTTTTGTATGAATAGCACCAGTGTGCGTAGAAATACCAGTACAAAGCGCCATATGAATGCAATTATCATTATTATCATTATCATTATTATTATTATTATCATCATTACGTTACCACCACAAAAGATAACACACTCACCTTGCATCCAGAGAAATTTGTTCATGAAATCCTCAACGGTCTGGTTGTCCCACTCTGCACATTCCTCTGTGGATTTTGCCTTCCCTATCTGTGCAGCAAGCTTGTCCATCTGAAATTTGGAAATATTTTGCTATAAACTAATGTTTATCAATTAATGAAAATTTTACACCGATGTATGGCAATTTGTCAATCAGTTGCAATAAAAACAACTTGAAGTAATAATTTCATGGATATGAATAAACTTTTTGCTCTTCTTCCATCCCGACTTCTGGTGGTATTTGGCTACTGAGGAAAGTTTTTACTTTAATGCCAAAAAAAAAGGAGATTGTTATGCACTAAATGCCAAACAGAAAGAGTTATGTGACAACAATCTGAAACAGTCCTTGTACATATACTAATTAAAACTGAAATTTTGAATTTTCATATTTCAATTCCTAAAAGGTCAAACAACTAGTACATTGGTTAATTATCAACTAGTAAACAATTTTCCCTATTCTAATCTGTTGTAGGTCATATAGCTAAAGTCCTGTTTGAAGAGATTGAAGCTGGGTTCCATATTGACTTATTAGCCTACAGGAAGAAGTACAACTTCAAGTGACCTTCTCGACTGATAATACCATGCAAGAAATGGTCATGGTACTCTATTTCTTGTAACCCAACTTTAAAATGATGAGATTACACCATGCTTGATTATTACCTAAACCAAAGAGGTTGTGTTTTGGCCGGCATTGGTTTGTTTGTTTGTCTGTCTGTTTGCAAAATAATTCAAAAAGTCATGAACGGATTGGGATGAAACTTACAGGAAAAGTTGGTAATGACACAAGGTACAAATGACTCAATTTTGGTAGTGATATGGGAATTTTTATGAACTTTTGAAGGATTTTTAATATCAATGGGTCAATGAACTTGGGAGTTTTAGGAGTCGTGGGAGGTCTGCATATCATGTAAAAGTGCATGCTCTGCTCAAGGCACTGCGCAGCATGCAAGAAGCTGATGGGGGTAAACACAGGGCTTCCTTTGGGAAAATGAACAATTTTCAGCATGCGTGAATGGGTGGAAATGGGCTACTTGGTGGAGGTCTGCACACTCTGAGTGCTTTTCTAGTTCAATCTGTAACATTATTACAATCATCACCTTCTTGAAGTATCTGAGTAGGTCTACGAGGGCAGTATAAGGCAGAGGAGGGATGGATCCTGAGTACGTCTTCACTTTCCCGTCAGGCAGCTGCCAATGTTTCGTGCCCTTGTCAAAATGCTCATACGTCTCCAAGCCGAACTCCTTGAGTAAACCCAGCATAATCGGCTGAGCACTGATCAGACAGTAAAATTGGCAACAGAGAGAGAGAGAGAGAGATAGAGATGTTTTACGACCACAGTTAAACCTGAACACATTAATTTTATACTACATAGTTTCATTACACAACGAAGTATCCTGGCAAAAACGGGCAGCTTTACCTTGCATATGACGATCACCAGTTTTCTTGTTTGGATATTAGAAGTCAATTATGCACTGTCAGAAATCCCTCATAGACAAAGATTTATGACCAATGACCAAAAGAATATATCAAATATTTGATCATAATTCAGATCAGCCAATATCTTCTTTGTTGGACAAAATTTGACTCCAAAGCAAAATAGTATGGCTTCTGAAAATGACACTTTTATTATTTTTTGTGTGGAACCGTTACCTTAAATTTATTTCAGAAGAGCTAAGATGAGAGCTTTGAATGGCATTGCTTGTATGTCATTCCTATGATCTATGTAATCTGACTTCTTGCTGTAAAAAAAAAGAAAAAAACATAATAAATAAGTTCTAGTTGAAGATGGCAGTGAACTAAAAAAACAAAAACAAAAACAAAACAAAAAACTACTGTACACTGAATGAACAAATAACATCATATTTGGGCAAAGTCCAAGAGGGTAGTGTAGTGATTCTCAATTGACAATTTCATAATTGACCACTCACATGGTAAAGGTTCTCTTTTTTTTTATTAGTACCTATACTAGTTACATGTAAGTCACCTTGACGGAAAAAATGAATAAAACCAATGAGTGGGAGCACATGTACCCTACAGATATGACCTAGTTTCATTCAATTTCAGTTCATCTTATTTCTGCACTTGTACAAAAGAAATCAGTATGACAAAATCAAAAATATTCCCATGAAAATATGTATAAGGGTACTCATAAGGAACAGATAATTACATGAATAGTATACAGACATATAATTCATGGTATATCTTAAAGTGTACATGTGGAGGAGACTGTTATCGATAAAGCAATTTGCTTGACTTGGATAATGGCCTCTGGGCATTATGGTTTGTTACAGTTCTCCCTTATTTTTAACTAAAGGAACAAAACACATACACACAGAAAGAAATAAGACCAACTTCTGAGTATTTTCAAGGTCATTTGACATGAGGAGGACAAAACAAGGGGAATATAACAAGAAAGAATCAAAATTAAAGGACAAGAAAGAGGATACAATCACAAAAAGGTTGTGATGACAATTCAGGGCCGGCGGAGCGTTTTCAAAAGTGTGGGGGGCGGGGCCCACTTCCGGATTTCATGAGCTGACAAGCGAAAAAAAAAGAAGAAAAAAAAAGGTCCTCAGCTCATCTCTCCTCTTCCATTTCTGGGTTTCTCCAGTTGACAAGCAAAAAAAAAAAAAAAAAAAAAAAAAGGTCTTCAGTGGAAAAACGTTGTGGGGGCCCAAAGTGATGACACCTTATGTTATTCCATTGTAATGTGCACAAAAAGTGTGGGGGCCCCGAGCCCCCACGGCCCCCACGACCCCCATGGCTCTGCCGGCCATGCAATTAATAAATAAAATGGTTTAGAGTCTTTGGATATTGTCCGCGTTGACCTAGTGTGAGGATTACGAACACAGTGGTTGAACCTTGATGCAGAAAACATATGAGCAAAAAGCACATAGTATGTCTATTGATGTGATCTCTTTATTAACACTTGTTACAGCTCGAGAGTCTAAGGAAATCATTTGTTGTGCTCTCGGGTAAAAGTAATGATTAAAGTAGTTTGTATATGGCTGTCTGGTGCTCCAATATGCAACACAGCTACTAAAATTGTATGTGGTATAGTCATTGGTCACCAGTCTAGAGTGGAGTGCTTTCCTCCGACCCAAGAATGATTGTTTTAACAATCAGTTGCAGTAACAATTCTAGTGTGCCTTTTTGATGTACGTTACAAATAGTATAATGAGTATACAGGGGACATAATATGTAACACATATCTGGGATACTACAGTACTATGGCAAATACTTGCCTTGTCACAGATTATTCAAAGTCATAGCTATTTACTCTGATCCTATTCATATACCATATGCTACTATGCTTTGTAGTACAAAGAAAGAGAAAATATCCAGTAGACGCATAATAGTGAGGATGTGATTATGTGACAATACAAGCCATTGAACTATCCCTAGTCTTGTTCCATTCAACACCAAATTCTAAGATTTAACTCCTTCCGATAACAAAAAATAAATAAATAAATGTCCTACCATTTAATTCTTTTGATTAGTAAAAGCCCCAAAATGCCAAGTGACTGATGTAGAAGACTGACAAAAATTATTCAATTTTGATATGGAGTTTCAAAAGGTGACAAATTATCCTGTATTTCTTGACCTGGGCTGTTGGATTTGACTTTAAAAAATTAAAAGACTTGCCATGACATGAAATTTTGCCATTGATATGAACTCCAGCTGTCAACACATCCCATATTCAGCTTTCTAACAGATTAGCACAGATGGCATAAAAATGCCATTCAATGAATAAGGATTAGGTATAATCCTACTCATCCATATTACATCACAAAATCCAACTAATCCTAATCGCATTACATCCCCTAAAGTGGAAGTCTGTTATCCTTGAATGCTTCTGGGGTTTCTTCCTCATGTCACATTGAGTTGTTTTTGGTGTGTTTTGTTCCCGTTGTTTTTCGGAAGAGGATTAACTGAATGCTGAATGCTCTAGCTATAGGCAAGTTAAAATTGCGCACACAGCACAGGCAAGGGGGGAAAAAAAGCTATTTGAGGGAAGCGGTCTTACCTGCCAACCCTGGACACGCCGATGTCAAAATAATCCTTTCCATTGGGACTCCGAAGCTCAACTGTCTTCATGACTCCACATACCTGATCTGAAATTACATACACAGAAACAAACAAAACACAAATTTACTCTTAATGAAATCAAGGCAATGTGCCTCTCCGTACACATAAGAATATGCAAATGCAGTGTATACACTTCCAATTCACAGGTCACTCTAACATTTTGTCAATGAAATGATTATTTCGTTAACGAAATGACTGATTTTGTAACGAAATAGGCCATGCAACACTTGGCGCTCCATCATTGTCCATGGTTTAAACCATGGTTTCAATAGTACCACCTTACAATGAATTCGGGCCCTATAGGGTTCGCATTTTCTAGCTTTTAACATGCATTTTCCAAGGAACGGTATGACCCTAATAACACAAAATGTATTGCACCGTCTTTGTACAGTGCTCTGTTAAACTACAGTGCAGGCTACTTAGTACCACAACACATTGAAATCACACAGATTTGTGGCCTACCACTCCAGGTCAAGAACTTTGTAAATATTTACATCTAAACCAGCTTTATACAACTGAAAAATCATTTCCCCTTGGTCTGCTAAACACAAGGTCCCTGACAAGGATTCTTCAGGCACTCATAACATTATTTCTTTTAATCAAATCAGAGCAGGTTATCACTGCATCATATCTTACGATTATCTTTAATGTTTCAGATAAATTCAGGTAACATGACTTGAGGATGGCAAGCCAAGTATACTGTATTTACTATCTACGGCAAAAACATCGTCCCAATGCATGTCAAAGTTGGGGTTTCTCATAGATTATGACATCAGTGGACACTTGCTACCTCAGCCAATCAGCATAAAACAAATATTAACCCATTGAGGACAGACTGATTTTGCTACAACAAGCATTTTCCATAGACACCTGCCTGAGTATACTCGGGACTCGTCCTCAACGGGTCAAGACTTGCGTTTGATTACACCAGCTGCAGCTACATTGTAACCACCCAAGAATGTTCTGATAGTTGTATCTTTAGAGTGTGAATGGCCCCTATGTCCATTCTGTCACATAACTGCACTAAATTGGAACATTTACTTTGAAGTCTATTGAGGTCTACACACGAGTGTATTTCCCTTTTTTTCATATCATATTTCATCCTATCATTGCAGCCAAATACCAGTAGTCAACTTGGAACTTGGTGATTTTTTTTTCCTCAACCTACAATGTATATGGTTCTCTAGTAAAAATATCCTCTGAACATCAGAGTCCAACTCTATTTGTTTTTGGGTGTGAAAGGGTATTGTTTGGCATGCAGTGATTACAGAGTATTGTCTCAGTACAAATACTACATGGGGAATTAGTGTATGGAGTGAAGAGTATGTCCAGGGAGTGATCTAGTTGATGTACCAGATGCAAGCAGGGTCATATTACGCAGGGTACAAAGTGTAACTTCATGCAAGGCAAGTTCACGTTTGTCACATGATTATGAAATTGTGTGATGAAAGCGTACATGTCACACATCGAACAGGACTGGTGGTATGTGGGGCAATGACCACAAATACTCTTCAAGCCAGTTGTATTGCTATATATGTGTTTGAAAAATCTGACAAAGCAATTCCATATTGTCATATTTGTATTTGCTGATTAACATATATCATATAAATATGAATATAATGTACCTGGTACATGATCAGGTAATGCTTCACATCTTATTTTTAAACAGACACTTGATTCTCATAATATAACTCAGAGTGGAGTATGCCTGCATGAGGTGAATGAATTCATCCATAAAGAAAGGGGAAATTAATGAATGAATTTCATGAAGGCACCTAGAAATGAGAGGAGCCATTCTTTATCAGCCTGACATACCTTTATATACCTCAGAACTATAATACCAATGATATATAATCATGCTGTCATACCTAAAAGTGATATGTTTACTGTACAAAGTCTGCTTAGCTTAATGATCAATACTGCATGAATAATGGTTGTCATTTGAGGAACTTCTTTTTTTTTTCATATAATAGGGGGAGTTATCACCAATACAACAATGTCTTCTTTTTCACAAAGAAAGCCACAGAAACTTGTTTTTTTTTTTTGCTTGCACAGTGTTGATAACTGAGTCATTATATACCCCATTACTGGTCTTTCTTCAAATTACACATAAACTACCATAGGGCACCATGCTGAATTATTCCCATAGGCAGGGCTGGCAACCTTGTACACAGCACTGCACTATTCTGTGGCACAATATTTTAAATGGAAAACAGTATTTTACCTATCCTGCAATAGATATATGTAGTTAAATGCAATTGGGGCAAATTAGTATTACCCATGAAATCTGCAGGATTCTTGGCATTAAAAATAAACAAATTAATAAATAAAACTCAGCAAAAACACAAGAGTTGGCATATTTGTACAGGAAAGCACATTTGATGCTAAAGACACCAGTCGAATACCTCCTGAAGGTAAAACCCAGTTTAAGTTTAAAGGGATGGTACAGTTTCGATTGAGATGGAGCTTGAGGTTTCAAATACAATTTTTTTGATGATTTTTTTTTAGATAATAAGAAACCTTGTATAAAATATGAAAGAGCATACAATTCTAAGAGGAATTCAAAGTTCATTTGATGAAAATTGGTTTTGAATTGGCTGAGATATCCAAAACAAAGCGATCATAACAAATGGTGGGATCCACTTTTTATCAGGATCATTAAAATTGTTTTACTTTGTTTTTGGATACATCAGCCATTTTAAAACTGATTTTTATCAAATAAACTTTGAATTCCTCTTGGAATTGTATGCTTTTTAACATTTCATAAAGTGGTTTCTAAGTATCTTGCAAAAAAGTTAAAAGCTGAATTCTCATCTAAACCAATCCGATACCATCTCTTTAATGAGTGAGTGAATCTCTTAGGGGCTCATGGAGATAACAACAGATTACACAATGTCTCTCACATGTTAAATACAGTCAGGATAGCCCATGATACTAAATCTGTGATTAGTTTAATCTAGTTCAGGCAAAGTATGCTGCATGTATCGTCTTCTAGAGGTAAAATCCTGCAAATATAATACATGAAGTAGAAGATAGTAGTAGTACAGTGAAACCCCGTTATAATGAGTTCGGTTATAATGAGGAACCGCTTATAACGAGGTGATCGCGTCGGTCCCGTCTTCCTTTACGTGTAAAGCTATGGCAGAACGAACTGGTTATAACGAGTTCAGTTATAACGAGATTCCGCTTATAACGAGGACAATTTCGGTGCATCATGATAAAGAAAAACATAAGCAATTTGATCAGATATAACGAGGTTCCATTTCTTGACTTGCCGCTTTCAAGCACGCGACAAACGAAACATTGAAAACCGAATTCACGCTATCCATATCTCTTTCCCGTTTACGGAGTACCGTTCCTTCTATGTTTTCTTCTCACCCACGCGTTTAGTAAGACACAGGAATATCTTCCGGTGTTCAGACTAAGTTATTGAATATTATCATTTCATTTTCTTTTTTCGCGAGATACGCGTGCGTGAGAGAGAGGGGGGAAAATCGCATTCAAAAATTTTTCATGTAGCGACACTTGTGACCTAAAATGGACACATGGAATGCATGTTTAACTCATAATTATATCATTTCCATTTTTCATTCCAAATGACACGTGTTTTGCAGGTTAGTAAATATGAGTATGTATGATTAAAGCCAAAATAATTAATGAAATCATCGCGATCCCGCCGGGTGACAGCATAGCATAAAAATGATTGAATAACGCATGTTAATCTACTCGAGTCGGTGTTCAGAAAAAGAAACAAACACAGTTTGAATAGATCTGGGTTTGTTCATTATCATTTAACAAATGATTATGTAAATTTTTTATATGAATGTGTATGATTAAAGCCGAAATAACTAATGAATCAACGCGATCCCGTCAGGTGACAAGAGCGTAAAAATAGTTGAATAACGCACGTTAATCTGCTTGAGTCGGCCTTCAGAAAAAGTATGCGTTAATCTACTTGAGTCAGCCTTCAGAAAAAGAAAACAAACGCAGTCAACGGTTTGAATAGATTTAGGTTTGTTCATTATCATTCAATACTGCATTTCACAACGGAAAATTTTCTTTCTTTCAGAATGCACTACGAGGTACAGATTTGCGTGAAAAGGATCACAACCTTCTAAATTTCTTTTTCCAGACCGGATGTCGAAAATGCGAAGAGATTTTCTTCAGAAGAAAATAAAGAACGCAATTTTAATCCCTTCGGGCGCAACGATAATACATTGAACAAGATTAGAGCCGAAATGATTCATGAAATCATTGCATTCCCGCTCGGAACCAACAGCGTAAAATACATTGAAAGTTACGGTAAACAATGCATGTATTTTATTCTATTTGCGCTGGTGTTTAGAAAAACTTAACAAACGCATTTTATACAATCTGTTTTTGTTCATTAATCATTTTACGCTGTTTTTCCACAAACGAAAAAATATACTTTCAGAATGGGTCAATACAAGAGGAAGAGATAGGTGTAAAAAGAATCACAAATATAATATAGGCCTACTTGTCAAGAACATACCATAATGTGAACTATTATGCGAAGAGATTTTCAGGAGAAAAATAAAGAATTAAGGCATTTTCAACCCCTACTTTTTTCCGTCTTTTTTGTATCAATTCACAAATAAATTCCCTTTATTCTCTCAATGATAATGATCCATAACTGTGTAATAACGCAAAGGATGTTCTTAAGTTTGATTGATGGATATATGACATCGTGCTTATGTTTTTCTCTGTTTTTGATGCGTACGGTTATAACGAGGTCCTAGTTATAACGAGGTAATATCGCCAGTCCCAGGGACCTCATTATAACGGGGTTTCACTGTAGTAGCAATAACTTCAATAGAAGAAATACAGTAGAAGGATAATAGTAGTACAATGCAGTAGTAGTAACAGAAGTTGCAGCAGTAGTAATACTAGTACAAACTGTAGTAGCAGAAGTAGAAGTAGTATTTAGAAGTACCAAAAATAGTAGAAGTAGTTGTAATAATCAAAGTAGTTGTGATAGTATTAGTAGTAGTAGTAGTCTTTGTAGTAGTAGTAGTAGTAGTAGTAATAGTAGAAGTAGTAGTACTATAGATTAGTAGAAATAGTAACAGTAGTAGTAGCAGTAGTTGTAATAGTAGTCAAAGAGGTGACAGACATAGTTTAGAAGCAGTAGTAGTAGTAGGAGTAGTAATAGTAGTAGTGGCAGTAACTGAAGAAGAACAGTAGTAGAAAGAAGAATCTGCAGGAGTAGTTACTGGAAAGTAATAGTATTAGTAGTGCTAATAGTAAAAATAATTTCTGGCATTGTGGCAGCACAGTGTAACTTATGGCTGCAGTCACATATTGTTTTCTTCTCACTTGGGCCGATCTATCATTGAAAAGTATATAGGTAATAAATGTGTTAGCATGGGTGTATGCAAGGGGGGGGGGGGGGGGGGGGGGGGTCGGGAGGGTCGTACGACCCCCCCCCCCCAAATTTTCAAAAGGTCCACTTTTTGTAAAAGACATTTTTGTTTTTCGAGGGCTTTTTACCCTATGTACAACAGGAAAAAAAAAAAGTGACCAGGTGGTGTTCCAGCAAGGTGTAGCTAGTCAACAACTTTTTTTAAATACAGTTTTCAACTTACCGATTCATGAACTTGTAAGTGACCAACACAGGTTTAATCACCAATTTAAACATAAATGGGTCTTTCTAAGTATGCCAAAAAAGTCACTTTTGTATGCACCAAATGGCCCCATTTTAAGATATAAAATTCAAAAACTTCCTACCGTGGGAGGGGGGACACCCCCCTTCCACCCCCCCCCCCCCCTCGGTTGCTCCGCTCCCTAGCAAAGGTAAAGGTCCAAAAATTGTGATTACTACCCCCCCCCCCCCCCCCCCTCCCAGGAAAAATCCTGGATACACCCCTGGTTAGGGTGAGTCTACTGAGCTACAATAGCATTCATTAGAATTCGGCCTATTTCCCTTGCACAGTGTGTTACATACATGTACATACTAATACTGCACTCATATAAATCAACCTGGCCACCAGCCACTCTACGTATATAAAGCTCTGACTTTATCTGGTACCTCCACACTGTCGTCATGTTGTTTTGTCTCATAATTATCAGTTTATCTTATATTTTATCTAATGACCATGGTGTCTAGCACTAATGTAGCTAATTGCTTTTTTCTTCCGATTTCCATATCAGGGTGATGGTTGTTGGTCCCTGATTTGTAAGTTTATTAGTATGCAATCTCAAAACCATTTGGCCTTACAGGCATTTTGTCTCCATTTGATTTGTTCTATGTACTGGCCTGTCTGCAGGCTGGTTGGCCCAAGGGCATTTGTCTGTTTCATCACCATTTCTCTTACTCAATTTTCTGTCTAATGACACCTTGGTTTTCAAGTTATCACATGGATCTCTTTCTGTTATTCCACCTGCTTATTTCCACGGCCAACAATCATCATTCCCATCTTTCCCCACTGGTATAATGATTTTTAAACTACCAACCGAAATAATAGTACTTAAAAAAAAAAAAAGACAGGATGTCGATGGATTGCTTTAAAATCAGATAGAATACAAACAAGGAAAAGTAGAAATTACGCGGTGCGTAACATATGTCCCTGCCGGAAGTAGCATTTAGTGGCAAAATGTACAATATAGGTAAAAAATCAAGGTCAAAGGTCACAGAAGTCAAAAGTCAAAATTCTGTGTAGAAGTTTTGAAGCCCTCACCTAGTGCCATCACATAAAGCAAACGGAATCGAAATCGGGTTAGAAATGACGAAGAAGTAGCATTTTGTAGCCAATGTACAATATAGGTCAAAAATCAAGGTCAAAGGTCAAAGAAGTCAAAGGTCAAAATTCTGTGTAGAAGTTTTGAAGCCCTCACCTAGTGCCATCACATAAAGCAAACGGAATCGAAATCGGGTTAGAAATGGCGAAGGAGTAGCATTTTGAAGCAAAATGTACAATATAGGTCAAAGGTCAAGGTCAAAGGTCACAACTGAAATTCTGTGTAGAAGTTTCAAAGCTCCCATGTAGTGCTATCATATAAAGCAAACAGAATCAAAATTGGCTCATAAATGACAGAGAAGTAGCAAATTGAACATTTTGATCACACACGGACGCACAGACGGACGGACTGACACACGGACACACACACGTACGGAGCCCATTTCATAGTCCCCTGCTCGAACTTGTTCGGCGGGGACAATTAGCCTGTATGGAGTAGTATCATTTGATTAACTTTGATTTAAAACACACACACACACACATACACACACAAAACAACAAGACCTCTGAAAGGTGGATTCCTTCTTAGACTAAAACAACTTTTTTTTTTCAGTCAAACTGTCCTTTCATTGCTCTTGCTTTGAATATCAACATTTCACTGGGCCACTGTTTACTATTTTGTATACCCACAATTTTACTGCAGAAATCGTTTTTTTTTTTTTTGGTCATTATTAAATTGGCAGCTCTGAATTTCACTGCAAATCTTAATGTAAAAAGGCTACATGAAACCGGATAAAATAATTAAATGTATACATTCAAATCTCAATTTTATAGTCATGAATTTTGCAAATAAGAGGCCAATATTCTGCCACTTAAAAACACACATAATGACACACATAATACATGAACAATAAATAGTTCAAATGAAAGAGAATGTTGTACTCGCCAGTTGATCTAAAGAAACACCAACAATGAATAGCAAAAAGTTATGATAAAAAGATACAGCAAAGAACAACAGAATGAGTGCTTTCTGAGACTAGATGGGATAAATGGATGGCATAGCTTTAGTTTTGGTGGGGCTTCAGGTTCCAACTTTTTAACAAGATGATGAGAAACCTCTTATGAATAGGGAAAGAGCATACAGGAATCAGATCTATTTGATGAAAATTGGTTTTGAAGTGGCCGAGACAACCAAAAACAAGAGGTTTGAGGTGGGACACACCTTTTATAAGGACACCTTAGTTTTACTGTGCTTTTTGATATCCCAGCCACTTCAAAATCCATTTTGGTCAAATAAACTTTGAATTCCCCCTAGAATTGTATGTTTTTAAACAAATATTTCTAGGTGGTTTCTAATCATCTCGTAAAAAGTTGGTATCTGAATCCCCATCTCAGCCAAAGCTATACCATCCCTTTAAAACTGAAGCCCAAAGAAGATTAACCTGACGCTTCAATGACAAGGAGCTTGAGGTTGCTTCTTTCCTTGAGTAGCTTGTGTGCTGATATGAGGCCCGCCACGCCACCTCCGACGATGATTACATCATACAGATCTCCCATCTTGGATCACTTCTTCCGTGATAATCTAAAATCCTGTAACAACCAAAAATAAGTCAAAAAGACTTGGCTTATCAATTGATAAAATGACATTGAATACCTCAAAGGCAAGGGTGGTGCTGAAGAAATCATAATTATTTAAGTGATAAAGTTATACATATGTTTTTTTAAAATTGAAAATAATGAAGTAGGGGATAATTTTTCATCAAGACTACAGACATGGTCACAAAAGAAGACATATCATATGTAAATTTGTTTACTTTTGAATAATATTATGATTTTATGATGATGGTATATAGTAAAGCTAGGTTTTGATTTCTTATTTTCCTTTACATCACTTTACACTACAATATACTGAGTAACTTTCGTTTGAATTATTGCAAAATACATGGAATATCTGCAATATATTTGGGATTGTTACAAAATCTTCACACTATTCTGGGTTCTATAAATTCTGTTGAACTCAAAAACATTTCTGCATCATTGAGCAATATTTTGATTATAAAACAAAACTGAGGCCATTGCTCCAAGATAATCCAATCAACAGTCCTTGCAATTCTGCAAACTTTTAGGAGCACTGCCAACATTTGTTCTTGAGAAGAAGACAGGGCTGTGTAGATGAGGTTCTGTGAAGTCAAATGACGTGTTGCCTGAGGGACAAAAACAAATCATGTGTATTCTATTAAAGCGCATTGCTCTAGCACATGGTACGCGTATCGCATACTCGCCTAGCAACCCGCCAATCAACCACTTGGACAAGTACAGGAGAGAAAAGCATTCAATTGTTTATAGCTACTGGTGTCTACAAAACATCTAGCCAGGGTGCATAGATGATTAGATAAATATGCAAATATAGGCCCTATAGAAATATAAAAAAGTAAATAAATGGAATACACATACAAGGTATATACACTAGCTTCAAAAATAGGAATAAATGTGTAAACAACAAACTGCAACATTTTCATGAATTATCAAAGGGATGAATGAATTCAGATATTAATTAATTCAAAGGACATTTCACCGAAATAAAAGACTCATATTAAAGTAATCCCGGCGCGAGGAGCTGTAACCAGTATTAGTAACGTGTTGGGGTC
The DNA here is from genome assembly GCF_040938485.1 of Diadema antillarum. Lineage (NCBI taxonomy): Eukaryota > Metazoa > Echinodermata > Echinoidea > Diadematoida > Diadematidae > Diadema > Diadema antillarum. The sequence continues at coordinate 2,261,549 of NW_027270924.1, forward strand.
GCTGCTGTGGTTAATATTAAAGTAGAGACCTTACGGCTTCAAACATATTGATCTGGATCTGGATAGTTATGATGCAAGGCCACTTTTGGGTATAAATCCATCAGTTCTTGTGTGGACCAGTGAGTGGATGTACATTTCATGGCATTGCATGGCCATCACACTATCACACAAACATATAAAATGTCATATATTAATATATTGGCCAATTTTATACATTGGTGTTTGTTTAACGTTCGAGCTAAACACGAGTAGGCTATGCTCGATCAGCCTCAGTCACATTCCTCAACTTGGTTATTGCCACAGCACAGCCATCTGAGCTTAGATAGATCAGAGACGGTGTAGTAAAATGTAACAATTACCAACATGGCGTCACCAGTAGTTCTACGTGTATTTTACCACTGTAATACCAGAGACTACCACCACCGTATGTTACCGGTACTCATCACATCCTAAGCCTTCACCCTCTCGCCTCACCATGATGATCAACATGCCCGGCAACGGCAACAGGAGCGGTGAATGTAGGCCTAGACTATATCTGCAGTTTCATAACGAGTTGATTGTCGTGATGTGCATGCGCATGCTGCACCACATTGATCAAGCTTTCAAAGAAAAAAACTCACCGCTATCTTCTTGTTTTGACGAGAATAACCTAGCACTCTGGGATGGTGGTGCCAAACCTCAGTCCCAGAGCCCACAGTTGCAGTATTTTTGCCGAGAGAAAAGGGTACCAAGCGCAAGCCAAGCCTCGCCGCTAGCCTGGTGGGAGAGCTGCCCGCACGGTATGGGACGGTAATTCGGATGAGGATTAGGAATGCGGCTTCTAGCGATTCGCGACTTCTGCACTCCCACCTTTCAATGCTTGGCTCCTCCCCATCGTTAAGTGTAGTCTTAAAAACACAGTCCTCTGCTAGACGAAGAGGAATTGATGTCTCAATATTAGGTGTTAAAACTCTCATTCGTGACTACCAAATATCTTTATGTGCATTTTTTTATGTTCGAACGGAGTTGCCATCCTCTTCGAATCTCTATTATTGTGACAGGGTTAAAAAGTGTGATTTTAGGTTTTACATAGAGATTAGTTTTCAACACTAGCACCTAACGATTTATTTTCCCCTTGACACTCCCACTACTCATTACATGAATACACCTGCTGAATACTTCATATCGACGATAGTTGTCTAGCAATGTCTCCCTCTACTGTTGAGAGCGTGCGGTGTTCTCTGATCAACGCACAGAGACTGAGTGTTGTATTGTGCAGCTGATGTTGTATCTTCTTCCAGTTCTTCTTTCTTGTTCTTGTTCTTGTTCTTTTTTGTTCTTCTTGTTGTTCTTGTTCTTATTCTTGTTCTTCTATCTTCTTCTTTTACTTTTAAACGTACTGGTACTATTTTGTACTATAAGTAAGTGTAATAGTATTGTCACAAAGATTTCGTGGGGGGGGGGGGGTAAGTACACACAAATTATTGTGATTGCTTTACGAAGTCAAAATCATTTCAGAAGGAAATAAAAAGGCATGCAAAAAAATCCATTCTCATCTTATAGGCCTTATAAACAGTGAAGCGCAAGTCATGAGTTAAAGGGGTTGTAGAAGTCGCTATTGCACTCATCTTTGGAAATTTGGTAACTTCTACTAATATTTCTGATTGCCAGAAAGTTGATGATAATAATCCATCAATTAGGTAGAAGGCTTCAAACCCTCATTTTCTGTACCTGCATAACAATATGACTTTATACAATCACATTAAGACACTAATTCATGTATAATTATATTCATTGTTTTATTTTTAATTTATTTATCCAATCTCAAGAGTTCTCTATTCAAACTTTTTATTTCTGTTGGCGGAGACACTGGGATTGATGTATACGAGTCTAACGACAGGCCAAGTACTGTACAAATTAGCGGCCATACACAGAGATTGAAATGAAACAAAATCATAAATATAAAAGTGAGTGAAAGCAACATTACTAGGAGAACACATCAGTGAAATTATGAGGAAAATCAAAAATTGATTCAGAAGTTATGAATTTTCAAAGTTTTGGTGCCGTCATCATTGGATGAAGGAGATAACTTTAGGACCTACATTATTTTTCATGATGTCATTTATTTTTAGACAGCAATAAAGAAAACATGCAGAAAATTCAACATGATTTCACTTTTCTAGCATTAAAGAGCACTTGACTTACCTCTTTCAGAAAGTAGGCAGAGTATTAACCCTTTAACAACTGAAGATTCTGTACATAATGGCCTATTGCTCCCTAGAAGGTATTCTACAGCAATGTCGCTTTCATTTTGACCACTTTTAAATCATGCAAAATAGCTCACATGTTAATTTTTATCTAACTATAAAGTTACGTTAATTGGAACGCCCATTAAGACTTTATCCATGCAGAGACTTGTGTGTCACATAAGTAATTTTGACATGCTTTTGTTGACCTTTGACCTCTTTCAAATTACATAATTATATAATCTACATGAAAACAATAAAAGGTAAAGAACAAAACTATAAAAGGTGGACGGGCGGTTTCGGACGTTTTAGGGAGCTAGTAATAACACGGACGGTTGTGGGCGTTTCAGTTACTAATGGGTTAATATCCTTTTTATGTCAGTACCAAGTTGATGGAATGTGTATATTTCATCAAATATTAATTTTGTGGAATTCTTATAATATAACGAGGAGAAAAATAGTGTAGTCCAAAATGACGTCATGAAGTGTAATAGTCTCCTATCCAGTAATGACAGCACCGAAACTTTAACAATTCATAACATTTGAATCGATTGTCCAATTTTCCTCAAACTACCTCAGATATGTGTTTCACCAATAAAACTGCTTTCACTCAATCCGTATTTATATTTGGACCTTGGTTTCCTTTAATTTTTCCACAGATTATTTATCAAAATCTCTGCTAACTACACTCTTATATCATCTAATCCTCCTAGACGTGTTATCTTGAACTAAAAAATATGTCGTTAAAAACAAAACAAAACAAAACAAAAGATGACTGAAAAGTTATTGAAGTTAAGAGAACGCTTATGCAGTTAAAGGGATGGTACAGTATTGGTGGAGATGAGAATTGGGCTTTTTACTTTCGCGAGATACCAAGAAAACACTTATGAAATAGTACAGAGCATACCATTCTAAGACGAATTCAAAGTTTATTTGATGAAAATCCAATTTGGAATGACTGAAACATCCAAAAACAAAGTAAAACAAAGCGATCGTAACAAAAGGTGGGTCCCACACTTTATTAGAATCACTCTGTTTGGGGTATTTCAGCCACTTCAAAACCAATTTTTATCAAATAAACGTTGAATTCCTCATGGAATTACATGCTCTTTCATATTCCATATGAAGTTTCTTATTATCTCACCAAAAAATGTTAAAAACCTGAAATTAGGTCTCAACCAAAACTATACAATCCCTTTAATGCTAAATACTGGAAGATGCGGAGTCATAAAAAGTCATTGCTCATTACTGATACATTTTGATAGCCAATTCTCAAAATAATCTTAAGTAAGCTAACATTAGACTTCTTGGTAACAAATTAATAGTCATGATTTATGACTGCATGTTTAGCACATAATGATTATAATGTGTGGCTATTCTTTGAATATGACTGTAGAAATCAGAAAGAAACTTTAACATCAAAACAATGAAACTGATACAGTGCTTGTTACACAGCTTTAATAGGTCAACATGTCATGCTCCCATACATAACATTTAGTGCAAACAGAAGTTTGGGTCTCACTATTCAACAGATTAACGCCTTAGAGGGTATATACGTAGCTCTACATCCGGGGTCTACATGAACCCCTTCCATCATTCTCTTTAAAAAAATAAAAAATCATCTGAGATTTGAACGCAAAATTCTCTCCCCCCTCACTGGCTGAAGATGAATACACAGTGGCGGATCCAGGCGGGGGCGCACCGGGTGCTCGCCCCCTCCTTTATTTTTTTGTTTAAAACCAAAGAAATAAAAAAGAAAAAATGGTGGAGGGGGCGTGCGCCCCCTTTTACAGACTTCCTGGATCTGCCGCTGAATACATGAAGAAAACAGAAATGTAATCTAGATTTCATTAATATTATTAATTCAAAAGAGGCTAGCTATATGGGTTCTGCTCCTTCTTGTTTAATCAATCATTGGTAAACTTTAACAATTTCCCTGGCCTTTTCATACTCTACTGATATTTGTGATTGATTTTGCAGTCACCTCAGGACATCAAAAAACACAGTTGTCAGGGGCGGATCTAGCTTTTTTCCAAGGAGGGGGTTTCAGGGGCTGAGCTGAGTATTGCGAAGGGAGCGTAGCGACCGAGCCCGAGCGAGCGAAGTAAGCGAGGGGGGGGGGGGGGATGGTGTGGGAATGAGGTATGCCCCCTCCCACAGTAGGAAGATTTTTCATTTTTAGGGCCGACAGCTTGCTCCATATTTTCTCTTTTTTTCCCCCAAATAATGGGGGGGGGGGGCTGCACACCGAAACACGTCTGTTTTTGTTTTTGTTTTGTTTTTGTTTTTGTTTTTGTCTTTGTTTTTTGAGGGGGGGTCAAAATCTTGATAGGGGCACATTCATGTGACAGTAGTGTGAGATCCTTGGCGAGGATGCGAAGCGACTGAGCGGGACTCGGGGGGGGGGGGCGTGGGAGGGGGTATCCCCCTCCCACGGTAGGGACTTTTTGTAAAAACAAAGTATAAAAGTCGCGATTATAGAGATTATACATTTCGCGATTATAGGGATTATAAATTTCGTGATTATAAATTTCTAGGGAATTAAACATAGTTAAAAAAATCACTGCGAAGGACTATGATCATAAGTTATGCAAACTATTCATTTTACTATAAGTACAAACAGAGCGAGCGAGCCACTCTCACTTTGCCATTCGTCTGAAATGCATTAATCAAAAGCTAAAACATAGTCGCATCGTTCGAACAATGAAAAATTATTCTTATATTACTAGAAAGCATAGAAGAAAAATAAAAATGTAGGGTTTACTGAAGTTATATTCCACGGGGCACACTTGAGGACGCGAGGCTACCATCTTGATATACACTTAATTTACTCCTAAGTAAAATCAATATTAGTGTATAAATTGTTAGTGTATTATAATTTTCAGTTATGAAATTGATTGTTCATTTTGGTCTTAAAACAATATTACCGAACCCCCCCCCCCCCCCCCCCCCCCCCCGTAGATCCGCCACTGGTTGTCTTGTTGTCGTTTTGAGAGCAGAACAATGGTTCAGATCGAACTCCTCATTTTACCCATTGCAAGTATAATGCTTCAGTAGCGCATGCCGAATTTTAGCAGATATGATTGCATTAGCACTTTTTACTACAGCACGTACTTCGCGAACTCTTTTCACTGCTCTGTTACGGTTCTGTCGATAAGTTTCTAAACAATTATCTAGCACACCCTCGTGCAATACGCTACGTGTTTTCATCGGTTCTCGGATCGGACCTGCACCGCCACATCCATCCAGTACAGTCTCGTTGTTGCTACACTCTAAAGCTTGCCACTGAATGCCGTTTTAAATGCAGCTACGCCACCCTACGACATCTTGCTCGACGTTAGTGTGATGTAAACTTCAAAGGGCTGACTGGTGTGGCTGCGGCCTGTTAGTTTTACCCTTTTCACATCCTTTGTGTTACCTGTGTACTCATTTCGGATCGCTGGATCGAAGGATTTCGGGGTTCCCGTGCACCACCACCAGCGACCGTCCCCCTTGCAACGCTCGCAGGCAGGTGCGCGAAAAGTTCTGTGGAAAATCTTCGTTCTTCGGAACTTTTTGCTGTCACCATGATGAAGTTGATCCTGTTAGTGCTAGGCCTTGTCGGACTTTGCCGGGCAAATGAAAATTCTGTGCCTTGTTACGATGACAGAGGCCTGGCTCAGAGGTGTGTTCCCGAGTTTGAAAATGCTGCTTTCAATCTCAGTGTGGAAGCTACCAATACCTGTGGAGAGTTGCGTGACACCAGCTACTGTCGGCAGACTGGCGTGCAGGGCGCCCGGGCTCGCGGCCAGTGTTACTCATGTCGGAGAGGGTCGCATCCAGCACGCTATTTGACTGATTTCCATAGCGAAGAGCGGATGACAAGATGGCAGAGCGAGACGATGTTCGAGAATGTACAGTACCCAAATTCTGTGAATCTTACGATACATCTCGGTAAGTACGTGGTCCTTAATCACTTCACTTCCATGAAGTTTGTTAAGTTTCGTAAGTTGTCACTCCAACAAATAAAACTACCCAGTCTCACTCCACTCTCAGTATCCGTTAAAGCATCTAACGTTAGATCTACATTAACATAGAATTCTACTTTTTATAGCTAGGACTATAAGGAGTAGGACTTCCTGTAATTTGTAAAGTAGACTAATCCATCCGCATCCCTAAATTGCAGCATCAGAGAGGTGGTCCACAAATCCACCTCCCTGGTTACAGATTGCACTCATAATGAGAACACTTAAAATTCACAGAACTGACCGTGCTAATCTATTTGAATACAACTTGTCAGGTACAGATGTACAGTGTACATGGTCAAGCTGATTTGTGCAATAGTTTTATAAAAAAGTATTCAAAAAGAACTTGACTCTACTCAGTCACAATCCATTCAACTCACTCTTTGAGGTATACAGTCTGTAACTAAGTGGCTCCAGACCTCGTAGATCTGCGGGCAAGATTTATTGTCAAGTTATGATTGTGGATTTGGAAGAATGAGTAGTCAAAATGAAAAGGTTATGTCTTAAATAATGCAACATCACTTTTCAACATCAAGTTTGCAACATCAAGTTTCATGATGTAGAACCTCTAGACACCAAGTTTTTACTGATTGTTAATGAAACTAAACAAATAAAATTTCACATGCACAGTTTCTTTCAAAGGGAGTGTATGAAAATGAAAATCAGAGACTTAGGAATGAAGGACTCAGTCTTACCCAGTGAATGAAGGCAGTTTGTCTAGTTGTACGTTGTACATACTAGTGTAATTATCAATTTCTATCTAAACTTATCCATTTCTAGATCATTGAAATGCATACAAAAAGACATATTAGGTTAAGAAAAATCCTCTCACTGTTGTGGGCTATTCATATCTGACCTGGAAGCAAGTAAGTATAGTACACATGTACTTACACTCCCATACAGATTATGATGATGATGATGATGATGATGATGATGATGATGTAAGTAGACATGATAGGATAGGACTAGATCAAAGAAATTCTTGGACAAATGGTATTCCTAATTCTCTTGGCCAAACGCAGTTGTAAGAGATGAAATTTCCCATGTGATTTCACATGTTATCATACATGTACCAGTGAAATGCCTTCTTCAGATGACATTTCACCAAAGCAGTGAAAATTTGCATACAGACACAATTGTATGCTGTACAGCAGGATTTCACACTAAATCATTTTCTGTTGTGGCCATTTGGGCCATTAAATGTTTGAATTAGAAATTTTAGTGGCCAAACAAAAAAAGAAGAAGAAGAAGAAATACTGTGGCCCAAAATAAAATGGATATAAATCCTAGATTCACATTGAGTTTTAGCTACAAAAACTGGCCTAAGAAAGATATACATTGTACTTGTAGAGTACAATGTAGGCTTTGTAGAAATTTGGTGGCCTGACATCAGTTTTTACAATAGTGGCCCCAGGCAACCAGGCAACCACTAATGTCAAGCCCTGTCTACAGTGTAACATACGTGTACTTGTTTAGGAGTGCACACTAAAATTCTAGCGGTAATATTATTGTGTGTATGTGTATTATTTAATATTGATTTGTATTCTATTAGTGTGTCAAGTCTCTATCTATTCCTATCATCAAATTGCAGGAATTTCTTCACAAGTTTTGCAGATTCACTTCTATTCACTTGGTTTTCAGAAATGCTAAAGAGCTGCTCTTCACCGTGGAAGAGAATGTCATTGCCAAAACTTTGTTTCAGTTTGATCTTTTCCAACCCATTTTTCCTACTCCCTGGGATTGAACACGCCAGGGAAGTGTCATCTTTCAGGCAGTCACACCCAACTGCATGTCAAAGTGCAATTCCACGGCATGATCAAGCAAACTTTACTATAATAGTGTCAAATTTGATGACCAAGAATGTTAGTTTTCATCAATACAAAAAAGTTATAACAAAATCTATAGCAAGAAATCAAATTTAGAGTTTCACATGTTTCACTGAATAATTGATCTTACACTGTACCTGCAATACAAAAATGTGAGATGTCATTACCTGTCCTCAAAACTTTGTTGTATGCAGAAATATCATTAAAATCATGTTGTTGGTATTAAATATAGTGTATAAATCCTCTCTTCATCCTCTTTCATCATCATGGTTGATAATGCTACAAGTACCAAATCTTCAGATTACAATCAGGCCTACAATTGTAGTCAATTGATATATTGTTGATATTGATGATTAAATTGATGCCAAAACAAGAAAATACAAGCTGTTTAATATTAGTGAAGGTGTCTGATCTGTATGTAGGTCAAGGGGAGACTTGTGACAGGTGATCACAATCTCTTCCAGTTTGCACATCTGGTTGCAATAGTCACATCACTCTTTGGTGAATATACACAACATGTTAAAATTCTGTAGCTTCTTTGATCTTAAAACTCAAACATAGTATGGAATTGACAGAGTTTACCTGTTAAGAGGGTGTCTTGGAAAGCCCAGTGGTGTGAATTGTTTGTTATAAGATAGGTTACAGGTACAAAAAGTAAATCTTGACTATTAAATCTTGTCTTTGTTAAAGGTTGTTGCGGACTGTGTTATTATTCTGCTTAAAAATTAATGTCACCACAACTCTTATAAGGGTGGAAATGATGTGTGAAGCCATGGGGGAAAAAATCCCTATCAAACATCCTGACTGAACAAGCTTTGACACAGAAACTGTCAGGGTCAGCTTTAGTAATACTGGATGGATCCAACAGTTGTAGCTAAAATATCAGTACAATGTCTATAAACTTGTGTCTGGATCACAAAATCGTGCACGCGCAGGTAAGTGGTAGCCAGGAAGTGATAATTTGGACGGCGATTATTCATCCGGCGGCGAATAAGCCCTGGAAAATGTGGTCATGCCTTCACACGGCATTCATCAAGGTTCTTTCTGAATGGCGGTGTTGTCATCACAGTTTTTCCACGATAAGATCTCTGGTAATGATGTTGCTTATCATCTACCTGATTAAACTCATTAGCCAATGGTGTTATAATCAATGGCTTAATTGAGAAAGTAGAGTGATAATAGGAGGTGACAGGTTCATTGGAATCGAAAAAGTATGAGCGGGACAGATGGAAAAAAAAAGTGCAGAGCTGGAATTATTTTCACAGACAGCTGGTAGAGGAAGTAGGACCTTCAGACAGACGCGAATATTGCTGTTTTGAGACCACGAAACGGGAAGTTTCCACAACGTAGACCAAACAGAAGCCAGACAAACACGGTGCCGAGGCAAAGCCCATCCTTGTTTCATTGGACGATTAGTAACATGTCAAAGGCGAAATGGGAAACCTCAATAACCTTATCGGTCTGGATTAATTCTTGTCCGACTGCTTGCTGTTCCCATAATTTGTAGATGCACTATTTGTTGAATGTAGAAAAAAAAAAACTATGTTGATTGAAAAGCCATTTGTCACTTTTGCATACCAAAACTATATTTTTGACTTCAGGCTCAAAGATACAATTGTAGTTTCAGTATTTTCCCAAAATGAATTTTGTCATCTCTGGAAATAAACAAGTAGGCCTTCATATTCCAAAATATATCTTTGCAATTAGCTTGCAAGGGTTTTGATTTTGCAATTATGATGTAATTTTTAAACCTGACAGTTTTATCATCAGTCTAGCTTTCTACAAGGTGCTGCAGGAATTATCCAACCAAGGCTGTTTGGCATACAGCAGCAATTCACATTCCCACATATCAAGGACAACATATACTTACACATGTGTATTATTGTGGCGACCCAAATTCAAGAGCAGTGCTTTCCACTGCATCGTCTTCTCAACCTTCCACTCACCCTCCACTCAACTGACCAGGGCTGCATCAATGGGTCACTATTACAAAAATGTCAGTCATCTATTAAAAGTGTATGTATGGTCAGTTGTAGTGAAGAGGTCAAGTATTCTGATATTAGCTTCACTGCTAAGATTAAGAGTTGATAGTATGTAGTAGTATGCCCATGTCCCCAGGGATATTGTTCTTGTTTTTTTTTTTCTCAAGATTCAAGCATGATTCTGTTGACATTAATATGTTACAGTCTGACATTACTGGGAAAAATGGCTCAAAGTGTATCAACTCTAACTACATTGTAAAGTCAATCTTCACCTGCTGTCTTGAATATTCCTAAACTGCAATAGAATCGAGTTTGTCCACAAACCTCAGGGTGGAAAAAGGAGAAGGACACACACAAAATCAAACTCATCAAGTTCTTGAGAAGGGGATTCTTGTACCAAGCGCAAACAGATGAGTGAAGTGATAAAAAGGTGGTGAAAAGTTCAGTGCAGCTCTACCACCCTACCCCCCCCCCTTTGGTCAATTTAACTGTGGTGGACAAAGGGTCCTTTCCTGTCAGACTTGCTTCAGTTGGATTGCTCATCCCCAAACACTGTCTTCCCTACTTATCCATCAACCACAAAATTTGGGTATGAATGGGTCCAGGGGATAATGGATTTTTCCCACTCGAAGCTTCTGCGTCTTTCTTCTTTGGGGGGGGGGGGGGTCTCTCTCCCTCTCTCTCTCTCTCTCTCTCTGTGCTTTTCTGCCTGGATACCCCACATAGCCCAAGCCTAAAGAAGATTGATGGTGTATCTTCTCTTGCGGCAGCATTTACTGAATGCATGCGATTGTTGGTTGGTTCTCTTTGCCAACTTTGTGATGATCAGCTAGCCATACAGTGGGATAGGCCCTACGTGCGTAATACCTCCATTTATAGCCCCACAGCAGAAAATCTGTTGAAGAAGAGAGATTGTGAAAGTTAAAGGTCAAACTGGAAAATGGACAGTGCAGACCAATCTCCAGACTTTCTTGTGTGAAAGCATGAGTGTACAAAATACCTTTGTTGTGGAACTAGAAGTGCTGTGGGTGACATCAGTTATATTTTCAATTTTGAATATGTTTGGCAGGATTTGGATGTCCTAGAAAAAAAAATAGGGGCTTACCACTCTGACTTTGACTGAGGGAAGTTTTAGTGACATGATCTGATTGGTGGAGCACTAAACATTCTGGAAAGTGAGGAAAATGTTTGTTCCATGCTTGTCGTTGTTCTTTTTTTTGCAGGAATCTGAGGAAATTCCCTGTCCAGTCTATGATGGAGTATTGTGTATTTCCAAATTTATGACTGCTTGTGGGAAAATATGAAATCCTTGGGGGAAAAAAAAGAGAATCCAAAGGAAAACCACAGCAGTTGTTGTCAACATACTTTCCTGGGATTTTTTTGTTTTGTTTATTTGTTTGTCTGTGCGCAAGGCTCTGTGGTTTTTCGTCCTGCTTATTGTCGTAGAATCATAGAAGCCAGTGAGATTATGGAAGAAAGCACACAAAAGAAGGAACAACCACCATCCTCAATGAAAGACAGAACACTGCTGAGAGAGACAAAGAACAAAAAAAAAACAACAACTAATAAACATCGAGAATGAGTCATAGAATTATTCCTGGTTCCTCGGTGAGGAAATACCACAACTCTCCAAGGACATATCAAAACTGTGGATCACAACATCACAAACCAATGCCTTCTTGGCCTTAGTTCAAGTTTTCTCCCCGAACAACAAGCCCATTGTAGAAACCTGGAGTAGACAGGGACTGGTATTCATGTACTGTGTACACGCAGTAAACTTACAAGCGGTCCTTGATGTCTAGCTATCTCATAGCTCTAGGGAATTTGAAGGAATTTGATGGGAAGAAAAAAAAGAAAGGCTGCCGTGACCCTCAGAATGCAGAGTTCAGGCCCAAGCTGAGGAGAATTCTGTGGATACTTGTCCAACTTATACAGTACACCAAATTTGTGTGCTGTGCATTGGCTTCATGTTTAATCTATTGCAGCAGTTTTCTAAATTGGGTCTCACATGCAGACAGAGCTTACAGGATGCTAGAGTACAAATATCATTCTTACATGTATGATGGAACTTTAAAGCAGTTTGGCCATTGTTAATGTATACATTTTTCATTAGGAGTTACATTTTTACAAGTTAGCTTTTAAATATATTCAGAGCTGCAGTACTGAGTCTCCTTGATATGATAGAAGTCTGCCTGAAAGATATTTATCTCTATTGGGACTTCTTGACAAAAAAAAAAGAAAAAAAATGCAACATGATATGTACAATAACACATATAAATGTAGGCCTACAGTGCACAATGTAGGCCTATGTATTCCAAAAGCATACTGTAAAACGAGGAATGTTCGCGTGCATTTTAATTTCGCGAATTTCGCGAGCGCCAAGATTCGCGAAATTAAAATGCACGCGAAAATTCTTGTCTACACTACATGCATTGAATGCTGGTGGCAGTTCGCGAAAATTTCATGCCGCAGAAAAGGCCATCGGCACCAATTCGCGAAAAATTCATGCCGCGAATATATCATGTTTTATAGTATTATGCAAATTGTACCTGTTTTTAAAACTCAACTGTTTTGCGGCCATGGCAGATTTACATTGATGTATCGTAGAATTGTCCACTTTCTTTTCAATGTGGCTGAATCGGAAAATTTGAATAATACAATGTGTTCCACCTTCCTAAGTCTCCTTCTTGATCCATATTGTTGCAATGGAGTGAAGAGGGTACTTGTATTCAAAGCCCGGTCACACAGCGCTTTACGGCTTAATCACGGCCAAAACCCGTCAAAAAGTGGTCTCCCATGAAGCAGACGATGTTGTTCGCGTTGATGTCGAGTTTAAGATGAGCTACGGTCAATTTATAGACGTGGCAGGATGTGGGGAAAATCGGAACGGCGTCAAGACACGGCAAAAAGTTTTAAACTGCTCAAACTTTTAGCCCGTGGACAACCACGGGAGGCACACGTGGTAAAGACGTGCAACACACGTGAAACACATGTGATAATCTGTGTTCCGGCAGTGATTAAAACTTGGGGAGACGCGGTAAGACGCGAAAGTTTAGCGGTCTGTCACGGGCAGAGCACGGTCATCAGACGCGTGTTATGTGTTGGTATCAGGGGAAATAGCGTGTGTTTAGCAGCTTATCACTGACAAATGGATTTTTCCGCGTACATACACGTGGTGGATGTGGTTAGCCGTGCTTAGGCAGTTCTTCAGCAGTGGAACAGCCACCGATGGCCATACCCCTTACAAAGCAAGGCCAAACCAAAATTGACCAAAAATTACCACTTACGACCATGTCCACCAGATTTTCATAACTTTTTGTTCGTGATTTAGACGTGGAGTGCTGTGTGACCGGGGCTTTAGAAAGAATTGGTTCATTCCAAAGTTCTCACATACATACTGTCTCATACAATAATGGTGTAGGCTTCTACCACGTAGGCCTACTGTATGTTGGTTGATCTACATTGTGTACATACAAATGCTGTCACAATTGTACATGAATGTGGTCTCATTAGAGTCTCAAAGGCGGAGGGGGCAGCGATAATAATTTACGTGTATATGTTGCACCAAACTATTATGTTGATGGGAGATATTCTGTAGAAGGTTGGAGGTTAAACAAGGTGACCTCATGTTGACCCCTCTGCTGACCTTATTCCAGGATACTGCTCTACAGTTCAGCCTTGCCTCCTCCAACACTCCATTCCTGTGGAGGAGGCTCAGCATAGCCTTGATGTCAATCAAAACAACATGAGTAGAGAGAATACAACATGTAATCAGATGGTCATGCTTACTCTATGAGCTACATACAGACAGTGCATTGTACATACCATATATAGCGAGTCTAATTTTATGGGAATCGGGACTTCATGACAATTTTGTGAGTGGTTAAATTTGTGATCGTTGAGTACAGTGATGGACAGAAATATGTATTATGCATTCACAATCACATCATTCACATTCATTTTGCTGTAAAAGTTGTGAAGAGCACCCGCCTCATGAAATTTAAGCAAAGTAAAAACCCTCGGGAGATTCATGTAGGTAATATATGGCATAGGCCTATACAGTATCATTGTAGAATTTTTATTCATACAGGAAGTTGACAAGTCTCGCAACTTTTATAGAGAAACCATTGTTTTCATGGTTTACATGCATGTATTTATCAGAATTCCTGGTGACTAGAATTGGGTCTACCAAGTTTCCACCAACCTGGTGAAGAAGAATACATTTGTGTGGCTGTTTTGTTTTCAATGCTTTACTGCAATTCTTGTATGTAAACTGAAAAAAAAACACACACCAGAGTTTAGAAAGAGAGAGAGGAAGAAGAGGAGGTGGAGAGAGGGGAGAGAGGGAGGAAGAAAAGGGGGGGGGGGGAAGGTGTGGTTCATATTTGAGAGTTGATTGTACACCATCGGTTTACAACATATCTTTCATCCTCAGTCTCAGGGTTTGCTTGAAATAGGCCTACATTTTGCCAGTCATCATAATGTTTAGAGCTTTAATATACAAATAATGACTGCTATGAGGGGCACAGTTAAAATTATGGGCCCAAGGTGATGTGAAAACCATAACTATGCCCGAAGCGAAGCTGAGGGCATAGTTATGGTTTTACATCACCAAGGGCCTACATAATTTTAACTGTGCCCCGAATATCAAGCTGTCATTAGGCCTATTTGTTTTATATACCAAAAATATAGATTCCGAAAATATAGATTCTAGTCTCTTTTACAGCACTCGTAATCAACGCTGATCGACAGCGCGGCGGTCGTATCATTGGTTGCGACTGTCTCCAAACCTATTTACAGGGCACAGTTGATTCTATGCCCTGGGCACAGTAAATCATGATGTCATTTTGATCAAAAATGGGGCACAGCTATTTTCATGACTCCACTTTTAACCAATCAGATGAGAGGACTCTATATATGAGGCATATAATGTATCATGTGCTGGAGACTGCGAGCAGGTTGTGAAATGGTCTACATGATTTCACTGACCCCTGAGCATTTTGAATACTAAAATTGCAATGGATGCAAATAAAAGCAATACTGAAAAGACTGACATTGTATCAGTCAATGGAGGTGGAAGAGAGCATTGCTGCCAACCATTAGTCTTCAAAAGTGCATGTGTGCATGCTTGTGCAACATTGGACATGTAAATATAGAATGAGAAGAACTTGAAATTAGGGCATGCATGTGCTTCAGGGATGTCAGTGAGTGAGTTACACCTTTAAATACTGAGGCCCCCTTTGTTATAGGTAGGTGGGGTGGATGTCAGTGACAGGGGAGTGAATGTATTTGGATCAAGCCCTGAGTCAGGCCCTGTCGGCCAGGACGGAATGTCAGATATGTAACTGACTCCAACTTGTGATATGATATGCCAGTGTGTGTGTGTGTGCTTGGTAGCCCTTGTGCGGATTGGGATCACACGGATCGGGACCATGGGCTGCGTGGTTGTATGATGAGGTGGGGTTGGATGTAGCTTCAAGCTCGCTTGGGAAAAAAAAAGTCTAATGTTTTATAGTCTTGCTTCCAGATGGTTACTCATTGAGAATACTATTATCTGCAGAATCTTGAACTACACAATGTAGTGTAGGTAGATGATGGGAGTCTTAAAGGGACTGTACAGTACTGGTTGAGTTGGGGATTCAGGTTTATAACATTCCTAATTGAGATAAGGAGATACCTCTTATGAAATATGAAAGAGCATGTAATTTTAAGAAGGATTCAATGTTTATTTGATGAAAATTGGTTTTAAAATGGCTGAGATATTAAAAAAAGTGATAATGATAAAAGGCAACAGGCCACGCCTTTTATTAGGATCTCTTTTTTTCACCTTGTTTTTAGATATCTCAGCCATTTCAAAGCCCATTTTCATCAAATAAACTTTTGATACCCCCTAGAATTGCATGCTCTTTGACATCTCATAGAGTGGTTTCCGAATATCTTGCAAAACGTTAAAAGCTAAATCCTCACCTCAACCAGAACTGTACACACCCTTTAAAGTTTTCAAGCTAAGACTTCTGTTTAAAGTGGGATAGAAAGTGCCACACATTAATTCAGTCGGTCTTAAAGGTTTAGATCTACAGTACAATGTCCCTGCAATCATTCTTTAATGATGGGATGAATAAGACTGAGCGGTTTGTATTGTACAAGCTACATGTACACTGTATGTTGCCACTGTGTATGACAACATCTAATTCATCTTACAAATTAACTGTGACAAGTGAAATATTTCACATGCAGGCAGTGTAGTTTGAAATCTAAAACAGTATGAATTTCTGCAGAGGGTAATATTTTGTATTGCATGTAGTGAATGGTTCTGTCCGAGATGGGTACAGAGCATGATAGTGATTATATTGATTTTATGCAAGAAGAAAATAAAGAAAAGGACAAGAGAGCACATGGACTTCAATATGAATGAGATGTACGATGCATATAAACATAGCCAGTCATAACAGAGTTGTTAAAGAAAAATAAACAGGAAAAGTCTGAGAGAGTGCTAAAGAGCGAAAGAGAGCAAAAGAGAGGGATGAAGGATGAAGAAGAGGGAGGGGGAGAGAGAAGGGGAAAGATAGAATGATGGTGAAGGGTATTCAGAAATAGACTATGAACATCTGCTTGGCTTACATAGCATGCATTAGTTTGTAAGTCACACCGTAAGGCAACAAGCAAACAGAGGAATTCCGTTGATGTCATCTTCATTAACAACTTGGCATCTGCCCGTTGCCAGGCATGTATTATAGGGAGGAGATAGAAGTCATCAAAGTTCACGAGGGATAGCGGCATCTCCTCCCAGCGACACCGAGCTCTGCTGGATTGGAGCGCGAGTGATGATAGACTGACTTCATTAGACAGGCAGCCAATATAATATACTGTATATTTATTTCTTTTTCTTTTTTTTCCCCCCCACGAGACGCCGGAAAATATGCCGAGCCAATCTAGACCCCCACTGCTAGGCTGTGCATTAAGGAATCATCGGGTCCGTTATAGTGTGAAGCATGAACACTTGTTGACTGTCATTTTCTACAATTGTATATCGTGCAGGAAAAAACAAAAACAGCAACTTGACAAACTTGACAAACTATTTGAGCTGAGTTAGAGTGCAAGGGAGCTTCTTTATGTTATCTTTCAGTCCAATCTTATGTTACTATTTAAATTACTAGAGTTAAAGGACAAGTCCACCTTCATATACATAAGTATTGAGAGAATGCAGCAATATTAGTAGAACACATCAGTGAAAGTTTGAGGAAAATCGGACAATCCGTACAAAAGTTATGATTTTTTAAGTACAGTATCTGCGCAGTCACTGCTGGATGAGAAGACTACTACAGTGTATGATGACAAATGGGTACAATGGTATAAGGAAAATAAAAAGAGAATTTCACAAAACTACTTTTTTAATAAAGTGCACATTTCTTCGACTTGTTACTGACGTATATTAAGGGTAATAGTATTCCCCCTGCCTTCTGAAAGAGAGAAGTTGAGTGTTCTTTTGTTATGCGAGAAAAATGGAAATACATTGTATGTTGATTTTTCTTTATTCTTAAATCTTTATATCGTTGTACACATGTGACATCACAAGCTGTAGTAGTCTTTTCATCCAGCCGTGACTGAGCAGAAACTTCAAAAATTCATAACTGTTGAACAGATTGTCTGATTTTCCTCAAACTCTCACTGATGTCTTCTACTATTATTGCTGCATTCACTCAACCCACATGTCTATGAAGGTGAACTTGTCCTTTAACGGCTAGAAGTGCCCTTGACTATAATGTATCAAGATTTATAAACCAAATCTGGGGGCATCTAAGTTCATGTACATGCAGTTGAAGCAATTGTACTCAATGTACACAAAATTTAGTGTAAACTCACACTGTTTGGATCCTGTAGAATGCTCAACTACAATGATGTTGGAAAGACAGTTTACTTTTTAATCGTCTCCAGATCATCACATCAGAATGACAAAATGACAAATTTGAAATCTAGTGAGCAAAACGGTTGCCAGAGATGCAATGGGTAAATGCAAGCATGCAGCTTTGATTTCAATTTTGCTGTTTGAAGGCATAAGCAGTGCTACTGTTATTAAAAACAATGAATGTTCACATGCATTTTAATTTCGTGAATTTTGCGAGAACCAAGATTTGCAAAATTAAAATACACCTGTACAGTGTACATGCACAAGTTCTTGTCTATGCTGTATGCATTGAATGCTAGAGGCAATTTGCGAAAATTTTGTGCAGCAAAAAAGGCGGTCGGCTCCAATTCGTGAAAGTCGCCACGAGAATACATGTATCTTGCGTTACAGTATGCAGTATTCTCAGTAATGATATTTAGGATGCTGACTTACTGCAGATATGTGCAGTTATATAATTTTTTTTTTTTTGTCCATGGTACAAATGGAAGCATGAACCTCCAAGATTTCTTATTTGTATGTATGTTTGTGACTAGAATGCATTATTCAAATTCATGAAATTCTTCCATCGAGATGTTTTCATTGCAACTGATGGACAAATTGCCCTACGTTGACGTAAATAAGCACTGAATTGATCAGTGTGTCGATGTCGATTTATGTCGATGTAGGGCAATTTGTTAATAAGTTGCAATAGAATGCATTTGTTTTATAAAATTATGTGAACCAATTTTAAAGAGAAGGCTTAGTTATATGGCATACATTGTATCAGCAATTACATTTAGTATTGTATCTACTTTACATACACTTACTGTTAAAACAAACCCAGTTACAAACAAACCTTTCTTTTGTTGCAAAAGTTTGTTTGTTTTGTGCCAAAGCCATAAAAAAGAAAAATGGCTATACAGCAAAAGAATACGTTGTTAAATTCAAGCTGTTGCTGTTTACAGTGAATGTGTGTTTTGTGTGTTGTGGATTTTAGAGCAACTGCACCTGTACTGCATTGTAGTTGAGGTTTCTGTACACTGTACATGTATGCATTTATAATGCATTTATATATTATGTGAAATATCTGCTTCTGAGAGTTTCCAAGGCGAAGCGGAAATATAACGAGAGTTCCAAATTGTCATAAACGAGGGGAAACCAAGGGTGGCCCCTTTCCTGCTGCCATGGTCGTTTGTTCTTTGCTGATTGGTCAATAGTTTTTACAGGTAAGAGTGGCACAAAGATCTGGTTTGTTATTTATGGCACATATGGGATTAACATACACACTGTATCTAAAAATGTATTATTTATTCATTTATTTTTCACCAGAGTAATATTTTAGTAAGTGAGATTGGGTACAACTTGTAGGTAGAGACCAAGAAAACAGACCAGTTTGGAAAACCATTAACTGAAAGAGATAAAGGAAATCAAAGAAAACCTAGGTTGCTAGAATGCTGGTGATGTCTAATTTCTGTAGATGTGGTGTGGTATCTGAAGTGCTATCTGAAGATACAAACAAAGTATCTCATTCTGTAGAAGTAGAAGAATTTGTCTGTTGAGTATCCTGACCGAATGAATAAAGGCAAAGGAAGGCAGTCAGACATCAGTACTGAGGGCTTAAAACTGTTTGTATCATTAAAGGGAAACAAACAGTTACACTATAGGCATTGATGATCTATTTTATTGATACAGATATTTCCTGAATTGGTGTTTGATGGCCCTTTTACAAGGCAACTGTAAATAGTATTTTTGAAGGTGCTTGTGAGTACAGTATTTCATTGCCCATTATCTTTCATAGCATGCTGCAGGGCAAAGTTTGCTGGTTTAAATGTGACGTTAGTTGCAAAACAGAGACTTTTGATTATGCTACCATTTGCGGGGAAAGGAAATGGCTGCAATTGTGGTTTGCTGCACTAACAATGGATCTAGTGAACTATTTCCTACTGTGAAGTAGATTTGTGTTTTGTTTTCATAATCGACTACAGAGAAGCTTCCAGTGATACTAGGCAACAGATAGGAAATACAGCTTTCACAAGATTTGCTGTCATTCAGCTGAAGAATGTCACTCATTAGCTTTTGTATCATAAGTTTCAGAGTCAAAAGGGCATTGATGATTCTCAATGAGTTATTTGTGATTTATCTGCATTATTTGCTTTGCAGTTTCTATTTTGTTGTTGTTGTACAAAATTTTATCAATTTTATCATCAGTTAACAAATATATAACTGCCAATCTCCTGTCAAATTATTAGTTGTGATAGACACTGCTCTCCTCTCAAAATAATAACCGGGTATGAACAGTTACAGAGTGAGGACATTGTGTTGTACATGTGTGTGTGTGCGTGTGTCTGTGTCTGTCTGTCTGTCTGTCTGTCTGTGTCCTATGTGGTGTATCTTATTCTCTTTTTTATCCCCTATTTAACTCAACAAATCTCATACATGTTTACACTGTTTACACTTGTTAGGGAGTGGAGGGCAGGGTTAAAAGTGATGTGAAAACAAGATTGATGAGTCGTGAAATATGTTGTACAGCACTCCGCTTTTATGTTCAACATCCAAAGTCAAGTAATCCTCCATCAGTAGACATAAAAAGTTGATCTTTTATTGCTTCTCTTTCCATCATTTTGGCACAAAGTCTGAACACCTTTCAGCATGTTAAAACATGCTGTTTTCCCTCCATATGATGGATTGAAAAGAGTTGATTTGTCTGTTATAACCTTACCGTAATTGTCACTGTAAATCTCTATGTAGGTCAGACATCTTCTGCCTTTTATGAAGAGAGATATAGGAATGCCTTTGGTTTGAGCTGTGTGTGCAGCAGTGGTATTCGGCCAAAAAAGCATCCAATTATTAGCTCCCTTTGTGAAACTAATGGGGTCTTTGGTGAAGCTCGTCATGCGAGTGGAAAGGTCAAATGTAAAGCACACCTTGGAAAAAATGGCTCTTTTGAAAGGCATCCAACGGATGGATGCCACAACCAATAGTTTCCCAGCATTCCAATCTCCATCTACTTACAATGTATACCTCTTCATTCATCTCTGTCATTCAGGGTTTCTTTTGTTTGTTGTTGGTTTTTTTAATTGGTGAGGGAGGATGTTTCAAAAGGAGAAGAGAAAGAAAGAAAGAAAGAAAGAAAGAAAGAAAGAAAGAAAGAAAGAAAGAAAGAAAGAAAGAAAGAAAGAAAGAAAGAAAGAAAGAAAGAAAGAAAGAAAGAAAGAAAGAAAGAAAGAAAGAAAGAAAGAAAGAAAGAAAGAAAGAAAGAAAGAAAGAAAAGCACTATCGAAGATTACTAGGCCTACATCCTCCGCTACAAGCCGGGATATTATCTGTGCTGCTGAACTGTCCATCGTAATTTCATGAAAAAAAGGCATATTTTGGTAATGTTAGCAATGTTGTGCAATAGTTCTGTCAATTGTCACACAGTTGGCAATGATAAGGTTGTATTAAATGCCAACACATAAGTGGGGAATTTAGTGCTTCCTCATGATATGCATTTTTGTGTTTACAACTGGCTAAATATATCACATGAAGTTTCACTCTGTGAAAAAGCTTCAAATTCATGTTTTACACTATGCGTACAATATGTGAAAGGAGGGCTCTTTTGGCAATCAAATTCTTGTGAGACGAAAAAAAAAAAATACAAGGACTTTATAAGCTGTTATTTTTGCAAAGGTTTAATTTTCGCGAATTTCCCGAATCACAGTTGGACCACGAATTTAACAACACGCGAAAATGTCACCATGTGCTATTAAAAGGTAGTAGTGCGCTTATGAAGGCCTCAGTGTCAATTCGCGGAAACATCATCTCGCGGAGATGTCCGTGACCTCCTCATTCGTGAAAATATCTGTACACAAAAATAATAGCGTACACAGTAACAAAATCATGCAAAGAAGGCAATATTGCAGGATGCAACGAGAAATAGTTTATAGAATATACAACACTGATTGAAGATCAGGTGGAAAAAAAAATAAGAGAAGGAATTTGCTGCAGTACAAACTGCTGTCCAGACTGTAATTAAGCTTATGCAGTTCATATCTCTGAAAACATATCAGCACAGCTTTGCCTTTAACAGCCCTATTGATCTGTTTTATTTCACAGATTGACAACATAGCAGAAAAATAGAACAACAACATTTGAATCTTGACCTGAGATCCTGTAGACCTACATTGTGCATAATAAAAGGCAAACATGAATGTATAAGTGGGCGGGGGAGAAGGAGACATGTTAAGACCACACCAAGACTGGTCTTTGCTATAGTTAGATATCTATCATTGTGGGTCACTGTTGGCTGACTGGATGATCACTTCACTGGCACAGACAAACCCCAAGGAGAAGTGGATATAGAAAGAAAAGAATGAAGTGACCAGTGACCATACAGTGGTCAGCAGATGACAAAAGGAACCAATTCTCATTCCCTTTATACGCCCTGAAAGGGCTTTGGCAAGGATGCTTGAGGATTTTGTGTGTGTATGTGTGTATCTGTGCAAGTGTGTGTTTACCCTGTTTTCTCGGGGGGGGGGGGGGGGGGGGTGGCAGACAGAAAGGAGGGAAATACCTTAAACATGTAATAAATCTTCTAATGTAAGATAATCCATTATATTATGTGAGATTAGAAGTGTTGCCCTAACTAACATATGGCTTATCTTCTTATTTCCAATAAAATGTAGGCATATTATTGTAATTCACACAGCAACAATGACCATTATTTTGTTCTTGCCTGTTTGCATATGAAATATAAAAGCAATAGATTATTGAGTGACTGTTGAGATATTGTTTAGACAGCTTCTTTCTCCTGCTTGTAAATGTGTGGTTACTTGTCTTTTCCCTGGAAACCTTCATTGTTTTCAAAATGTTGTATATTGCATCATTGCAAAAGATCATTTCATTCTCAATTTACTGTTGATACAATAATATTTTTCTGAAAAAAATGCCACATACACAATATTAGTGTACTGATGGTGATGATGATAAATACTGTAAGTGATGATATTTAAACATTGGCTGTCACAATAGCCGCTGACTTCAATCAGTTTTGATGGCGTGGTAGAAAGTACCAAAGAATAGGTATGAAGGAGAGCTTTCAGATGATGATCGGTAAAGATGATTCTTGCATGTATTGGAGCATCTCCTGCTTGAAGGATGGTGGGTGGTGGTGGGTGTCAGGAAGGGCAGATCTATAGAATATGACATTGGGCAGCCATTAGTGTGTTGTCATAGGGAGCCCTGGCCGCATATCTTCGGACAGTCATGCATGGTTTTAAAGGGACATACCCTTTTCTCATTAAAATGGGTACGACACAATACGTCCGTCATTGATGCTGTGCGACAAGTTACTCTCCCTTAGCATAGTTTTAAAGGGACGTATCCTTTTCTCTGTAAAGGGGTATGAACAATACCTCCATCATTGATGCTGCCTTACAAGTTACTCTCACTTATAGTTACTCTCACTTATAAAGGGACATATCCTTTAAAGGGGTACGACCAATACATCCATCATTGATGCTGCGTGACAAGTTGCTCTCCCCTCTCATCCCTTCCCCCCCCCCCCAACAGTTTTATTGCATTTTGGGAGTAAAGCTGTGTTAGAGATGGCAGACAAAATGCATCCAACTGCTGATGGCACTTCTTACACCTCATCTGATTAGTCAATGAATAGCATAAATATGCACTGAGTTTCTTAACTTTTTGTGGAGGCCCTTGAAACACACACTGTTTTGTGCTGCATGTGTTTTGCTGTTTAGCAGCAGAGCCATGTCACTGTGGAGAAGAGAATTGATGCGGAGAATGGATGGGTGACTGGTCCCATTGTCTCGGGATCACCCTGGCTCTAATTGTCTTCCTTAAAGACGATTGATCCGCACTTGTAGGGGGTCATTGTGCTCCACTTATTAGTCACAGTTGGGATCTGGATGTCCAAGAGAAAAGAGCCCAGTCCCACTGACCACAGGATTACCTTCTAGTCTCCTGTGAACCCATCCATGTCCAGAGAAGAGAATGGTCACTGGATGGAATCTCTGATGGGACTGTGATGCCATTAGTGTTTACATCCTAATCTGTAGCTGACATTTTATTACTCTGCAAAGAGAGAAGAGAGGGGAGATGGGATGTATGTAGTGGCACCAACAACAACAGCAAATCAGGTTTTCTTCACCTACAGTGTGTATGACTCCTTGAGAACTTGAAGAGGTAGAATCACACTGCAGCCTTTAAATCAAGTTAGGATACATGCCTACGCATGCAGTATCGAGCCTTTGTAACCAAGAGGCCAGCCATTTGATGCTGTATGCTTAAATTGAAGACGCACCATTTGAACTATCGCAAGTTCAAACTCGTATGATTTTGCTCTGAAGAATTACCATTCCTTTTCTGGTTATCCATCAGTTCCAATCAAAGTTGCCCTCTCTTTCTGTTTGAGGTAAATTCCTCTAAGATTCTTGACCGAAACATAACCTCCAGAACTTGAGAAGTTGAGACATTGATACATGTTTCGCGAGTTACAGATCTTGTTGGCTATCACTGGAATCTCTTTGCGAATGGAAGCTGGCACCTGTACTTTAAACCAGAATACTTCCAAGAGGAGAGTGAGGGGAGGGAATTTGTGGTCCTCTTATAACAAACAGACCTGTGTCTTGTTCTCACGTTTTCACATTCATGGGAAAGTCGCGTGTTGTTCACATCAATGTGTTTTTAACATGAGTCTTGGATGAGAGTACCAAATGTTCAAAAATGAGATAAGGGTTAGGTCCATTCCATCACCAAATGTTGGAGAATGAGATAAGCGAATAAGTTATGATAACAAAAACAATGATAGGTCCGTTTGCCATCAGCAAAAATTGAATTTTTGAGAGGTTGTCATGTTAGAAAAAACCAGTAGCAGTTTGCTTACTCCCAAAAGTTAAAAAGGGTTGCCCATGCTCCACTCCTTGTGGTTGGTAGGTGTGGTATCACGAAATGGATGCTGAATGTAAATGAAAGTGAACTTGCACAACTTTCATCATGCTCACATCCAAGTCTGCAGAGTCACATGACCAACACTGGAATTTTTATCACTGAGGGATGGACAAACATTTACAGGAACAAAGAAAAAAGTTTGACAGAGTACTTTAGACTAGAGATGGTTTTATGTTTTCATTGTTTGCCGAGTATTGGAGTAGTTGCCTAGCAACATCTGGATGCAAGTCAGGAATATGAGATACAGTGTATGGTGTTTTTTGTTTTGTTTTGTTTGTTTTGTTCTTTTTTTTTGCGGCCGATGTGGGTGCATGTACAGTGTAAGGTGGTCATTCTTGCACCGAAATTGGTTAAATGCAGACATCTGATACAATTGTGGAAGACATCATGTTGCCTCCTCCCACGATACCAAGTACAGTATTCATCGCATAATCGGGACAGGTTGGGAGTAGCAAACACGGCCCCTTTAAGCGAGGTGCCCGATTTCGCGATGAGCATTCACCATACACTAACGGCATACGACATGTACATGTAGTGCACACACACATACACACACACACGTGTGCATGAATACACTACCACGCTACCCCTCGGCGCGACCCTCTAGCTCATTCACAACTGAGGAAGATTGTGACGTACGCACAGATCACAGTGTATTGAAAGTTGAAACACTCAGAGACGAGGAATTTGGACTTTGCCCTCAAAGTGTATGACTGAGATTAAACAACGTACACAGCCTGAGTTGTGTGAGCGAGGCATGTTTTTTAAATACATGTATCAACAAAATCAAAGATCGCGTGAAGAAAAATTGGCCCGTTTATCAGAGGTCCCCGCCCGATTATCCAGTGAAAATAACGTGCATTGGAAATGTTTCTGGGAAGCGTATGTCATTTAAGCGAGGTTCCCGATTATCAGATGCCGGATTATGCGATGAATACTGTACTTGTTACTTGTTGAGGATGAGTCTCCTCCAGCCCCTGACATAAGCTGTCAATTGTTGAGAAGGCAGGTATGCTATTCTTAGACTAGATGCATGTGGATTAGCCTGTCTAGTCAGTCCCTTGAGAGGTGGGCAGTGGCAAGTGCAGAGAGGGAACTAGATACATTGCATCGAAAGCTTGATACACTGATAGATGGATGGATGGATAGATAGATAGATAGATAGATACAAAGATGGATAGATAGGTACCCTAGATAGATAGATAAATAGATAGATAGATAGATAGATAGATAGATAGACAGATAGATAGATAGATAGATAGATAGATAGATAGATGGATGGGCAGATAGATGGATTTGATAGGACAAGTAGAAGGAGGTATGATAGATGTGTTGAACTGTGAATGGATGTAGATTAATGATAATGATATCCGAAAAGTGGAGAAAGGTGAAAGAGAGAAAGTGAGACTCGAGTAGACAGACTAGTAGTGGATTCAAGATACTGTATATGCTGTTATTTTTGCGTACAGATGTTTTCGCTAATAACGAGGCCATAGAGATTTTCGCGAGATGTTGTTTTCGCGAATTGACGCCGACGCTTATGTTAATGCACTACTAACAGGGCACATGGAGACATTTTCGCGTGTTGTTAAATTCGCAATCCAACTGTGATTCGCGAAATTCGCGAAAATGAAACCCTCGCGAAAACAACGGCTTATACAGTACGTTGTATGTGATGTACAGTATGTGTGGAAAGATGAATGAGTGAAGGACAGATGAATAAATATAAGACAGATGTACATGTTCAGGCAGTGGTAGGCTTTATCTTTTATTTTTGTATTCTTTTTTGTATTCTTTTTTTTTTTTTGCCAAAGAGGATATGGCTAGATTTAGAGCAACAATGGTAGACAAGAGAGATGGGAAATCCAAAATAGGGCAATCGAAAGGTATGAAAGACATCAACCTCTGAGTAACCCTTTAGTTTCTGACATCCCTGAAAAGAGCGGCTCATCCGCTTTTTGTCTGTGAGCATGGCATTCTACAGAGCTACTCAGAGGGGGGTTCAGTGGGGTTCCAGTGCATCAGAGGGTGAAGACTCTTGCCCAAAGCCTTTGTTCCCGTTGTCAGATAGATACCCCCTTTTCAGTCCTGTATTACTATTAGTCTCTATAGAGATACTGGATGGGATGAGTGGTGGAGTGTTACAGAAAGATAGTTGAATAACCTCTTACTTCCGAGGTGTGACGTAACTCTCAAGGCCAGCATGTAATGGTTGTACAACACATTATGACATGAGTATAAACATACACTCATTTATAGTGTTAGGAGTCAAAATCAGTTTTGAAGAGTTAGCAGCACACAGCCAAGTTGGCAGAGGGTAGTGAATGAAAGGGAGAAGGGTGGTAGTTAGGCTCCAAGCATTTACGTATAGGCCTATATTCATAGATCTCTTTGCAGTGCAGTTGGCTGTATTGGTGACCATGCACGGACCATGCAATGTAGATCTGGTTCCCTTCCAAGTCTATCTCTGGAATGGAGAAAAGACTGAATCTGAAATAGAACCATCATTGAATGATGAGATAAAAACTTGAACAGTGAGAAATTAGAATTTTTGAAACTGGTTACCAAATCATGATGTAGTGTTGTTCACAGAGATGGGAAAGCATTTGCTTCACCTTTCTTTGTCATGTGGAAGAAGGTATCTTCTAACATATTTGTGAGATTAAAGGAGACAAATAAATCACTCAAGACATAATCTCAGTAATTCATATTACATGTTATGTCTTGGATGAAAATTAGTTCCACAACTTAGCCCGCGTTCGAGCGCTGAAAAGTGAACCAAAGCGAACCAATCCGAAGCGTACTGTAGTGTACTGTACTGTGCCAGATTTAGAGCATTCGAGCACTCTGTGGAGAAAGCGTACCTCATTAGTTATGTCAGAGGGGCTGGTCACACTTTTTGTAGCAACAGAGTCATTCACCTGGTGTCTCGAATGAAGAAATGAAATCTGTGCATTATTACATATATGCACCTAACACACACATTCTTCTCATGGCAACTTCCGGTACGGTTTTAGTACACTTTTGGAGCATGTTGGGAAGAGGTCCACTTCGGGCTTGCTATAGTACGGTGTGGTACAATTTAGGAGCATTAAAGGGGATGGCTAGTAACCGATCAGTGGGAATCAGTAGGAATGCTGAGGGATGATTGTTCCAATCCTTGTGGGATTCATTTAAGAGTACATTATGTATCTCTTGTTGTGTGAAAATTATTTGCTTCAGAAAGGTCTCATATTCAAGTAATGTGCAGATTAATGCCCCGTCACTGACCAGGCACGCTATTAACCTGGAAACACTTGAATATGAGACCATTCTGAAGCAAATAATTTTCACACAACAATGAATATATAATGTACTCTTAAATGAATCCCACAAGGATTGGAACAATCATCCTCCAGCATTCCCACTGATTCCCACTGATCAGTTACTCGCTTTCCCCTTTAAAGAGCTCCTCTGGTGTGGGTATGGTACAGTACAGTATGCTGTAGAAGAGCACTCAAACACACCCTTAATTGTGTTACAGTGTAATACTGGACTGTGGTACTGTAAGACATGAAAGGGGCTGTCCAGCCTTATATATTTCATTGCTTAGGGTTTATGCATCCTTTGATACCAGTAATACAGGACTTTTCACATTGAAGTGTTTAAATGAAAGTGGAACCCCATCTATAGATCTATTCTTGTTACCCACACTTCACGAGGATATCAATCCAAGAGTACTCAGTACCTGTGCGTACCTACGTGTGCTTGTATAATGTATGTGAATCAAGAGGTGTGATGAACAGTGTGTAGTGTGCTATTGCAATATCACAGAATGTATAGAGGGACTTGGGTTATGTTTATTTTTTAATTGTTATTATGATGAATTCACCATGTTGCAGTGTGAAAGAGGAGGCTTACGTGTCAAAACCACATCCTGTGGAGCCGTCATGCCGATTTTGAGGTCAACCAATAATCCGTTGGGTGATTGGTCCCACATTTGGTGTACCGGTAATCATAAAGCTGGCTGAATGGATGAAACACAGACAGGTACACTTCACCACCTCCTACTACACTACCTGTAAACCAGCCACTGCCTTAACCCGTTGAGTCCTAGGGAAATTTAAGTGGAATGGAAGTCATCATCTTGTCATCAAATTGGCAACTCTGAGTTTTACTGCATATTTCATACTTGAAAGAGATTAGATGGAAACAGGTTGAATGCATTAGATCTGCACAAAATTAGACACAGAGGTTTTAATACACAATTTGCCAAGTTGATAGAGAAGTGTTTACTTTAATCTCTGAAAAATTGTTGCCAATTTAAGGATTAGTAATTAATGAATTTAGCTGTTTTGAGGTTTTGCTTTTGCACTAAACAATGGGATATCACCAAAAGAAGGTCCACGTGAATGTTTTTTATTGTCAAATTCTAACATTAAGAGCTATCAGTCAATAGAATTGTAACATTCAAGTGCAAGTTCAAGAAATAACACCAAAACACAGAGATGTGGTTAATACATGAACCCCTGACTTTATATGCTATTAAAATGCAGTTGCATACCATGTCAACTTGATTTTAATCCATAGAGTATCTAAAACTAAGATGAACAAATGACAGAGGTTTCATTAAAAAAATGAAGAACAAATTTATTCTAAAAGATAAGAAGCTTAGGGAATTTTTGAGAATGTCACTTTTTTTTTCTTCAAAGACTTTATAGCAATATTGTTTTGCAACCACAAGTGCACAGTGGAAGAATTAATGATGTCATGGTTATAGTTGAGACTGAGAGGTGTTGACATCATTCCGTTTTGGTTGGGACCAATATCACTCCTTAGTGACTAACATTTTGGCATTATGTCTGATTCTGACAAAATGTCTACCATTTTGTTTTGGATATCATTTATTCTGACCTCTGACCTCTTTTTATTGAGACACAGATTTGAGATGAAGTGTAGGGAACCTAGTTTCTCACGAGTGGTCCCCATCAAGCTGTGGTGACAGTACTGTGTTTGTCAATATTCTGGAATATTCCCTGATCTATTACTTTCCTTTATCTCTGCTCAGGGCTCAGATAGTTATCCCCATGATACTTCCCCCCCCCCCCCTCCCAGCAAATACAGTATCTCTGGTATATGAACAAACCTACATGTACCCAAGTGGTGTTATGTATGCCACTGCTTTTATCTGATGAAGGCGAACTCCGATCAAGATGTCTTGAGGGGGAAAGGCGCACCCCTCTGCATGCAACATTTCCGAGATGGGTGTGAGAATGGCATCCCTGATTGATGGCAGTCTTCTGCAATCTTCACGACACTCTGTAACAAATCCATCCCACCATCGTCACAAAGGGCCGGTCCCCGATGAGATGGGACAAGCATAGACATTGTGACTGGTCTCTCCTTGATGACTTAGCCGTGACCTTGACACCCTTCATACCATTCCACTCCCTGTGTACTTTTCAGGTCACATTCATATAGTCTGATATCAACAGACCCAAGCTATTAAGTTAAATCTGAACATACATGAAGAATGTCCTCCGATGGTCGTAATAAAAGTGAACCATCAAATGACATGGGTACTTCAAATCCATTAAAACAAGTTTGACAGAGCCGTAAAGAGTATCTTGCGAGCAACAAAAATGCTCTTTTCCATGGTATTTTCCTGTAGATGGTGTGATATCCAGTTTAAAGAAATTATATATGTTTTGTTTGACACGTTTTGATTTATTTCCCAGGACAGTGAATTGATGAGGTAATATACAATTACAACCACACACAAGGGAAAAGTCACTTTATTAAAGTTAAACATTTGTGATATGTAAGGATCAATTAACAAAGTTCTTTTTCTGGCCTTTTCTGTCACATTCTGATCAAAGCTTGAAAAGGAAGTTTGTCAGCTGATCAGTACAGCCCAAGGTGTTCTGCTTGTTCAAAATTTGGAATTTTACTCAGACATACAGTTGATATGAAAATCTCCATGACCATGACCAAGAGCTGAATTTGCTAAGTACGACAGAGGCCTGTACGCCAAGACTAATCTCCTCTGGGGGTCAAAGCCAAACCAAGGTTGAGGTACACTGTATATATTCACCAAGCCTTGTATAGATATAGTGTACACTGTTTAGCTGTCTGTACATGTCACTTTGTCATCAGTTGTTACCACGGCAATATTTTAAACCTTTTCCCCGACCATTGGGGATATGAAACATTTTATAGGCCCCTAGACATGTTAGGCTATGTCATCCTGTTGCCCCAAAACATGTTTCGTGAGTGTGAGTGTCAGTACTGTACTTTAACCCATTGAGGATGAGTCCCGAGTATACTCAGGCAAGCATCTATGGGAAATGCATGTTGTAGCAAAATCAAACCGTCCTCAGCGGGTTAAGTGGGCTGACTGTGTGAAATCTTGTACAAGAGGTGAAAGTGATATTAGCCTGAATGTATCTATTAAAAGTGGTAAATCTCGACCTGTTCTGTCGGAAAGTGAAAACTGAAATATGCTGTCTCTTGAGATTGACTGAATGGATTCGCATTACCATTCATTTATAGCAATTTTATCTGATCTGGAACGGTAAGCACCGTTTGGGCACCCGTCCCGCTTCATCATGAATATTCATCATCTACATGTATCCGTAATACCGTGGAAATACATGATTTTCACATTTCCCGGTAGCGTTTTGACACTTCCTGGCAAAACTGAACATTTTTTCCATCTCCTGGCGAGATGTTTTTACATTCCCCGTTGATGCAATTTTTTGAGATTTTTACATTTCCTGGCGATACGTTTTTACATTCTATGGCACCTATCCAGCGTTCTGGGCACTTACTAGTACAGTATCTTACTGCCTGATGAATATTCATGATGAAGCGGGACGGGTGCCCAAACAGTGCTTACCATCTTGAACTTGCATTCAGTCCAAGGAGATTGTGTCAAAACTGTTGAGTAAACTTTCAGTTGATTCACAAGAGCTGTAGCAAGTTGTTTGGAAATTTCTCGGTGTTTTTTCTTCATTGAATGTTTGGGAAAAGTTTCTTCCTGAAACAAGGTTCTTGATTCTTGTTTCTGGTTCTCGAAGACAGACCAAGCTGCAAGGGATCACTTCCAAGCTTGGGGTGGCAGCTGCCGCCCCCCTAA
Organism: Diadema antillarum; assembly: GCF_040938485.1. Lineage (NCBI taxonomy): Eukaryota > Metazoa > Echinodermata > Echinoidea > Diadematoida > Diadematidae > Diadema > Diadema antillarum. Next base: position 2,293,536 of record NW_027270924.1, read on the forward strand.
GGACCAATTATTCACAGACGACATTCCACAGGTTAGACGTAATGGCAGTGAAATGGAGTCCCGCACATAGAACATGGCTAAAACATGGAGGATTAACAGTGGTGGGAGAGGAGAGAGAGAGAGAGAGAGAGAGGGAGACAAACAGACAGATAAAAAACTCCCAAGAAAGAAAAATGTGGAAGACATATGAATGGCACAAACATCAAACATTAAGTTGGAATACTCACTTGTGGGAACCTGGCCTTGGGAGTGAAATCAGATTTGAGGGGTACATACATTGTACTTAAATATCCTCCTATAGGCTCACATATAAGTTTGGATAAAAGTACACAAATGAAACTCTCCTTGAACACTGTCAGAATGTGCCAAAGGAAGTGAGATAAAAAGAGACTGTGTTTTTAAGTGTTGGAATATTTTGTTCATTTCAGAAAAACAAACAAACTATCATCTTGGAAATAATGCTTTATCAGTCAATTAAGGAGATTTTTGCAGCATATTTGATTGTGCAATGTGAATGCACATTATTTTCCCCTGTGGTTTTTGGTCTTGGTTTTTGCACTCACTTGGCAGAAACAGTCATGTTTAGGCCTACTTAATTTGGGGGGGGGGGGGTAGGGGAATCGAAGAGATGATTGTAGAAAAGAAATGGAAAGGGGAGGGGGATGGGGAAGGTGGACTTTGGTGCTACATGGATGATTCACAAGAGATACTCCACATCACAAACACAGCTCCCTGTGCTCCTGAGTCACCTGGCTCACATTACCAGGCCTGTTATTTTCACCCTCGCTGGGATTATTGGCTGGATTTGACTTAACCATGGCATTGATCGTTGGGACCAACAGGTGTGTTATATAGCGAGAGCTCGGTCTCATACTCTTACAGGATACAACGGCTGAAGGAAAGAGGCCTGGAGTTAGTACTGAGAGGGAGAGAGTGGGTGAAATACTTCAGATGCGATTACCTACTTTATCTAATAGGATTTGCCAAACCTGAATTCCTAAAAAAGAACTCGTCACAAAGTTAAAGTTCAAGCTATGAACGTCAAGAAATAAGTTAAAGCTTGCTTCTTTGCAAATTTAACCTGTTGGACTAGACTACACAATTATAAGTAATCGTTCCTTCAATGGGTTCATACTACTTGTATAGAAATTTAAGGGCTGCTCTCTCTGTCCTTCACAAAACTGTGGTGATGAATTACCGAAATTATGAACCCAACAAATGGTATCCTACAATGTAAATGTTAAAATTTCCACTTCAGTTTGTCACTGACTTTGGAAAGTTATAGTGCACCTCTCACCACACATCACACTTTTGAAATACATGAATTATGAACAACAAGAATTATAAAGGTCCATGATGGATCTGTTTTTCAGTCTAGTAACTTTGTCTAGTCAAGTTCAAGTATTGGTGAAGTCTGACAAGGTCAAAGGTCAAAAGGTCAATGAACCTTCCCTGATAAGCACTTTACTCACAGTATATTGTGGTGTACTCTTCAAAACTTGAGCTGTGGAAAGTTATTAATATCACCACCATTGTCGTCATAATCATCATCGTTGTCTGACCTGCATTGATAGCAGAAGTAATACATACAGCTAGGAACTTGGAGTTTAATAAAATGTCTTCTTCTGAACTGATTAAAGCATTCTGCCAATTCCTCCAAATCAGTGGTACTTTGTTGCGAGTAGATTAAGGCAGATTTGACAGTTGATGCACGAGAAATCAAGAATGACTTTAAATGCCCTTTGCTATATTGTAGCTGCTTCTTGAAGCAGCAAAATTTGGTGTTTAGAGGAAGCTAGAAGTAGGACAGTGTAGCGAGATGATTGCATTTTTTTCCCCTCTTTCTCTCTGTGGACTGGTAAACGATGCACCATACGCACAATTGTCAAACCCTCAGCTCTGACTGGAATTGACATGTGTACAATGACAGATGAAAACCAGAGAGTTATGAAATGAATAGAAGAGCTGGCAAACACTGTGATGCTGCCCCCGCCTGACATTAAAGTCACAGTACCTCGATATAGTTCTTTCCCTTGATTCACTTTGATCTAAAGTCTTTATTTTTTTGTCTTAACTGAAAGAAAGTATTGTCATAACAGATGATAATCTAGGGCATTATAGTCTGTTCCATCAATTCCAACTTCTTCCTTGTGGCACTTAATTGATTAGTTAGATCGACAGAAATGACAGCTTTGCTGTTAAAGAGAAAATAAGTTTTGAAATGGTTGTAGGCTGCTTTAATAGTGCAAGTATGTGAGTGTGGCATGTTTGAAAATCTGTTAATGTTGTTGGCAAGGAAGTTGATGTCTGATTGCTCATCGTTAATTTTAGGATGATGTCAGGCCAGTCATTGCAGTAGCATCATTGATAAGGATGTCTGTGTGGGTGTTAAAGAGACAACAATGGATGGAGATTATAACAAATGAGTGGGTTTACTTCTAGGTATTTGTTATTTTAAGCCCAACAAATGCAGACAGGATGTTGTCTGGCTGAGTAGGCTCGGTCAGTGTGGGAAGATTGGTGGGGAGGCAGTCGTGGTACACATATGAATCTGAATTGTAGTTAATGTGATTATTGGTGCAGAGATACAGTCAAACCTGTCTATAGCAGCCATCCATGGGAGAGGAAAAAAGTGCTCATAATAGACAGGTTGCCACTATAGACAGGGCCATTAACATGGCTATTCTGTTTGGGAGAATTGTTTTTAATAGCTGTATACAGCAGGTGGCTGCTATAGACAGGTGGCCACTAAGGGAGGTTTGACTCTATGTGTACAATTGCACAAGGATCATCCTCTAGTAATGAACATCAGGTCGTAATGAACAAGTGTTTGATAAAGTATCATACTGAATGACACAAAACCTGACAAGCAAGGGAATATATTTTTCTGTATTTAGTGCTTTTCGGGAAAGAAAATCATCCGCACTCAGGAACTGGCATTTAATTTTGTTATACATGCCACCAGTCTCTGCACAGAGGTGACTGGTGGCTGCTAGTACTTTGGTACCTATGCAGGAAACCATTTACTAATGCAATTTGTGGTTTAGGGGAGTGAACTTTCAGTCATGATGATTAAAGTGCATATAAACAGCTCAACTGTGAGAAAGATGTGTGTGTTGTTTGTTTCCATGTTGTGAACCATCTCATGATAGATTTATGGTTTAGTTGAAAGGAAGTGTTGTCGTTGGATGTCCAGTACTGTGAGGAAATGATTTCCGGTATTAAAGGAGATGTCTACACCTGTAAGATACTCCCAACACTGCCAACACCTGTGACTTTAGCAACAGCACCAACAATAACAACAATACCAGCAACAATTACCCATCATCAATGACATAAATGGTAACACTCTCGATGTACATAAAATCATCAGCAATACCAACAGCAATGATATCAACATCACACCAAACACAGCAAATATCAACACAGGCAGAGAAACAGCAATGGCATCAAAATCAGTATTGATAATGTCAAATCTTGTGGCTTGTCCAGAAAAGTTGTGATTTGCAGAGGGGAGAAGAAATTTTGTTTTGTTCAAGGCCCTGTTTAAAAAACAAACAAACAAACAAACTTGTTATCAGTGACAACTGCCACATACATTGTATGACAAATTTGCTCCCAGCCAATCAGAGTCAAGGATTTCAGTAGCTTGTGACAACTATCACAACTTGTCGCTGATAACAAGTTTTATGAAATGGGGCCTGGGGGGTGTTTCATCAACGTTTGTCAGTGCTGACAATCACCATAGTAACAGTCAGTGACCAGAGCATCTCATCCAATCAAAACCAAGGATTTTGCTGAAATTGTCAGCGCTGACAAACGTTGATGAAACACCCCCGTGATCTACCAGTTTTTAAAATAGATAGTGTAATGATTCCTGTGAGAATATAGATTCTCAGACATACTGAGATCAAGTATAAGATTTACCCTTTGTGTGCCCATGGCCCCGTTTTATCAAATGATAGAATCAATTTTAAATTTCCTTACCATACAGGCTGCCATAGACTTATAGTTGAAATCAACTATATAATCAATTTTAACTCTTCATAAAACAGAGCCCAGGTACTTTGCTTCACTAATAATGCTTTTTCTTCGGCATTTAGTAATCCATCCGAACACAATATGTTTTGTAAAGTTAGCAAGCCCACTCAGGTATAGCAATGTCCCTCAGTTCAACAGGAAGGCCATGATGACACATTAGGGATGAGAGGGATTAGGTAATCTCACTTCATTCACAAGTAGTATCCAGACATGTGTGGCCATCAGTGAACAAAGCACAGTAAAATTTAAGGGTTACATTGCAGTTGCACTGTTATCTTCCTGATTTTGCAATAAATCAATAATTTTGACCTTTTTTATCAGTCAGATTAGATAGTGATTTGTATTGATAAACTCCCTTTCATTGTCATTACATTATTTAGATTTAGCATATAACCACATTTATTAAGGGAATGTTTTGTGGAAGGACATATGGATACACTTGATGCCATGATGTTGAGTATCATATTTTACAGAGGCCATGACTATTGATTACATCAACTACATCAATCATGATGGGATTGGAGGTCTGTATAAACCCAAATTGATGTCGCTTGTCGAAAATAGATGGGCAGTTCTGAGACATGAAAGTGTTAATGAAAATGTTAATGAAAATGCTAAGAAAACCGATCACAAATTCTTTGGTCTGTGGGATGCAACTTTGCAGGGCATTCTTTAGAGGGATACAGCTGTACTGTGCAGGTATATTCAGACCAGGTCATTTATGAGGGGACAGGTAAACATTTGTGGGTACTCTCACCTTAATACAGGCCATTGGTCATCTAGCACTGCAAACAAACCCCAATGGACGGGAGAGTTGAGTGCAAATGTTTGCCAACCCTGTCAAATTGCCATTACACACTCCTCCGACCCAGAATTTTCCGCCGAGCACACCGACCAGCATGGATTTGGGTGGGCGCACCAAGACATTATTAAAAGAGTTGTGCTGGACTCCTGGCAAAAAACCATGGCACCCAACTGAGGGTCAGTTTTGAAAGCAGTGGCCCTCTTAACAAGCCCTCTTATACCAGCTAACCCCTTCCAAACTTTGCTCCTAAGGTTTCATCTCTTGAAAACATACTAGTAAGAGATGGTATGAGATTCCACAGGAATATCACTTCTGAAATCAAAGTCTCAATGGCGTATTGGTGGGTTTCTCACCAGGAAATGAAAACATCTCTGAAATGTACCTTTGATTTTTTTCATACAATGTATGTTTGTATCAATGTCCATTAACTAAGGATGAAGGAGGCGCATTTACAATGAAGTATACATGTCTGTATTAAAGACACATCCATCGTATTAATTCCTAAGGTTTGTTTTCTTTGTTGATCTGACTTGTTATTCTTTAAGCTTTGAGACACAAAACAAAACTACAAAACGTCCAATATCCTGCCTATCAAAGGAAGTCTAGTTAAATGTTTTAAGGGCCTTTGTTGATGTAAGGAATTTCATTTCATTTCATTCATTTATTTATGCACGGCACATACTTCAGCCCAAAGGCTGTTCTTCCGCAGGTCCGTGCGGAATGTGTATATGACACTCTAAAGTACGGTGTAGGTCCTACATTGTAGGTGCCTCTTTTTGTAATCATGATAAATTCAGATGTGTCTAAGTTCTTGGAAAATGCAGGGTACATTTTTTAATGAATTTTTCAAGACTGCAAATATATGTTAACATTAACAGGTATTTAATGTACATTGTTTGAGTTTGTGTGTGTGTTGGGGCGGGGGGGGGGGGAGTGAGAGGAAGATGAATATGATAGTCATTTTCATAATTTAATAAACCTTATGGGTGGAAGTTATCAATTGTGAAAATCAAGAAGGCAATAGTTCTTTGCATGTGATTACAAGTTTATGGATTTACATCCTCTTGCTTCTGTGGTGAAGAGGTTTTTGGTCACCTTGCTCAATATAAACTGAAATGTACTTTTTGCTCTTCGGCTCTGATCTGACTGACTGACAGGCGGCACTATTCATTACCATGTCTGCTTGATTAAATCCCTGTGTCAGGAGATCAATGCAATCGCGCCCTGTATCAGCAAATGTGTTGGTGACTCCATGCCTTTACAAGCTTGTTATCAGCGTTGTTTGCATTCCTGGCCATCTGAGGTATTTTGTCTGGGGTGTTGGTCCCTCACACAAATATAAAGTGGATATTCCCAGCTCTGCGTGGTCTGGTCGGTGATGAATGAAATCTGCCCTCCTTATTCCCCATCTTGAAATATAGTGTACACATAATTATGAATAGGTGGGACTAGATTAAATTGCAATGTGTGTATATCTCTACTTCACAACTAAGTGTCAAATTCTTCCATTCTCCTCCCATATCACTTCCTGTACGAATGAAATTGTTTCAAACTACCCAGACATTTTGAGTTGTCCTTATTGCTGTTATAGACATCGGAGCAGATAAAATTCCTGTATTAACCGTGAACAGAATTGTTGCAGAGACTATCCAATTGAAGACAGAAATTAAGCTGTCACATCATATAGTGCACACATGAATATACTCCCGGCTTTGCTGCAAGTGTGTTAGGCCCTATATGGAGTTGTGAAGGTATAAAGTTGGTGAATTATTGTGGTTGCTACTATGCAAGCAAAATGTGTTCAAGCCGCATTGCCAGATTCGGCCACCAGAAGACAAAAAAAAAAAAGAAATACAGATCTTCATAATGTAGATATGATCATTATTCAAGTAACTAGCTTGTCATATGTTACTTTCGTGTCTCAGAAGAAGAATATTTGCCAGGATTATGAAGATGTATGTCCACCTTTAACGTTTGGTACTCTACTCCATTACGGTCTAAACATTCCCTATTTTTAGACGTAGGTAACCGAAAGGAGGAGTGTGACAAAGCAGTGAGGTATTTCAAGGTGTCCTTTCTCTCAAAGCCCTCCAGACTTGGAAAGAAGAAGAAAACCTCTCACTCTCATCATCCCTACACTCGCTGTCAGTCTCTGTCTCTCATCCTAACCCTGGACACTCCATCATTTGGGCCTGTGAGGTATTTTCCCCCTCCACCCACCCATCGCGACCTGAGGTGACCTCAGAGTTGGAAGGAGGTCATCCCGGCAGTGGAAACGCCATGAAAATGGATCCTTTGTGTGTCACAGTTGCCTTGGGGAGTGGTGGGAAGGTGGGGGGGGGGGGGGTAATGGGAGGGGATAGTTTGAGGAGAAGGGATATGGGGAGGGGGGGGGGCATTGGTTGAGAGGGTCTGACCAAATGGGTGTGGATGTTCTCTAAACCTGAAGGAGAAGAAAGAGATCACTTTCTTCATCTCTGCCATACCGTGTATAGATCCTACCAAGGCACCATCACAAGTTCATGTGGTAAAAAGATTCAAACTCCAGATGTCACTAGGCAAATAATTGAGTTGCAAAAGAAGAGCTGCACATTATACAACTTGTACTTTGTGTGTAACACTTCTATTGTATTGGGGTCAATGCAGATACATTGCATGGTCATTTCCTATTATTTTCCATCTTCATATTTCATTTAAGAGTGTCCTCTTCAATTCTTTGAATTTTTTTTTTTTCAAACTCAACAGTGTGATATAATCTGTGCCAGTAAGATTAAAGGACAAGTCCACCTCTATATACATGTGGATTGAGTGAATGCAGCAATATTAGTAGAACACATCAGTGAAAGTTTGGGGAAAATCGGACAATCCGTTCAAAAGTTATGAATTTTTTAAGTATCTGAGTAGTCACTGCTGGATGAGAAGACTACTGCAGTGTATGATGTCATATGCGTACAACCATATAAAGAAAATAAAAAGAGAATTTCACAAAACTTTACTTTTTGAATAAAGTGCACATTTCTTCGACTTGTTACTGACATATGTTATATTCCCCCTGCCTTCTGAAAGAGAGAAGTCAAGTGTTCTTTTGTTATGCAAGAAAAGTGAAAATATGTTAAATTTTCTTTATTCTTTCTTTATATCGTTGTACTCATGTGACATCACAAGCTATAGTAGTCTTCTCATCCAGCCTTGAGTGAGCAGAAACTTTAAAAATTCACATGATTGTCTGATTTTCCTCAAACTCTCAATGATGTGCTCTACTAATATCGCTGCATTCACTCAACCCACATGTCTATGAAGGTGAACTTGTCCTTTAAAGAAGTATATCTTACATAGGCCTTATCTGGTGGTGTACATTGCTTCTTCTATAGTCTGCACCACTCACAATGCTCTGGTCAAGTATAGGTATCTTGTATTGTGGCGTAGGATATTTTCGAGGCATGATTTTTTTTTTTTTTTTTAAATTTGAGTGGACAGCCTTTCTTGCAGCATGAAATTTTTTGTGAATTGCCAGTGGCATTTAAGGCATACAATGTGTAGTGTAGACAAGAACTTTCATGTGCATTTTGATTTTGCAAATCTTGGCTCTCACGAAATTCATGAAATTGAAATGCGTGCAAACATTCCTGGTTCTACAGCATTACAATGTCTTTAATAATACAAAAAGGCAGTTATGACCTTCTCGTGGCCTGACATTGATTGAAGCCTTGCAATGTGATCAGTGTATTGCCCATGACATTCGATTCCTGGTCAGATGAGGTGAATTACTTTCAAGCTTGTTCAGCTCCCGTTCTGTGTGTCTGTACATTTTAATGTGTGTGTGTGTGTGTGTGTGTGTGTGTGTGTGTGTGTGTGTGTGTGTGTGTGTGTGTGTGTGTGTGTGTGTGTGTGTGTGTGTGTGAAAGACATTGTCAAGGTGCAGCAGCATCCTTTTCTGGCATCGAGGGAACAAAAATATTTGGCAACAAGGTCAATGCACACACATCACAAGTACATGACTGCAAGGTGTGAAGACAGTGTCATTTCCTTCATAAAGCAGCTATAATGTTGCTTGATGGACACCACAAGCTCTGGCGGTTCCCCACTCAAAGAAGAATGGTTCCCCACTCAAAGAAGAATTCATCTGTGAGCTCATTTCTGGCACATGTTTCTAAATGCACTGAGGCGGATGGAGTTTTCAATTGCTTAAATGAGCCTCATTACCAGTCTCTTCAGGTGGATAAGAAATGATTGATTTTACCTCTGTCACAAACTTCATACTCTCCTAATCGTACATGCAATTCTCAACATACTTTTATACAATTGTATGCACCTATCATGTAGGCCTATGGTCTATATGTACATTGCATATCTATGGAAGCACAGTGAGGGAAGTGAATAAATGTCCATATGAATCTCCACAGTCTCAAAAGTATGGAAATGAGCACCTTCAATCAAGCAGTACATGTTTTGGCAGAAATGACCCCCAGACCAGGATTGGCCAAATGTGATTTGAAGAAACATGTTTAGAGAATCAAACTTCCAGTTTGCTTTACAGACAGAGAAAATTAAAGCACTTGAGTACCATTAAACATGTAGGCCCTACTTCTGTGTTTGCCACCAAGTTCTTTGCCCATGAGAAAAGACTTGAAGATGGTTTATGAGGTGACCACAAGTGTAGAACATCACCAAGATTTGTTTCAGCAAGGAACACTCCATTTCATCTTGGGAAAGGGGAATCACTGGGTTACACACAGATCAATGCCCTTGCCCGTTTCTATGCAGTCTTGACCTGTAGGAACTGTAACATGAGAAGAAGTGTGTTATAGTCACAACTTTATTTATGCTCATAAAAGCAAAATCCATAAACTACTTGTATCCTGTCTGGATATATTGATGATGGATATGAGTGCTTATCCTTTGCTGCACTGTAGGAAAAAAAAAATGATGTCTTGAGATGTGGAAATGTGACTATCTATCCATTACTATGACAATTCATGGTTTGGAAAATTCTAAACATTGTGTGGCTATGAAAGATAATGCAATTGTGAATGATAATATTGACGAGATAATGTGCAAGTTTCCTTGTTCTTATAGCAAGGAAATCTGAATTGATGAGATTGACATAAACCTGTTGTATAGGAACAATCAAACGCCTTGCTAGTCACAGCAACAGTGAGAAAATTACAATTGGAGCTTGGCAGGTATAAAATGGATTAAACCTTTTTTCAGTGTGAAAATGTTCATGAATGTTCATTGTTACCTCACAGTGTCATGTTTATCCGAAGCTCTTTGCCTTACAACTAGACTATCATAAAATGATGTCTGGTCAGCAAACTCATTAATGTTTGATCAACATCTTTCTGCTCTGTTTTGTTCTTCAGGTAAATCGTTTGAGATCACCTACATTCGTCTCAAATTCTACTCGCCACGGCCAGAGAGCTTTGCCATCTACAAGCGCACGTGTCAGGAGTGCCCGTGGATTCCCTACCAGTACTACAGTGGCTCATGCCGCCCGACCTACAACCAGCCCGACAGCGAGTTTGTCAGCATCAACGATGAGACGCGGGCGATGTGCACCAGCGAGTTCAGCGACATCTCGCCGCTCACGGGAGGAAACATTGCTTTCAGCACGCTGGAGAACAGGCCGAGCGCCAGGAACTTTGACAATAGTCCCATCCTGCAGGTTGGTGGTTCCCCCCGATAGCATTGCAGACCTAAAGAACAAGTTCACCCAAATATATGTGTGGATTGAGTGAATGCAACAATATTAGTAAAACACGTCAGTGGAAGTTTGAGGAAGATGTGACAATCTGTTCAAAAGTCATGAATTCTTAAAGTTTTAGTTCCGCCACCGCTGAATGAGAAGACTACAGCAGTTTGTGATGGCACTGCAGGACAAAGATGTCAAGAAATTGTGAACATAATTCAGCATATTTTCATATTTCTAGCAAAATAAAAGAGCACGTGACTTACCTCTTTCAGAAAGTGGGGGAAACAATATTGCCCTTAATGTCAGTAACAAGTTGAGGGAATGTTTACTTTTCACTTTTAAAAAAAAAAGAAATTTTGCGTAGCCCCTAATTCTCTTAATGTTTTCTTATATGGTTGTCCTGTAGTGACATCACAAGCTGTTTAGACTTTTCATACAGTGGTGACTACACTGAAACTTTAGAAATCAGTAACTTTTGAACTAATGACTTTTGAATCAATTTTCCTCAAACTTTACTAATAATCTATGGCTGCATTCACTCAATTCACACATATATCAAGGTGAACTTGCCCTGTAAGTGCATGTATTTGGTTCCAAGGTAATGAAATAAAGATTTTTAAACTGATGCTTTTCAAGCAGCTCTGATTTGTTTTTGTTAGAGCTCTTGTGCATTTTATATCCTAATTGTGTGAGATGCCAGATTCAAATGCACCTGGGCAATTCCGCAGTTAGAGGGACATGACCATAAAATTTCAATTTGGTTTTTTCCTTGATTTTTGTGTTTGACTTCAGAAAGAACACATTGATAATTCAGGAAAAACTATTTTTCAGGGTATCTTGATAGTTTTAGGTATTGAATTCACCAATTTTGAACAAGTAATCTTTCGGATTGAATTTCATCAGCAAAATCTCCATAATAGCAAAGAAGATAGCTAGTCAAGTTAAATGCCATTTTCTAGCCACAAATATTGAATTCACAGAGGCAATGCAGTGCTTTCATGGATAGATTAAGTAAAATCAACTTACATGTCTTCGAAATGCAAACATGTGTGCATTTCCCCAACCATTGGACAGTCATGTAACGTTACTAACCAAAAAGTGAAATTATTTACCTCCAGAGAGTATAAAGTGTCTATGAATGATAATATTTCAATTTTTCCTGCTGTGTCCAATGACTAACTGAAATATAAAAATAAGTATTACTAATCATTATAGAAGTTAGAAATAACAGCAGTCAAAATGTGTAACGTTACTAACCACGTAACGTTACTAACCACAGCCTGTGTGTATTGTAACGTTACTAACCATGAAATAAGTGAATAAGACTCCAATGGACAGGTCCTGGTCTGGCAATATTTTGCCTGATGATAGAGTCAGATGTCAACTACGAGATTACGTGGTCATACAGTAAAAAGATATTGGCTTCTTTTTTTAGTAAATTAATTATGCAAATTTACGTATGAAATCATATTTTCACCTATAACTCCATAAAAAAGACTGAAGGATTGCTAAATTTTTGTGTAAGAGTTCCTCAAGACACATCAAACAATTTTCTTGCAAAAAAAATAGCAAAATCAAAATCAGTTTCTTTTGTTTTTTATTGTTTTGTTAATTTCTTATGTATTTTAATGTTTTTTTAACCTTTTGTTTTCTATTGGTTTTTTTTTTTGCCAAAATGTGTTGCAGGCACTTTTCAAAGCTTATCTACATTACAATTGATTGATTTCACTGGTCAAAGGTTGAAACAATCTAATTAATATCAAATTAACGAAAAAACACAATTTGCATTGGATTTGCACATGATATTATGAATTTGAGCTGTTTTCAGGTCGACATGCATTTATGCAAAACATTACATAACTCCAGAACGGTGTACCTGGACGTCGCAAATTTGGTCTCAAAATATACGGGAGACTTCAATGAAAAAATTCATGAGACGATGCGGCAAAATCTTTGCGCGTTGCGGAATCGTGGCGGGAAATGTTGGGGGGGGGGGGTCTACAGCATTTGCATCACTACAGAAGGCTCACAAGGTGCACATTGAGCGATTTTTTTTTTTTAACCACTTCCCATGGGAAGGGGCAATTGACGGAATCTGTAGGCCAGCAGAGCATTTTGTGTGGAAAGTAGTGTTAAAAACAATTGAGGCCATCGCTTCAAATTTTCTGTCCCAGTTTGAAATTATCATACAATGGTTTGTCGGGGTTAATTACGCTTCAGGTACAGCGAACAGACTTTTATTTTCAGAACAGTGCAGAGATTAGACATTCAAACTGGTCTAAAAGAAAAAAATACATGTCTCTAGACTTGAATAAACATGAATTCAACTAATACACTGTATTATTTGAGTTAATGTTGTATGACTTAAACTACTTTCACAATAATATAAAACATTGCAATATGCTGGATTCCTATTGTGCAATGACTACGCACACCACAATTGGCCATACACTGTACATACTACATACCAGTACATTAGTTTTTGCTCTTTGATTTCTTTCCCCTTTATTAAAGGTACTCTTGATTTCAAGGAACACATTAACTGTTTTGCTCAATAAAACAGGCTGCTTTTGTGAATTACTGTGAGTCATGATAAACAGTGATTGGCGAAGTTATGAAACTGTGGATATCACTTGACCTAGCCTTTAAAAGTGGTACTTTTTTTAAATTTGTAATTTATGCAAACTTTTTTTCTAGTCTTTTTTAATATGTACAAGTACAATGGTACTATACTGCATGAGTTTGATGATTGAAATAAGAGTTTCATGTCTTATCTGATGTTTTTTAGCTTTAACTTTGCATTCTCATGGGGAAACATGTAATGATTTGAGTTAACACACAATTCTGTAATCACTGGACAAACCGTAACGTTACTAACCGTAACGTTACTAACCATGATTTTTGTACTTAATTTTCAAACAAAGTTATTATGAGAAGGGATATTTGGGGTAGACATTGCCCTAAAAGCTAGAAATGAAAAATAAGTGTTGATATATTTCAAGCTATACCAGTTTTAGCAAACTTTTTGTTCAAAGTTGCTCATCAATTTTTTATGTCCTTTTTTTGTAACGTTACTAACCGGCATTAAAATCAGACCTTTCTTCTAAAATAATTCATGAAATGATTTCATTCTTTGCTCTGTTCTAGGTCTACACTAGAATGATCTCTGGTGACATTAATGAGACTTCACATCCACAGATAGAGAAATGAGTCTATCTAAATCATGAGAATGTCCTTAAAATGTAACGTTACTAACCGCGGAATTGCCCACCTGCTGATGGGGATAGACCTATCCATTAAAAGTTTGCATGTCTGAATTACAATGAAAATAAAAGTGGCCTTATACCCAACAGTTCCGTGCACTTCTAAAGTTTACAATTGATAGAAATGTTGCTTTCGAGAATTGACACCAAGGTAAGTGCACTATTACTCTGTCGCATGGCAACGTTTTTATGTGTTGTTCAATTCAAGGTCCAACAGTGATCACAAAATTCGCAAAAGTGAAACCCTCACGAAAATAACAGCTTATAAAAAAGTTATTTTTATCCAATGCATCAAGTACAATTTGCATGCACAATGTACGTTGATGGTACATCTTGTTGAGGACACTTGTGTAGCAAAGTCATATAACCTCAGCTCGGTGACAAAAACGAGTTGTGCATGTGCCTTGGTATGTGTTTCAACCTGCATATATATCACCTTGGGTTTCAATTCATACAAACAGATGGGGAGGTGTTGAACCATTTGTTGATGCTAAGTAGAGGGACATTTGTTCGACAACCTTGGCCCACTACACCCACTTCGGAAAACCTGCCTGACTTGTTGTTGGTATCAAAAGAATAGGATGGCTGTCTATGAATGGATGGCAGTTTATAAGTCATCAAAAATATTGTATTGTGGGGCTTTTTATGTATGGAATGAATGAATGGACGTACGCTGATTTTTTTTCTGTTCCGAAAGGTAGTGTCCCCACTTTTTAGTCCTTTCTGGATGTTTATGCTATTCTCTCGATGCCATTTTTCATCATTGTATAAATGCATGTCCATGCAAAATGGTACATCGGCCTGCATTTTGGCTTTTCAGGGACTGTTACCAGAGAGTTGGATTGATTTTCTTTTATTTGAACTCTAGACAAGTGCTTTGCAGAGTGTATCTGTCCTTACTAATAAAAGTTGTGGATGTTCTTGGCAATTTATGGAAGGGCTCAATAGAAAGAAAAAAAAAACACTGACAAAAATGGGCTTATGATGCTTGTTGTTTGAATACGTCATACACCTTACATGTACATGTGAAACTTGCATTCTGGTCTTAGCCTTTGCTTGTGAATGAATAATTTCATCATTGGTCAAGAAGAAGAAATGTGGGGGATTGAAGTGTTAACAATGTTATGTAGTGACATACTGTCAAATGTCTTGGTGATTTTACTGACAACCAAAATTCAACATTAGCATTTCTGATGCAAAGTGTAGCGTCTGAAAACTGAAGTGGATGAAATAAGACAGGGCTTTCCCAGTAGAATGTCCAACGTTGGTAATCAGAATTGTCATGAATTATTAGGGATAATGGCAGAAAATTAAAACATTGTGATATAAGTTTTCGTGATGACGTCACACTCATGAATGAACTTCTACCTAACTGTCGCTCAAGTCCTCTTTGGTAGGCTTGAGATGACTTAGACAGAGACTCCAACCCAAAGCACCTTCTGATCTGGAGATTCTCCCGCCTGAAACCCCTAGCAAACGGGAGACTCCAACTTGATGTGTGCGAAGCGCGAAGTTTCTAGGGTTCTAGATGCTCTCTGGTGCTAATTAAGGCTTATTTTTTCAACGTATGATGGAAGTAAGTAAAGAAATCCTTTCCAATGGGAGACGAAGAGCCAGGGTGGGAGAAATTAAATCTTAAACGGGAGAACGGGAGATTTTGCAAAATTGGGTTTTCGGCGGGATATCTCCCGTCGAAAACGGAAGAGTTGGAGTCTCTGCTTAGAAGGTCTCAGAAACAGACCCGAAGTGGTTCATGCAAACCTTTTCACAACTGATGCATTATCGTGTGCATCAAGGCCTATATTTTTGGTGGTCGGTTATTTTGCAAGAATTGCAGAATTTGTGGTAATCTGTGTGGTAATATGTGCATGACATGTCTCAAAATATGCATGTTCTTTGGACAAGCTGCTCCATTTGATTTTGTTCGAAAATATAAGAAAAAGTGTCCAGAATAAAGAAACAAACACCCTCAAATGTTCAAGTGCATATAATGTACAGTTAAATGCCTAGGAGTGGTCGCATCAATTATTAAAATGTACAGTCAGAAGAAGAATAAAACGGATGATTTCCCCCCCCCCCCCCTTTCTGACTGGGAAAGATGTAGACCTACGGCATTTATGACATACAGCCTTTGTGGTAAGGTGTCATGAGATATAGAGACATCGTTGATGACAGAGTGCAGTGTTTGTGAGGCGACTCTCTCAAATCCATAAGGGTCGCCGATACGTTGTCCAAGAAATATGACCACTGGTGTCTAGTTCTTGCCATATGTAATCATGAACATGACTGACAGGTTGGGATTGGTTACTGCTCCACTCACCCTCTGCCATCATCTGTCATACAACTGTAATGCTGGGTACAGGGGGTATCAATGCCAGGTTCCCCCTCCCCCGCCCCCTTTCCCCCACCCCACCCCTTCTGCTGATCTGAGGTTTGTGTGGTTTGACCTCCAACCTTGAGGATCGACCTTGACAGTTTTGATTTACTCTGGCTCGACTCTTTGATACACACACCCTGACGAGGGCCTTGCCAAATTTGTCAGTTGACGATGCACCTCTTTGCAGGGCTTCCCTGTCTCGCTATCCCTTTCATCATATCTCCCCATTTATTTATCTCTTAGAGATGAGAATTTCGTACCGCGAAAATAGCTCACTTTACTTGAACACTAGATCAACATGTTGTCCCTTGAACTGAAAGCATTGGTGGATTGTTGTTGTGGCAGTGTGCAGTATGCACCTGTCATATCAGTATTGTAAGAGGACATCCTGCCTACATGCAGGACTTGTCAAACTCTGTTGCTGTTGTTTCATCTTTCACTGTAGTAACAGTCAAGAAAACTTTTGACCAATCAGATTAATCAAATCAGGGAAGGCAATGCCCAGGGTACACTGTAGGTACCCTACATGTTTTATACATGTATTTTTTTTTCTTTTTACGACTTTTATCCACTAGTACACTCTCTGTGAGTGGCTATAAAACAAGGAACTGATGGGGAATTTTGAATGGCTGCCGCAACAGAAAGCTTGTAACCATAGCAACAGGAATATGATGATTTTTGAGCCAGATTGCACAGCATGTGGTCTGACCTTGTCTCTGATAGAGACTGTAAATTTTGTCCCACCTCTCTGCTGGGCCAATAAGTAGGCCACTCCCTGCATAGGTATTTCTTTGATCTCAGGCTCAAAGGTCAGACTAAGTTTTCACAGTCTCATGTTTGCACAACATATCAAGTTTATTAGTCAATTTCTGCCATGAAATAACCTATAAAACACGAAGGAATGATAAATTTTCATACTGATTATAAGTTTTATTTCATTACATATGTGTGTTTCTGGTGACAGTTCCTTTCCTGTTGTTTAGAAATGAATGTGTCATTTCTGCAATATTAGATCAGTATTATGTTTAATGTAGCTGTTAAAGGACAAGTTCACCTTCATAGACATGTGGGTTGAGAGAATGCAGCAATAGTAGAACACATCAGTGAGAGTTTGAGGAAAATTGGACAATCCGTTCAAAAGTTATGAATTTTTGAAATTTCTGCTCAGTCACGACTGGATGAAAAGACTACTATAGCTTGTGATGTCACATGTGTACAACTCTATAAAGAAAGAATAAAGAAAATTCAACATATTTCCATTTTTCTCGCATAACAAAAGAACACTCAACTTCTCTTTTTCAGGAGGCAGGGGGAATAATATTACCCCTAACATACGTCAGTAACAAGTCGAAGAAATGTGCACTTTATTCAAAAAGTAAAGTTTTGTGAAATTCTCTTTTTATTTTCCTTATATTGTTGTACGCATGTGACATCATACACCGTAGTAGTCTTCTCATCCAGCAGTGATTGCGCAGACACTTTAAAAATTCATAACTTTTGAACGGATTGTCCGATTTTCGTCAAACTTCCACCAACGTGTTCTGCTAATATTGCTGCATTCTCTCAAACCTTATGTATATGAAGGTGGACTTGTCCTTGAAGTATGGTTTCATTGACTACTAGACAACTCGCTCTACATCTCTGTGCAGTGAGCGAGATATCATCAACATTTCAGCTCCTGTGTTTTGCTTACAATTGGTGAAGAAACAGGTAGAATACCTTAGAGCAAGTGGTTATACCTTTACAGTTGCAAGAACACCAAACATGTTTAAACCTTAAAGTATAAATCATCCCAACAGTATACCATGCTCTTCCAGTCTGAGGTCCAGTTAAAAAAACACAGAAACGAAGGAAGAAAAGTAATAACAATCACCAAGGAAATAAAATTAAAAAATCTCTTATTAAGACTTTCCTTTAGGAATATCAACTGATAGATCAGGGCCCTGTTTTATCATAAGATATAAACAATTATAAATTTCCTTAATACATAGGCTGCCATAGACACATTATAGAAATCAACTATATAAATAGATCAATTATAACTCTTCATAAAACAGGGCCCAGGTATCAGGGAGGTTCGTCTTTAACGTATCATGAGCTGATATAACATTTGCTCAAGATACAACATGTGTAGACTCCAGACTTTCCTTGGAATCTGCCAACTCCAGGTCGATGAATGGTTGTTAAATTCATGATTTACTCCAGACTATTGAATATGATTGCCTTCTGAATTCATGCTTTACTCCAGATGACATTATATAAATGGTCAGTGAAATGAACAAATTTTGTTGCTTTTTTTGTCTATTCTGTACAGGATTGGGTGACGGCCACCGACATTCTGGTGATGCTCACTCGCCTCAACACGTTCGGAGACGAGGTGTTCCGGGTCCCCAACGTTCTCCGCTCGTACTTCTATGCCATCACGGACTTCTCCATCGGAGGAAGGTAGGAATCAGGCAGAAGGGTGCATTTGTAGCGATCTTTCAATTACCAGTGTCACTGTTTTGCTTCCTAACATAATGCAACTAATTTTTGATAGATGCCCTTTTATCCTCATGTCAAAAGGTCAAATACAACCTTTGCCGTATCTGCCAAAGGTTGGTTCTATGATTTAACTGAACTGAAGATACATGTTTTCTAAATAGAGAATTCCTTCGAATTTGCCTTGAAGTTCCTCAAACATTCAAAGTTTCTTCCACTCATTTGCAGATGATAAAATCTGTTAAAGAATTGTCACATCATTTTCATGAATCATTGAACATTCTGCCTGTATTGGTCCAGCACATATTTTTTTTTCCCCTACACCACAAAAAGGTCAATATTTGGGAAATGTAGATTCCTGCCTACACAAAACAAATAAGTGAATTTGAATACTAGACTATCAATACTGGTCAAATATTGAGGCCGTCTGACATACTAAAGAGATACGTGCAGAGTTTGTACATCCAATAAGGCATTGAGGGGCTCCTGATCTGATCATGCTGAGAGCTTCATTATTTCTCATTGGATTTTAATAGGGATAGAGACATGAAACATTGCAGAGGGGACACATAAACCCCCAATGTACACTGTAGGAAAAAGAGGATATGAGTCTGGGGGCGATTGCAGTGTATCACCAGTGCAGAAAATTGACAGCCTTGAGGCACCCATGTTTTGGTCAGTCATACTTTTCTTGAGGCGCTGGTCTGCATGAGGTCATGGCAGCCCATGTGTATGTTTAATGGCGATTTGAAGAGAGCGTTGCTTGAAACTCCAATGATCTTCTGTGTGCAAACAGTACCTGAGTAGCTTTAGGCTGACCTAGGCTGGCCAGGACAACCCATCCAAGTCACTGCCTTGATGATCTGTAGGCCTATATGATATAAAGGTCACAGAGGAGTCTCTTGTGTGCTGTGGCAAGTGACATTCTTCCGCGCACGTCCGAATATGTAGGTCGAAACAACAGCAAGCGTCTTTGTCACCAGCTTGTGAATGGACAGATAGAGACAACCCATCAAAATTTGGCATGCCTCCCAAGTCTTTTTTTCTTTGAGGGGTGTAGCAGAGATGTGAGAAAGTTGTGTCTGCATCCTGTGTATGCAGTAGCAACATGAGAGGAATAGTGTAAATAGTTACCCAGTAGCCGTTGCGATCGCTCAAGGTCCACGAGCATTGTTAGCCAGTAAGTTGTGGGCTGGATATTCGTTGAGAATCAGTTTGGCGGAACCTTGGAGATTAGTTTTGTATAGAAGTACAGCCTTGTCTGGCACTGCTGAATTGGAATTAAACCTTACACTAAGAATAGCAGGGTTGTCATTTTAATATGTTCTATGTATTCACTGATTAACGTCTTTAGTTTGAGTTGATGAGAAAATAGAGCAAAAGCCCTTTAACCTGTTAAGGAGGAGTCCTGAGTAGGGCAGGTGTCTATGGGAAGTGTGTGTTGTAGCAAACTTTAAACTGTCCTCAACAGGTTAATATAAAGAGAAAATCTTCAAGCTTTCGATGTTCAAAATGTTGCCTGTATGCTGTATCCCATTCCTTGATCGCCAAAGGGAGGAATTTTACCTGGCTGTTAGTTTTTCTTTTTTCCGTCGAAGATCATCTCGAAAAACCTCGCATCATTCCCCCCAAAATACCTGAGGCTGCTTGTGAGAGAGATGCCTGGCACAGTGCCTCAGTCGTATGCACTGTGACTTCATCCCAAGTCTCCCACGCACCTGTCAAACATTAGCCTATTTCACAGGCCTTGCATACTGTTGTTTGCACATACTGTTGTTTGCTCTGACAGTTGTGAGCGCAGAAAACTTGAGCCAAGTATCTGGGCCTTTTCACATTGATAAATGCCATAATTTGTGAGCTGAAAAAAAAAGTTTCTGCAACTGGTGCGTGCGCGCACCACTTCTACTGAATATTCAGTCCCTGAATAATTTCATTCGTCACTTTAACCAATGAAATTGCTATTTTTGCTCTTGATAGGCTATCAGTGTAGAGTGTAGTATGCATATAATGTTTTAATGAGTTTCTTTGAAAGGCTCTCTGCTACTCTACTGCTAGTTTTGTTACTAATGGCTGGTAGCAAAAGTCGGTAATGCAAGCAAAGAGTGATGTTCGTAACTTTGGATGAATTTTCAAAGGCCATCTTGCTGAGGCATGCTTATCTATGGCTGATGGTTTGACTCTGTCTCGTTTGACTATCCTCTACTTCCTCTCATTCAAAGTACTACAGTGAGACAGCATTTGACAGAGGCTAGTCAGAATGTTGGAAAGGTGTGCCAGAAATGCCCTTACAAGTATCATCCTGCGAGCAGTGAGACCAGATCCATGGCACGAATACTTCCCGTGGCTAGTTTCGATTGCCGATTGATAGATCAGTGACCCGTCACCCTAGATGTCAACTTCCAATGCGACAGCAACAAATTCTGAGCATCAAAATGCCATCTAATCATTCATTTCCCACTGGTTTATGGTTGATAGTACATTTTCCCCAGCTTTCAACACTTTCCATTCCAATTGTTTGTTTGCTTGTTTTAAAAACATGAGAAAAGGGGAGGGGTCTTGCTAGCCTGTGCTGAGCTTTGCAAAACTTGGTTATCTGTTCTTCAACCAGTGTAGTGTGCCAATAGTTTTCTCAAGTCTCAGCTTATCATTTGTTTATATGGACATGTATTCATGTTTTACAGAAATCTGCTTGAACTTGTAAATCAAAAAAGTTTCGATTCCACTTGATTTGATAAGGTGTAGTTGCAGAATTTTATGTAGGAAATACTTCTCATTAGCATTTCCTTTCTGTCAAAGCCATTACCATCAAATTCTCCATACTAGTACTCTAGCAGTAGGCAAGCAGAAATAATGGTAATTTAGCTGAAATACAATGTATGAAAAGAATATGCCATGGTATGCACATAATGACTTTGAGAATACTTCAGTATCTCACAGTCAAACTAGAGAATTGTTTGATCTAGGACTTGAAACATGTGAATCTCAGCCCAAGAAGTCTCAATCATCCCAAGATGTATTGTGCAACCACAAACTGAGATAAACATGTAGATTACCACAAGTTTGTAATGTACATGCACACACACACAAACACACACATGCACATACACACAATAACAAATTAAACAGGGGGTCTCTCGTGTATGGAATGGAAATCTTTTTGTAAGTTACGATATTTCTCAGGATGCAAGCGCTAGATTTGTATATCGATGTGATCTCAACTTTGTAATTCCTCTTTCAGTTTGCCTGACTTTAAATGACAAAGAGATCTCTTTTTGTTTTCATTGTTGATGCATGGACATAGGAATTGTGACTGTCATCAAACCCAAATATGATAATGAAATATTAACGTCCTTAATGGTCAGTGTAGCTTCTTTCTTAGTGGCGGGGCAAGGAGGGATAATTACTTGCCTGAATCTATGTTGAAAATGAATTCTCATCTCTCTTTAACTTGCAACAAGCTCACAATGTTTGTAAATCACTGACAGAGTGCATTCCATGGGCTGAATTGCTCTGTTCTCTCTGCTTTATTCTTATCACTATTCTTTCTTTCTTTCTTTCTTTCTTTCTTTCTTTCTTTTTTTTTTTTTGGGGGGGGGGTTATTCTTTATAAGCAGACATTCATAAAACAAATATTGACCCTTGTCACCCTATTCGTCCGTTTCACGCCATCAAGTTCTGCCCTGAAAAGCACACCTTACCAGGCCATTGCCATTCATTGAAGGCAAAGAGAGTGCTGACATTTTACTACAACATTCTGTCTTGATGAGGAATTCTGATAGATTGAGCATGAAATTCATTTGAAATTCCTTCAAAATATTCATCGTTAAGGTGAATTGTTGCCCTGAATTATTTCTGATATACAATATCTGTTATTTTACCCTTTTCGCTCTCTCTCTCTCTCTGATATCTGTGATGATATATTTCTCCCAGACATTCGCATGATGTTGCCTCTATTGCTGACAAAGGGTCTTACTTTTCAACCCTCCCCTCCTGTATGTAGGTGCGCTACACTTTGTGTAGTTCTATCAGAATCAGAGTGACAAATGTTTAGATTTTTATGTTTAGTACTTGGAGGAAGTTTATTGCTTTAGCCCATCGTGATTGAAACCAGTGTTCTATTGATGCTGATGATAGATTGTGCAGGGTTTGTCAAATACAACTTTTTTCCCAATTTTTTTTTAATTCTGTTTCTTTTATTGTAGTGAGAGAGAGAGAGAGAGAGAGGGAAAAAAAAGATAATTGATAGCACCACATACGGCAGGGTCATGGCGCATCTAAGGAAAGGTTAAGATCAGTGGTTGGAGACACCCAAACAAACCAGGAACTATTGTCTCGCGTGGGGTAAGGCACAGGGAAAGTGTAAGCATTTTTGCCACAGCTTTGTAGGGAGAGATCCAGTGATATATCTAGTCCTGTAGTGATGGATGGATTTCCCCTCACATAAAGAAATAGAATACAAGAGCTAACAGAGAGGTCATATTTACACAAAGGGGATGTGGATTCACCCCCTACCACCTGTTGCCTTGTGGTTGTTGTCCATTCATGGTTAGGATGTACAGTCGTCTTTTTTTTCTTTCTTTTTTTGATGTTGCCTGGGGATAATGTCTTTGGATTCAGAGCCCCCATGAGATGAATCATAGTGGTCCCCCCTCATCACTGTCTTTGAGTCATGCCTGAATTTCATTGAGGTTGACTCAACATGGGCATTGTTAAGGAGTGTTTTTGAAGTGCATGGGAGTGCAACTTTTGAGTGGTATCTGCACCTTTCCTAATACCCCTATCCTCCATTTACGTGAACTCGTATCTTCTCAAACTTTGATAAGTTGTACATTGTTGTTTGTTGGGGCAAGTGAAATAATAATTTGGGAGTCCAGTCTAAGTGTTTGTGTGTCCAGCTTTCAACATATGTAACCTTTGTTTAGTTATAAAACATTCTTTTTTTTTGGGGGGGGGGGGTGGGGGGGGGAATAGATTACATTGTTTTGTAACTATCAACAAATTGTTGTACCAGCAGCTGAATACACATGATGGCATGACCAAGTTGAAGCTCCTTGGCATGACTCAGTATTTGCTACAAGTAAAATGTACTTGGTGATGAGAATAGTATGTTCATGACATCCAAGTCTTAACAATTTGTATCTGACTGAAAAGACCATATTTTCCCGCAAAGTGACACGCTGAATGTGGTGTGTAAAAAGTGAATAATAATGCTGTATCTTGAATGTTTGGTAAAGACTGGCACTCTGTACATGCAGGTATTTTTCACCATAAAGCTTCAGGTACTGTTCCTGTATCTATCCCAAAGAGTTGATGGCTCATTACAGCAAATATTGCCTCAAAGAAATGCTGTCAGCCATTTATCTGTCAAAGGAAGGGCCTCACGTAGTGCTGCTGATGATAATGATGCTGGTAGTTGTCATGACGATAGCAGTGATGATGGAGCTTTTCCATTCATTTCCCTCTTTCTCCCATTTCCACCCCGACCCCACAGGTGTAAATGCAACGGTCACGCTAGCCAGTGCGTTGAGGCTCCCAACGACCCCTACAACCGACTGGTCTGCCAGTGTGAACACAACACAGCAGGACCAGACTGCGGGGAATGCCAGCCCCTCTTCAACGACAGGAAGTGGAAACGCGCCACAGCGGGGAGTGCCAACGAGTGCATCAGTAAGTATACGCCTTTAGCTCACTCAGCTCGGTGGTGGCCATTTATTTTGCTCAACTACCCATCCCCCTCCCCCCACCCCCTTCCTCCTCATTTGGATTGCGGGGGGGGGGGGGGGGGGGGGGGGGGGAATGATGTGATTATCTTGGGCAAAATTTTTCATAATTTCCCAGCGGTATTCGTCAGCCGTTAGCTATGATGTGGCAATTATAAACCCCTGTCAGCATCTACAGCATGGTTTCTAAAAACATCCCTTGAGATGTGACTAGGATATGTTGCATACATGAAAGTTCCCAAAAATCATAGCAGAAACTTATGTTGCAAGACAATGGTAAGATTTTTGACAAGTGCCGGAGGTGACAACACACAAAGCAGAACAATTGAGCATAGACAGATACATGTAAAACAGGTTAAAAAAAAGAGGAATATAATAACAATAGATAAGAGCAAGGTGGGAAAAGACTTCAGAGGAGAAAAAAAAAGGCTTTTCAGGAAATATGATTTAGGATAAAGTGAGAAATGTTGACATATGGCTGTACAAGAGTAGACTATCATTCTGTCAAACCTGTTGTAGACACACAATCTTTATGTACATGTAGTTAGTTGTTCTTTTCTTTGATAAATTTTTCCCCATTTAGAAGCCTAAGAAGTCAACATAGTTTCCTTTTTTTTTTTTGCTTTTAATCCACTTCGAATGTGGGGGTCAAGTTGAATTCATGCAGAGTTGGGACATGTGTATCGCACATGTTTTGCAGCACCACTGGAAGCTGGCGAAGGAATTCTCTGTGAAGTCTGAGGCTTCTGTAGATATCTGTACCTGTAATATTGCATTTGGTCAAGGTTGCCGTGACTTCTGAACACTCTAAAAATGCGGTCAGGACTAAAAGCAAGCAATTGCTTCATGCCCTGAGGTTCAAAGAGGGAAAAGAGGTATATTCTTAGGGAAAGGAAAAAAAAATATTTCCTTTTCTGTCAGCTGGTTTGCAACACATTTTTGGAATAACAGTTTATCTCAGCCTGTTTGTCTCAGCTGAAAAAAAAAAAAGATATCAGAATGTAATCTCAAACCAATACTGCCCCTGTGTTTTGAATAAGAAATGCACAATAAATAAAAGGTACAAGAATTGTTTGAACAATAGCGACACTTAAAATACAGGCTGCTGAATGATTTGAGGGGAGGTATTGCCACAGTAGCAACAGTCATTGTAAGCTATTGACCGAAAGATCGGTCTGTATCTGGTCGTCGGGGAAATGTTCCGCGGAGACTGCGTCTGGCTTCACCGATCCCCTCCTTATACAGACCGAAGTCAATGATGCTGGCTCTTGTGTAGATGCGCTGCCAGCGGTCGCGCACAGATCAAATGTGACGATAAACCAAATTTCAGACAGCTTTTTTACATTCAAACAAGTTTGACATGACATGACACATTATTCAGCAATATTTTGGGTAAATTTCTCACATTGTGCAATCGAAATACTCACAGTAAGTAGGTTATAACACAGAAATTTTATCCATATCGCAACATGGCCGTTCGCTAGCAGTAAGTCGCCATTTTGAATCTGTTAGCCAATCACATGCCAGGTACGTGTTTAAATAAAAAAACACGTAGAAACTACCTCGCATGTGATTGGCTAATGGATTCATATATTGAAGAGCTGCTATGACTGTATCGACGGGCTGGTAGTTGCATCTTTAATCATGAAAATTCTACCAAAATGTTGGATATATGATTACTTTGGTGAGTGCAATGAATACTTGAAATGTTGATTTTGCTATACAAGTTTAAATTTGCCGATCTAGGGCTGTGAATTAAACGCAATCAAGAAGGGTGTGGTACCTCACCCAATTCTCCATAGAGACAGTGGTTAAGAGCTTCCACACAGCGATGTATACTACCAACTTCCGTCTGTCTACGGAGGAGAGCGATAACGTCAAAAAAATAAAAGACTCCTCCTGACAGACGGATCTTTCTGTCTATGTAAACTACAATATAGCTGTAATGACCAAATGAAATTGGGCTTGATGTGGAGCAATGAGTTAAATGAATAAATATGTGTCTAAATTTATAGTAACTGCCAGAAGATAGGAGGACAGTCAAGAAGTTTTTGAACATCACTGAAACTAAAGACCTTATATTGTAATTTATGTGGCCAAGATGTCATAACAGTCCATTTTATAGTCAAAATATATAACATATGTCCCACATAAATCACAACTTTTATCTTCAGACAACTGAAGAATTCCTATTCGTCATGCTAAGGAAATGAGGGGAATTTCAAAGGACAGTTTAAATCTGTACTGCGTAACTTGCAAGTGCAATTTACAGTAGGCCTACATAGTTATTAAAGGTACTGTGGTTGTGATGTGTACCAAATGATACTTGATGATGTCACCTTTCAGACAAAATTTGTTGAAATTCAATTGCAAAGTCTCTACAAAAATTAGGGTCTTTATTCTCCCCGTGTGAAAAGAAAAGAAAAGAAAAGAATTTGATTTTAAGTGTCATTATTATCATTATTTATTGGACTATTTCAGAAACAGACAATATATTACAACAGCACAAAAACAATGCTATCATACATTACACATTAAAGTGGGACAGAACATAAATGAGGGAAGTAATGCTCATGACTTATTGAGGGAAATGTGGATAGAGGCAAGGGTGGTGTAAAGTTGTGATCATTTCATTGTGAAGGAAAACATTGAGGCTTGAATGCTCTTTATAAGGGTACTGGGTCTGTTCCAACAAATTGATTTGTCTATGACTGCAATAAATCTTGTGTGGTATACAAAGAAACCTTTTAAAGGGATTAGCTTTAAGTCCAAGGATTTTTTTTAAACACAGTTAGTAGAGTATGAGGAAAGTTCCTGCATTATATCAGTCTGGTGTGTGTCTGTGTTGATAAGTTCTGCACATACAAGGTTGCAACTTGCAACTGATTGACAAATTGCCCTACATCGATGTAAGACAAGATTGTAACTTTCCAGTGGCAGAGGTGTGTGCTACTTCAATTCTGCTGGAGCAGAAAACTTGAACAGTGCCCTCTTGTGACAGTGTGAAAACTCTTGCTTGGAAGTGTGGGGGCCCCCAGTTATGTTATCTATTCAAGGAACATTGCAAGGCAGTATTATATCAAGCAATAGAAATAAGTGAATTTCCTCTGGCCTGAAAGGAATATTAATTTGATTGATGCTCCTAATCATGATGATAATGATAATGATAACATCTTAGAAAAATGTGATGATAATATCAATGATAACAATGCTAGAGTTTGCTTTATTCTTTATTAAGTAGTAGCAGTAGTAGTAGTATTAGTAATAGCAGTAGTAGTAGTAGTAGTAGTAATAGTAGTAGTAGCAGTGATTCTAGAGATTCCTAGAATTTAAGTAAATTACTACTGTATACAAAATATCACTTTGGCATTGTTTAGAAGAAATGAGCAAAAGCTGTCAAAAGAGCTAGTATGGTAGTAAAATGTATTGTAATGTGTGATAATTATTAAAGAGATATCTTTAAAGGACAAGTTCTCCTTCATAGACATGTGGGTTGAGTGAATGCAGCAATATTAGTAGAACAA
Organism: Diadema antillarum; assembly: GCF_040938485.1. Classification (NCBI taxonomy): domain Eukaryota; kingdom Metazoa; phylum Echinodermata; class Echinoidea; order Diadematoida; family Diadematidae; genus Diadema; species Diadema antillarum. The sequence goes on from NW_027270924.1 coordinate 2,321,439, forward strand.
TTCAGTGAGAGTTTGAGGAAAATCAGACAATCCGTTCAAAAGTTATGAATTTTTGAAATTTCTGCTCAGTCACGGCTGGATGAGAAGACTACGATAGCTCGTGATGTCACATGTGTACAACGATATTAAGAAAGAATAAAGAAAATTCAACATATTTTCACTTTTCTTGCATAACAAAAGAACACTCGACTTCTCCCTTTCAGAAGGCAAGGGGATAGTATAATATCATCCTTAACATACGTCAGTGACAAGTCAAAGAAATGTGCACTGTATTCAAAAAATAAAGTTTTGTGAAATTCTCTTGTTATTTTCTTTATATCGTATGCATATGACATCATACACTGTAGTAGTCTTCTCATCCAGCAGTGGTTGCACAGATACTTTAAAAATTCATAACTTTTGAATGGATGGTTGGATTTTCCTTGAACATTCACTGATGTGTTCTACTAATGTTGTTGCATTCACTCAATCCACATGTGTATGAAGGTGGACTTGTCCTTTAAGTACCCCTTAAAACAGTTAAATAGGTGTTTATTCACAAACATCATCAACAACAGCAACAAACAAGAAAAGTAGAAAAAACAAATCCATGAAGGAAGGTTAGTTGTCATTTCATGTCCTTACAAGCCAGTTATAGGTTTCTAGGATCTCTACTTAATGTATTCATTTTCTCATGATGTAGATGTTTTAAGATCAAAACTGTGTGCTGTTTCTGAGCAAATGAAGGAAACAAGCAAAATTCAAACAGTTCTATTATATTTTTTACTGTCAAGCCTATCTGTAGTTAAAGTGACCTATGGCACACTTCTGTCATATGAACGTGCTTGATGACATTTGATGGCACTTAATGAGGTTTCCTGGAGAAAGTTTTGTTTGTTTGTTTGTTTTTTGCCTGTAAATGACTATCTAAATCCACATGAAATACTCACATATTGTATGCAGTTAGAGTGGGAAACTGCTCAGTATGGTCACGGCAGACAGATGCCATGCTGCCCTCATGTGCCTGTTTTGCTTGTATCTGTACTGGCGTCAATGTGTCAAAATATGGTCATACATAGAGTCATACAAGTACATATCATATGGCAGATTGTGTATTGGTAGATTGTGCACAGTTGCCTGAATCAAACTATAGAATAATGAGTGTGTGGTACAGTTACAGGGAGAGTGAGATTGGATTTCATCATTGAGATGAGATAGGTAATACACAGCAGGATGGGGGGGGGGGGGGTGCATTAAGTATATTTCACATTTGACCCTTATTTATATATGAGACCCCATGTGACTCGAACAGAAACTCATGTTAAAAAAAAAACAAATATGGTAAATTTTGAAGCTGAAGTCAGATGAGACTGTGACACTGTTATCCGAACTAAAAGAAATGAGATCACCATCCCAGAAAGGAATTGATTGTAATTCATTTTCTCTTGGTCAAAGCCCCATTGAAGCCCCCTCTCCCTGTATTTATTTGTCTGTCTGTCTGTCTGTCTGTCTATCTCTGTCTCATTTCTACCATGAAGCTGTATTACGAAAAGCAGAAATCAACCAACATTCAGCAAGTCCAATTTTACTTCTTCTCCCAGCTGATAAGATTTATATAATATTGACTGGCCTCGAGGGAGATACCAGAAATTATTGCCCAAACTGAAAGAATAATTGCCCTCGTCTTCGACTCGGGCAATTATTCTTTCAGTGCGGGCAATATTTATCTGGTATCTCCCTCAAGGCCAGTCAATATCATAATTATTAACTATCCCCTAGGTAAACTAGGAAAATATGTGAATACGGCTATACACTATGAATAGATCAAGCCACATTTGACTACCTGTAGATCATCGCCAACATGTTGAATAATTGAAAAATTGTTCATCAATGTATATCATTCAACTCCAACTTCAAAGATACATATGTAGTTGTAACAGGCGAACTTCAAACATCAGAACGCTTGTACACTTTATTTTGGCTTCTGTTTCAATTTGGAGAGTTGTAATAACTGATGGTCACTCTGCAGTTATTGAGCACAAATGGACTAATCATTGTTTGACGCGTAGTGCTGCTGGAAGTGGTCGACCTTGTATGAGTTGATTTATCGGCGTTCTTCTGCGGTGCGTGTAATCGACACCGCAGCGACCTCCTTGAATGTTTTCTCTTCGTGGTCGAATGGAATGTTTACATACGAGTAAATCAGGGAGGTGGGAAGAGAGATTCCACTCCTTCTCTTCCCACCTCCCTGTTTTACAGTGCTCTCCTATTATAACGAACACAGTTATAACAAAATTCGGGTTATAACGAAGTAAAAATTTGGGCTGCAATGTCATCCACTCTATGTATTTCTATTGTCTATTTGTTCAGTTGTAAAATAACAAAATTCTGATATAACGAAAGAAAACTGCCGGTCCTGAGGATTTCGTTATAACAGGAGTCCACTGTATATGTAAAACCCCGGATGCTCGTGATATGCTCTAATGTCGCCTGCTGAACTCCCGACCTTGCAAAATACCAACTGTAATTGCCTCACAAAACTACCTCGTATAGGTAATAATTTGTAATATTAATCTGTGTCCTGTACACGGTAAAGAATTCAGTATAAAAGGATTATCTACATATTTTTAGGACTTGGTTTTTGGAATGAAGTACTGGTATGCCTCTTTAACAACTAAAATGACTTGTATTTGATATTAGAAAGTTGAAGGCTCTAAGTAACAATGGGAGAAAACTTTTGCGGTAGATATTGCATACTACAACATTCAAACAGTATCACATGATAAGAGCGTAAATGAGAAAGGAAATTACATTGTTTTTATCTGAAAGTAACCAGAAGATGCCCAAATTAGGCTTTCAAAAAACACATTATTTCATCAAACCTATGGTATACATTCCACATTTCATGATTATGATAACAAGAATTTTTTTTTTACTGAAATGTTTCTTTTTTTAGAAGGTCAACTGAGTCACTTATGTGATGTAATGATTAAGACTTCATTTTTTCCGTGAGGATTGTCAACAAATAGAATGACACTTTACTTTGTTAAAAAGCAATAATATGTTAATCAGTTGCAATAAAAAAGTAGAACAATATTTGTCGTATCACACAGTTTAGATCTTTTTTGTGTCAATATTACTCTTATTGAATAGACACCTCCAACAAAATTGAAACATCTTAAAGATTCTGTCATAATCAGCAAGGGATTCAGTGTTTTTCCGCCTATACAGCTGGGTTATCAAATACATGTACATCCTTTATTATCACTTGAATATTATCATCATTTCCCTGTAGAGGATGTCAAAGCAGATTTATTCACCAAAAGATTGCATAAATTATTCAATACATGTAACTACATGGAGACATCAATGCTGTCCCAATACAGTTTCTTTGATTGTCTTTGATTTCAGAGGAGTACACTTTACTGTACATGAATTTAGCTGAAAACTTGTCTTTCATCAATCACTAGTAAAACCATTTCGAATTACTAGTAAATAAGCATACTATATTTTAACACAAATTTAGATTGAAGTCATGTTTTTGTTTTTGATGATGATATTGTGATAGGTAAGAAAGTGCCTAAACTATTCAAAGGTATGAAACCAATGAGGGAAGGAATACATGTATTGCAACACATGTGGCCCAAAAGCCTAGTTTCTGGTCCATTATAGCTCGTGGGAACTCTGGCCATATGTGAAAGGTCGTGTGAAAGTCGAAAGGGTCAGCAGAGATAGGCACGGCCTGTTTATTTAGAGTATCCATCGTATACTATGAGGCCCAAAATATGAGAGTTACTCATACACTGGCTCTTTGAAAGATTCAGTCAGTATCGATGGTCTTTTTTCTTCTTCTAATCATATGCCAACTTTTGACCAATATGATAAGGAGCACAGATTGCATAAAAACCAAACATGCATTACAATGTACATGTTTGTCCCCACTGTAGGTTAAAGGTATCATATAGTTTTGGTGAGACCTAAAGTTCTTCTCTTTTCTAACATTTTTGGTGTCAGTAATGAAAAACTTCTAATGAAATATGAAAGAGCTTGTAATTCTAAGATGAATTCAATGTTTATTTGATGAAAATTGGTTTTGAAATGGCTGAGATATCCGAAACAGAGCTATCGTAATAAAAGGTTGTACCCATCTTTTTATGATTGCTTTGTGTTACCTTGTTTTTGGATGTCTCAGCCATTCAAAAACTGATTTTCAACAAATAAACTTTGCATTCCTATTGGAATGGTATGCTCTGTGCTATTTCATTAGTGGTTTCTTGGTATCTTGCAACACGTTAAAGCCCAATCCTCATCTCCACCTATATTATATCATCCCTTGAAAGAATTGCTTTGTTACGTTAAAGCAGTAACCTCATACATATCATTATATTGCACTTCATTGCAAAGAACTGCCATGATGATCAGGGCAAGAGAAACATTTTTTTTCCCCATTTTCCTGAATTCCTCTGGAGTGGTCACGTCTGGATGTTGTTGTTGTTGATGATGATGATGGTGATAAGCATTATTTCATTATGATCACTTTTTGTTGTTACTAGATGTCAGGAACTGATGTAATCAAAGATCATTTATCAAAGCTCATGTAAAAACCACATTCCAGAATTGGCTGTGAAAGACATTAATATGTTGCCAGAGAAAACTTGCAAGTGTATGTAGACTATGTACTTGATTGTGAATATGCCTGCATTTTATTCTCCAATTGATGGATGTCATCATCATCATCAACAACAACGACAGCATCAACAAAAAGATTGATAAGTATAAAGTGAAAAAGGATTATAAGAGTGTTACATTTTATATACCTAGTTTGCCAGTCCAAAGGCAGTCAAGTGAAAATCTAATTTTTGCATAACAATGCATGGGAGTCATTCTAAACCTGTCCTCACATAAATCATTGCCCTCTTAAGGAACACTACTTTTGCCAGAGCTATAACTTTTTTATTCCTTGCCGCATCCTTTTTCAAATTTTCACTAAACTCAATTCAAAATATTATGGCTTTGTCATAGTAAAAGGAACTAGATGTGAGATTTTCCATGAGTACACCTTCACTGTACAGTATGATTAAGTGAATTACTTTGATTTGCAGCTCTTTTACTTGATGAGAATGTAGGTATGTGTGTGTGTTTTGATTTTTGAGACTTCGAAATTGTAGTACAATGCTGTTGTTGTAAAACTTGTCTCTTTCAGGGTTTTTCCTTATGAATTCAAATCCAACTCATTGCTCTCTGTGACAGAGTGCAGGTCCGTTAGATTGGAGGTTATTGGTATTATATTATTATTATGCTTATACACTCCCAGACTGTAAATTTCTCTCCGTCCATCAAAATATTACAGAGGTGATTTGTGTCGCTCTCCTACTGGGTCAAACCTCATTAATGCCGGAGCCACACCAGTAAATTGAGGGAAAGCCTTACAGCAGTGCAAGTAACACGTTCTACTGTTCTTTCACACACACAGGTTAAAGACTTATATCCTTCTTTCCTTATGCACTCCCCCTCTCTTTCTCAACTTCCGCAACGCTTCACAGTGCCAATTATTTATACTCATTTGATACTTTTCATCATGATAGAATGTACCAAGAAATTTTGGCACCTCCAAATTTGGCAGATAGAGCAAAAGAGTTGTATGATATATTTATGAAATAATAAAATGGCTTTGTTACTTTATGAGAGATTTTTTTTTAATGTACATCATTCATTATAATTCTGTTACTTTACTTGACTTACAATGTATCTGTGATTCTGTAGCAATGCTTCACAAGTTTTGGCTCGTGCTCTCTAGAGTTAGTTATTTTCAGTTAATTTTATGATCACATGTGAGAGCTCAGTATAAATCAAAATCCAAGTGAATTTTGTCAAATGAGGGTCGTGTTTGATAGAAATGTTGGCAAACATTTTAAAAGTCCTTAAAATGTCATATTGTCTTTCAATATTGTATGCTTCAATGATGTGATGCTTGCATCATGCTCACTCGTATGGCTGTGTGAAGTTGTCGTGCCAGTGCCAGTGCCAGCAACAGAAATGAATGAAACTTGCCAACATCAAAACCAGTAGTGCTTGAAATCTTCCGCTGTTCGCCATGGAGCTCCATGGGAGTGTAGAGTTGTCTTTCGCTGCTTGCGAGAGCGGGGCTTTGCAAGATGGAAATTTGACTCTGGTTGTGGATTGGAATCACAGGGGGAGAAACAAGACAAGTATTAAGGTGATGTTATTGAACTCTGCCATCCCTCCCCCCCCCCCCAAAAAAAAAAGAAGAAGAAGAAGAAGAAGAAGAAGTTTTGAACAGCTGTTGAGCAATTTCTTCATCCTATCAGAGTAAGCATGTCGACTACATAGTCGGAAAAGAAAAGAGGAAGATTGAACGTCTGAGAAATAATCTTCCACTGTTCTTGCGTTTGGTACACGTCCCAGCTGTACACTAAAATCCCAAATTGTTGTTTGTGCTCCCACAAGTCTAGACGGTCTCTCCCATTTAGACTAAATAGTATATAATTCTGCTGCTGCTCTTTTTTTGTCCCCGCCGAACGAGTTCGAGCAGGGGACTATGAAACGGGCTCCGTACGTGTGTGTGTCCGTGTGTCCGTCCGTCCGTGTGTCCGTCCGTCCGTGTGTCCGTTCGTGTGTCCGTGTGTGCGTCCGTGTGTGATCAAAATCTTCAATTTGCTACTTCTCTGTCATTTATGAGCCAATTTTGATTCTGTTTGCTTTATATGATAGCACTACATGGGAGCTTTGAAACTTCTACACAGAATTTCAGTCGTGACCTTTGACCTTGACCTTTGACCTATATTGTACATTTTGCTACAAAATGCTACTCCTTCGCCATTTCTAACCCGATTTCGATTCCGTTTGCTTTATATGATGGCACTAGGTGAGGGCTTCAAAACTTCTACACAGAATTTTGACCTTTGACTTCTTTGACCTTTGACCTTGATTTTTGACCTATATTGTACATTTTGCTACAAAATGCTACTCCTTCGCCATTTCTAACCCGATTTCGATTCCGTTTGCTTTATGTGATGGCACTAGGTGAGGGCTTCAAAACTTCTACACAGAATTTTGACCTTTGACTTCTTTGACCTTTGACCTTGATTTTTGACCTATATTGTACATTTTGCTACAAAATGCTACTCCTTCGCCATTTCTAACCCGATTTCGATTCCGTTTGCTTTATGTGATGGCACTAGGTGAGGGCTTCAAAACTTCTACACAGAATTTTGACCTTTGACTTCTTTGACCTTTGACCTTGATTTTTGACCTATATTGTACATTTTGCTACAAAATGCTACTCCTTTGCCATTTCTAACCCGATTTCCATTCCGTTTGCTTTATGTGATGGCACTAGGTGAAGGCTTCAAAACTTCTACACAGAATTTTGACCTTTGCCTTCTTTGACCTTTGACCTTGATTTTTGACCTGTATTGTACATTGGCTACAAAATGCTACTCCTTCGCCATTTCTAACCCGATTTCGATTCCGTTTGCTTTATGTGATGGCACTAAGTGAGGGCTTCAAAACTTTACACAGAAATTTGACCTTTGCCTTCTTTGACCTTTGACCTTGATTTTTGACCTGTATTGTACATTAGCTATAAAATGCTACTCCTTCGCCATTTCTAACCCGATTTCGATTCCGTTTGCTTTATGTGATGGCACTAGGTGAGGGCTTCAAAACTTTTACACAGAATTTTGACCTTTGACTTCTTTGACCTTTGACCTTGATTTTTTACCTATATTGCACATTTTGCTACAAAATGCTACTTCTGGCGGGGACATATATTACGCACCGCGTAATTTCTACTTTTCCTTGTTTCTTCTGGGATTCAAAGAAGAATTTAGTTCATGTAATGATGAAAGAAAGAGGATTTATAGTGAAGTTGGCAATAGATTGAGTCATTGACTTTATGAGGAGTGATGCATATCTTGTCAAGAACAACAACAAAAAAATCTGCAGGCTGTGTTACTGTTTCTTTGACGAGACTTCATGCTCAGTAACTTTTCTGTCACCAGATGTTTAGTGTGTTTTGATACTGCTGTTAAGAAGCTTTCATTCTATACTTAACAAGCCTGTATTCTTCTTTCTTTTTTTTTTTGTCTGTATGGCCATTTTGTCACTCATGCTTGTGAAACTCAATAATCATTTTAGTGAGGAATGAATGAAACTTTGCATTCCAAGATAAAGTAGAAAGTTTTAGCCTTGATTACATGCACCAATCATATCACTGTGGTAATATTGCTGCTAGCTGTCATCACTCCAAATGTATCTAATCATGTTTTATTATCATGGTTGTGACAAAAAAAGAATGGTATGAAGCATTGAGTTGTGGGAATTATACTGCTTGCCACTTTTGCCAGGGGTAAATTCATTTAATGCAGTATGCGACTATTCAATCCATGGCTTAACACAGTTTCCAGTCTCCAGTCAAGAGAAACCAGCACTTCTCATTTTTCCTTCATAAAGAACTTTGTGAGAAAAAGAAAATCTTTCCCCCTTTTTTTTCAGCCAAATTATGATATTAAGGTAGAGTTGAACCCTTAGTTTCACTCTAGCCAGATGTGCTTGAGACATTTCCCTGTTGACAAGAAGTAATGCCCCTCCCCCCTTCTTCCTCTTTCTTTTTGTCTACCACATGTACGGCCGACTTTTTCTCGGCAGATTTGTGGTCTTGTTCTCAGTATCGGATCCTGCACAGAAGCTAGCTAAATGAGGCATGTGCTGCGGGCACCAACAATTTTGGGGAATCAAAGAGTTTTCAGAAGACTTTGGTTGGTTGTAGCCGCTGAGTGCACATGGGAATGGAAAATTTCAAAGTATCGGGGTGTTCTGTTGGAAGGACGACATTTAGTTGAGTTGTGTAGCACGTCATTGCTAGATCATAGTCTTCTTTCATTGCGTGGAGAACCACATCATTTCTGCCTCTTCACCATCCTGTCTTGCAGTCCATTTGACGTCCAACAAGAATCCAAAAAGGACATTCTTTCAGACAACATCAAATAGCTATTAGCACAGTTTATAACTGTTACAAGTAAAAGCTGTTTCTGGTTTTGACCACTTGTGTGGCTGCATTTAAGATTTGGATCCCTCTTATTGTTGTTCTTGTTTTTCTTGCCATGCGTTTGTTTCTGATGTTGGGATTATTCCAATGAAATTTGGATGGTTGGTTCTAATATTTGATTGGAAGACTCGATGTGCACCGTATCTCTGGTGTGAGATTAAGAAGACAACTGGGAAGGTGCAGTGTACCCTGAAGACTTATCATAAGTTTGGAGATATGCTGAGGGATTAACTTTGAATTTTCCTGCGAGAGAAATTAGGGGAGTAAACCATACGTCAACAGCTCTACATTGAATGAGAAACAGGCAGGAAAGCATCCTTGGTCTCCGTGGTGATGGTCTGAGCAGTCAACTTCCCTGTGGGATAATTGCCTTTAATTTTTCCAGCATTGCATTTCACTCAACACCATTCTGCTCGCGTCCCATGTGTGTGCTCTTTTGAGAACCGCTGAACACATTTGCGCACGTTTCATGAAACCGACGACGTACCAGCGTTGTAAAGCCAGTCATGCACTTTTGTTCAGAATTTTTACGTTAATATTTTCTTCTTAAATATTTTAATACGCAAACAAAAAATATTCATTTTCATAGCAAGAGCTTCCCAGGAAGAAGGAAAGTGATTTGCCTGTTCCTTCGTGCTTCCTAATGCAGTTGGAGGATGTTATTAAGCTGGAGCAGAAATTAGCATCGGACAACACCCTCTGCATTCCTCCGAGGCAACGAAGAGTCACCAATTTATTGTTAATGATCTTCTGGGGGACAAATTAAAGGGCTCTTGTCAACGCTAATTTGCAACATCTGGGTCAGCCACAGATAGCTGGACGGATCGCGCAAAACATATTTTGTATTTTCGCCCCGCCATCCTCGGGCCGAGTCGCTCACGGTTCACCCTCATACACACATGGTATATGACTTGAGCTGATGGTTTTTGCGAGATCATTGCCATTGTGTCATGTGGATTGTCGGCTATTACGCAGTCAAACTTTCTTCCATTCCCAGTATATGATGTCATTGCATATAGCCATTTCTTGATTGCAAAAGATTTGCAGCCTCTGTCATCAATATATTGCTTGAGCTTCCAAGTTGTGGTGTCTTTAATGCGGATCATTTTCATTTCTGGAATAGAGTTGTGCAATTTACCAGCAACAGATCAGTAGCAGGATGGAATTCACTCGGTCAGTGCTCTGCATTCTGGTCATCATGACTGTACTTTCGTTCTGCGCCAGAATGACCCAAGCATACTGGTGCTGGGATTTCTACACGCGTCGGTGGGAACGTATGTCCAGAGATCCTAATCATTAGCAGATAATATCAGCATTCCTTGACAACTTTCTACGGTTTTTGCACCAGTTTGGTTTGAATGTGTGACAGAAATGGGAAAAGTGCGAAGAGCAGTTTTTTTAATGCTTCTTCATCGCAAATTCAAAAAGTAGATATGCCATGTATAAGTTATTCAACTTCACTGAAAGAACAAAAAGAAATTCAATTCTGTAAAAGAAGATTTTGTGTTGAGGCTGATTTTGTTGTTTCTCTGCTCACAACTATTGTGTTATTCTGTGTAGCAGCCAGGCATGTAAGATGATATTCTTGCTGTGTATTGGTGATAATGTGTGATTTAAAAAAAAAAATGACATTTATGGCTTATGTGTACTAGGAGAATTGTCTTGTCTTTCTGTAGGTCTTGATATTTTGAAATTTATATGATATTCAGTGCTGGCTAAAACACATATTCAAGATTTTATCTCATTTGTAATATCAGACATAATCAGATATCTCAAATACCAAAAGCATTATGGCAAGATTAATCACCAGAAATGTATTTATTTTCTTTCTCGGTCATCCAATGGAAGGTGCACTGTAAGTCTTGTTTTTTTGTGAGAATTTTGGCAGTCTATTCTTGAAATGCTTGATGTTCACCTGAAAAATTGTTGTCGAGCCGTTTGTTAAGTTCTTCATGTTTTTAGATAGATATGACATTCAATAGTCGAAACGCATATAGTCAAATGCTCATCATATCCTCAAATATCATCAGATAGTATCTCAAATACCAAAAGCATTACAGGAAGATTACCTCCAGGAATATACTTTGTAAATTTCTTAATCATCAGATCCAAGATCATCAGATCCAAGGTGTCTTGGTTATTGAGAGAAATGCTATGTCGACAACTTATTCTTGAAATGCTTCTCACAAACGGTTACAGTATGATTGATTGGAAAGTTACCCGGAATGATTCCCAACTTTTTCATGTTTTTATTTTTTTTTTTAAAGGAATAATTTCTAGCAGCTGTATGGATTTGTGTGTGAGTGTTCTATTTACAATTGTTTTGGGTGTAAGTGTCACGATGGCAAGTTGACTTTATATATGTATTATGATTCCTCTTGATTACTTGATTTTCTGCCACAATTTTTTAAATTGTTTTACCTTAAGAAAGACTGTCCCTTTACAACAATATCATTTTTTTTTTGCATTGTGATATCTGACAGTTACTGAAACAGAAAAGAAAATAATCAATTGCAGTATTTTCATATCAGAATCTCATTCTGGACCTTACAGGAGAATAAAGCCCTAATATATCTGAGGATTGAGCAAATGCAGAAATATTACAAGAACACATCAGTGAAATTAGAATATCAGACAATCCATTCAAAAGTTGAGAGTCTAGAAAGTTTGCATACTGGTCTGGCTGAACAGGAAGACTACAACAATATATGATTTCACAGTTGGCCGGCAATGTAAAGAAGACATAAGGAGATTTCACCTAACTTCCCCTTTTTATGAAAATTACATGTTCTTTCCTCTTTTTACTGACAAATGTATAAGGAAATTCATCCTCCTATGTGAAAGAGGTACTTTGTATAAAAATGAAGTGCTCTTTCATTATCCTAGAAAAATAAGGATATGTTGAATTCTCTTTGTGACATCACAAATTGCTGTAGTGTCTTTTATATCCAGCAATGGATTTGAAACTTTCAAAATTCACAACTTTGAACTGATTGTCTGCTTTTTCTCAAACTTCACTGATATATTCTACTAATGTTTCCGCATTCACTCAATCCAATGGGTTTCATATCCCCTTAAATAGCTGTCTGGACCTCGGCTGCTTTTAGAGTGAGGGCGGTGAAACAGTGCCGTGTGGGGGTCTTCTTGTATCGAAACTAGAGCGTAGAGGAATAGACCTCATCATCTTTCATGTCAAGAGATCACCAGATTGCAGTAGATCGCCAGTTCAGCTGACACATCAGACAATCTGGGAATGTGGTGATGGAAAGTGAGACTGAATGGAGCAGGGGCAATAAACATGGCTTTCTGAATGGAATCACTCCAAAATGTGTGTGTGTGGGGGGGGGGGGAGATGTTGAATTGGTGTAAGATTATTTTTATTTATTTTATGTGCCCATGAAGAAATGCTTACAATTGAGCAACAGAAGGAATAGGCTACAGGAACAGGAATAGGCGTTGCCAAAGGGCAACACAGGGGCAAAAAATGCAAGCTTAATGGGATGGTATAGTTTTGCTTGAGATGGAGCGTCAGGTTTCCAACTTTATTCATGAGATGATGAAAAACCTCTCACGAAATATGAAAGAACATACTATGCTATCAAGAGGAAATCAAAATCTATTTGATGAAAATTGGTTTTGAATTGGCTGAGATATCCAAAAACAAAGAGGTTCTGATAAAAGGTGTAACCACCTTTTATTATGACACTTTTCATCAAATTTCGATTTTCGTATAATATTTGATTTTCATCAAATAAACTTTGAATTCCTCTTGGAATTGTATGCTCTTTGATATTTCATATGTGGTTTCTCATTATCTCACAAAAAGTTAAAATTTGAATCCCCCATCTTAACCAAACCTGTGCCATCCCTTTGAAATTGGGATTCTATAGTCTCATTTTCTAAGTCACGCAGCTTTTCTTTTTGGAAATTACATCACTACGGATCAAATGCATCATGTCTTTTTTTTAATAAAACTGTAACTATCTTCTGTATTATTGTGACACATTCTCTACATAATATCCCACTAGCTTTCCTATGTCTGAAAATGCAACCCCAACTTCTCCCAAACTGTTAGATCAAGCTCAATCAATATGCAATTCAAACTGGACTGGTCAAGATATGCCTTATGTTTACAGAGCACATATGAAAAACAAAATTTGTTCAGGTGTTTCATCTTGCATGGTGATGGCTGAAGTTGCTTTAAAGTTGTTGTTGTTTTTCTTTAAATGTTTATGGCACCTGATTTCTTAATTCATTTCTCTGTATCTTTTCTTGATTTCTTCCAGAGTGTAACTGCAACCTGCACTCAGACCGATGCTACTTTGACGAGGGTCTCTACAACACCACCGGGTCTGGCGGCCACTGCATTGACTGCCGAGACGACACCGCTGGCGTCAACTGTGAGCGTTGCCGTGACGACTACTACCGCACCTCTTCTCAGGCCAGGTGCCAACCGTGCAACTGTGACCCAATAGGTACACTGTACTTGTCTGAAATGTGACTTGGTGTGTTTGGAGCACAGTGGGTAAAGATTAAATAGAGTGGTTTAATAGGAGTTGTTACATTTACGTTCTGGGTGGGAAGATATTTTACATTAGATCCCTGGACTGTCTGTGGAGTGCAAAATGTATACCTCTTACAAGTCTCATCTAGACATTGTCTGGCATCAGTGTAAGAATTTGCTGCTACATGTAAGTGGTGAAGGGCTAGACATGCATTGCGATGGAGAATGCCGTTTTGTATAAGCATTGTGGCTTAATAATGTGTACAGTTTTGGTTCTGGTTGCCTGTTACAGTTCTTTCTCATAATGCAAATGTAATTTAGGACAAAGTGGCCATTTTGGGTCATTCTTCAGTCTATCTGTGAATGTTAATGCACTTCACCTAGGTGTATAAAGTTTGACAATGAATTTACTGATCAGAACTTCTGTGTGTGTGTGTGTGTGTGTTTGTTTGTTTGTTTGTCTGTCTGTTTTAAGGGGAAGGGAGGGATTTAGCGACAGAGATCAAGACTAGAAGGTGAAGATTGGATTTCTAATGTGGAAGAATTTTGTGCAAATATGGGCTTTATTATTGAAGATTGGTAGGATAATGGAAGCATTTTGCTGCAACCTCAACTTCCACTCCACTATCTATGTATATTGGAGTCAGCATGTCTACACTGTATGGGACACTGACCTGTGTACAGCAGCCTCTATATGTGACTTCTTGTGGCAGGAATGTACTAGGGTTCATTATTCTGCAGATTTAGAGGGATTCCATACAAGTCCAGGGTGGACATGGGCTGTGGTTTTGTGAATTTATGCCACAAGTGTGTTTCTGCGCACTCACATTTTTTTTTCTCTGAAATCAATACAGAAGTGATGATGTACCTGGCTAAAATTTTTGTTCTCAGTCTTCCCAAACACATGTCCTGCATGTGTGCTGTGGTATGCCTTTGTCCATGGCAGTACATGTAGTTGTAACTTTATAAAGGAGAAGGGGGAGCATTAGTGGCTTGTCATGATGGATACAACCAAAAATACTTACCTTGGTGGGTAGATAAATCTCACTAGTCTCGCGTAAATTAATTTCTTCTCCACTCCTCTTTCTTTTTTTTTTTTTAAAGGAAATCAATGCAGACGAGTACATTGTAAATGATATTTTCTGAAATGTCCACAAGCTTCAATGCTGTCACCCATTATGGTTAAAGTACAATCATGTGTTTTCTGATAGATATATTTTTCATTCATTCATTTATTTTTTTTGTTGTTGAATTTATTCCTCTTTTTTTTTTTTGGGGGGGGGGGGAGGAAGTTGTCTTTGGTCCAGTATTTTGTAAGATTACCGTAGGTACCTTTAAGTACATTGTCAAGTTTTCATTGGAGGAGACATCTGGTGATAAATCATCTTTTGAATCTACTTTTGTGTTGTCTGTGGGTCAAAGTGAGCTCTGTGCATAAGGTCTTGCAAGGTCTGAGCTTGCAAATACTTCTCCCCGTTGACGATGGATGATTAGCACCCACTTCCCCTGCTTCCACAGTTTGACCTCGTGAAGTGTGCAGGAACGAATGCAGGAAAAAAGAAAGGGAGGTTGTAGATGGAATGATTTGTAAGAAATAGTTCATCTAAAAATGGGAAACTGAGTCTAGTCTCCACACATCTATATCAGATGTTTGTGTTTTGGAAAGACATTGGCTCATAATGTGAGGTACAGTACTTGTTACCATAGCAACAACCAAAATGCTCGCAAGTGATTGGTTGCTGCCAGGTGGCTGCCATCATGGCTGTATTATAATCTGTGTAAGGTGCAGTTTCAAATTAAAATCTTGTGTCCAAGTAGCTGGCTAGTGAATCTAAGTTGTCCCCCTCTCCCATGCCCCCTCTACCTCCCCTCCCCTCCCCCCTTCCCCCCCCCCCCCCCAAGCAGTGGGGTTAGAGATTCTTCGTCAGTTTTACAGAGAATACTTTGCAAGCTGTCTCTCTCAAATGTTGTGGTTGCTTGCCATCATTGTTCTCCTTAGGATCTCTGAGCCAGCAGTGCAATGACCAGGGCCGCTGCCAGTGTAAGGTGGGCGTGGGAGGCGACAAGTGCACCCAGTGTCTGCCCAACTTCTACAACTTCGGAGAAGGAGGTTGCAGGTATGTATCCTGTTTCACACTGTTGTGATACTCTTGTAATTCTCTCTTCCTGATGCGGTTGATTGAGTCATGTGGTGGGTCTAAATGTCATTATTGTAAAAATGGTAATACTGATAATGTTGATTGAATGATGATGATGATAAAAGTGATTAATGCTGTTACTAATGATAAAGAAAATTATAATGACAAATGATATTGCAGTTATTATGATAAGGATCGTTATTGTTGTCATTATCATCCTAGTTCTTGTTACTCTTCACGATGTTTGGATGATACTTTCAATGATGGCCTTCAGTAATCACAGAATTTATCTTGATACTTTTTTTTTGCAAAGAAAAGAAAAAAAGGGATCATTGATAGAGTAGATTAAAAGCTGTTATTTTCATGCTCAGATACTTGTGGGAATGAAAAGGTCACATAAATTTTTGTGAGCTGTTGTTTTCGCATTTTGACTTAGCTATCATAAGTGCACTGCACTACACTGCGTGGCGATATTTTCATGTGTTGTTAAATTCGCAACCCAACAATGACTTGTGAAACTCGCGAATATTACAGTAACTTCTACAGAAATTGTTATCGTGGATGTTACTGGGAAAAATTTGAAACCCTCTGATCTCGACTGACCGCGCTTCTTTTTGCAGGAGCTGTGAGTGCTTGAGGGCGGGCAGCATCGATAACAACCCGACTTGCGACGAGAGGACTGGACTGTGTAACTGCAAACTGCACGTTGAGGGGCGGGACTGTGAGAGGTGAGTGATACCACAGCTCCTTGATTTCTCCACTTTTATACATGGTCATTACCGTAGAAACCAAAGCCGTCTTCAAGATGCTCCAGTTATCCCTTACTGTGCTTTAATCGCCACATGGCTCGCATGCTAGAGTGCTTTCTTTGCCGACTGGTGCCGATATCTGGAAACTGATTGTCACTGAATAGAAATTACTTAATCTCTGTCATTCCTGTCGTGCCACCGTGGCCTTCCTATTGGACTGAGAGACATCAGTTACGTTCAGACGGGAGCCCTTAACCTCGAAGACAGGAAACTTCGAGGTTAGAGCTTGTAGTTAGGGACCGTGAAGACGCACTCGTAGTTAGCAAACCTCGAGGTTTGCTTGATGTTTCGAGCCACGAGAAATCTTATGGTTAGCGCTCTAACCACGAGCCGCGGGGGGTCCCCACTCGTAGTTAAGCACCGTGTGGACACAAAAAACAACGAACTCGAAGTTAAGAGTGACCTTGCCGTAAACTCCAGCCCCCACAATTTCCCTCTGCTTCTGGGTCAACCTCCCAAACATACACCACAAACACACTACACGTGAAAAACCTATGACGCATGACACAACAACATCATCTTTTCTTCCCATGCGCTTGATCTCTGAAACTGAACACATCAAACTCGCTACTGTATTCTATATTCTTCTCCGACGCTAAAAAAAAAAATGTTTTCGACGAATATCTTCATAAAGGCATAAAGTCATCAGTGTAGTGCTATCTCTGCATACCATGACGGAGAAAAAGAGTACCTGTAAGCGAGTCCGACAGGTTGGACTAAAGAATAAATAGACGCCTTGTTAGCAGTGTGGGCTGAAACTTCCGGTTTTGTGGTTTTAACATCGAGTGGGACCCACTCATAGTTATGGGGGGGGGGGGGGCAGAAGCTTAACCTCGAGGTTTAGTAATCTCGAGGTTAAGATTCGTCGTGTGGACACACGTCGTAGTTAGGGGGCAAGAGCTAAACCTCGAGGTTTCCTAACCTCGAGGTTAGGGCCTGCCATCTGAACGTAACTATTGCTACACCTGACTGGGCTTGTTAGGTTTACAACTAAGTTGAGTTTGGAGGGATTACTGAATACTGATGAAAGAACATGGCAAGTTAAGGTACATAGTTAGTGCCTGGGCACATAAATGGGTAAACATGTGACTCATAATCCACAAGAGTGATATAAATTATGACGTACATCACATGAAATGACTAAATTGAACCTCTAGTTAACTCTCTATGTGTTAGTGAGGACAAGGTCAGCCAATTAGCACTGACTAACTAAAATCATATGTGCCTTTACCCCTTTTTTTTATTGCTTTTTTTATACCCCCGCCAAACGAAGTTTGAAGGGGGTATATAGGAATCAGCGGACGGTCGGTCGGGCGGTCGGTCGGGCGGTCGGGCGGTCGGGCGGTCGGGCGGTCGGTCCGTTGCAAATCTTGCGTCGCAAACTACTTCCTCAGTTTTCAACCGATTCCTATAAAACTTGGCACAGATGTGTGCCTTGGGTTGTAGATGTGCAAGACGTATTTTTTGACAGTACCCAAAAGTATGTTGCCATGGTAACGGCATATTATGGGCAAAAATGGGTACAAATCTTGCGTCGCGAACTCCTCCCACAGTTTTTGATCAATTTTTATGAAATTAGGTACAGATGTTCATCTGAATATGTTAATGTGCAAGACACATATTTCCGCAGTGGCAAAAAGTGCGTTGCCATGGTAACAGCATGTTATTGGTAAAATATAGGGCAAAATGCTTCATGGCAAAACTGCTTCATCAGTGTTCTTCCAATTCTCATGGAATTCATATTGAATGTTTGTCTTAGGATATAGGTCAGCATGACACATTTCTTGACAGTGACAAAAAGTATGTTGCCATGGTAACAGCTCACATATTATGAGCCAAAATGATGGAAAATTTTGTGTTGCAAACTACTTCCTCAGTTTTTGCCCAATTTCCATGAAACTTGGTACAGATGTGTGCCTTTGGTTGTAGATGTGCAAGACGCATTTTTCGACAGTACCCGAAAGTACGTTGCCATGGTAACGGCATATTAATGGCAGAAGATCAAGGAAAGATCTTGCGGATTTAACTACTTCCTCAGTTTTTTGACCAAAGCTTATGAAATGTTGTTTTGACCAAAGCTTATGAAATGTTGTTTGGCGGGGGTATAACCAGTCGCTGTAGCGACATTTCTAGTTTTTGCTTGTGATAGCTTTAAAATAAATCTAGTGTAAGTGTTGAAATCAATATGATCACATTTTATTGATAAAAGGTCTTTTCGATGTACATGTACATTGTATGTTTAGCAAATTGCTTGAATAGTTCTTAATTTGCTTACTACCAGAGTGATATTGCATACTCACTATATAAGTCTTGCATTTCAGACAATAAGAAATTTATTTCATTTTCTTATTTGTTTGGATTTGAATTGGTTCTTTTCCCCAACAGGTGCAAGACGTCATATTTCAACTTGCAGGAGTCGGACCAATATGGTTGCCTGCCCTGTTTCTGTCATGGACATTCCGATACCTGCACATCAGCTCCAGGATACGAAGTGACCTTCATCGAGTCAGACTTTGACTTAGGTGTGTTGGGGATTTTATTGGATGGAGACATAGATGAATAGATTGCTGAATGGATAAATGGATAGATTGATGAATGGATAGATTTATGAATGGATAGATGGATGAATGGATAGATTGATGGATAAATGGATACCATTTTAGATGTATGAATAGAATGATGAATGAATGAATGGATAGATGGGTGGGTGGATTAATAGATGAATGGGTAGATAGATGGATGAGTGGATTGGTGATGGATTCATAGATCAATTGAAACTTAAATGACAAATTGGTGGATGGATGAATGCATTCATTCATGGATAGAGGGATAGATGAATGGATAGATTGATGGATTGACATATATATTTCAGAATGGAGGGATGGAAAGATGGATCAATGAATAGATGGGTATATGAATGGGTGTATGGGTGGATGATTGAGTTATGGACAGAAGACAGAATTACAGTGGGATTAGAGTCATGTATCTGTACCAGAGTGAAAATGTCATTAACTATGTACATGATAGTATTAATTAGGCATGTGAGGCAAAGGTCATCAAAATTTGACACATGGTGTTATAGTACCACTACCCTAGATACAATTTGTATTTGTGTGTGTGTGTGTGTGTGTGTGTGTGTGTGTGTGTGTGTGTGTGTGTTTATTTCAGTCAAATTCATGTGAAATAAACATACATGTATTCGCTGATGTATTCACAGTTGTCGTAATCACGGAATCTAAAGAACAAATTATGCTTATGAAGCATTTTGGCAAGGAACTGTAAGTCAATGATTTTTGTATTTTAAAAACAAATATTTTCGTCATTTAGTTATCAAATTTGCTTTTCAAGCACATTATCTCACACATAAGAGGCTTGTTGCTGATATATTTTCCGGCAACTGGAAACTGAAAGCTAAGGTATGAAGCGTTTTTTTTTTTTCTCGTCTCAGTAATTTTTCAGCACTTGCTTACACATGGTGTAAGTGCAGTCCTTTTTCCTGACAATTGTGCTCAATAGTCACTGTTTGTTTGTTTGTATGTATATTCTTTCCCAGGTGATTTCCAAGTCTTTCCAGAGGCATTTAGGATAATCATCTTCTTATCCTGATCTTTTTTTTTTTTTTATTATTATTTTCCAGGCATGAATGGCTGGAAGGCCCAGACCTTAGATGGAGAGGATGAGGTGTTGGTTTACAATGCTATCACCAAGGAGGTGGGAGTGGCCAGTGTTGACAGCCAACCGATTTACTTTGTCGCTCCAGGTATGATTTACGATACATGAATTTTGGGTGGACGTGAAGGTCGAAATGAACATTGTTTTTACCTTTTGTTAGGATTTGTAAATCAGGTTTTTACCAGACTTAGCACGGATCATTCTCAAAGGCAGGACACCCACAAATGCTGCAACTACCAGTGTACGTGTATGTAAATTTTGAATCTCTAGATTGTGCGGCGGTATGGCCAATCCGTGGTGAATTCAGATTGTCTTAAAGGTAACAAAAATGAACATATTAGGTTTGTTTCAAACATATTTGCGGGGTGGGGTGGGCTAAGTTTTGAAATCAACATTTAAAGTTTGAGCGAAGGCTGTATTAATGATTGCTTGGAAATAGCCATCCTTATTTGGGAGAGGATACACTTATTCATATACTGTAGTACACTTATCTCACATCAGGGCTTCAAAGCAGAGCCCCAGAGGTCTAAAAGGCACTGTGATAAAAATACATTATATATCCAGATCAAATCATGCCTTGTAGTTGGATTGCATGTAGACACATTGTACTAGAAATAGGATAGACACCAAACTTGTTCTTGACAGTTCAAGGCGTAGGTTCTTTGAACTTGCAGGGAAAGAGTTAGCCCTTTGATAATTTTCGCCCTCTAAAATTTGTGATTAAATTAAGGGGAAATCATTCTTAAGTGAATGGAAATGCAGACTTTTACGCAGATGATACAGATATTTTCCCTTGGGGGCCATGGGCCTGGGCTGCTGAGAGCACAAACGCTTAACATGTCTACCATCACCTGTCTTCAATAGTATAACTGTACTGTAATATTGTATAAACCTTGATAGATTATGAATGAGGATTGTTAACAGGGCTGGAGAAGAAGCAATGCTAAACATGTTTAAGGGCACTGCAGGCAAAAGTGCATCAATGTTGAATATGACTCGAATATCATGTGACCATGAAGTACATCGCTCAAACAGAAGCGCAAGTCCAATAATTGGTTTTGACTTCATGCCGTATCTTGTTCTGCGCTTTGTCCTTTTCCCCCCCACCCAACCACAGAGAAATATCTAGGCAACAAGCTCTTCAGCTATGGACAGGAGCTTAGCTTTGAAATGCGGCTGGGCAACGACAACGTGGCCCACACGGTGGCCGACCTGATCTTGGAGGGAGACGGGAGGCAGATCTCCGCGCCGCTGCTCGCCCAGAACAACGAGGCACCGGGGATCTACCCCCGGAGATACACCTTCAAGTAAGTCCGCTGGGGAGCCCCCAGGGAATTCTTCTGCAAATGAGTGGAGATTGTGCACATTACGTAATAGTACTCCATGTTAAAGTTGGCAGCTAATGAATGACATTGAGCAAATCGTAGAATAGTGATTTCATATCAGTTAGACCTAGTTTGAGAAAAGTTATGAAATGGTAAAGTTTTCCTTGTTTCGACAAAGCGATGCTTCTGGTCAGAATCAGATGTGAGATGAAGTGATGATGTCATCACAATCCGCTCTCCCATTGATTTGCACAGTATACCTGTATCTCTTGTGATTTTTTTTTCTTTTCCCTTTTTGTAAATGAAAATCAAATGGAATAAAGGATAGATCCTCTGAGAATATATCTGAGAAATGATCACTTCTTATTTAAGACATGAGAATTATAACTGTGAAATTTTATGATATATTAAAAAAATTTTTTACTGACCAATGGAATACTTTGAAGGAGTTGACATCATCGTCTTCTTTCTACTTGCATATGTAATGTACC
Organism: Diadema antillarum; assembly: GCF_040938485.1. NCBI lineage: Eukaryota > Metazoa > Echinodermata > Echinoidea > Diadematoida > Diadematidae > Diadema > Diadema antillarum. The sequence continues at coordinate 2,343,427 of NW_027270924.1, forward strand.
TCATTTAATCACTGTTAAATTAAATTTTATTGGATAAAAGGCAATTTGTACATGATGTGAAATTTTACTTGAAATGTCATTGAGCAGTTCATAGCTGTGTATGTGTGCACTTTGTAGCGTGACTGTATTAATCAGTCTCATTCAAAGAGGAAGAGAGAATTGAGTGATGTAGAAGTGAAAGGAAGGAGATGTGCCACACGCACAGTGGCAGTGTGCTCAACAGAAGAGAGAAAGTAGTAATTTGACACCGTCCTCTCCCTCTCCCATTCCTCCTCCTCTGCCTCAGACTCAGGGCAGAGCAAGAGATGGGATGGACCCAAGTCCCGACAGCGTTCGACTTCCAGCGTCTGCTGGCCAACCTGACAGCCATCAAGATCCGAGCCACGTACTCCGATGGAGGTTGGTACTTGACTCTGAAAACCTTTGACATGTGTCATCCGTTAAATTTCCACCATTTTGTTATGTTCTCCACTGGATGCACTGCCTTGAGTTTGCTCTCAGATATTTTATAAGGTTTGATATATTTGTTTAAGCTTGTCCAAGATGTTTTACTTATTTGTTTGTAGCTGCACATATGATTTTAGCCTTCTCATAAGATAATCATTAAATTGCACGGTTTCAGCATTTGGGTAATTTGTTGATTCCCCAGAAACATCTCATCATCACACTCAAGATATAAAATATTGAATATATATATTGCATGTGATACAGTTCCAATCAGGAACAGACTGTCATGTCAAGACATAAAATTCTAGAAATGGAATAGTAAATTACAAAGTGCAAGTCATGAATAAAAAGAATAAAAACTCATTACCTGTGAATGTGCCTTATGGTTTGCACAGGGTGGTTATCTCTGTGAACATACACCCCCCCCCCCCTTGCTCATTATGGAAATAACGTATGTGTGAAAGATCACATGAATGAATGGCTACATTGTATAATCAAATTCAGTACTAAGTTCATTTAAGAATCCTCCACAACCCCCTTCCCCCCCCCCCCCAAAAAAAAAAAAAAAAAGATGGGAAGGAGAAAAAAAAACAACAACAACAACACCGTATGGCATCAACATCAATTTGCCTCTCCAGGTCAAGGCCATCTGGACGATGTGAGACTGGTCAGTGCCCAGCGGTCAGTTGGCCCTCAGGGCAACCGAGCCAACTTTGTGGAGCTCTGCCGCTGCCCCGAAGGCTACGTGGGCCAGTTCTGCGAGTCCTGCGCTGCCGGCTTCCGCCGCGACCCCTCGGGAAGCGGGCCGTACACACGCTGCATCCCGTGCCAGTGTAACAACCATGCTGATTACTGTGATGTGGAAACAGGTAATGGTCTTGAAATTGAATTTTGACATATTTTGCCCTTTGGTTGATGCTGTGTTATTGTTCATTGTAATGATTTCTTACATCGAGTTGGTTCTATTGTAGCTGATTGACAAATTCGCCCTACTTTGAAGCAGTTAAGCACTGATTAATTATCGTTTTAGTAGTAGCCACGATGAAAAATCATGGGCATACTTGCTCAGGTCGGACTCAACAGTGATCTCATCATAAATGCTAGACCGACGTCTTATCCAATAGACTACCAACCTTCCGCCTGATAGCCAGGGCTGGTTCTTCTCCCTTATAGTAGCGGGTACTGTGAATCTATTTAAGTGCGAAATTCTTATGCCAATTTTTTTGTTTTGATTGTAACTGATTGACAAATTTGTCAAGATTTCTTATGTTGTTGTTTTGAAATAATACTGTTATAGACTGTCACCCTTGCCCTTAGACAAGGCACTTTCAGATCTTGCAGTCATCCTTCAAAGAAAACTTAAAGCTATAAGGACCATGCCTCATGGACTCCTTGTGTAAAGTTTTGAAGTTGATGAGCAGTTCGTCGGAAGGGAAATGTAGCAACAAAATAAAAAAAAAGTTGATTTACTGTTGCATAATGCTCCCAAGATTCTATAAATTGAATTCAATTTCAACATTCTGTTCTACCTGTTCATCCTTCCTTCCTCAGGGGAGTGCATTTGCAATCACAACACCAGGGGTAACAACTGCGAGTTCTGTGAGAGGGGTTTCTATGGCAATGCCCTCCAGGGCACAGAGAATGACTGCCAGCCGTGCCCATGCCCGGGAGGCACGGAATGCATCCTTGATGCCTTCGACGAGGTCGTCTGCACTGAATGTCCAGAGGGTTATGTCGGTAAGTGCGGGGAGAAAACGGCAAATGCAGAAATTTGGATTTGTTTAAATCTGATGCATCCCTCTCAGGAGTAAGTCGGTGGTGATATTATATCAGACCAGTGTAGGGTCCTGCTCACTGTGACTAAGATGGCAATATTTGATTTAAGTATGGGTCTCCTATTACAAGTCTCTGTCAGATAATGTTGATATTGTTTTAGTATTAATATTGATATTTTGTTGTTTTTTTCTTGTATGTAGCAAAAAGAAATGCTGCCTAAAACAACTTGTCCAATAGTGGCGAGCCAATGGAGTAATATGGAGTCAAAAGGGACCTGAGCCTTCAATCCTAGCAGAATCTTCTAAAGCTTCAAAAGCTTTGAGAGCGCAGGCCCCCTTTTGACTCTGTTTTTCTTTTTCTTTAGCTTACTTTGTAAGCACAAATACAGCAGAGTTTAAAGTACAACTGGTGACATGATGATATTTAACATATTGTGCTATTTGACTTAATAGTTCTAAGAAAACAGCAAATGATGCAAAAAGACCAAAACAACTACAGGCCATCAATGTTCAGTGGAGTAAGCATCACCTCATCACACTAACTGACCATCTCTTTGACAGGCAACCGCTGTGAGTACTGTGCTGATGGCTTCTTTGGTGACCCCACCGGCATCAGGGGAGAGAGGCGGGCCTGCGGACGGTGCTACTGCAACAACAACATTGACCCCAATGCTGTCGGCAACTGCGACAGGTAAGAGGACAAGTGTGTTTGATAGGATGTGTAGTGGAATAATCTGCGGTACTAAAACCTGTGTCTGCTTATGTTATAGAGCTAACAAGTCTCCCTGATACAGCAAGGGGCTCACTGAAAATCAAAGTTTCTCTGCTGTGTCCTAACAATGGAATGCAGTAGCCTCCCTGATTGATTGATTGATTGATTGTTTGTTTGATTGATTGATTGATTGATTGATTGATTGTTTGGTTGGTTGGTCGGTCGGTCGGTCGGTTGGTCGGTCGGTCAGTTGATCAATTGATGATTGATTGATTGGTGTTTATTTATTCATCAATTTCAAAACACTGCATGTCAAACAGATACGCATCAATTGCTAATTACACTACTTAGCATCCTTTTTGCAGCCAGAGATTGAATTGCAAATGTTGCTGTACACTGATTAATAACACATAACATTTTCTGCCATAATGCATAACAATTTCTACAATAGCACAATGATAGAAAAGAACAGGAAGATAGAGAAGAAACAAAGAGGAAATCACTGGTGCCGAAAATATCGAGTAGTTCAAGTTTCTGGGCATATCATGACTATATAACTGAATTGGAAATAATTGAAAAATGTTAATATTACTATGTAAAAAACGAAATGTGATACCAGAATAAATCAAATTGAGATGTAAACTTTGAGATGTGAATACTTGCAGTTCATATACATGTCCCTTTATCATCTCTTGTTATTGAGTCATCTTCTTGTCTGTAACTGCTTCTAGGTGCTATCTTTTTTCATGTCATCACACTATGTGATTCTACATCCTCTTGGTCAGACGTCATTCAGTTTTCTTCCACCCTTCCAATCTTCAGTCTATTCTCCTCTGTACTCTCCTCTTCCTCTCAATATGCAAAGCATTATACACTGAGTAATGACAAAAGTAATGGTGATGATGAAGATGCTAAATAATGATAATACTGGTAATATCAAAATTTATAATGTTGATTTGAATCAGAACAAATAGTTGATGACCAGACATCAAATCTAAATAAACGAACTTCTAGGAGTTTTGATTTTGTTTCTCTTCCCTTCCTTGCAAATGTGATATGAAATGCTTTTAAAAAAATGAATTTTTTTTCGTCCTTGAAATTCCTTTCTCTGCCATTGTCTTTGCACCAAGATTTACTGGCGAGTGCCTCAAGTGTGTTTTCAATACCGGTGGCCCCAACTGCGAGTACTGCCTGCCCGGTTTCTATGGCAACGCGCTTGGAGTACCCAAGGGAGAACAATGTCAACGTGAGTAAACGGGCACCCCTTTTTTCATCTTTGCAGATATTGGTAGCAACATGTGCAATCAAACCCCCTGCAGACTGTCTACACACCCATAGGCATGGTATTACTGCATCCAACCCTCATCTAAATTTTCTACCTTTGATTCACCTGTAGATTTATGCAGTTTTCAATACATGTCTTGGTTTTTTGTGTGGTTTTCTTTTTTTAGAAAATAGGCCTCCATGCACTATGAAATAAGGGACATTTTATGACTGATGTAGCTGATATTTAAACAGTTCTTGTGATGTGTTTGACCTTGTGCATACACATGACTCCCTGGACTTGTTTGCAGACCCAAATATCAGGTAGAACATCTTGATCGGTTGAAGATTGATGGGTCTACGGTTGTGGAAACCAAGTGAGGCAGTATGTGTGAATGGCCAGCACTTTGCCAGAAAGTGTTTAGGATTGTTTCGGATGCCCTCAAATAAAATCTTGCCCTTCCATCAACCCCTCTGCAGCATGCGGTTGCTACAGTCCAGGATCAAGGAGCTTTGAGTGTTCCCAGGATTCCGGCCAGTGCCAGTGTCTACCCAACGTGCAGGGGCGTGACTGCAGCGAGTGCTACCCCGGCTACTGGAACATCGACAGCGGGCGGGGCTGTGAGGCCTGCTCCTGCGACAACGTCGGCTCCACCTCGCCGCAGTGCGACATCGGCACCGGACAGTGTCCCTGCAAGCCCGGCGTGACCGGCCTGAGGTGTGACCAGTGCGAATATGACCACTACGACTTTTCGCTGTCGGGATGCACTCGTAAGTCTTTCACACCTCTTCACTTCTTAACACTTTGATGCCTTTGATACACCTGTAGAATACACGATAGCAACCTGATGTATTATTAGGGCCCTGTTACGTGAAGAGTTTTTAAATGAATGGATTATTGCAGTGACTATAACAGCAACTGAAATGCTCACATGTCATGCCAGGATGACTGCAGCTGTCATAAATTGCAATGAATGTTAATGCAATTGAGACCAGATTTGAATCTCTTTACCTACATATATTTTATATGTGAAGTTATGAGACATACAAGTGGAGAAAAACAGGAAGTGTGATGTATATACACTTTTAGAGACTGAAAAAAAAAAATGCTTTGATAGGTGATCAAATTTTCCCCATTGTTACAGTGGGAATAAGTGCTATTGGAGTAGCAAGCAAAACATCAATTTCATTTCTAAAGATACGTCAGGTGAAAATGAGAATGCTGTTAAGTTGCTATTAAACCCATAGTGTTTGAGACAACTTAAACGCCCTGCTCGTTCTCAACCGACGAATACTTGTCAAATAAAGAAATGGTATTAAGATTTGCAAAGTACGAATGGTATTTTGTGACTGCCCATAAACTGCATGGTTCTGAAAAGGCCAGCTAAAAGTAGAAAACGAGGAGAATGGCCACAGAGTTAAAGACAGAGTGAGAAATTACTTTTGTCCCCGGCAAACTGTAGGGTGTCAATCTCTTGTCTTGTTGCCTTTCGACAGCATGTGAGTGTAACCCTCAGGGATCCCTGTACGCCAACTGCACATCTAGGGGTATCTGTGAGTGCCAGCCAGGAGTCATCGGCGACAAGTGTGACTCGTGCGAGGAGAACTTCTACAACATCGCTCTTGGGTGCATTGGTAAGTTCTGCCTCGACGAGAGAATATTATGCTCCCAAAATGTATGAGGTATACAGTATTGGCTGATTGGAAATGTTCACATGCGGCAGTCTTATAATAAATTGATTGCCACCAGGGTCATATGAAACGTGTGGAAGCTGGAGAGATACTGCATCTACTTGGTAATTCTGTCCGTTTTGTCATTTTTCATTTGTGTGTATGCTTACATTGTTCTCCTTCAGCCTGCCCTGTGTGCTACAACTTGGTGCGGGACAAGGTCGGCGAGCACCGCCAGAACCTGGCCGACCTGGCCAACAAAATCCAGCAGTTCATGACCAATCCCAAGGTGGTCAACGACGAGGACTTCGAACGTCAGCTGAATGAGCTGGAGAGGATTCTAAACGCGACGATCGATGAGGCCCTCGTGGCATCTGGTAAGAGATGAGAATTGCCTGCTTCCGAGGATGTTCCCTATTTTGCCACCAGTTGACGTAGTTACCTGCCTACTATGTGCTATGTCCTATCTCTCAGATATCTGTGTAAAATTGTTATATTTTGTGTAGCTTTATGTATGTGTTTCTATTGATATATCAGTAAAGCAAGTTTGCAGTTTACAATGACAATAAAAGACCAATATCTTATGTCCATCAATTGGTCAGGCCCATGGCATTCAGATCCATGTATGAGCCCTGTGCTTTTTTCAATGCTGCGCAGATTTTTCTGCATCATGTGAAGACAAGACTGATAATCCATGGTCAGCGCGTAATGAAATCCTTTTGGTCGCCCTTTTCTTTTGTCCACAGCTGATGACCAGAATCTGGCCACCTACCTTCAGTCCATCAAGGACAGCTTGGACGACCTGAGGGAGCGGCTCGGTCGTATCGGGGCCACCATCAACCAGGCAAATGGTTCAACAGAGGCAGCCAAAGAAGGTAAGAGAGAGACCATCTTGCTTAGTTTATATATATCTCATACAAGTGTCACAGGTGTTATGTCCTTTGAGGGATGGTATAATTTTGGTTGAGATGGGGATTCAAATTTTTACTCTTTTGCGAGACAATAACAAATCATTTATGAATTATTATAGAGCATACAATTCTAAGAGGAATTCCAATTTTCATTAAATAAACTTTGAATTTCTCTTAGGATTGTATGCTCATTCATATTTCTTACGAGGTTTTTCATTATCTCATAAAAAAGTTGGAAACCTGAAGCCCCATCTCAGCTCAAACTACATCCTCCCTTTGAATAATTGTCCCTTGCTGTTTATGTTGTCTCTTTTCTTTCTTTTTGCATCAAAATATCTCCATATTCTTCTGGTTCTCTGCAGTTCCTGAATCATGGACCAGGTTGTTCATTGCGTTCATTTTCTGTAAGAGTCCTATATTGTGTTTAAAAGTACTTCCATTTGAGAAATATCAGCATGCATGAGATGAAAAGAAATGAAATCTAAAGTTTCTTCCATCAATATGTCCAATTGCTACCGTCTATTCCTCATTCTTCCGGCAGATGTCGCCGAATCAAATGCCATCATCGAGCGTCTCAAGCGGCTGCTGCCTGATGCCCAGACCCTTCTGGACGAGCGGGGCTGGGCCGAGCTGGACCGTCTCAACACCCTGTCCCGGAACATGTCGGACCAGGAGCGGCTCATGTTGCAGTTGGCCCAACAGGCCCGACAGCTGGCCGATGAGTAAGGAGGAGACACGCCCACTTTCTCTTCATACTGTAGCTCACCTGAGCCAAGAGCACCAAAGGCTCAGGTTAAATTTGGGATCTAGTTTTCGCATATTTATTTCCTTGAGATTGTGTGGTCAAATTTTTACCAAATTTTCGCTCGGATAATAGAATATATATTTTTACAAATTGGCGCCTTGCCCCACTTGGGGCCCACTAGAGGCCTAGATCCCTCAAGTTAAGAGAATCTTTAAGTACGTGTAAGTTGTCTGCTAGAGATATTTTGAGTAATTTTGATACTATAAACATTAGTTAATGTACTTTAAAGTTTTTTTTTTAATGGCAGATTCAGGGGTTGCCCCCTTGTGGCTAGGACCAAATTTGGGGACCAGTTTTCACATTTTGATCTTCTTTTTGAAAATATAAGGGCAAATTTTGTGTAACATTGGCAAGATATTATTTCCAGTATGCAGATGGAACATGACAAGTGGATACCATGTCCTCTTGGAGGTCCCCCAAAGCTGCCATAGCTTGCCATAGTTTGTTCTATTCTGTTTGAGTAATAGTGTGCAAGAATGTGAGGAAGGTGAACTTGCATGCAATACTCGGGTAAAGCGTTAGACCCCAGGACTCCCCCCCCCCCCCCCCCACCCCCACCCCCAACCTTGCTCTGTGGCTACAAGGCTAATCAGGACTGATTATCTAACACCAGTGTACAAGTCAAGGATTATAAAAAAAAAAAAATCAAATTTTATGTCTAGGATTGACGATTCTTCCATTTTTATCAGTCCTTGAATGATAATGATAATGATAATGATAATGAATAACATTTATATAGCGCTTAATACTGATGTTTCTAAGCGCATCAAATCGGGGAAAAAATAATATATATAACGTAAAAACAAAATACAGCATTATGTACATATTATAATAACGACAGCAACAACAACAACAGCAAAATTAAAATGATACTTCCCATTACCTGTAGATCACACATTTAAACCATGACATCATAATGGCAGTGGTGGTTTCTTCTGTGGTGTAGTTAACATGCATCGAGTTTAACTCACATTGAGCAGATACTGTATAGAGGTCTTGTCATCGAGAGTTCCGCGATATCCTTTGAATATGCAGCTGCCCCGACTTTTTGAAATGTTGTGGCCTGTGTGACATCACAAATATACAATTCTTCCCATACAGGCACACTGCTGCATCTGCAGGAATCGAAAAGACCGCCAATGATGCCCTTGAGCTTGCCTACGAGGCCCTGAGGAAAGTCCAGAACAGCAGCAACGGGCAGGACCTAGAGGAGCAGGTCACGGCCGTGGAAGACAGGTTTGTTGGTTGCCATAGATACCCAGTGGTAGACGAACAATGATGCTGATAGTGATTCACCAGTGTCTACACAGCAATTCACAAGATTCACTTGTCAAATGTAGTTTAATGTATATGTTTGTTTTAGCGTGAATGTTTCAATATTGGATGAGAGCCTCGGGTATCATTTGATTCAGACAGTAGCATCCTCCTATGACTCCAAATCCTCCTCCTCCTCCTATTCTCCCTCCCGATCGGCAGATTCCGTGAGGCCCAAGACCTCTTCAACCAGGTGGCGAATACAGCGAATGACTGCCAGCAGCGTGCCCAGGAGGCCGCGGAGGAGGCCCTCAAGCTGCTCACCAAGGCCAACATGCCCATCCCACCCATCGACATCAACTCCCTCCTGGATGCTGCCAATGATCTGAGCGTCAGAGTGAGTGTCACTTGTCTCGTTTGTTGCCATAGCAACAGCATTGAGAGAGGGGGAAAAAAATAATGCTAGTTGTCAGGGTCTGATCCATGAACTGCTTTCCATATCGCCAATTCAATTCAATCCAAGTCCGGCAGTGTGGTGCTGATTTTGTGCTAGGATAGCAATATATTGCACATCCTTCCCACTACATCCCCATAGAGTAAAGCATTCAAATATACAAACAAGAATATGCAAATAATGTTATATGTACAACATATCTGGCTGCATCATTTTATTGTCTGTTTGTGTTAAGGGAAATGTGTGCAGTGGCATGCAGTAACCCTCTGGTTCATCTGTACCAAATTTTCCAATAAGAGAAAAAAAAATGAATCTGTAGAGAGAGGGTTGTTACACTCTTGATTTGTCGTGAACTGTCGCATAGTCTAACTTTAGGTTTGCTCTTCAATTGATGCCTTGCTGATACACATTCATTGCAAATCATTGACTTGAACTATATCTTCTTTTAACAACCCACTGAAAAGTAAAAACATTAGTCATTATAGTCATTGTCAACATTTGAAAGCTGAAATTGGCTGGGGGGGGGGGGGATGGGGGAGGGAAGATAGATAGATAGGTAGAGAGAAATAGATGAGTAAATACATGTAGGAAGATAGAAATATAAAGACCAGGAGAGATAGGCAGAGAGAGAGAGGTACTATCAAACTGGTGGAGGGTAAGATTTAACCATGTTTTCTCCTAACATTCCTTGGCTTAATCTCCTAATGTGCACCTTCTTCCTGGTTTCCTGCTCAGGCGCAGCAGATAATAAATGCAGCTGAGCGGATCAAGCGGGAGAATGCTGATCTCCTGGCCGAGGTGGCATCTGATGCCGCCACTGCTGCTGATCTCCTCCGGCAGGGCATCGATTTGGAAAATGTGAGTGTAACTGTGGCAATGGAGGAATGGGGCAAGTAGCTCACATGATTTCCTCTATCCGTCCATATGGATCCTTTTTTTTTTTGGTCTTTGTTGCATAAATATATTGCAGTTGACAAGAGCAGGTACACAAAATTTTCGCCCCCTAAGGCGAGATTTTGATAGGTTTACTGGCAATTATTTTTGAATGAATTTGATTTCACATATCTGAGTGGTGTGAGTAAATGTGACATTTGGAGACAGCATGACTAAACTCTTTGCCGAATGTCAATGAGTCCCTGTGTAACAGAGTAAAAGAGAAATGGATGCATCATTTTTGGATTGCCAGCTCCATTGTAAGCTTCACAGGAATATTATATAATAATGATGATGATGATGGTTATGATGATAATAACAATAATGGTAATATGAACTTGTATTGTGCCAAATCCACTCTGTGAGAGCACTCAAGGCACTTTGCTCAAAGATCACAGATTCCACACTTCGCAGACATGTGTAAACTCCAGCCGCCATCAGCTAAGGATCTGTGAGTTTGCAAAAGCACTTTACTTCACTTTGATGGATAGACATGAGCCGAAGATGTACACAAATTCACATGATTGAGCCATTTTTGGTCTGACAAGCATGTGTAAAATGTCATGCAGGGTCGTGACGGCATGTCCAATTTTCGCAAAAATGGTGTCATGAGATGTGCGGGACTTGAAAGTTTAAAATGTCATTGAGCAACACGGTAAAAAAAAAAAAAATCCATGTGGTGGAATGGTCGGGGAAAATGTAGAGGGGGGTTTGATTCAACATCCCACTGCCACCCCTGCTGTTTTGGGCTTAAGAATCTCCCTGATTTAGGAATCACATTTGCCCTTTGAGTTACATATAACACATAAGTATCTTCCTGATTCCACTTTGAAATCTCACTGATTTTGATGGGTGAGTGTTGGCAGCCCTGACCTTCCTCCCTCCTCCCCCTTCCCCTTCCCCTTCCCCCCTCCCCCTATTAAAAATATATGGTATTGGCTCTTAGTGATTAATTGTGATAATTGAATCCATCCCCGTGCACAGAACGTGGCCCGCTTGCTGGCCATTGCCAATGGCGCTCTCGGTGATGCCCAGGATGCCAAGAGGAGGGGAGATAAGACACTGGAGGAGGCCCAAGACATCCTGGACAAGCTTCGAGGTCAGTGACCCCTCCCTCTTACGGGAATCATTGCAGTATGTGCTACTGTAAAAGTGGATGTTTTTACATTGGGCAGGGTAAGATGAATTTCACATGTTTTTAATTTCGCGTATGGTCACTACTATTTAGCAAGCTCTTCAAACGGCTGCTCCTGTCATGGCAGCACATATACTTTGTATGACATTAAAAGGTATCTGGTCCACACTGGGACAGCAAATTCCCTCACACCTCAAGACTAGTGAATGGGAAAAAAACGTGCAAATGACATCTAGCAGATATACCTTTGCAATATGCCTACCTTGAATTCATAGCTATAAAACATCATTACCAAGTAAACCCAAGAAAAAGATTTGTGCACTTTTTTATGGGGCAAGCTTCATGTGCGAAATGCTCAAAAATTTTCACTTTTACAGTAATGGGGAATACTACTTCTGCATAAAGGTTAGTGTGAATATTACAGCCCACCAAAAAGGTAGACATTCCCTGCATACAAACAGATAAACGAATAATAGTATGGTTAGCAAACAAATGTAATGATTGTTCTCGGGGTTTTTCTGCTGTTGACCATTCGGAATGAGCCTCATTCCTCCTATCTGCTGTATGTAAGACTTTGTAAGGCTTACAAGTACGTGGTGATAATACTTCATTTTTAGAAGCAGATGGTGCTGTTGTAGACAAGATCAAATGTGGAGATGTAATTGTTCTGGCACAGTAGGTTGTCTCTTATTGACAACAACACTGTTTGCTTAAAATGATGATACAGTAGGCTCCCGTTATAACAAAGCCCTCGGAACCGGCAGTTTTCTTTTGTTATAACGAACTTTCGTTATGATAGAACAAATAAACTATGAAAGTACATAAAGTGAATAATGTTGTGGCCTAAATTTTTACTTTGTTATAACTGGAATTTCGTTATAACCCTGTTCGTTATAACGGGAGTACACTGTACCATGATGCAAGTATTAACCCCCCTCTCTCTTCCTGTCGCTCCAGGTTTTAACGAGAAAGTCGAAGAGAGCAAGCAGAGGGCGACAGAGGCAAAGGAGAGGATCCCGGACATCGAACGCATGATTGACCTCGCCAACCGCACAGCTCTCAATGCCTCGGAGGCCATCGCTGCTGCAGAGGGCGATGCCATGAGAGCACGGGAATTGGCCAACATGGCGGAGGGGAATGCCACACAGGCATCAGCGGTCAGTGGCTTTGATAGAGATTCACTCACACCTTAATAATTAATAAGGTCTGCTTTATCTAGGGTAGCCTCTTAAGTTTTGCCACTGTTCTACCAGAGGGCCCTGCCATTATTATTACCCTAGCATTGCCAGGTACCCATTTATAACCTGGGTCAAGAGGGACATTCTGGGTAAGCTCTGGGCGGAAATCAAACTCGGATCCTCCGTTTGGGAATCGGAAGTCTTATCCACTGTGCCACAGAACTGCCCCCTCCCCCCCCCCCCCCCCCCCCCCCCTCCCCACCTTGGCTGCATTCAAGAGCTGAAAAGCAAACCAAAGTGAACCAATCCAACATGTACCATACCACATCATGCCAGATTTGGAGCATACTAGCACTCTGTGGAGAAAGCGTACCTCTGAGTTATTCTTGGAGGGGGTCACACGTTATGTAGCAACAGCTTTTAAATTTATGCCAATTTCAGGTGTCCCAAACAAAGAGAATCAACTCTTTGCATTCTGATGTAGTGCATGTTACGTGTATTCTTCTCATACCAACTTTTGGTACGGTTATGGTATGCTTTTGGAGCACATCTGGAAGTGGTCCACTTTGGGCTTGGTACAGTATGGTAGGGTACACTTATATTGCAAGGAGCGTTTGAGCCTCCTCTGGCACTGGTGTGGTACAGTAGGGTACACTTCAGGAGAGCACTCGAATGCGCCCCCAGATATACAGTGTCATCTTGTGTGCTAGTCCTAAAGAGTGTCATACGCGGTGACACAGCATACCTCATTTTACATACACACCTCACTGTGCAAACTTATATAATATATAAATGACACATATTGCTTTGCCATGGTGCTAATCCTTCAGTGTCAGATTTAATGTATTTGGCTCCTGATGCCTGGAGACTATCCCTTCTAGCAAAAAAGATATGTTTAGTGTTTGATGATGCCAAAATGATTCTTTCTGTAGCATTTTTTCCCCCTAGAACTCTATTGGTTAATATGTTAAGATATTTCAAAGTAATTATCACTGTGGATCTGGGGCAAGTTTTTTTAGGAATTTGCAATCATTATGAATTGCTATAATTGCACGCACTGCAACAGCGCTTTGACTCCTCACAGCTGATAAATCATTTCTTGGCTGTTGTCATGGTAACAGCAACTATTGAAACTTAGAATAGAGGGCGTGATGGGGTACAGAGATGACAAATCGTCATCATCATGGCAGAAGGGCTCTAAGGCTTCAGGCTCAAAAACAAAATTAACAAAAATTTATCATCACATCATATGAAAGAGCTGTCAAAACTCTGTCAAATTATGTCACATACAAAAATTAGATATTGGGACAAAATATTATGCTACGACCCTTCTACCAGGCAGGTGACAAAATGTGTTTTGTAAAACTTTTTATTGTTTCCTCCACATGGCAGGCTGCTCAGCAGGTGAAAGCAGATGCAGAAGCCACCAAGCAGCAGGCGCAGGACCTGAACGATCGCGCCGACGGCCTCAACGGCAACGTCACGGCAACCATGATGCGACTGAACGCTATAGACGCCCAGGCCGACGCTGATGGAAATCTTGCAGATACGGTGAGAGCTGCGCTCTCTTCGTCGCAAAATTGCTGCAGTCACAAAAACTCTTGGTCTTACTTGTACTCGATGCAAAAGAGGCCTTCATGTGAATGGATGCCAAAGAGAGAAGATGATGAATCTAATGATGTTTTGATTTTGGCTTGAAATTTTAGATTCAGAATATAGTTAACAAATCTGTTGCCACTGTATCTTCTATATCGTCGTTGGAGCGACAAGACCTCCTATCTGCAATATGTCAAATGTTCAGGAGAGCCAAAAAACATGGCAGCCAAAGCACTATATCAAATGGGAAAGCCTTTCCTTTGACATGCTGTCGTGACTTTTCACCCCAACGACAATATATTTTCAGCTAACTTATTTGTGCTTAGGCAACTATAGTCAGATTTGATCACACATTTGTGACTGCCCAGATCAAAACCCACAAAAGTAGCCCAAATGAAGTTTTCGTTGTTCTACATAGTTTACAAGAGTAATCTCTAAGCATTAAGATGATATATAACTTGTTCAAATTGGACTATCCTAACCCATTCAAAAAGTAAGTGAAATTGGAGACAGATAGGAGGTACAGTTTCATAGAAAAGGGAGAAAAGAGGATTTAAAGATTAGTGTCACTCAGGCATGCTGTACAGAAGCATCTAGTTCCCAGTGAAAACAGCACCTGTCTGAGAAAAGGATGGTCCAGAAAAACTGCTAATATCTTGATTTTGGTTTTGTGTTAAGCCGCCACATTTTGACAGGAGGTAGAGAAAACGATTACTCTCCCAGGTAAGACAAATTCAAAAGAATTGAGTTGGTCAACCCAAATGACATATTTCTGTCCATTGGGGAGAATCCTTATCTGAAACGTTTTGTCACTTTCGAGTTTGGTGGTCACATTCGTTTTTATAGTAAATGATGTGAGGCTCTATTTACTGTGTGACTTTTAAATAATTCAAGTGTACCAAATGAAGTCAAAGGAAATTATTATTCTTTTTTTTTTCATTCTTTTTTTTTTTTGGTCCTTGCTTCTTTCATGTCCAGGCTCAGCAAAAGGCTAATGCCGCCAAGCAGATGACCCAGGCGGCGACCCGGGCGGCTGCAGATGCTCTGGATCAACTCAACATGATCAAGCAAGCTCTGGGTAAGGCCTCACTGCAAGGCTGGCCCAGTCACCACCATATCTTTGTCTATCAATTGTTGCAATGTTCACAACTAACTGTCATTCCTTCCGATGTCGTGGTCACAGTAGGTACTTTGCATCAGGTTCTATGAGAAGATCGTCCCTCAAGATATTTTCGCGGCATGAAATTCGCGAATTGGAGTCTTATTCACGGCGTGAAATTTTTGCGAATCGCCACTGTGACTAGAACTTTCACATGCGGTTTGATTGCGCAAATCTTGGCTCTCGCAAAATTTGTCAAATTAAAATGCACACAAACATTTCTGGTTTTGCAGTAACAGCCTGACTTTTCACTTGAATTGGAACAAGATTTAAAATGACATCAGTAACTGAAGTATGGCTGTGCAGAACATCAGCAAACAAAAAGAGTTGGAGGCTGTCAAACATATATGAGGGACTGAGCAGTTAAGGCAGAACATCAAAAAAGAGACTAGATTCATGTGCAAAGTACTCTCAGTAATAATAATAATGACATTGACACAGTGCTTCCATTGTGCATATTGTTGTATCGTGGGTTACCTGCAAATAAGGAAGGAACAGAAAAGGCGTGGCAGTTAACGTCTCGGTGTTTATTGCAGAACTCTCTGTCTGTCTCCAGACATGCACTCATGTATATAAGACCAGTTTCAATAGGTGGGGTATTGGAATGTATGCTGACACCTGAGGCACATGCATACTAATACACAGAGGTTACATAATGAGGTTACATAATGAATGTCAGGGTGTCTAGACACTTTATGAATATGCATACTATAAATCTGAATATCTGTAAACACAACACATATCACTGCTGTTGATTGTGTCTCTCTGCACTGAAAGATAAAAGAGACTAGATGCTATTAAATGCCAACATACTATTGACTCTTTCAAAATATTTTTTAAAGTACTCTGTTTTCGGTGCAATTGTAAACTTTGAAGCTGTGGCCGAGTCCTGTAAGTAAGAGGGAATAGAATTCCAAAGAAGAGGGGCAGCGTGAGCGAAAGATCACTCTCCATAAAACTTGGTCTGAATAATGGGACTACACCAATGGTCATTCTGAGCCAATCTGAGATTGCGATCAGTTAAACGTCTTTGTAATTACCTTCTCCTTGACGTGCATGCCTTGAAATCTCGTCCTTCTGCTCAATCTGTGACAGACGAGGTGGGTGCCATCAACCCAGATACCCTCCTGGAGCTGGAGGACGACATCCTCAACATCAACGCCACCCTGACCTTCGACCTGAAGCTGACGGACACGCTGGATGAGATGCGAGAATTCGCCAGGCTACAGGAGGGCTGGATCACAGCCCACCAGACTGACCTAAGTGAAATACGAGCCGAGGTAAATATCCCCATCCCCCTCCCCCTCCCACCTTCCTCATGACACTCCTCTCCTCATTAGAGACTTTATATTTATAAAGTCATGTCACATGATCAATTGTTTCCTGTGTCAATTTAGTCCCCCTGTAGATCTACAATGGACACTCCCCTGGAGGGTCTGAGACTGTGTCAGCTCATGCTGTATGGAGTATACACTGTCAGTGTTTTTTAGTGCACTGTTTTCGTTCCTCCCTTATAATTGTCATGAAATTCAATTCTTGTAGGAGTGCAGTTGAGTCTTATCTGTGTTTGGTGGCTTTTTTTTTTTTTTAACCAGCTTAGAAAGGAGGACATGAGGATGTATATTGTAGGAATCTTACCTGACAGCCAGACAAGCATTTGCTGGAAAAGTTACCATTAAGATGGGACTTTTAATGTGAAAAAGCAATTTATTTTCACCATGATCAATAAAATTGTATCTGTGCCTTTATGTCTCTACGAACCTTACCACTTCCATGTAAGGCGCAAAAAAAAAAAAGGAAAAAAAGTGTGAACAGTCAAGTAAATTATATATTTTTTAAATTCTTGAGTTTTCATCCTGCTGTTAATTCCTTTGTGTGCCTCATGTCCGAAAAAAACAACAACCCAACAACAATGTTCAGTTGGTGATGTTGAGGCATTTAATCCTCATGTGATGTTTTGTTCATTTGTATTGGATATTTTTCTGTTTTTTAGTCTCTTGATTTTCACTCGCATTATTGCCATTTCACTGGTGTTGGGATTGATTGAGAATGCATGTTGTTTTTATGATTCTGTCTTATCACCATCCTTTTGGAAATTGTTTTAAGCACCTCTCTTCCGCCTTATTTTTCTGATGAATGGCATGTCTGTGCAATGAATTATGCTTTGACATTCTGTGGTTAATAATTCACTCTTGATCAATTTCTATACTCAGTGTTATGTCTTGAGAAAGTTCACACTTATGTCAAGATATGTGTGGTTTCATTTCATATTCTCTATCCAGTGATTGGCAGATCTAGGAAAACAAAATATGGTGTTTTGTTTGTGTGTCTATTTATTTGTTTGTTTATTTGCATTCCCAGTCACAGGAAATTATCGACTACTTAATGAAGCAGCCACTGATATGTCCAATGTGGTTGTTGAAATTTTGAAGCCAATGCTCATTTAATGTAACATATATTCAAACGACAAAACAGGGAAAATTCCATGATGATGGTGCACTACATCATGTGACATAGAGCATATGCATCTCTGACATTATTAGACTTGCAAGATTGTTTCATGTCCCACTTCTGTCTTTCGTTCAGTACGGAAACATAAGATGTATCACTCTTGCAGTCTTTATACTCGATATAAAATTCTCCGCCAGCATTGTCCAAAATAAGATTGGTATAGGATGAGATGAGACGTTATATCATACCACTGCAATTCAATGTTGAGTATCATTTCCATAGAGTACATAAGATGAAATCAATCACAGTTAGTCTGAGACTTGAATGAATTGATGATAAAGATGAAGCTACAGTGGTACCTTGATTGTAAATACCTCCCCCCCCCCCCTTTAAGTAAGCATAAATCATGTGATTGGCTTTAGCCAGACTGTCACCATGGTAACTGCAAGAATCATCAGTCACAAGGGATGTTGGTGGCTAAATCCATCAAGTCTACACAACCACATTTTTGTGCTTTGGTGGAGCAATTTTTTTTTTTAATTGAATAAAAAATAAGATTATGATTTTGATATTCATTATTGAGTTTTCCATAGGATAGATATTTAAAAAAAAAAAATGCTTACTCATTGAAGCTCTTTGTTGTCCATATTTAATTGTTGCAGGATTTCCCGAAGCCTCTCTATCACTAAATCTATAACTAGATTTTAAATTGGCAACACATTTTAGAATATTAAAATTCCTGTTTCTCTCTCACAGTTGCAAATTTTGGTAAAGTCCTCCCTGATTTTATGCAGATTTTAATGAATTCAACCAACCCATCTTATCTATTTTCCTCATGGCTGATACACAATAAACTTCAGAGTTACCAATTTGATGAGGGTGACTTGATAATTTATGCAGCAAAATTACCCTAGCATTTTAGGGGTTAAATCATGAGTCTGTATGAAATGCCTAATGTGATTGGTGCTTAACCCTGTGTGTGCTCTGAGTGCTGATTGGCACAGAAAACCCCACAGCATCGTACACACTGTCCAAAGTCCCTGGCACAGAAGGGGTTAAGCGGGTCCTAGGATGTCTCTCCCAGTATCGATTACAGGACAAGTCCACCTTCATATACATAAGGATTGAGAGAATGCAGCAATATTAGTAGAACAGATCAGTGAAAGTTTGAGGAAAATTGGACAATCCATTCAAAAGTTATGAATATTTTATGTATCTGCGCAGTCACTGCTGGAAGAGAAGACTACTACAGTATATGATGTCACATGCGTACAACTATATAATGAAAATAAAAAGAGAATTTCACAAAACTTTGCTTTTTTAATAAAGTGCACAGTTCTTCGACTTGCTACTGATGTATGTTAAGGGTAATATTATTCCCCCTGCCTTCTTAAAGAGAGAAGTCGAGTGTTCTTTTGTTATGGGAGAAAAATGGAAATATGTTGAATTTTCTTTATTCTTTCTTTACATCGTTGTACTCATGTGACATCACAAGCTATAGTAGTCTTTTCATCCAGCCGTGACTGAGCAGAAACTTCAAAAATTCATAGCTTTTTAACGGATTGTCCGATATTGCTCAAACTCTCACTGTTGTGCTCTACTAATATTGCTGCATTCACTCAACCCACATGTCTATGAAGGTGAACTTGTCCTTTCAGCTGTACACTGAAAACTATCGGTTACAAGATATTGTCCTCAAAGAATACAATTATCTGGAGACGAATTATATGCCTCGATGATCTTTCAGAATAATAATTTTTTCGCAAAAGACAGTAAACCTCACCAGGATAGAATGTAATGAGGAATATGAGTGGTAGAGTCTAATGTTAACAATGGATGCTTTTTCTTGCTCAGTCTTATTTCATTGTGATGACAGTAATTTGTGTGCCAATGATGATATGAATACCATTCCAGTAGCATTTGTTGGAAGAGTATAAACAAACAAAAAATCACTTCATCTCTCATTCATAAATTGGCAATGGATCCTGTTCTTATATGCTTCTTTGTTATTCTATTTACTTGTGTACTGACCTGTAAATCTTTGGTTAAGTATGATTTTTTTCAAATGAGTGTGCAATTTCTCTCTCTATATATATATATCAGGCCCATTTGCAGGTGATCAGCAAATCTGAAAGTTTCGCCCAATCTTGTTTGCATTTCATCAATATTTTCTATGCCTCCGCCACGAAGTGGTGGCGGAGGCATTATTTTCTTTTGTTTTCTGCCTCTGCATCACGTGTGCAGAAGACCACATTTTTCTTGTGATATGATCGAATCTGAAGAGTAGCTTGAAGTGCTTCTTTATTCAACACATGAAACCTCCTCTAAATCCACAGGTGCTGAGTCTTACCCTCGTCCGGGACTCGTTGCCCGATTTCTGCCCCAACCTAAATGAGCTAGAACCCATCTAAATGCAATGCCCCGGTTCACACGTGTCCACTCTGTGCCAGCAGGCACAGAGCCCAAGCCGTGAGTCACACACAAAGAGTCGTTTGAGGAGCTTTGAACCCCCGCCCCTCTCACTCGGTGCCCCCCAGTACATCCCCACTGCGCCTCTGCCCCATTTGTGTTGTCCTGACATCATCTGCATGGAGTCGATGGGCTTTGCCTAATATCCTTACCCCAAGACAGAAACATAGCTCTCCCTACCCTCCAACCTGCCCCCTAAAAAACCCACCAAAAACAAACAAACAAACAAACAAACATATAAACAAAGGGGGCTGGTCCTTGTTTAACTCTTGTAGTCTGATCTGGTGTAGAGACATGCTACCCCCCCCCCCTCCTGCCATTTCTTGCTGTGACCCAACCCCCTACTTAGTTTGTACCTCCCTTCCCTGCAACAGAAATATTGTGAATTTTCCCTCTTTTTTTTGAGTGGCCTGTGCCATGAAGATGTTATCTTCAACTGCTGTTTTGCTATTGTGCATAACTTCATCAGTAAATCCAGTGACTTGCCTCAACTTTGTTCAAGGAAATGTTCCTTGAGTAGATTCCTCAAATATTCCCCCAAGTACTCAGACTGTTTGTAACAACTTGGGTACTTGACCAGTCATCTAATGGTACTAAAAACCAGGCTAGTCTTGTTGACGGAATTGACAAGTTGACAACAGACATTGATTCCAAATGATGGTGAATGCTTTTATTATGTGAATCTATCTTCAGTTTTACCCTTAGGGAAAGCAAAGTTGTGATGTGTTTAACACAATAAGGTTATTATCAAATAGTCACAAGGACTTTTAGGGCAGCTTGTCCAATTGGGTTACATTGTAAAAGCAGAAAGAGCTTATTCTCCTCTTGTACATCAGGACTTGTGCATCAGGACAAATTCTGCTCCTGTACAGTGCCATTTAAGCTCTAATTTCAACTGCTTGGTAACAATCATTGTCCATGGCATTTGTAGAGTGAGTGGAATTTATCTTTTATAAAAAAAAAAGAATAATTCAACTGTCCTCCAGAATTACTCTGCAGTCTCGTCTTGAATTAATATGTCAGGACGGAAGAAAGAAAAGCTTCAAATTGTCCCTTCCTTCTCTATTCCTGCTGCACATTGTCAAAGTTTCAACCCCTCTGATTTTCCTCCCGCTTTTCAGGTTTCCAGTTTGGAGCTTGTGAGGGACTCCCTCCCCAATTTTTGCCCCCGCGTGGTGGAGAATGAATTGCCGGCCATTGCAATACCGCCGCAGAGGGGGGACATTCCCCAAGACGCATAAATTCCCCCCAGGGCCGACGCTAAACCTTAAGTGAGACTTTGTGCTCATACAGTAGTGCGTATAGTGTTACAAGTAGCCTAGGCGCACACATAATTTTCTGGCTCAAACATCGTCACGCTGGTTTGCTGCCTAGCAGAGCAAACAAACAAAATACTATGTAGTCGCATTTCATCTCCAGTTCATCCTGATAAGTTTTCAGCATCTTTTCCCTCCTTAACTGCTTGTAGATGAAGCATAATCAATATAGTTATCAATCAAAACATATTATATTAAGATGAAGAATCTTCTCAATTGAAAATGCCCATCATTTATTATCCAGCATTCATCGTTTGTGTTTCTTGAAAAGAGTTTTTTTTTTCTTTTTTTTTAAAACGTGCCAAGAGCACAGTTTGGAGATATGACATCTCCCATGAATGCTCTGCAAATACTCTGCATTTAGTGTACTCATCAAGTATCTACACACTATTCCTTTTCTTCTCATATTTTAAATAGCACAGTGCCATACTATATCCATGTAGTTTGTTCAGTGCTGTAAAGCGGGAGACAAAGAGTACTTTGCAAAAGAATCCCCCTTTGTCACATCCCCTGCTGAATCAGCTGTTAAACTTAAAAAATTCTGTCTTTCACATTACCACATTTATGACAAGTCGCTCACGAAAATTCACCAGATCAAATTAGATAATTGAAAGTTCAGAGTTCATTGGAAGACAAGTAACGTGTATCGAAAGTGACCGGTAATGAATGCAAAATATCCGGTACTGCTATTCGTGATAGCAAGCAGGGCTGTACATACTTCTAGTTGTAACCGGCAGACTCACGAACTCTAGAATGATATGGCGGGTGTGTCAAATGTTTCGGGATGTGGACAATAGCTCACTCAACCTGTGGTGGGGTTCTCACTGAATATGAAGGTCACTGATAAGGAGATTAGACTTCTTGAGAGGAAGAAATATTTTACCCTAAAAAAAAAGAAGGCAAATCTCTTCCTTCTGATCCAATCTTCCCCCTTGGCCAGACTACAAGTCCAAGGTATAGAGGCAAAATGTCAAAAGACTTACAAACCTTTCCACAGCTACCCCAGTGCTTCCTTCTATCTATCTTTCTTTCATTCTTCCTGCCAAAAATCAGTTTAGATGTAAATAGTAAAATGGACACATTTCTCTGCTCTGAATATTCATTCATCAGGCTGCCCACAATGACGCCCAGCTCTGCAAACATTCCGTGTCCTTTGCCGCCCCACTTTCATTGTCCTACCTCTCAAAGATGTGCATGCAATAAAGAAAAAACAAAACAACAGCTAGAACAAGCTATAAGCGCCTAGAGTATTCATGTCTGCATTGAAAACATGTAGCTTAGTCTTGCCTGAATGGGTAGTACGTATTTGTGGTAGATGACAGATGTATCCGGAGTTGACTAGACAATTCATTTTTTGTTCTATTTTTAGGTTCTAGTCGGCATCTGCCACAACTGTCTCTGAATATAGTAAAATTCATCCTCATCGCGCTTTGCAAATCCAATGCCTTTGCATACAGTAGGAATAATTATTTTGACTAAGCTTGAAGGTGGGGGCTGCTTGTACACTCAGGATGACAGCTAAACAATATCAAAGCAAATGCAAAACAAAAGGCATACAAAAACTCTAGAAAAGCTATTGGAGGCCCAGACCTATTTCTTGTAGAAGATCCTTGAAAAGCATTTTTATCAAACAAACTAGAAGAGTCAGTTATATGTCTCTTTATGTATTTGTCCTGTGAGACCTATTTCTTGTAGTAGGTTCTTGAAAAGCATTTTTATCGAGCAAACTAGAAGAGTCAATATATATCTCTATCTATTATTAGTATTTGTATATTTCTTGCGCATAAAATCACCTCCATGGAAAATTCTGAGCAATACAGTTGTAGCTCATAGTTGCATTTGTTTTACCTTGAAAATGCTTGAAAGCAATCACTTGTTTTTAGACGAGGTAGAAAAGTGCGCGTCTGTTTTTTCAAACAGGCTCACACCTCTGAGTGACATTTGTACACAGAATCGATTCGCGTCGCAGTCGTCAGATAGTAGTTGTTAAGTAGAGAGAGTAGTACGAGCTCCTACTTGAATAGTGGCATGCTCTAGGCAAAGCTACCATCAGTGGTAGTGAATTCAACCGTAAGCCTGTAGAAGTACTTCTATAGATTAGTAAATTCATTAGCTAGAAGTCAGTCTGTATAATGACTCGATCATTATTTGTAGTGTTCATCTTTTTCTCCTTTCTATTTTTGTTTTTTGTTGTTGCAAAAACAAGCACAGGACTGAAAGAAGTGAATAGAAATGCGTATCAGACACACATGAAAAGTAAAATTAGCGTGAAATGAGTAAGATTTTGAAAGGCCCCTGTTTCAAAATGAATCATGCTGTCACAGAAATGTTCTTGACAGTGTCAAAGTTATGCATGTGGTCCTGTAAACTAAAGTCCTGTATGATATATATGTCAAGATTTGATTTCAGAAATGCATGATCTTTCCCCAAGTGAATGCAAATGATGAAAAAAAAAATGGAAATGAAAACAAGTAAAACCTCCTCAAATGTCATCTGTGTTGATGTACGTGAATCTCTTCGGATGGAATTTTTGAGTAGTGACTTGAATAAATTTTGTAGATTACCCCCAGAAGCTGAAGACTATATCATTAGAAATTGCAAACAGTGCATGTATGATATGAGTGTAGGGGATGTTGCAAGAGAGTAGAGTTGTAATCAGTTGCAAATTTTGCATTCACCCCGAAATTCATCGTAGAGTTGCACTTTTATTTTCAATTGTTAGCAAGATTTGTGTTTGATATTAATGTTTGATCTCAAGTGCATCATTTTCTTGCCACAGAGCCAATCACAACTTGCAAATTTTGCAATTATCCGTAAGACTTGTGTGGTTGATTTGGGGGATTTGCAACTTGATTACAACTTGATTGCAACCTGATTGCAACGTTCCCTGTGTCGCTGAAGTCATGTAGATACGTATGTACATATTTGAGGCCGCAATCTTAAATTAATGTATATCTTCCTAGCAGCTTTCCATGTATACCGAGCAATTTTTTTCTCCTCAGAAAACTGATGTGTGAATGTTGATTGACGTCGTCATGGATTTCTATCTAGTATGCTTGGTGCATGAGTGTAGTGAACACCTCTTTTTAGATGCAGATCCAGCGTGTCCCCCCGTCTTGAATTCAACCCTGATCCATGAATGCCAAAGGAGCATGTTACTACAGATGGACCATCAAAATGTTGTGATCATTGCCCCCATTTATTTTCCTGTCTTGAATTACATTTAATGAAAACAAGTACTGCTTTAGAATGCCATGTTCTGTTCATGAGTGAACCCCAGAAATTCATCCTTCATCTATTTCTCTTCCATAGCAGGGTGTTGAAACAGCCATTATTATGTGAATGCCTCCCCCATCCACAATTAAAACAAGTTGTCTTGTTCCATGATTGCAAGTTGGATATATATTTCAGCGTTCATGAGTTTGATGTGTAGTTCTAGAAGTTCATTTGCATGGATATCCCTGTCATTGATGATGGCTTTTCATTCACCAATCAAACATGCCATGTATTCAACGCTGATTGGTTAAGAAGTCTTCCCTTTGACTTCAGATGCCAAAATCCACCAATCACAAGCATTCATTCATTTTATGATGATGGGGCATCATCGAATTCCGTGGTATGATGGACAAAGTGGACATGTGAATACAAAAGTACTTTGGTGATTTACAGCGTATGATTGCACATTCACATCAGATATTGGTTTGTATCGACACCAGATAAAAAGAATAATACAACATTCAAGACTCAAAAGTACAATGTATACTCCACCATCACCGTTTTATTTAGTATTGTCTATCAAACCCATGATGAGATGTTATAGGCATTGGTCTGTACATAGTCAACATACATGTATAACCAGGTAACTGAAGAAATAGATAAATGAAACATTCAGAGCACTGTTTATCTACGATGTCTCAAAACACCAAAACTGTCAATCCTTTTCTGTAATAAAGACTTTATCCAGTTTAGCAGTGCAGCCACCTATTCTATATCCAATAACTCTTGTATTGCTTTTGTTACTTTGTGTTTGTCTCTCATATCCATGGATTACACACATGCACTTGCTTTTTAAGCATTTGGTTGCTTCTGCATCGGCCATGTAAAGAAATGAAACCAAACCTGTAGCCTAAACACATGTTCACTTTACATCCTGAATACCAAGTGGATTTCCTATGTGTCGTCTACTGCATGTCCCATTCATTATTCATGTGTCATTCATTCAAATGGAATGTGCCATCAATAACTCAGATCCATGTCATATAAAAATCAGGTCACTAGTTGTCCCATTACATGTACACCGCCTCGTAAATTGACGCTGTGATAGTTGTATCAAGATGTGCAGCCCGAATGCTGCCCGCCGATCGAGCTTGACCCAAACTGGATATGCTGTGTGGCCCTCATACCTGTTACATTGACATTACGCGTGTGAACACACCCTAGGAATGGCTCGGCAGCATGACCCAGATGAATGTTCCATAATTGGTGATCATTTTTGTTCTCGATGTAGCATGCTGTCATTCTCATTCTCAACCAGACATTGCTTCAGAGCATATTTCCCACATCGGTTTGTCTCTGTAAAGTGTGCAGAATGCATGAGAACTATTCACCCTCCCACCATGAAAGCATCCAGTTGATACATAAACTTGATGGATATTACTTGTAAACTTTTCACATTGTCACTTCACTTATATGTGTGAGTTGAACACTCTAGTAGACATCTTCTTTGAATTATGTGCTGCTGTGTATTTCAATAGGATGAATAAAGTGTGTAGGAGATGATGTCATGATACATTAAAGGTGCATTTAGACAGCAGAATTCACTGGAATATAGATTCTTAAGACAAAATAAAAATATGCTTCCCTTGAACAGTTGTCCTTTACCTTCTGCTGCTTTTCTTTCAAATGCAAACTCTTCTTTTTTTCAACTGCTCTTAGGATTGTAGGTCAGTAGCCTGAGGTAAAGCTGGCAAGTTTTATGAGCAAGCTGCTCTATCCTTCTCTCACTTTCTACTTTTTATTTTTTCGTTGTTGCAATGCGAACTATTTTTTACACTTCTTTCATGGAATGAACTTCATGCTTGCAGGTGGATATGAAATTTTATCATGACAGAAGAGGAAACAATTAAAAAAATAAACAATGAATAACTCAAAATGGCTGGTAGGTGTAGTGGTGGTGACCTTTTGGGGCAATGCTTAATCCTGGGGCAACTGACATTGACCTTATGATTTTGTGCATGTATGTGTGTATGTGTGTTTGAAAGTCAGTATGTATGCCTTTCAATGTCTAGCGATTATATTTAGTATGTGGTAGTTATATTGGGATACATGCTTCAAATAGCAAATATGTTTATATTAAACCATCTTCATGTTTGAAAGAGAGAGGAACCCAAGTTTTCCTTTGATTCCCCATCATTTCTTCTTGCTTTTAAATTTTGAGCCTGCCTCTCCGAGATTTTATTAGCAGTATTAGCAGATCATGCGTGGTTGCTATATGATGACTCCAAATTGAATGTTAAAAACAGGTGTAGCATCTTCACTGTTGGTATGAGAAGCCACATTTGAATGAATCCACATAAGCTCCTTAGACTGCCATATAATGCAAACTGGAGTGGCTAATTTCAAGGGTAACTACATGGTGTACGTCTGTGTGGTATCAATGTCTTGGACAACACAAATGCTTACTCCATGATGATTTAATGACTCTCAATGGCTAAACTCTTAGACCGGCATACAAAAAGGAAGAAATGTTGGGTTTGTGCAACAAGTAGTCATGATAAAATAAGTCCAGATACTTGACTTTACATGCTTAACAGACTAAGGTCATTATGTGTTGCTGTTGTTGTTTGTTTGATGATTCATAGTGTTGTCATTGCTGCATCTTCCTGATTTTTTTTTCATTTTTGTCTGTCAATGCTAATTCTAATTCATTTCACGGCCATTCTTGTGTCTCTGTGTCCAACTCGCCTCCCTCTAGGTCGCCTCGCTGGAAACCGTACGAGATTCACTGCCGGAGTTCTGTCCCAACAGAGTTCGAATAGAAGAGGCCCCGGATGCTGTCCCATGATTACCTCCAGTTTTTCACACCACCTCCTCCCTCCTCCTCCTCCCTTTCCCATCTGATTTTCCTCTACATCGTCTTCCACTCTTCCATCATTTCACCATCAGTTCTTCCCATCTCCCTTCATCACTATCATGTCAAGTGATGAGTCGTGGTAGTTATCTTTTAAGGATGAGCCTGGGCAGTACACTAATCTTGTCAAGTAGCTGAAAAACAATGTGGAAAAATCAACCCACCATTTGAGACTAAAGTCTTAATACCAGACAATTTTAGCTTCCAGGTTGCAATGACTGTGAAATCAAATGCCAAAAGTTGTTCTCACACAGCAATCAGTATATGTAAACTCTGATGCATGACCTTAATCTCGCCATGGGTCATGATCTCAATGTACCCTGTACTGCAATGTCTGAAGTCTTGTAATGGAAAGGCAAGGGACGATGGTGATTGTATTCCATTGCTCATGGGTAGAGTGGAACCAGCTTCAAGTCAGGGGCTTAACTGTGAGGGTCATGCTTTACATGGTTGTGCTTGGTATGTATTAAAGCTGCTGATCATTATGGTTACAGAGCTTCTAGCTATACAATGAATCATTCACAGTGATGAATTACAAAATTGTTGTACTGCCCAGGTGGTAGTGTTGTAAAGTTACCTCTTCTATTACACTATTTTTCCAGTAGCTAATGATAATATATTATAATCAAGCATTATATAGACTAGTATTTATGCAGATGGTACTTGTCGCCAGTTTAACAGTTTGGGCTCTGTGAAAACTGTCAAATTTATTGTAATCAATTTAATTTTGTACATTTTTTTTAACTTCTGTAATGGGCACAAACATTTACTGTGATGAGTTCTGAGAGGACATTATGTGACCGTTGAAAGTTTGATCCTGTTTTAATTTCAGAAGATTTTAAAGTCAAGACAGCAGTCATGTAGTTTGTATCATCATTCAGAACCCTATGGTGTGAGGACTGTAGCATAGTCGTTGGTATTTAAGTCCGTAATCTTTCTCTAGGTCTGACTTTGCTAGCCTCAATGATCTCAGCTTTTCAAGAGAACATGCTAGGGATATTGTCAGAAATTCAAAATGAAAATGGGGAATTTATCAAGGCAAGATGTACATAAATATATGCTGATTTGTACACTCGACATGGTAGGGTGTAAATGGCTCTGTATATGTATTGCAATGTACATTGAATAGGTCAAGAGCTCATGAGGTGCGATCCTGTAGCAAGAGTCATGTGGTGGTGTTGTTTTTGTTTTGTTGTGTATTTGTTTGCTCTCCCAGTACTCCTATTAAATTTTGTGTCCCATTCATGGTATGCCAGCGCTGTTCTAGGAATTATTTTGTAGATCATATAATTATGTGCTTTTTATTGCTTCCATCCTGTATCATATCTTTCATAACATACGGCTGTCACTATCCCCTTTCCATCAAGTGGATTTTCTTTTAAAAAAAATAATGTGTGTTTTGTTCTTTTTGTCATTGTAGTATGTCTTTCTAGTGCACGTCATAGTTGGTTTGTGGTTGTTGTTGTTTGTTGTTGTTTTTTTTCATGTAGCAGCATTTTCATATAGCAGCATTGTGGTTGTTGTTGTTGTTTTTTTTTTTTTCATGTAGCAGCATTCACGTGCATTGTTCCCCAGCCATATACATTGCATTTCCCCCCCCCCTTTTTTTTTTCATTTCCTTTTTTTTTTTTTTTAAATAGTGAAATCAGTGGTTTTGCTTTTCAGGTTCGTAGTTTGTAGCTTCCCTCTCTAGAGCAGGCTTCGACAGATTTCAGTTGCTGACGTTCTTCATAACATTTTCTTTCCTCACAGAAGTTTGTGTATCTCATTTGCGGTGTCGATGCATGTTTTTCCTCATGTTTTGGTAAATGCTGACTCTCCCCCTCCCCCCTCCAACATTAAAAAACAAATCACAACTTATTCAAAGAGCATGATGAGAAAACATGCCCGACGGGTCTGAATGGGATAACCTATTATTAATCTCTGAACCCCTCCCCCCCCCCCCCCCAAAAAAAAAAAAAAAAAAAAAAAAAAAAAAAAAGAAGAGAAAAACAAAATAGCTTTGATTCAAATAACTACAATTATCATCCTCTGGTTTGATATTACGATATAAATTGCATAATTGACTAATATCTAGAACAGTAATTAAATTCAAATCCCATGTCCTGTAAAGGTTTGATTGTTTTCAAGGTGATGTTCTGGACATTTTTGAAGTTTTTAACCCATCTCTCCCAATCCCTTCCTTCTGTGGGAATCATTAATAAAGATGCTCATATGTATATATATATTTTTTTTTTCAAAAGTACTGTCTTCCCCCCCCCCCCTGCCCCCACCCCACCCCAGTGTATTTTGGAAATCATGTGTGCTTAAGCTTCATGGTGATCGTCTTCTTTTTCTTTTTCTGCGCCTGGACAGATGTGGCAGTCATTTGTTCTTCTAAAGCAATCAGCTGCAATTCTGGTTGGACCAGTCAAAGCCAACCGGAGATTATGGTTGATTGCTCGGATCAGCAAATAATAACCACATTTCTTGAAGAGGGGGCCTAGGAAATGGACAAGTTGTATTCATACTCTCCATAAAACAGCATGTGCATTCGCAAAGCTTTCATGGATTATTATCATTATTATTTTGATTTTGAAAACTGATATAGATTGATTTGGTAGAGCCATTAATACAGACATGTGTTGGGCACATAATCTTCCCAAGTGAATTCTTAACCCACACATACATGTACACACATGTACTGCACATTGTATGAAAGTGGTGTGTATGTCAATTCGATCAAATTTCAATTCAATTCAATTCTTTATTTTTCCATCCATAAAAGGAAATACATGATACACGATGATACATTTATCAATTCAACTTTAAACAATTTGTATGGACAAATCATTGAATATAATACTAATATGGCAAAAGTTTATTGTATGATCATGCAAGCTGTTTATTCATGCGTGTGAATACAAGTTTGTATGCTTCAATTACCACCCCCTCCCCCATTGTACTGGAAATGCTCATTTAGAAAAAAAAAAATTATACATGCTGCATGTTTGTGAAGTTTGTTTTTATGTACAAAAAAAAAGAAAAAAAAGAAAAGCTGCCTGCTTCAAGCTTCCCGCATTGATTTTGTCTATCTTTGCTCAATGTTTATTGCATGTGCAGGTTGCCAGTGTGGAAGCGATCAGAGATTCCCTGCCCCAATTCTGCCCCAACAGGGAAGCACTAGAGCCTTGAACGAAGACTAGCTCAGCTGGATTTGACTTATAGCGATCAAACTCTGCAGGATCATGACTGCTGTTTGTTGAAAGAAAGCAAAAGAAAGGAGTATTAGTGTTTTTATAAGCAGACAATGTTACATTATCTCAGCCCCTGTATTAGTTTTTAACGTCTCACTCTTTTTCATGTGCTTGTATCATAAGAGTTGCTGGTTCTTAACACGAGGATATCAAAACCTAAACCGTCAAATCCATTGTCATAGGTGACATATATATATATATATATATATATATATATATATATATATATATACATATATATGATATGCTTCAAGTCAATATCTCTTTGTTTAAATATTCATTTTTTTTTTTTTAAGATATTGTATTTTATGTGACAATAAAGTGTACACTAAAATAAGCATGAATTTGATTTGTACATACATGAAACCCCACCTTGGGACAAAAAAGATACACGTTTCACGCTTTCCGTTTTCCGGTGCTTGTAGGCAGTTGCTCTTCCTTAATGATATACAATGAGAATGTTGCTTTTCCTTTACCCCTCCCTCACTTGGGCAAACTACCACAGTCTAATGTTTGTATCTTTACATTCATTGCTCCTCATCAAATTGGCAACAATGCTACAATGCTGCATATCATACCTAAACTGTGGTATTTTTTGGTACCTCATTTTGTTAGTATTGTTAGAATTGCTATCATTATTAGAGCACTATTCTTTTTGTATTATTGTTTTATTACTATTATTGTTAATATTAATAACATTATCATTTATTGTAATTGTAGTTTTGCTTGATTTATTTTTGTGCGTTGTTCCTCCATTACGTCGTATTGTGTACATATAATGATTGCAACTCCTTTTATGCTCCTATGACAACCTCAAGGAATATGCAGAACAAAAAAAAAATTCCATTGCATGTTTTCTCAATAAAACTTGCAGAGTTGAGTGTGTGTTTGTGTGTGTATCTGTGTGTGTGTTTTCCCTAATCCTCCCCAAAGGTGCCTCTATGCCTGTCATTATTATAAAGTCGTTTGTGTGTCACTGTGTGTTTGTTTGCTTATATTTTGTACATACTTAGCTGTTATTGTGTAAAGTGTTTACTACCACTTTGGGTTGTTGGTGTTTTTTTTTTTTATTGTTTAATATTCAGGAACTTTCGCTTGTGAGTCTCACTGGGGCACGTGATTGCTGCAAACTCTGTAACTTTCTTGGATGTAACACATTTTGTGGCGATAATTGAGCTTTGCGAGAACAGGCATTGAACTGTTCTTGCAAGTCTCAAAAATTGGAATAGAAGAGGGGGGAAGATATTAAAGGTGTTGGCAATACTCACATGGAGTATGAAAAAGCATTTATTAGCTCACCTGAGCCAAAGGCTCAAGTGAGCTATTGCGATCGCCCTTCGTCCGGCGTCCGTCGTGCGTCGTGCGTCGTGCGTCGTGCGTCGTCCGTCGTCCGTCGTCCGTCGTCCGTCGTCCGTCGTGCGTCGTGCGTAAACTTTTTACATTTTCATCTTCTTCTTGAAAACCCCAAGACCGATTTTCATCAAACTTGGCAGGTAGCATCCCTAGGGGGTTAGGAACTCAATTTGTTAAAATGGGCACCATGACCCACCCAGGGGGCCCCCAGGGGGGCCCAAACCCCCCAAATTTAAGGAATCTTTAAAAATCTTCTTCTCTAGAACCAGAAGTGATAGAGCTAAGTTAATACTATGAGTTAGTTCATTGATGACTGTAGTTTCAAGTTTGTTCATGGCAGAATCAGGGATGCCCCCCTTGGGACCCAGGGGAGGGGGGTGGGGAGGGGTTCTAATGGGGCCTAAATTGTACATTTTCATCTTCTTCTTGAGAACCCCATGACCCATTTTCACCAAACTTGGCAGGTAGCATCCCTAGGGGGTTAGGAACTCAATTTGTTAAAATGGGCACCATGCCCCACCCAGGGGGCCCCCAGGGGACCCCCAGGGGGCCCAAATCCCCCAAAATTAAGGAATCTTTAAAAATCTTCTTCTCTAGAACCAGAAGTGATGGAGCTAAGTTAATACTATGAGTTAGTACATTGATGACTGCAGTTTCAAGTTTGTTCATGGCAGAATCAGGGGTGCCCCCCTTGGGACCCAGGGGAGGGAGGTGAGGAGGGGTCCTAATGGGGCCTAAATTGTACATTTTTATCTTCTTTTTTAGAACCCCATGACCCATTTTCACCAAACTTGGCAGGTAGCATCCCTAAGGGGTTAGGATCTCAATTTGTTAAAATGGGCACCATGTCCCACCCAGGGGGCCCCCAGGGGGGCCCAAACCCCCCAAATGAAGGAATCGTTAAAAATTTTCTCTAGAATCAGAAGTTATACAGCTAAGATAATACTATGAGTGAGTACATTAATGACTGTAGTTTCGAGTTTGTTCATAGGAGATCCAGGGGTGCCCCTCTTGGGGGCAGGGGGGGGGGGGGTTGGTTAGGAAGGTCCAAATGGGGGCCTGAATCGTACATTGTCATCTTCTTCCTGAAAACCTCATGATAGATTTTCGTCAAACTTGGCAGGTAGCATCCTTAGGGGGTCAGGATCTCAATTTATCAAAATGGGCACCATGCCCCACCCAGAGGGCCCCAGGGGGCCCCCAATTCCCCAAATTAAGGAATCTTTAAAAATTTGGGCCCTTATTGTACATTTTCATCTTCTACTTCAGAATGCCTGGTCAAATTTTGGTAGAGCTGTGAATAATTTAGATTAGTGACTGCGTGAAAGGTAAACTTGCGATACTCAGGTGAGCGCTAGACCCGCGGGTCTCTTGTTATCTAATTCATGAAGCTAATCTTACAAAAGAAAAGAAAGCGCCAACAGAAATTGGATTGATGAAAATGCCTCATTTTTCGGCGCATGTTCAGTAATTTAACTCAACTGCAAGTATCCAAAGGGGGGAAAAAAAAGAATGCTTTATTCATGCAGGAAAATATCTGTATATTCTATTAAAAAAAAGAAGAAGTCTAACTTTGACCATGAGAAAAATACAGTTTCATTAAGTACAATCACGTCTGTAGGAATCAAGGGACATATTATCATATGAAGTAGTACGACTGGCAGATGCTTAGAGTGATAACGGAGACCTTTTGAGAAGCATTGCATGATGTCTATATTTCAGCAGTGAAACAGACATTACATGTGTTTTTACCAGCAGTTCACTGCCCCAATGATCATGTTGTTTTTTACTGTAGCTAGAATCATCAACGTGCTAATGATAGTAATGTTATTTACAACTGTGTGCATTTAAGAGATTCAAAGAGGGAAGAATGTCATAACTCTGCTTTTTTTATTCACATTGTCAATAGTGCTTATATATCTTTCTCTCTTTCTTTTTTTAAATGGTGCTAAAAAAAAAAATCACTGTTCAAAGAGGGCAAGTTTTCTCCGGAAATGGCAAAACAATGTCAGTTCATTCTTTTGAATATGAGAGTTGTTTAAGCTGTTCTCAATTTCCACATCTACAGTGGGTATTAGGTGTTGGCAGAAAATAGACTTTTAGTCAATCAAATTTTTCAAAAACAGTATTCTCTGAGTGCATGACAGGTGCAGTTCAAACACTGATTTACCTCAGTGTAACTTATGTGAACATATTGCCTTCATACTCCATACAATTCTATTTTTGTCATGAAGAGGGGGGAAAAAAAGAGATACTATATGTCATTTGAATGTCTCAACCCTTAAAGCACCTATTGCCTGAACATCACATCACCATTTTTTTATTTTTTTAAACCAGAAGGGTGTTAATTCTTTGCAGCTTTTGATGTGTTGATACCCGTTTCTTCTCTTACAAAATGACGTATGCAATGTGATTCTATCACTTTGATATGTGAAGTCAAATGACCACCGGGGATTTTTATATCAAATAT
The DNA here is from genome assembly GCF_040938485.1 of Diadema antillarum. Classification (NCBI taxonomy): domain Eukaryota; kingdom Metazoa; phylum Echinodermata; class Echinoidea; order Diadematoida; family Diadematidae; genus Diadema; species Diadema antillarum. Next base: position 2,378,145 of record NW_027270924.1, read on the forward strand.
TCATGTTTCTTCATGTACTGGTCATGATGTTATGCTGTAGAAAATTAACACACGCTGTCAGTGTAGTAATCTCATTTGAGTTGTAGATAGCAAAAATGTATTTTTTAAAAACAAAAAAAAAGGCATATTTAAAATGACAAAAATATTACAAACATGTATTTATTCTTGTATGTGAATGATCATTTTTAGAGGACTTTTTAACATACCATATCTTTTGTATGCATTATCCTTACTGTTGTTGACGAATTTTCACGCTTGTTCCGCATTGAAGACAAAATATATATGGTGCTATTTCTTGAAGGCGTGAAGTAATTGGTAACTTATTCGTAGGCATTTGCAAGAGCTTGTTCACGTAGTCTTTCTTATCACCTCAATGTACTTAACCACATTTAAATCCCAAGCTAAGCTCCTTTGAATATTTTCACATCCAATTTTAATAAACTGATATTCATTTGGTTGTTTGTTTTTAAAGATTGGTAATGTTGTTTGAAAATGCCCTTTTCATTTTTTGTTTAATTCAATTTCATTCTCTAGTGCCTTCAAGTATGACTATGCAAATTAGAATCATGAAAGGAGCAGTTTATTTTCTAACAAAGCTGACAGTTTTTGATAATTTGTGTTTTGGAGATTTGAAATTCTGAATAAACAAATGAAAGCCCATGACAGACGAAAAGCGAACTTGAATCACATGTCTTTTCTTGTGGAACGTTAAAGGAAACAGAGTCCACTTGATATTCCAATACCCAGAATTGATACTGATGCTCTGTGTGTGTGTATGTATGTGTATATATATATATATATATATATATATATATATATATTTCATACAAGTTCATGTGACTTAGAGAGAAAGTTACTAGCAATACATGCATTAGGTATATATATATATATATATATATATATATATATATATATATATATATGTGTGTGTGTGTGTGTGTGTGTGTGTGTATGTATATATATCCCACTCTCCATATGTCATAAGTATATGAATCTGTGGTGATGAAATTTATTGCAAGAAAATAATACATAATTGATGGTGTTTTTTGATAGCTAAAAAGTACTTTGAACAGGTGTGACAATTCTATTAACGTGCTCATTTTACTTGTGGTTCCATAATGCTCCACTTGCCAGGTACATGTGTTTTGCTAACTATATTGTTTATACCGGGTGTCCCAAAAAAAGCGGAACGGTGGATTTTCAGTATCTTGCGGTCTAAAAGTTATATATCTTTTGACATCATTAGAAAGAGCATCTTCCGCAGAAGACTATGATACCAAAATCATCAAATTTGGTTCAGTACTTTTTATTCTACGCCAATTTCTGAAAATGCAGTCATTGCCAAATTTCGCCGGATTTTTGCGACTTATGAGATAATAATTAAAGTGCACTACGCGATCCATACGGTGAATATTGTGTAAGCTCGGTGATCCGTGTCAACAAAAGATACAGCTTTCACATTGGGAAACCCGTGTGTGTGTGTCTGTGTGTGTGTGTGTGTGTGTGTGTGCGCGCGCTCCCAATATGAAAGCGTTATCTTTTGTTGACATGGATCAACGAGCTTACACAATTCACCGTATGGAACGCGTGTCGCACCCAAATTATTATCTCATAAGTCGCAAAAAATTGAAAATGACTGCATTTACAAAAATTGGCGTAGAATAAAAAGTGCTGAACCAAATTTAATGATTTTGGTATCATGGTCTTCTGCGGAAGATGCTCTTTCTAATAATGTCAAAAAATGTATCACTTTTAGAACGCAAGGTACTGAAAATCCACCGTCCTGCTTTTTTTGGGACACCCGGTATAGGGATTTCGTTTTCACAGCTAGACCGAATGCGGCATTGTAAAGCCTGCATGTTAGAGATGCTTATTCATATACGTTTAAACACACACACATACACATACACACACACACACACACACACACACACACACACACACACACACACACACACACAATGTGTAGGCCACTCACTTTTTCAGTAGTAATGCATTGCAGTTAAACATTGTAAAGACAGCTGTTATTATTCCTTATTGTAATAACTTGTGAAATCTACAAGAATATTATATAGCACGTGTATATCAAGTCCCAAGTTCTGTTCAATCTGTGTGTAAACGTAAAATATTTGATACATTGTATTTCATGCTCGTTCTGTCAAAACTATTTTCAATATGCTGAAATTCCACTCGCCTGCCCTCAGCTGGACCAATTCCAAAACATTCTGCTGTTAGACATGACAAAGTACTCTAGTAGTCTTCCGACGATACTTTTTCTCTCCAATATATTTTCTTTTATTTCTCTATACCACTTCCAGAAACCAAACTATGCCACAACGGAGAACCAAATCATCCCAATCAACACCAAGTTTATCATCTGCTCATGGCATTTACTCGTATGATATGCCCGCCAACAATTCAGGACATGGTCAAGTAGAAAGTTCACAAAAAACAAAAAAATGCATAATCCATAAAATTGGATATACTCCAGATATACTCTTGATAGATCAAAGTTTTTTTTAAAATTCATTCAAACACGATAATTTCACTAAGATATCATCAAATTGAGTCTTTAAATGTGCTTTTAGATCATCACATATTCTTAAACGAAAGAGAGAGCGAGAGAGAGAGAGAGAGAGAGAGAGAGAGAACAAAAAGAACCTGCTAAACAGAAAGCTTCTTTCTGTTTTCCAAAATTAAGTTTACAAACTTCATCATATAAATGTAATGTATTGACGTCATGTCATGTCTTCGCCCGTCAATTTTCCAAGAAGCAATCATCAGAAAAGCATGAGTATAAAAAGTAATTGTTTCTTCAATTTGCCATACGATATCTGTTTATCAATATCATCATGCGAAATAAAAATTTCTTTTTTTAAAGATCAAGTCAGCGAGGATAACATGAAACACATAACTTTGACACATTTTTTTTTCTTTCTGTCACCGATCTAGGTATACGGATCTTGCATTTAAAATAAACAACAATCAATATTGCAAGTCATATTCAAGTGTGATTGTTCTGCTGCACGTCAATTCGCTTTATCAGAATCATGAAAACTAAAGTCATACGAGTCTAATGCTGCATGTGGCATAAAGTCATTGTCGTTCACATTATGTCCACGTGTGTCCTTCTTGCACACATTTACTTCATAATCTACGTAACGATCGACTTATTAGTGCTTTATAATGCGGTAGCGTTAGTTATTACCGTGTATTTGATTGAACTATACGAAAGCGGCTGAATAGCCCAGTCATGAGTCTGTGCTTCGCTCATGAGGGTGTTGTCAGTGTCGCTGTCCTTACAGTTTAAAAATAAAAAAGTATATAGATGTGTAACATGCAGCGCATTCAATAAATACTAAACTGACAACTCGGCCCAGCTCATTTTGTGGGCTCACAATATTGCACAATTATCAATTTTACTCAAATCACATGAAAAAAAAAAATGTTATGCTGTTTACTTTAAGCAAGCAGCTATAAATGAATAGCCACAATAACACAAGATGTACAAAGCTAGTATGAAATAAATTGTTAGGAAGAGGAGGTACACTACGACGAAGCCTTTTGCGATCATTATTACCTTAACACGTCGTAGAGAAAATCTGCGTTTCTGTATAATGCCGACAGTAAGTACGTCAGCACCTCTAAGTTGAGGCTTTGAAATCATTCAATGGAGTTCAAACATACAGGAATATTCCATGCGCCTATACCGTAGATTTATTCAACGTAAAGAAAAGCTTTGGCTTAAACATTATCGAGCATCATGGAAACATTGATCCAAATGCTGTGGATTCTAGTCATCGCGCGCGAATCTCAAGGCTTTTAAATCATTCAGTGTAGTTCAAACATAAAGTGACATTCCATGCACATACCATATATTTATTCAACGTAAAAAATAAAATAAAATAAATCCATATAATACAGCAACATCGTTATGAACCGCAAAAGTAATCTGCTTAAAATATAAACTGTACTTCGGAGTTATTGTTCATAAATTCATGCATGAAAGGAAAAAAAAGTAATAGTAAAAAGACTGCCGTGATGGTAAATTACCTCCTCATACCAATACCAAAGATTTTTGAACGTTGAAATGGTGTATTAGGAGCACTGGGAAGACACCTTTCAAGTCCTGTTACTTCCCTCGTCGTCGCGTTGGTGGTGGCCGGCTTAGATGACCACGCTGTTGTCGATGGCCTTCTCCAGCAGCAGTCCAGTGGTGATGCCGCCCAAGATGTCCAACTGGGAGATGACCACGTTCAGCTCGCGGCTGGCCCACGTGACCATTTCCACAGCCATCAGGGAGTCGACGCCGTAGTTGATCATTGGCTGACGGAGGTCGATGGTGTCGGGATTGACGCAGAGCAGGTCTCCGAGCTTGTTCTTCACCTACACGACAATGATGATGACGAACGAAAATTGATAGCATTAAGTCACTGGTATCAAACAAAGACCACTTCGTTGATGCGATGGAAGGACTACACAAATTACTTCCCTTGTTTAATGCTAAATGATATTGTGCATTATGGTGAGCGTGTTCAAAATGTACGGTTCGTGTCATTGATTAACGACCTCGAACGTTAATTCTAAGTGTATCTTGGTATTTTTGCGACAGCTTCTTAGTTTGGCATGGAATTACAAGAAAGCAGCTTCATTTGCATCACGGTTTTCTTAATTTCCACGTTTCTAATTTTTGCTGTTGTGTACTGAAAAATCCTTGAATTTATAATCAATAAGTATCATGTTGTTTTGATACAACGTATCACGGAGCAAAAATTGCTCTGTATGGGAAAGTCTGCAGTAAATGTTTTCAGTTTCTTTCGAGAATTTATAATCTTTAATTTTGTATTTATTCATTTATCACTGGGTTTTTTTCCCTCTGGAATATCGTATGCATTTTCAGAAATGGACGTTTTCCACTCAGTTTCCTCCTTTAGTAGGCCTATTACATAATACGCAATCATCATACAAAAAGAGCTGTGATTGAATGTGCCCAGTTTAGTTCCAACTTGCACGAGGTTTGTGTACCGGTACTCATTCCTTTGCTCTATTCCCTCCATTAACTACGCCCATTACTGACTTTCCCTGAACGACAAAAACCTTCACACGACATTACCTGTTGCTGCAAATCCTCCAGACTAAGTTTGCATTCTGACATGGCCACTTGTTCGCCTGCCGCTAGGTGGCGGAATTTCAGGGAGTGATCGTGGCTGAACTTCAGGAGCGCCTCCCAGTCCTGTAATTAGACAGTGAGCGAAAGAGCATAATTAGAAAACAATTTGAGATGTAAGAAATTTTCTAAGTTTCTACAAAATTGATTGCATAAAGGATATTGTTCAATCGTCGATGCTTAGAATATTAATATTTCTTGACTTAGCAAAATAGGTGAACTAACACTGAAAAAATATGGAGTCGGCTTCTTGGCAGCTGACAATTCAATGTTTTGATGCCCTGAATGCCTTCACTCCAGAAAGACTTAAAGAAGTAATTCATTGTAGCGGTCTGTACGTACTCTGATGGCGAGCAACAATTAAGGCATCAATTATGAACTGTCAATCTTGGATCTGCACTTACTATGATATGCTTCATTACAATTTTTGCCCGTGTCTATGTGAAAGGGAGGAAAATTAAAGAAGAATTGAGGCGCACACTTACATCTCGCACAAAATGCTATTATTCAGTAGCAGTGGGAAAGGAAATGCGTTTCTCGAAACTGATTAGAAGACACCCAGATTCATCAAGTTTGATATCTAATTAGTGACGCATCCTTTCTACGCTTTATATATTGTATTCCATTTTAAACGTTTTGATTCTGTTTTGTGCTAAAAGGACGAGATGTTCAAATTGTAGTGTTAACTAAACATGATTTTGCACTACATAGGTCCTTTAACGATGATCGATTCACTATGAAATTCAGAAGATGAAACATGTGTGATTTAACGAAGGTGATTACCTGGTTTGTGAGACAGACGCAAGGTGGGGTGTCCGGTGACTGTAGGAGTTTGCCAAGCACCGTCAAGAATTCTTCCACGTGCAGGCTGAGTTCTCCGTCGCTGACCGGCAATGTCGTCTGCTCACCAAACTCGTATGCGTCGATGCCGCGCAGAGCGCCCACTTGCAAGTTGAGAGCCGGCTTTCCCTCGGAGCGCCTCTTCACTGCGAAGCACTCCAGATACGAGTCTCCGGTCACGCTCGCGAGGGAGGATGGGTTTCCCCACGCAACGTCGTCACTGGAGAGGGTGACGAAGTAGTCCAACTCAATCTCCATCTTCTGTGTCATGATGTGGAACAACTTCGCTGGACGGACCTTGGAGGACAGCATCTTTTGAAGGCTGTCGTATGTCACATCTGACATCGTTTCTTTGCCGGGCAAGCGGTAGCCACCGAGACAGAAGATGCCGCGGACACTGGGAGCTTTCTTTCCCTTCAGGCCTGTTAGGACTTTAGCAACACCTCCTTCGGGTCCTCGCACGTGCAGATCGTTGCAGTACTCGTAGACAGTCACGCCCTTGTTCGTCAGGTATGAAATCGTTCTGCTCGCCCTGGACTTTCCATCTTCGCTGAGGTAGCACATAGCTATGTGTCGGGCACCATTGTTAGCTATCCAACGAGCGACGATTTGTGAGATCCCTGAGCCAGCTGCAGTGACAATGTAGGTTGCGTTTTCTTTGAAAAGCTGAGTTGTGGAGATTACCTTGTTAGGCTTGAAAGATGCAGGGATCTCAATCACAACTTTGCCGTTTGACGTGATATCTGCGTCAGCAAACACAGTTGGGTAGTCGGTGATTGGACGTACCTGGACATCTAGAGGTTTGACTTTGCCGTCTTGCATCAAGCCGGATACCTTCTGGAGGATTCGCTGAAGTAGAGGCTTCTGATGTTGAGTCAGGCTGTCAATGTTGCAAGGGATGAGTGATCTGTTGTTCTGTAGTAGACGCATCTGGAGTTTGAAGTTTGTGTCGTCATTACCGGTTACTGCGCAGAATCGGCCGCCTGCAGCGAGTAATTCTATGCTCTTCTCCAGCTGCTTTCCTTGCAGAGAATTGAACACTACATCGACACCGGCTTCACCTGCTGCCTTCATGACATCGCTAGCAAACGATGGAGAGGAATGTGATGGGACAACTGTTGCTCCAAGCTTCTGTAAAGCGGCTCTCTCTTTGGCATTATCCGTAGAGCAAATTATCTTTGCACCAGCTTGTTTGGCGATCTGCACTGCTGCAGCCTGCATTCCCAGATCTGAGACTTGGATGAGGACCGTCTCACCACTTCTGATGTTGGCTCGCTCTACTAAGGCATAGTAAGCACTTGCGAAGGATGAGCTTGTTGCTGCTGCTTGGGCTGCACTCACTTTCTGTGGTTTCTTTACGATAAGATCAGCACTAGCGATGGCGTACGATGCAAGACAGTGATCTCCGAAACCAAAAACTTCGTCCTTTGGTTTAACATTGGAAACGCCCTGTCCCACCTTCTCCACGACACCACAGAATTCCGTGCCAAATGCTACATGGTCTGTATCACTTGAGGCAGTGCCCTGGGCAAGGTCAATGTCCTTCTTGTTGATACCGACAGCAGACACCTTCACAAGCACCGTTCCAGGAGCCGGAGTCATGTTAGCCTGGTAGGCGATGCCCAGATCGTCCACTGTAGATTGCGCCTTGAGTGGATCTGTTTCTCTCGTTACTTGCCAGTATGGGGTCTCGGTCACCTTCATCTCGGGAAGCTGCATGCGGGAGAGTCTTGGTGCCAGGCAGAGACCATCTTTGACCACCAGTTCCATGTCGCTCTTCTTGTTGCCGAGGATGGTGCTTGTCAGCGACGATGCCCAGACCTTGTCTCCATTTGTCACGTCTTCTGGGATGTCGATTGTCACGAATGGAATTTGACATGCATTTGCTGCTGCATGAACCATTCCAGCGCCGGCTGAGTTGATGGGTCTCTCCCCGGTTGTAGCTGCAAAGGTGACCATCCATAGTTTGCAAACGTTCTCCACGTTCACACCAATCTGGTGCAAAAAGTGCAGAAGAACCTTGAAGCCATTGTCATGATCGACATTCCAGACAAATATTGCCTCCATGACTGCCCCATCCTCCTTGAGCTTACTCAGATCTGCCTTCATGATTTCCTCGTAGCTGACAGAAGTTACTGTACCAGACAGAGACGACTTGACAACATTGACGAACTGGGCGTTGTCTGGATGAGATACCACAAGCCACTGCTTGGAAGTGGTGACAGGAGCGGCCTTGGGATTCTTGCAGGCATCATCACCTCCGGCCTTGCGTCCAATCAGCACACTATGGAAGAGTTCTTTGGGTGATGACAAGCCAACGACATCATCGAAACCATGCGTTTCAAGTGCCGTCTTCCATTCCTTCTGGCCCATCCAGCAGCATTCTGTTCTGAAGTCCTCGAACACCCAACACAGACGCAGTGCACCAAATATGAGCTCTGCGATGAACTTGATTGTCGTGGCCTCGATGAGAATCATCCATCCATTGTCGCAGATGAGATCACGCATGTAGTAGATGGCCTCATCCATGTCACCTGTTGAGTGGAGAGTGTCCAGGCAAATCAAAATGTCAACAGATCCGGGAACAAAGCCCTGACCCTCGATGTCCTGCTCGATGTCCAGCTGCTGGTACTTGACAAATGGATACTCAGCCAAGTGATCACGGGCATGCGGGAAGAAGGCAACGCTGAGATCTGTGAAGACATACTCAACCCGCCCTTCCAGGCAAAGGTCTTCCAGGAATTCGAGGATGTGATGTGTGAGACCGCCCATGCGAGCACCAACTTCCAGGAGCCGTACAGTGGACTTCGTCTCCAGTGCTTTCAATACAGCCTGTCGCACAACCTCTGCTGTCGCCTTGTAGTAGAATGTTGTGGTCAGAGAGTCCAGGAAGTAAGACGCCATGCATTCTGGTTTGAAGAGGAGCGTCATCGCTGATTGTGGGTTTCGAAGTGTGGTGGGGAGGTGTTCACCTAGGCTTGTAGCCATGCTGAGCTCCTGTTTCATTTCTGGTACTTTCTTGAGCATTTCCTCTCTGACTCTTGGAATATCTTCGTACTTGATGTGGGGAACTGATGTGTCTGTCTTCAGTTTTTCAAGTCGGCGGTAGTAGCGTTGATCCAGGTAATCAGACCGCTCCTTGACTGGCACCTGGTCCAAGCCATTCTTGATGTAGGCCAAGCAGATGGCACCCATGTTGTGGTAGACCTCTTCAGCCCTTGTGATGGCTTCCATGTAGTCTGGGAAGAGCTTCGTGAGATTGTCCTTTTCAAACACCTTTGCGACATCCTTGATTGCTGGCAAGTGAGCGGCAACATTTTGCCACTCTCTCTTGTAGAGACATTTATTGATGTCGACGCTGGTCTGTGTGCCACTTGTGTTTGTGCACACACAGTTTTTGACTTCTGCGAGGACTTTTCCGTTGGGCAGGGCAATTGTGATGTCACCTCTCAGGGCATAACTGTCACAGTCACTGATGGAAGCATGTGCGATGAGTTGCTCCCCAGGAGGTAGTAATGGCACGTTCATCTTGATGCTTCCAACTCGGCTTGCTTGGTACAGACTTGAGCGTGCTCCCAACGCGTAGGTAAGAAGCTGGAAGCAGGCGTCCAGATGGGTCGTCTGAATTATCTGCTTGTTGTCTTGGGCTGGTTCAAGGTATCCAATGCTCTCCCCCTTGCCTCGATGCACTTCTGTCAAGACTCGGAATTTTGGTCCATATTCATGGCCCAAGTCCTGTAGGTATCCGTAGAACTCGTCTGCAGTCTTCTTCTCTGCACAGCGCTGGAGAGCATCACCTACCGCAATGCTGGCATCGTCGGCCACGCCTTCTTCAATGTCCGCGCAGCTCTGCAGCTCACCGTTGTAGCTGATTTCGATTTTATTGCCATCCCTGACAAGGTCCAGGTTCAGTGTCGACTTCTTTGTTCCAGTCACAGTCTTCTCCTCAGGCCATTCAATTGGGTTGCCGAAGGTGACGTTGTTCAAGATGGGAAGGTCGTTGCCAGAGCCGCAAGCCTCGAGCATGTACTCCACAAACCCTGCCTCCGGGAACGCCAATTTTTCTTTGACCAGCCTGTCATTTAGGAACGGGAATGTTTCCAAGCACAGCTGTCCGTTCTGTCCCTTGAATGTGCGATCATCCAAACCAAGTCGTCGCTTTCGGCGATACTCTGGCTCGAGCATGAAGGGCTTGTGCTGCCATGGGTACAAGGGAAGCTTGGTGTGAATGGCCGAGTCACGGGTGATGTTCTTCCAGTCTAGTGGCACGCCATTGTTGTGCATGGTACTAACAGCCCGCAGCGCGCACAAGCGATCATCTTGATTTCTTTGCCCAGATGGGACTGTGGTCAGCTGGATCTTGATGCCCGACCCCTTGGCGATTTGATTGCAGGATGAGAGGAGAGTAGCAGATGCAGCACACTCAAGGAACATGTCGCATTCCAGATCACGGAGAATGTTCTCGATGGCTGACTGGAATTCCACAGCGTTGCGGATGTTGTCCCACCAGTACGCCGTCTTGAAGTCTCCCTCGTACCGGGCTCCAGTCAGGGTGGAATAGAATGGTATGTTGCGCACTCCAGCCGGCGTCTTGACTACCTTCTCCATTTTCGCCTTGAATGTCTTCTCCGTAGGGTCCATGTCGGGTGTGTGGAAGGCGCACTGGACACGCAGCTGCTTGGCTATGGTCGGGTTATCGGCGGCAATCTGCTCGATGGCCTGCGTGTTGCCAGCAATGGTGATTGCGCCAGGTGCGTTGATGGCAGCTACGTAGAGGCGCTCGTGCTTGCTGCACAACTCTCTTGCCTCCTCCAGCGTCATCCTCAAGGCAGCCATACTGCCAGTGCCTTTCAGTTTGCCCTGCTCGATGCTCCTGATGTAGATGGTCTCCACAGCTTCCTCCAGCGTCATTCCTCCGCACGCGTAGGCAGCGGACACTTCCCCGAGGCTGTGGCCGACGACGCAAGCAGGCTTAACGCCCCAGTGACTCCAGAGGTTGAAAAGACCGAGCTGGATGAAGAGGATGGCGGGCTGAGAGACTTCCAGATCGTTAATGAACGCATCAGGGTTGTAGTCGGCCGACTTCGGACGCTCGACGAACAGAGCTGAGAATTGTGAATAATATAATCAAGCACGTGAACAAATTTGTCTGTCAATTCGAATTATTTCTCTGAAAAAAAGAACTAATTCATAAATTGATTCATACAAGGATAGCGTGTTTTGTGTAGAAGTTGGAAAAGAGTAGAAATGTTAAGCTGTAATGAGGGACACAAAAAGTACAAAGATATGATTAACTCGGCACAGAAATTCGGACAAAAAAATTGTACTTCGAATTTCAAAGTTGCTTATTCTTTGTCATTAACAGTTGATAAAACAAACTTAACTTATCTATAGTAATGCAATGTTACTTTCAATTCACAATCCACATAGTAGCGCTTTAACTAGTGAAGGATTTGCAAAAAAAAAAAGAAAAGAATAGATTACCCCTTTGATACAACAATCTCATGTGCACGCTTGCAAAATCAGAGCAACGGATTGATATTGCAAGGGGCACGGTTTCTTTGGGCAAGGGATTATCATTTGCAAAGGGACGTTTTAATGTATTATGAAACACAGACTAGTGGATTGTAATTGGGTGTCAAAATAACTTCCTTTTTCAGGTTTTAGGTACATGCGTTTGTTATTGAGAGCCAACAGAGTATATTTTACAATGTTTTTAAGTTCGCATCATGTTGTGGCATCACTAATTTAGTTCCCTTTTTCACATAATACCAGAATTGTAATACTAGAGCAATTGTTTATGTAATGCATATCACACGAAATTTCTTGTAATATACTTCCACAGTGATGTCTACACATATTGATATTGTCCCATAGCAACTGCATAGTGGATGCTGCTTTGGTAAAGTTCTTGAATTATTCTAACATATACCAAAGAACCCTATATCAAAGGAGCGAAGTCATCGTTCATTTATTAGACATTTTGCATGTGTAGTATATACAGATATATATTTTTTGTGTGAATTCGATAATCAAGTGTAGTCATCAACGTTAAAGGACAAATTCACCTTCTTTAACATATGGAATGAGAGAATGCAGCAATATCATTAGAACACATTGGTGAAAGTTTGAGTAAAGTCGGACAATCCGTTCAAAAGTGATGAATTTTTGAACTTAAAGTTCCGCGATCACTGGATGTGAAGACTACTACAGCTTGTGATGTCATGTGTGTAGAACGATAAGTATAGAGAGAATAAAAGAAGATTCAAAATATTTTCACTTTTCTCGCATACAAAAGTGCACATGACTTGCTTTTTTTCAGAAGGCAGGGGGAGTAATATTAGCCTGAACATATAAACACATTTTTAATGTCAGTTACAAGTTGAGGGAATGTGTACTTTTAACAAAAATGAAATTTTGTGGAACTCTCTTTATATTTTGCTTTATATTCTTTCTACACATGTGACATCATCAACTTTAATAGTCTTCTCACCCAGCGGTGGCTGCACAGAAACTTTAAGAATTCATAACTTTTGAACGGATTGGATTTTCCTCAAAATTTCACTAATATTTTCTACTGATATTGCTGCGTTATTATCAATCCACATGTATATGAATATGAACTTGTCCTTTAATCGTGAACACGATACGATGTATTCAACACAAGCCTTCATGTATCCCATTTCATAAAGTACCAAGTAGGGAGATAATATCTATCAACATATAACACATTGGAATGTGTTTATGCATTCATACGAGAGCTCGCCTTTCTTTTCATCAGCACACCAAATGATAAATATCACATGCATTCATCTGTCCTTAAAATCTTACATAAGGAATATTAGCTACAGGGAGGTGTTGTATCGATGGAGCAGCAACTCTTTGTAATTCATGCAAACACATATTTGAGCTCTAAAGCATAACAGGATGTCTAACATTCAAGTCATGCTCGGCACTGCTCTAGCGCCAAGATAAAATTTGGAGACGAAGAAAACATTACTCCTGTAATTGAATTGAAAGCTATATTTCAACGTACAATTTTGAATGAAATACTCTCATTTGTTTAAATCAGTTTAGCAAAGAATTAACAATTATAAACATGTGTTTCTGTTCTGATAATGTGCAAATCGAAATGAAAAAGAAATTCAGGTCCCCTTAAAAAGATATGTTTTTCCAAGTTTGCGGACGTTAGCTTTTTACATTTTCCTATCAAAGACAGCCAATCCCTTTTACATGCAAATTTTTGAAAAATTGGTGAGAACACTTAGGTATTGAAGAAAACATTATTTGGAAACCTCCTGCAAATTTTGAACTCAAGAGGGTCTTTATTTGTTTAGTAAAATGACCGTTAAGATTTGAATGTTTTTTTCGTACTACGAAAGAATTACAAATCTAAACTACTAGTCTAGTTTTACAGACCTGTGTGATGCACTTAGTTACAAGTGTAGTTCATGTAAGTGGTGTGTTGTTATTTGCTATCGACAACAAAGTAAGAGAAGCTAGTGAATTCTTCATTTCTAGCTGACAGCTTTAATATGCATATCTTTTGTTCGAAGTACAAGTGGTGTATAAGTATAATTATTACAACCACAGGAGGATTAATGTATGCAGCTGTACCTAGTACACAGAATACGTTACGGTGAGCGTTTGGTGCATTATTTGAATCTTAACGGCTAACAACCTTCTAATATCACATAAATGTTATAGATTTACAATAGTCTTGTCATTCTGGTAGAATATATCATGTTCTGTGCTATTTGGGAAGGAATGCAAAAGGGAAGGGCTATCTTTAAAAGTGTGATTTTTACACTACGGTTGGATTCGCAGCTCCAGTTGAAGGTACACACATTCATTGTTGCCAGCACATCGAAAGAGAGAGTGAGGAGGTATTTTCTGCTGTGAGAGTTCTTGACCTGATTACTGATGTGCTCCTTCATCAAAGCAACTGGATACCAACTGCAGTTATAAGCGCATAACTTCTCGGCGGTGCCGAGCGTGACTTCAAAGGAAAGCAGAAGTTCTTTCTTCATCTGTAACACCGCCCTGTTCATGGTGGGATCGAGGTTAGTATAGCAAATACATTTTTGCTAAAGTCACAAAGGAAAACGTGACCGGTGACTTACATTTCTCCTCCAGGACGGACCAGCCGCTGATCCTCTTGAAGATGGCGTCACACTCGTCGATGGTGCGCCGGAAGACGGGCTCGGTCTTGTAGAGCTGTCTCCCCATGTTGCTATACTGCTGGCCCTGACCGGGGAAGATCACGCAGATCTTGGGTTCCGATGAGTAGATCGCACTAGTCGTCACGTTCTCGGCACCCCCTGAAAACAAAAACAAAACAAGAAGCACCACTTATCTCGTCAGTTATATAACCAAGTGTGAAAGACATTCTAAATTCGTTGTCTCCCAGAAATGTCGTAAAAAGTGCAATTGTGGAAATGTGGAATTTTACAAGTGTTATATTCGAATGAAATATACGTTTTTGTAAGGGGGGGGGGTCATGCGTTTGTTGTTTAATTGCTTACTTCATTTGTGCGTTTTCCTCGATACATGAACATGAACTAAGGCCGAAAGATAAGGACTAAAATGTCATGACAAACTGTATCGATAGTTTCAAGCGATGTATTGATGAAAGCGTAATGATTTGGGGAAAATGTCTACTTACCTGTTTCAACGAACTCTTTCATCTGAGCGCGGAACTGCTTGCCGGAGCTTGAGATGACGGTCAGCCTGTTCTCGTGCAGTCGGCGTCGGGTGGAAAGCCAAGACACGACGCTGAGGGCGTCCTGGTCTAGACTCACATCCTGCCACTGCTTCGCCACGGCAGCCAGAGCTTCGGGTGACTTGGCCGTAAGAGGAATGACGATTGACTGGCCCTCGGTGTCATTGTCACCAAACTTCCAGCCGCACGTCTGCTCTGCTGTCAGCTGCTTGGCTTTCGTCTTTGGCGCTTCCTCGAAGATGCAGTGAGCCAGAGCGCCGGCGAACCCGAAGGAGTTGAGTCCGATGATGTGCTTGTCTTCAGTCGGGAATGGTTGGACGTCTGTCACGATCTCCAGATTCATCTCGTCTGGGTTGATGTGAGGGTTTGGAGAGACGAAGTTGATGGTCGGAGGGATCGCCCTGTGCTCCATCATCAAGGCCACCTTGATCGCAGCGGTGACTCCGGCGGCGACTTCGGTGTGGCCAAAGTTACTCTTGACGGAGCCGATTTTCAGGCGTTTGTCGCTGCTGCGTGCGAAGGCACGGGATATGGCTTCTGCCTCCAGTGGGTCCCCAACCATGGTACCTGTACCGTGGGCTTCCACGAAGTGCACGTCATCCATGTTGATGCCAAACTTCTCGTAGGCTTCCTTCATGACGAATTCTTGGGCAGGGGGAGAAGGCATGGTTAAGCTGTTACACGCTCCATTCGCGGCAATGGC
Source organism: Diadema antillarum (assembly GCF_040938485.1). Classification (NCBI taxonomy): domain Eukaryota; kingdom Metazoa; phylum Echinodermata; class Echinoidea; order Diadematoida; family Diadematidae; genus Diadema; species Diadema antillarum. The sequence continues at coordinate 2,393,577 of NW_027270924.1, forward strand.
GCTTCCGCGGATGACGGTGTAGATGTGGTCATTGTCTGCAAGGGCCTGGTCAAGAGGTTTCAACACGAGGGCGCCCCACCCTTCACTGCGGACGTATCCGTTGGCAGTGCTGGAGAATGGACTGCAGCGGCCGTCGGGGGACAGAACACCGAGGGCGCTGAACCCAACAGTGATGTCTGGCAGCATGATGTTGTTACACGCCGACATGAGAGCGATGTTGCATTCTCTGTTCCACAGACTGGTGCAAGCCAAATGAAGAGCAGTCAGTCCACTGGCACAAGCTGTGTCTACAGCGAAGGACGGACCTCTCAGGTTGAAGGCGTAGGAGATGCGGTTGGCCGAAACGCTGTGGGCAATACCGGTCAGTGTGTAGGCGTCGGTGGTCGACGTATCGACGAGTTGGATGGCGTGGTCCATCATTCCGATGCCGACGAAGACACCACAGGACTCTCCCAGTAGGTCTGGGTTGATGCCGGCATCTTCGAAGGCTTCGTAGTTGACCTCGAGGAGATGCCTCTGTTGGGGGTCGAGAGAGGCGGCCTCACGTGGGGAAATCTTGAAGAAGAGGTTGTCGAAGCCGTCCATGTCCTCGATGAGACCGCACCGACGCGTCACCATCTTGCCCTGCCTGGTCTGGTCCTCATCGTAGAAGTTGTCGATGACCCACCTGTCGGCGGGGATTTCCTGGATGCATTCCTTACCCTCCGAGAGGACTTTCCAGAAGTCGTCTGTAGTGTTTGCTCCACCGGCATGGCGTGTGCCTATGGTTGGAAGCAAAACGGTGATAAGTCATCATAAATATATGCATTCTGCCTTAAATTGCAAGCTTGCACACTTCTTTGTTCAGAAGAGTTGAAATAAGTTCAAATGTTATGATATGATGTAAAAGGGGAACGTACAATTCAATATTGAAAAGCACACACACGTCCACATCCCCACACTCATAAACGAGTTAGGACACACTCGATTTTGTGATTTATGTGTATGGCCATTGTGACTTGGGAGGAGGGAAGGACAAAACTTTGATGTTAATGACAGATGCATGAAGAGAGTATATTGATTTCAGAGGAGAGAACAGGAAGTGGCAGAAAGGGGGAGAGATGATGTATGAAAGAAGAACAGAGATGAAAGAAAAGAGCAGAGGAGAGCTTGGAGAGAAACGGAGGAAGTACAGTTAATAAACTTTCACAGTAACATATATTTAATGGCAGTAATGTCATGATATTGCAACACGATATTTTCCTCATGTTAAAGCATTTGCTGGTAGATTTAGGAACATTATCACTTGATTACCATTAAAAATCCTTCCTCTTGAAATAAGCCATAGCATCGTTAACGTTTTATTGATATCGTTGCTTTAAAAGGTCTCATGTAGGGTAACCTATTATGACAGGTATGATAGTGTGGCACTAAGAGGGGGTGAAGAGAAAGGAAATAGTGATAATTGTAGCGAGCAGTCAAAGAAACGGCAACAATAATAACAATAGTCATTAAATAAGTGCATGTGACTGTGCCCCTAGTTGGCAGTCTCCTTAAAAAAAAACAACTACTGACATTACAAAAATATACAGAAAATATGAATACATAGTACCTCAATTTGACTACCCAAAAGATGCATGCGGTTTTCAATGAGATGAGGCGTATGGGAATAGAGACTCATGCAATGATCAAAAAGTCAGAGAAAGAAAAAATTCAGAAACACAACCAAAAATATTCGATTGCTCGTTAGGTATGTTAATGCGTTGTGATGAGGTGATTAATCAGCAGTTAAGATATCTTTGTTCTCTGTTCTAATTTGTCAGCAATTATAAGCACTTTACCGTTTTAGAAATGTAAAAAGCTAAGTCATCATCAATATACAATTTGAAGTAAAACGATTTGTATGACAGTCGTATTCTAAAATTTAAACGACTTCAGATTTCAAGAACCTTTGTTCAAACAATTTTAAGGAGTACTGGTTTTCGAAATATTTCACCACTAAAATGTATTCCTAGATCGTGTGAACGTCGTGGAACGGTAACTGCTCTATCATCGTTAAGCGCTACCAACAACAGCACTATCATCATCGTCACCATCATTATCAATACCATGAAGATGATGATCGTTCCACATTTCCATTTTTAACCATCATCATAATCTTCATCACGCTCATCATCATCGCTGTCGCTGTTGCTGCTTGTTAATGTTATAATTATTATCATCATTTTCGAGGAACTTATTCCAAGTGTTTCTACTCACCGATGCCCACGACAGCGATGGGGAAATAGCCCCAGCTGGTTTTGTTACTTCCCATCTTGTTTTTAGTGCGCCGTTTTGTTTCCTGGTTTTCGGAGCTGATGCTGATTTCTCCACGAACTGCAAAGAACAAAGCATCATAGACAGACATTTGTTTATCTCAACATTTTGTTTTCAGCATTCAAAGATCACTTGAGATTTCATTTACATTATCAAAAACTTATAAAGCACTATATCAAGTAGGCATTTGTTGATGTATGTGCATGCATAACATAGAGAAATCTAAATGATAAACGAATGCATTTAAAGCTAACATCATATTGATTGCTTCTCAAGAAACTACACATATGGACAAGAAATAATAATCTCCTTAACAAAAGAAAAAAAACCCCATGGCATTAAAAAGGTATCGAAATCGGCCCAACGTGAAGTCCATAGATGATTTTGTTTTATTTCTCCTCGTCCATTATGTTATTTTTCTATTGACGTTCTCTTTACTTGAGGGGCTGATATTCTACAAGCTTTGTCTTTTTAGTGGGCCCCTCCGTATTTCGTAGTTGACGTGTCGTTATTTCATTTTCATCACTTCAGTTTTCATGACAATGTATAATTACTACAAGGTTCCACAATTATTGTATACTCTTCTCAGTTTGCTTTGTATATTGACAAGATCATGGTGTTTTCCATTTGGTTTTATCAACTTAAAAAGGTAATTTCACTACCGCTGTGCTATGATGCGGAGGTGGTCGAGAGGGGCCACTCCCCCATCTAATCTCTCTTCTTATATCCTGTGTTTTTCGTAACTATGTAACTATAACTAACTCTATGCTCAGAGAGAAAAGAAAAAGAACACGCCAACAAGCACGCATGCAGGCGCGCGTGTGTGCTTCTCGCAACATAAACTCTCTGCGTGCCACGTTAAAGGGGATCTCGAGATGATTTTCAGACTTTTACATATGAACAACTATAAATTAGATAAACCGAGTTCAGAGTTTCAGAATTCATAGTGATTGGGATGAGGAATGAGAATGTTTTCAGAGTTGATAACAAATTGCAATGAACAAGGATGATGACATGTAGCCTCACCATAAGAATGCATGAGTTATGGCTCATAGGAGCAGAACAAAAAAAGAAGGCATGCATAGATTCTTCACATGTGAACTTGTTGAGCAAGCGGTGTTGTAGTGGAATTACACTGCTACACTTCTGAAATAAGTGAGGCTCTGATGTCATCAACACTGTTCAGTGTAATTTGTTTAGGATTTTCAGTTTATTGGTTTCTCTGCTCAAGGACCCCAATAAATTCCACGAATCTCTACATGGAGCTGTCGATTTATGTACTACATGATGTGAACTTATGAAAATCGTCTGGTATGTCCCTTTAATCCACTGCCCATAGGTATGTGTGAGGAATTTGTGCACAATTTTCAAACTCATTAGCACGGAAAGAATTGTTAACACAGATTATTTTAGAATCATCCGCTACATAAAAACATCGGTGTTAGATTTAACACCACGGGTGTTAAATCTAACACCGATCAAACTTCAATAAAGGACCACACCCACAGGTGTTAAAAATGCACTGTGATGGTGTTGAAAAGTGTTCACCTGACACTTCGTGGTGTTAATTTGACACTGTACCTGGTGTTATTTTGACACTGTACTGGTGTTAATTCAAAGATGACACCACATGGTGTTGATTTGATATTTGTTGGTGTTAATATCAATGGTTTAACACCCGTCCAGCTTCAATAAGAGACCACACCAGCTGGTGTTACTTTGGTGTAAATTTATTTTCACATTTTTTCAAAAATCTAGTATTTTAATGTAAAATTCTTGATCGTCGTGTTTAAATTAAAAATCAACAAGAAGTGCAGTTACTAAGAAACTCTTCAAAAAACAGTTTAAAATTTGGAAGTGACACCCGGGGGTGTTAATTTAGCACCATAAATGAGCACCGAAAATTTAACACCAGCTCGGTGTTCACTATTTAACACCGGACTTTTTGCAGTGTATAGAAACATGGGGAAGGAACATCGTAGACGCACATCTATTATTATGGTGCTAGGCATTTATCGTGAATTGTGGGGAAATTTCTGAACAATATCACATCAGAGTTTGTATACGCCATCCTCACGTCTAGAAGATATTGATGAGACACCACATGAAATAGACTCGGGAATACGCCCATTACCCATTACCGTCATTGAAGATATCCGCGGAATGCTCAAATTTGTTGGCACCAGCATCTTGTGTAAGCGATCCCTGGCCCGGAGGAACCAGTATGTCTCTCAAAGTATACCCGTATAATTTCACCATTATGGTATTTTAACTTTATTGTAACCTTTAAATAATTATTTTCTATGTGCATTAAGCAACAACAACAACAATAGGTATTCTCTTAGTCTTTGAAGAGACGTTTCCGGGGAATGGCTCATGTAACAGGGTGCTGGTATTTATGCCTCAAACGATAGAGAGAGAGAGAAAAAAAAAGCAAAGAAAGAGAAGAATATGACTGTTCCCTCCCCTATCTATTTTCTACGTCTATGGGGGCAGCCTTCTGTCAACGTGAACAGGTCGTGTGCGAATTAAGTTTATGTCAGTTATGTCAGTTAGCTTGTCAAGCTTTTCACTCGTGCAAGGGAAGCGGAACCGTCATTATGGAGAGGGTGCCGTCACTTTTACATTTTTTAAAATCATCATGACCTTTTTTTCTTTTTTTTTTCTTTTTTTAGTCTGGAGAATTCTTGCGATCGGAAAAGAGAGGGCAGTTCAACAATTTTATATCTTTCGCCCCTAGTTGAACTCATCCTAGAAAAAGTGACACCTCTCCAAACAAAACATGTTCCTACTTTCTGACCATTTATGAAGATCGCGTGGAAAAAAAAAGGAACAGACATATACACTATTGGATACCCAAGAAACATAGACCAGCACATACTGACATATACCTACTCGGAGGGAGACAGACAGTCGGACAGACACATACAAACAAACAGACAGGAAGAGAGAAATGTACAAAATAGTAATGTAAATTTGGGTCGACAACTCGTGACTCTCATAGACTTAGGTTAGTATGCCTAATTACTTTCTCTAAGAATTGATCTATGGGAGAGCACCTAGCAACCCAAGCCACAAATGGTATAAACCGGATGCCCGCTGGAAAAAAAAGTCACGAACCATCATGACCAGTGCAACTTGGAAACCGAGTTACACCATTGAGTTACATGGTAGGTAGGTTTTTAGTTGGACCCTCCATTTCCATTCCCAACCTTTTCTAATTTGAACTATGCATATGTACTAGTATATATTTAAAAAAAAATACAAATTGAAATATCTGCGATACGAAATTACGATTGGGACTACATAGTGTGTGTGCATTGCTTACACGGCCTCTCCCCATTTACTTCTAACTTTTCTTTTGAGAGTTGGTTGGAATTAAGATGAAAGATGTTGTTATCCCTCGCTGGCTATGTATATTCTCAACTACTCGCATGTCAGATTTATCATATTTTTTTTTGTATATTCTGTTGAAGAAAAGTGAAAATAAAATTTGAATTTGAGTTTGAAATTGAATTTCAAAGAGTCTGTTTTGAACATTCTATAAGATTTTTACCATTTTTGCAATTTATTGTTCAATCTGTTCCTTGTTCATGAAGCGGATGATATCTCAACATTTTAAACATGTTCAAAATTTCTCTGAGACACGAAAAAATATGTTTGCGAATTTAATTGCAACTGTTTACGAACTTTTGATTGCCACTGTTCACGAAATCTGAAGAAACCTAAAATTTGTATATACTTTCGCAAACATTCACCGTTCGGTGAGATACCCCCTTATAGCTCTTTGGTCAGACGATGACAAATCAAAGGCACAATTACTTTCATTTTAATCTTGCTGGAGTTTGTTCGGGGAATGTCCCGCTCGATCAGCTGTTCGGTTTTAAGTTGCGCAAAAAAGGCACAAGAAACAAGGATATGGCAGTAATTGACATTATCACGGGATGAACTAATAACCACAGAGCTGGTTTCGATGTGATTGACTGAAGATGTTTCGATCTCTCGGGAAATATCTTTTGTTTTCACGCTATACGCGATACCAATCGACACTTAAACAGGTCACAACGTTTTTGACTTTAGAACTGTCAACCATCTAAAATGATATCCACGACTCCGAAGAATCACAGAGTGTTAAACAAGACACCAGATGGGTCCACCATCTTATTCTAAAATAGTATAAATTCAACCTTATGCCTTATATCACATGTTATATACAGGATATAATATACGAAATATATTTAATGATTACATACATAGATATATAAAACTATACAAAATGGAACAGGTATAGGGTGTTCCATCAAATCATGACAGCAGCCGACATGTATCAACATTGGGCAAGAAAATGTGCTGTTCAAGATTGATTATTATACTTGAAGTATATTGATTATTTACATTTAATGGACAAGAAATTGGAGGAAAATACGACTAAAAACACCCTGGATATCACTTACGAATATTATTTCTGCTACTCCTACCCTTAAGACTTATTTACATCTTTATATTGATTGACTCTACAGATATGAAGCCAAGAGGCAGCCACGATATTTTGTACCTTCCTGACAAAAAAAAAAATGACCTTTTTTCATATTGAAAATAGATCAAAAGCAAGCAAACCAAAGTGATGAAAAAGTGAAAGTTACACTTTTTTTTGTAAACATCACGTTCTTGTACATAAGAGAGAAATATAGGCCTATGTACTCAGAAAAAAAAAATAGAAATGAAAGAAAGTCCTGACTCAGTGAAAGCTTTTCACCTTCTCAACTTTACATCGCTCCTTCCTCAGATCGTCTCATTATTCTGTTAGTCCTCACTCTTGCTATCAAGAGAACTCCAAATCAAACTGTCACGATCTGGTAAATACCTACGTGACACTTTAGGTCATAATTCTAATCAAGCCTGTCGTCTGGGTCTTATCTTTTTTTGGGGGGGGGGGGGGAATGGGGGTAGTTATTCAATTTCAAAGCAAAAATTTTGCGTGTAGCAGTTTCTTGTTTGCCCTATAATCTAACACAGATGCGGGTACATGTACTAATGACAATCGTGCGCAAGGACATTTTGGATAAAGCTGAGCGTATCATTGCGGTTACCTTCTAGATTGATAACTGAACTGAACTGAATTGAAATGAAATGAATGAAGTGAGTTGAATTGAATTGAATTGATACAAGGAATTCCTTAAGCGTATTTAGATCAACAGAAAACTACCTCTATCTTTAAAATATTCTCAAGACTTTCCTGAAAGCAATCAAAATGAAAAACAATGAAGAAGCAAGTCCGAGGCGACTAAAGAATTACAAACAATGCCAAATTTTTACATTAGTTTTTGTTAGCTGATTCAAACAACCTTTAAATGATTTTGTTCCCATAACATTTAAACAAACGCCAGCAAACTGATGATTAATAGTAAATACCGAAGGGATGCAACAAAAAAAAAAGTCAACTGACGATTTAACACTTAAAAAAATGAAAGAAAGATTGAGAAAGAACGGCTTACTGTGTGTGTCGGTCGCTTCTGTATCTCCGGGAGTGGTCTGGTTCTGGTCTTTCAAGCACCGAGAACGGGAACTCACTACTGGAATCCAGTACTGGGATCAGAAACGGAAAGAGTGATGGTCCTGGCTTGGTCCAAGCAAAGATATTCAAGACGACTCTTGCTACGGCCTTCTACAGCCCCTTTTATATTCCAATTTCCATCCGAAGATGAGAGCAAGGAGCAGTGAATAGCTCATGAATATTCACGACGGCACTCCTTAATCCCGGGAAATGGGAAGTATGTGGTCCAATCAAAAGGCGGCTGTCTGAAACAAAGTGGAAGCTCACTGGCGTATGTATCTGACATACAGTAACTTTTAGATTTTGTTTTTGTGCTGGTTGGTTTCATTGAGGAAAGCGGCGCAGTGCCAATGAATATTCATCACAAAGCGTTACATGTTCTTTGGACTGCTGCCCTCATACTACCGAATGTACAACGGCTTATCTAGAGTTACTTGGATTTCTCTTCCGTCACAGTCTTTGTGCGGGGAATACCAAAATTCTTACCGTGTCGTTAAATTTTTCCAACCTCGTTATGAGTGTCAGACATCATCTGACCCAACAAACTCAAATTTTGCCATCATGACTAGTCGGTATCTAAGCTAAACCAGAATTTTCTTTTCTGTTAAATGACGTGAGCTTTATATATGATATATGATAGTGTTTGTTCAACACACTTTGTCTCCTGACTATTCTTTTCGTTTTCAATTTGGTATGATATCATGGTGAATTCTTAAGGAACTTAAAATCTATGTAATAACAACGTGTTTGTGCATGTGATGACTGTATATAGTTGGCAGATGTGTTACCACAGTGCTCGTACATATTTTCTACTGCTTTCAGATGTAAGCGTTCGTCATTAGTTACGAAGAATGTGGCCATATGACTACATGATCATAGCTTTCCCTCAACCATATCTCGCTTAGCATTGCTTAGCGTCTCTATGAGAGAGACAGAAAAAAGGACACATACGCAGTAACGATTCGGAACTCAAAAATATTACAGCTTCATATACACGGTCGTATTACCGGGTCATAAATTGCGCCGTTCTGCTGTTAAATAGCGAATGCTCTATGACGTGTAACAATGTGAGTTTACTCTCAAGTATACACACAACCGCAGAGAACAGTTGATATTGCACATGATGAAGTTGCCAATTGACCGACTATAAATGGAACCGAAGTGTTAAAGGCATTATCTACCCTTAAATTGCAGATGAAACAAAACCTTGCTTTAGTGCTTCAAATTAGTTCTAAAATGTGACTTAGGGAGATGGACAGCCGGTGTAAATATATTGATCAGTATAATCAGTGTTAAGTATTGTGAAATACACAAAATGTTAATAATGGTTTTATTAAAATTGCTTCTGGAATAAACCGTCTACAGTCTGGTTTATTAAGAATATTGTCTCCTTATATTTCAGGCTTTATTGCAAAATTTGTGTATGGCAGGGTGTTTTATAATACAGCTGACCTACACACATATGCCTCAAATGTGATCCTTGAACATGTCTTTTTAATCACTGCTCCCAATGGTAAACAGTGACTTTAAAAAGTTTGAACTCTTTTAGTGTTTCCCTCTGAAATAAACTATATGACTGCTGTCTTTTGCTTACGAGAAACAGACGATATTGTCTAGAACGCCACGAAACTTTCACCGGAGTTTAATGCATAGGTGAACTAATTTCATGTACTATTGATAGGTATTGCTGAAGCATCTCTAAAAGAAAAGTTTTGTGGAGTATGACTTGGTTTGATATAGGTCTTTTCTTGGGGGGGGGGGGAGGATGGGGAGGTGAATACTAAGGTCAGTGACCGATTGGTAGTGTAGAGACAGTCAAGCTTTGGTGTACAGTAATCCTTACTACCATCTTTTTCTTGTAATTCTGCCCCACGTTTGGCCCCATGGTTACACAATCTCTTGTCACGTGAGTCAGAGGCAGATCGACGTAAGACTCTTGGTATCCTTCCTACAGTCTCTGATGTCATAACAGTATCGATTTTTTTTTTCTAAGGGGGATGTCTCCATAATGTTATATAAGCGCACAGTTTCTTATATCTACTAGTTCTTGTATACACTTTACTTTTTATAAGAGTAGCCTCTGTGTAGTAAAATTAGATAAGCAATGATAATTATGTGTTAGGAGACCGTATTAGGAAACCGGCGTGCGTTATTATGTTTCTTATAAATATATTGATTAATTGATTGGTATATGGTCAGGTGTAACTATTATACCGTGCATTAACTGTAAAATTGAGTGGAATATCCGCTGTTCTGGAAGCTCCTCCAGTATCCTGAAAACCTTCGTCTTCATAGGCGTGTCCTGCAGCTCCTTGAGTTCAGTCGCGGAGTTCCACGAAAACAATGAAGACCCAGTTTATGTTTAAAAGGAAAAAATCTATATTGGTATGCATTATTGTCTTAGATACACGCATGTTCATGTATAGACCTTACCTAGCACATTACATTATACACTCCATATACACATTGCAAGAATTGCATAAACGCACGAACTATAGTTACTCCTCCCTTCTCAAAGGGGAAAAAGTAAAAGAGTTTGACAACACACAATATCCACGCACAAACACAAACTCTAACACACAACTGTTTATGGGAATGCTTGGCTTGGTTTGCTTGGTTTTATAACTATATTTGACTGTAGGACTTACGTGTTCTTGCTCTTCCTTACCATATCTGCCTATATTGTTCTTGCTCGCTCTTTTTTTTTCAGTCTTTTTCTTGCCCTTACATTCCGTCGAAGTTAACTTACCAGCAAATTACTGCCGGAAGCTTTCAAACGCAAGAATGCAATGGACTTGCTGGGCAAAATACCCTCACCCTCAACCTTGTTTTATCAGGTCGCATGTTGCCTATATGGTGGTACATGTTTTGCGTGTGCTTGTCGTGGAGGTGGGGATGGGGGAGGGGTGCGGGTAAGCATGGTATGCCTATTCTTGTAAGTGTATTAGTCCCATATACAGACAATGCCAGTTTTACACAAACTATGCATGTTTTTACCCATCAATGCATCTTGACCAGTTTTCATACAAACACACAGAGATTCCATGAATGACAATGGCTCAAATGGTAGACATCTCGCGTCATCATTCAAATAATTATCAACTATGTATACTTACGACAACAAGAGAAATAACGCAAGTTATAAAACAAACTAGGCCTATAGCTAGCTTTCAATGTTGGCAAAAGATGTGTTTCCACCGGTTTTCACTTCCCCAACCCATTTTTTGTTTTGTTTTCAGTATCCATTATGTTCACTTCTCCTGAAACTAACAGATCAGTGGCAAAGAGCAATAGCGAAATCTACATTTTATTTTATGTCACTATCATTTGCATAGGCAATTATTTCTCTAAACTGGCATGAACATTTCTTAGAATGGCATGAACATTTCTTAAAACTGATATGAATATTTCTTTTAAATGATATGAATATCTTTTTTTTATACTGCCATGAATATTTCTTTAAACTGGTATGAACATTTCTTTGTTTACCTGCATGTATATCATTATGATGGACATTCTAACACACACACGCACACACACACACACACACACACACACACATTATCGAAAGAAGGATACAAAGAAAGATGGAAACATACATAGAACGATAGTCATAATTATCCGTTCGAACAAGAGTTCAAGAGCACGCTTAAAGATTGGTGATAAAATAATGATTTTTATTTCGCGAACAGAATATACGGGAAGCACCGGCAGTTGTGTCCTTTTTTCTTCTTCTTGTCTTCTTCTTCTGGGTAATTTGTGACAAAGGAAATACTATAAGTCTCCATGCGGAATGGCATTTACAATGAATTAGTGGCGCTTTCTTACCTAAGCAAAACTGCGAAATGATATTCTTAATTTCTGTGTTCTCCTTTGATTTCAAATGCATGTAGCTGGTATGATACATCATAAAATTAATATCGATTTGGCATTATATTACGTAATTTTCTTTCATATCCCTTGCGAACAAAATAACAAAAATAGCCTACCGGGTACTCTTTAGATATTGCATTAAAATATATAACACCGAAACATATGCTTTTAGAGACTGACGTTCATATTTCACACACATATATACAATAATGTTTGGATACGCACAAGCATCTACGCCCCTATCTCGTACATCAATATCCTGTAGATATTCCTTTAAATTTGTGTATAGATGACACTATATCCAGTGAAAGTTGTCACGGGTCAGTAGCTGCTTCTGCTGCTGCTACTGCCACTTTGGATAATTGGATTGAGTTAGAAACTACAACCGATCAATCATAATGTGCAGTTTAGTGTTTATGTAAGCCTGTTACTATCTATTTTTAGCTCCTGTTACGACGGGTATTATACGTTTCTCCAGTGACATAATTGCACTTTCTCAATATTCTGTAATCGTTCTCATATTCCACCAATAATTTTAAGCACATATACTTGAAAAATGTTTGCTACAAATTTCATAATTATGTTTTTTTTTTCCTGAGTGTATTCTATAGAGAGTATTATATCCAATCAAAATATACTTGATGCTCGTTTTAGTAAATTCATCCAGGGTCAGATTTTTTTTTTTTTTTTTTTTTTTTGCAGCTGCTGGTAGTCTGCGTGTTACGTGATCTTGGTTATTGCTTTCTACATCATCAGTCTAGCTGTCTTTCCCATATGCAGATTTGAATTGTTGTATAGCTATGGTTTGTTGCATTTCTTTGGTACCGGTGTCGCTTATATTCTGCACATCTATGTTATGTAATACCCTTCGGAAGACTGAAATTGACATGTAGGAACAGATCTATAAACATGTCATAATCAAAATAGATTGGTGACGTAGGCCTATACCACTATTAGATGAAAACAAGCGAACTCTAAAGTTCCGTGACTTCAGTAATTTACGGCTGATCTTTATGAGTTTGCTGAAACGAATGAATGGATAAATGAATGGATGGAAAGATGGATACACTGATGGATGGATGAATGAATAAGTGAGTGAATTGATTAATTAATCAATTAATTCATTCATTCATTCATTAATAGATAGATAGATATATATAGATAGATAGATATATAGATAGATAGACATATAGATAAACAAACAAACGAATAAATAAGTAAGTAAATAGATAGTCAAATAAACAAATAAATAAATGAATAATTTCTTTTTTCTTTTTTGTCAAGATATGAGACAAGATGGCTTGCTAACCCATATTCACTACAATAGGGCTGCTAGTCTTCCATGGGGATCGGTTAATTGTATGTATTATGTGTAGGCCTCGGTTGTTACATTACACTGAACAGTGTTGATGACATAGGAGCCTCATATATTTCAGAAATGCAGCAGTGTAGTTCTATTTCAATACCGATTGCTTAACAAGTTCACCTGTGTAGAATCTATGCATGCCTACTTCTTCTTCTTCTTTTTTTTGCTACCTTGAGTCCCAACTCGTGCATTCTTACGGGCGGGTGAGGCTGCCATGTCATCGTTCTTGTTCATCGCAATTTGTAATAAATTTTGAAATAAATTCTTATTCCTCATCCCAATCACTTTAGATTCTGAAACTCTGTACCAATATCTGTAACCAATTTATAGTTGTTCATATGTGAAAGTCTGAAAAATCATCCGGAGGTGTCCTTTAACTGACTGAGCCACCTCACCGAATTCTACTTAAAGGAAATGTATAATTTTTGTTGAGACCTATCTTCAGGTTTCTAACATTCTTTGGTGAGATAAGGAGACACCTCTTATGAAATGTGAAAGGGGATGTATTTCCAATAGGCATTCAATGTTTCTTTGATGAAAATTAGCTTTGAAATTGCTGAGATATCCAAAAATAGAGCGATCCCAATAAAGGGTGGGATCCACCTTTTGTTACGATCGCTTTGATTTGCTTTGTTTTTGGATGTCTCAGCCATTCCAAAACCGATTTTCATCAAATAAACTTTGAATTCCTCTTAAAATTGTATGCTCTGTACTATCTTAAAGGTGGATTTTGGTATCTCAAAGAAGGTTAGAAGCCCAATTATCCTCTGTAGTCTCCACCAATACTATACCATCCCTTTAAATTGCGGATTCTCCTGTCACTTTATCAAAGCACCATAAGTGGGGTTTTTTTTTTTTTGGTCTGTGTAGTTCTGATGTCTTTTCACCAATCATATATACTAATACTAATCAAACAGTATGACTAATGAACAATATGATGTTCGATGAGACATAATACACGAATGACAGCATTACAATGCATCGCTTTATTTTTCTAAAAATCTAAAATGATACCAATATACATACTGAACAAGAATTGGTATTGGTTCTTTTAACTATAAGGATAACAAAAGCGCACATGGTAGTCTTGACTCCACCATTAAAGGTACTGCTCACTATTGGAAGAAGTGATTTAAAGAAATATTCAAGATATCACATTTGATGCAAATGTGTAGGTCAGTTGTATCAGAAAACATCCTACCATATAAAAATTTCGCAATAAAGCCTAAAATATATCTATAAGGGGATATTACTATTTTTCTCACTAAACCATAACTGTATACGGTTTAGTCTAGAAACATTTTTATCATAACTATTGTTCACATTTTGTATATTTAACGATACTTAACATTAATCATACTGATTAAAATTTTTACATTGGTCGTTTCTATCCCTAACTCGCATTTAAGAACTATTTTGAAGCACTAAAACTGGGTTTTTGTTTCTTCTGCAAATGGTAAACAATGCCCTTAAGCGGGATACGATATGATATCAATTTTACTCTTCAACGCAGACGTGCACCCTGAAGGAAGTCAGCTGTTTTCCACACAAACATCTATAAATCCTGGTCAGACGACAGAAAAAAAAAGAAAGATAGCAAACGATTTCGCTTGTATGAGGGGAAAGCATGGGGAAGATGAAATTTTATAACGACTTTCACAAGGCTTCACTTCAAAGTAATGTCCAGTTTCCAATATTTCCCAGTTTCGCATTCGAGAGTCATGGGATAGAAACGCCAGTGCCATGAAACAACATGTGCGGGTGCCATTTCTCTTCATCGGCAACATAGATGGAAGTATGTACAGTTGGTGTGAATAACTACCGTATCATGGTCCCGTGTCAGATATCGGAAGCCTGACTATACATCTTATCGACACATAAACATGAATGATTGACTTTGCGTGACTATGGGATACAAAATGAAATATTCCCATTACTATGACGATCAAGACTATTAGCATGATTAGGCGTTCAGAAATTTCCCACTTGATGCTAGTATTACATGACGAAAGAAGGGATTTCGAATAAACAAAATAAGATAGCCGTGACACTGATTACAAACAACGGCCGCCTGACTTTTTAAGTCAAGTGATTCATGTGATCTGAATGTTCACTTTGATTTCCTTTGCTTTCTCTTTTTTTAAAGTTTGTTTTCGTTGCACAGGCAGAATTATAGCAAGGCATTTTTCCGTGTGGCATTCTCCCGTTGATGATTTTTTCAAGGTAATGTTAGGCGTTGTCAGCTGCTACTTAAATGTGAAAGAAGCAACAATACATAACATTCACTGATTGATTTAATTCGATGCAAAACTTAACGACCTCATTAAATCCTGCATGGTAGCCATTCTTTGTGATTACCTGTTTATGTTTCAACAAATACCCCCATAGGACAGCTCCGCCCTGTAAACATTATTATACCTACCAATGCCTACGCACACGTTCGCACTGATTACACATACAGTGACATAAGCATAAGAGACTCCAATTCGAATAGTTAAAGATACTGTATTATCACGCTGATTAGAGAATATTTTTTTTAAAATTCTATGTTATAAAAAAAAACATAATCATTGTCAGTTTTAATACCCATTGTCCCTTTCACGCTTTGCTTTTCATTTCAATACATTTTATTTAAAAATGCACGAGTTTTCACTTCATGCTGGTATCGTAACACCATCGGAATGTTACCAACATCACAAATCATGAGAGGATTGGCATGAGTGGACGAGGAATTCGGAAACTTTACTTTTTGTGGGTTTTTTTTTTTTCTCTCTCTCTCTCTTGTTTCAGGGCATATCCCCTAAAAAGAGGAACATATTACAGCAAACAGCCGGTCAGTGATGATAACCTATCTCCGAAAGTACATTTGTATAATCTTAAAGGGATGGTACGGTTGAGTTGAAATAAGACTTCAGGTTTCTAAAGGTTTTTGATGACGATTTTTTAAAATAATGAGAAACCTCTTATGTACTGTAAAAGAGCATAAAATTCTAAGAGGAATTCAAAGTTGGGTTTTTTTTTAATGAAAATCGGTTTTGAAATGGCTGAGATTTTCAAAACAAAGCGATCCTAATAGAATTTGAACTGCTTTTCATTAAATAAACTTTGAATTCCTCTTAGAATTGTATGCTCTCTATCATTTCATAAAGTGATGGTTTGTAAGTATCTCGCAAAAAGTTAAAAGCTGAATCCTTACCTCAACCAATACTATACTATCCCTTTAAAATCATGCATGCCGGCATATATATATTTTTTTTTTCTTGTTAAGCCCATGGTTTCTCTTTCTAATACTATCTTAAACTAAGCGACATATCACATAAGTCGGAGATTTTAATGGATGGGATTTTCATCCATTAATTCAGTCCTTTTTTCAAATGTTTATTTCCATACAATATGCATAATTACATATTGCAAACGTCGATATATACACCATACATTATTGTACATATTAGAAATAGGAAAGCATCTTGTTTTATTAAAGACTGGCACGTTTATGGGTCACGACACAACTGAAAGCATTCTAATTATGCTAGTTGACGCAGTCAGTCGATCTTTTTTTTTTTTTCAGGGAAGGAAGGGGAGGAAGAGCGGGAGTGGGAGTAGGGGTTCTTATATTGCATTTTTGAGCATAAGGTATTTGTGAGGGTTCCCATAATTTGAACTGGGTTAGCACGTTGGCATAACCTGCCTCGCACGTGGCGGGTACATGAGGATCCGGTTAACTATACAGTATTTCACATACATGTCGCCACGATGAGAATCAGAAGTTGTGTGGGCGTGTGTATGAGTGGGAACATTGAAATAAGTGGGTACATTATGTGGGACTACTGGGACTAGGTATGGGTGATATTTTAGGCACATGAGGCGGGGGAGGGGGTGTTGTCGGCTGCCTCTTTCAAAATGGATCTCGTAAAGTTATTATGTTCACTGTATTTTATTATATGTTATCATCTAATCACGATAATTTAGAATCAAAATCATGTGAAATATTTTCAGTTATCTTCTTCCATTGAAATGAGTTGGTTTGTATTAAAAAAAATCGTAAATGTTTGGTTAAATTTGTTAACACATCCACAAGTACTTGCGCTTTTTTTCATTTGCATCATAATATGAAGACAGAAATAAAAATTATTGGGAAAAAATGTGTGCGTCTATGTGTGTGTGCTTGCGTGTTCAGCACCTGTACAAGGAACACCTATTCCATATGGCATGATGCACCAAGCGCACTATAAAAGTGACTCAAGAAAAAAAAAAACTAAATCTGATTCAATTTTTAAAGGCCTACCATTAAACTTAAAAATGACTATAAATCCAAATATGTATCAAGAAAGTCACACATTAATCATATCATATCATATCAGTATATACTGGTGACATTACTCGTTGAGAATTAGTGATAATGCTGTTTATTATAAAAATGACAATGAAATGATCAGTCAAGAAGTAGTTGTGATAGGGCCTACCGTCAAAACTGATGAAGAAAAGGAGGCAAAGAAGAGATGAACAGGTATGCTGATACAGAAAAAATTAAGAAAAATAAGTATTACTATAACATTTGTACAAAGTACTGTCAAAACCAAAGATCAGATCGCAGGCATATCTCTTTTTGTCTTTTTTAAAGCATACGGTACGGTGAGTAATATTGAATTAGTTAGTTACCTGTTTCAACTGTTTGATTCAAACAATATTGTATTCAGTTCTTTTTTTTTCCAATTGCC
Source organism: Diadema antillarum (assembly GCF_040938485.1). Classification (NCBI taxonomy): domain Eukaryota; kingdom Metazoa; phylum Echinodermata; class Echinoidea; order Diadematoida; family Diadematidae; genus Diadema; species Diadema antillarum. Next base: position 2,411,383 of record NW_027270924.1, read on the forward strand.
TTTTTGTTACATTTGTATGTATGAAAGAGAAACACAGAAGTAAAATCAATCATTCAGTCGATATGATTCACCACCATCAAAATACTGAGATCACAACGATGTTTCAGGTTTTTCGTGTCAATAATTACTACAGAATGATATATAATATACAAAACATTCAATTTCCCACGTACACACATAAACATGAATGGCTAGGAAAATGATAACATACTATGCACGTGTTGCGTGTGATTATGTATTATTTGCATGTTTGTGCTGGTCTTCGGAATGCTTATGTCAAATAATCGAAGATTCAAGAAGGACAGTTTTGAGAATTCATTGATATGATGCTCGCACATATATACTGTTATGAAAATTCTACAGGAAAGGATTGTACGTATATCATCATTGACCATTGTTGACGCAGGCTAACAATAAAAGTCAACTTTAGGACGGTATTTTTTTTGACCAGATCTAAAAATAACTACCTCCCTTAAATGTAATCGAAAGACGTTTTATGGACGAAAAAGGAAGGGACAAAGCGATGAAAAAGGGTGGGTGAATGAAGGGTGAAAATTTCTGGAGATGTCTTCGAGGTTATCATTACTTTTTATTTTGTGCTGGTGGGGTAAAAAAAATGACACGGGTCGATGTAGGACCCACACAGCCCGCAAAAATACCAGGCAACGGATGCTGGGGGAAAGGAAACGCATAAACTCACTGACCATAAAAACAAAGGAGAAGGTTCGATCCTACTGTTCAGGGAGCCTGCATTTTATATTTTCGTAATATATGAAGGAGTATCTGATTTCGGAAAGTATGCATAGGTATGTACACGACTTGACAGCGTGCATCGGGCGCGCCACCGGGACACTCTGTTTCGCAAAGACGTTGCAGCTCACAGACACGCACGCCTTCCGTGAATGACAATAGGGAGCTTTCGATTGAGGACGCAGTGAATTCTGCGACGCTGAAAGCAACCAACCCGGAACGTCCGCGTCCTTCAGTGGAACACGCTATTGTACTCCATCTCTCTCTCTTGGTCACAATCATCGTCAAATGTGGACAATATAGGTGTACGCCAAAGATATTATGCTTTTGATGCATAAAGTCAGGTCCATGCAGCTCCGCAGTCATTTTGTCAATTTAGTCTAAGACAGAGGCAAACTCGGGCAGACATTCTTCCGTTTACCCAAAATTAAGATGCGCAATTCGACAAGCAAATACTACCCAAAGCTACATACAGTATTATAGGAGATATACTCTGTTATTTCAACTATATCGGTCCAATAGATCAAATTTGACATCATGTCAGACGAAAGAACTGATTGTGTTAACCTTATTTCTTTTTTGTCTTTTTTTTAGTTTGGCAAGTAGAAAAAAAGTAAAACAGTTATATTCAGAGATTTGGTTTATTCCAAGGAGTGTTTAATTAGTACGCTGTCTCAGATTTCGTGCAATCAAAGAATTCAGAGGGGCGTAAAAGCCATCGACATCAGTAATTCCAATGTCATATTCTGTACAATCATCGAGAAAACATAACTGATTGCTACGATTCACAGATCAACTTCTCCTTTCTGGATGGCGTTATAAAAACCCGCTTCTTATGATATTCAGCATTCCACGGTGAAATTCATCGAGTAAAAAAGACCAAAATAATAAACAAATGAGTTAGATTGTTTCGTTTTCAACAGAGAACTGCTAGGCAATCCAGTAAACCAGTTTAAAAAGCTTCAGATTAATATATGCATGCCTTTGTAATGGAGGTTGCTCATGACCGAGAAAACCCAGCCCTATGATATGACGACCCGACGTCGTAGTAGCACCTTATGCAAGCAACCATTGTTTCATAAGTGTTACAGTGCATGTTGTAGGACAGAAGACTACAATTGTCTAATACATTGATGAGTCATGAGGGAACAAAACAAAATAGGCAAGAGGTTGAATAATTATAATATCAGTAAACCGGCTTATTGAAAATTAATGTATTTTCATGTCTTTTCGTTTATACACAATATCAAAACGTAACAATTAGGATCAAACGTATACAAAATGTAATTTACACAGTATTTGAAGTTTCAGGACAAACTTGAATCAGTCTGTAAAATATGACATATTATTTGGAATTCAAATAATGTGTAGCAGAGCCTACAGAAGCCATTGCGGAAGACATTATGCCTGCAGCCATCAGTTATACCATATCGATAGTAACTTGATGGTACTCACTTTGGGACTCGGAGCCAAAGTAATAAATTTTTACATACACTGCATTGATGTCAACATAGTATTGATGCTTGAGACATGTTGGGATATAAAACTCGATATGTCTTTTGTGTTTTTAGTGATCTCGGAAGATCACTTCTCTATCCCTATCTCTCTCCCTCTCTCCCTCTCTCTCTCTCTCTCCCTCTCTCTCTCACTCTCTCTCTCTCTCTCGATTTCAATTTGATATCTATTTATTATCTATCTATCTATCTATTTTACATCTATCCATTTATCTATTTATCTTTTTATCTGCCTAAATGTCTATCTCTCCATCCATCCATCCATCTATCTATCTATCTATCTATCTATCTATCTATCTATCTATTTATCTATATGTCTATCTATCTATCTATCTATCTGTCTGTCTGTCTATTTATCTTTCTAGTTATCTTTCTGTTTATCTGTCTGTCTGTCTATCTATCTATCTGTCTATCTATATCTAATCTACTATATCTATCTATCTATCTTTTTATCTGCCTATATGTCTATCTACCTATCCATCTATCTATTCATCTGCTTATCTATTTGTCACATATTACCCTATACACCATAATATCATGGCCAAGTCTCTCGTGTATAATGGCAGTCTCCTGCATTTGTGTATTTGTGTTTGTGTAAAAGATAAAAATAAGTTGCTTTAACGTTGTGTTCATCCTAACAAGATGTCTCTCTGGTACTCTCTGGGTTCCAGCGTTTATGCTCCCATTATATAATCCCTACTCCAGTATTTACATTTTGAACTCGTTATGAACTTGATTCTAGACATGACGTGTTCGTATACTTGTGTATCTATATGCTATTTTTTCACTCAGTTCTTATTCATTTGGTTCTTGTTTTTTTCTTTCCCTCGTTCTTTTACTTCTTCTTCCCTTTGTACCTTCCTATTTTAGCTTTCATATAGTTTCGTCATTAGTACTTTGTGTCTCCATTGCATAATACATTTACATTAACATTTTTCTCCTGGAACCTGCGTTTACAAGCTTTGCATTTGCAGTTCCAGTATATTTCACATGTTATAGAGGATTGTCTTATGTACATAATCATGTATGCTGACACTTTCTATTCATGACCCGCTTTATATCATATTTTGTATCTTGCTTGTTTGTACAGTGTATTCTTTTTATTTTACGTAGTACAGTATTCCAATGTATAAATGTCAAGTGAGATATGAAAATGAACGTGCTGGTACTGTTCACTGTGACTCGAATGTAAAACCAGTGCAGTTTCATTTATTCAATTCTCTCTCTCACTATCTCTCTCTCCCTCTCTCTTTCTCTTTGTGCCCTATCCGAAGACGTAGGCACAGAATGTGCCGCAAATCACTGTTTCTGTGGCCTTTTCAGTCAGATTAGTTCAAATAAGAATATGTGATACTTATACACCTTTCGTGGAAAAATTACTTTCATTGCTTTTATCTTTTCTAATTACGTTCCCCGAAAAGTGCAGAAAATCAATGCGATTATTGTATCAATACAGTAAAATTCCTTAAATTGCAATCTTCATTAAAAAAAGTTTGACATAACATCTTAGAATATTAGCATCTTGTTCATTATCATTAACATTATGTACTTACAAAACTGTTAGTTTTCGTCACAAAAGTTTTAGGTTTGTTAGGGAAGTTAAGGTTCACACAACTTGTGTTCTCATTTTTTCCTGCCCCCCCCCCCCCACCTTCCTCCGCCTCTCTAGAGTCTAATTTCCCTTCCTTTTCTGTAAGAATAATATGGGGCAATGAAGTTCATTTGTCATTTCTCTTATCACCAAATGGCAAGTCTTAGTGTAGGTTCCTTTTCTAATTTTTCTCTTTGCCAAATCTTAGCGTCTCCAATTTGTGGGTACGACCCGGCCAGCTTTAACAGCAAACATACCCTCCTCCAAGGCCTGAAGCCGTAGACATTCTTTTGTCAGTCACTCATCCCATGCAGTGCGACGTAGAAAGGTGAGGGTCTATAGCTCTCGAGCAAGAGCAGGTTGAAAGAAACAAATACTGTTCAAAATCCATAGATAGAAGAGAGAGTGGGGGAGCAATTGTGCAAGAGCTCAGAATAAAGGAAAGTTCTCCTGAAAACGAGACAAACGTTAGCCAGGACATTGAACTTTGAACGTTTTTCAATCCACATATAGTCACCTTATAAGGTGCAATATAACTTAGTCGTGCAGACAACATTAGACAACCTGTTAATACTTCTACATTTAAACATAAAGGAGTGACACATGGGCCAGGACTCACAAAAGTAAGATTCTCTATTGTTACCCGGATGCATGTGAGTCCTCATGTGTCACTCCCTAGCTGGCACATAATAAAGACGTTCATTTTTTCCCATTTTTTTCCAGCCCTCTACATGGACTATTTTATTGTCTCAATGTCAATATAATCACTGCACAACTCAAAATATTCCACCATAATCGTTCATGCTAACAAAAACCGCTGATCAAAAATCATTGTTTTAAAAACTTTGTTGAAAACGCTTTCGTAAGATATAGCGAATTGTTTTGGGTGGTAACGTTGCATCGCAGAAGCAATTTGCGCTTTGTTGATATTCACTATTCAATAGTGTTTTAATCATTTGAATGATTTAGATGAGTAGAGTGCTTGATATAAGCAGAACCCTTGCAAATGCGCACTGTCTCCTTTGTAATGCTATCAATTTTTGTAAATTTCAAATCATATGCGTTCCCCTACATGGTGTTGCAGTATGTCAGATGTGACTAAACATACAAGAAAATCCATACAAACTGAATGATATTGGCTTTGGTCTTTCATATTTCAATCTGAAAAGTCTACAGATTTCAGGCTTATCATTCTATCAATTTAATAGCTCAACAATACTTTGACTTGTTATAATTTTGTAGCTAAAATACCTGCTCAACACAGTTTTGTTCATCATATAAATATGAATTTGGAGAGTGGTCAATTATTATGTGTCAAAAAAAAATAATGTCCAGCAGATTGTGACTTCCAGAATCGTTCGTATAATGCTTTTATCATCAGTGATTGTAGCCGATTGTGGATCTATCCAATAAGATTTACATATGGCTTGACAAAAGCCAGATAAAGCAGCTATGTTACCAAATTCTAATATCTGAGAATCATCTTTTTTTAAAATTAATATATATTAGTGCATCCAATGAAACATTTTTTGTTTCGGGCCTAACTTTCGAATCTCAAACATTCTACAACTTAATCGAAAAAAGATTTGAAAGCAGATACTTGTGATTTGATTGAACATCTCTACACAATTCCTTCAATAACATTTGTACAATTCAATTTATTCAAAGATGATATATTCAATAGCTTCACTTAAACACCTTCATTTAAACCTTCCTGGATAAGCACACTCACTATGTATATATGCATATTATATTTGATACAGTATATAGGCCTACATGTTCAAATAGAAATATGTACATACACTTTTTTCTAATATAGATATAGATATTTATATAGATATAGGCATTGGTATAGATATAGACTTGATTGTTATTCAAAATTTGGATATTTATCAAAAAATCTGTCAATTAATCAATACACGCTGTAGGTAACTATGGCTTAAGAGCAAGCGAATGAAAAAAAAAGTGATATAAAGCAGACAGTGAAATGACTGATATTACGTCAAAGGGAATCACCCCTCTGGTGTCCCGTATACCGTGTGATGTCAATGAGACCACGGAGAAAAGAAAGTATAGAGATTAAATGCCCTCCGGAAAAGAATAGGAAGTAATATCGGAGCCCTCAATCTTTGGTTATTTCCTCAGCTATCTCAATGACTGTTGAAGGCAATAGTTCTCATCGCTAAATTCCTCGATCTCAACTTCCGTTAGAGTTCCCCGTGCTCCGGAACTAAACATGCGGGACGGTTAGGGTAAATCTGCCCCCTACCAGGGTGGAAAGAAAGAGAGTAGATGAATGTCTTATTTTATTTTGTTTTATTTCATTTTATTTTATTTCATTTTATTTTATTCTATTTTATTTTATTTTATTTTATTTCATTTCATTTCATTTCATTCAATTTTGTTTTATTTATTCTATTTTACTTTATTTTAACTTTATTTATTTTATTTTATTTTATTTTATCTTATTTCCTTTTATTTCCTTTTATTTTATTTCTGCATTTTCACAAAGTATATAGAACGTAACTGATAATTTTGCAACCAATACAAAATGAACATTTTGTATTCGAAATATAATGTACCAATAATAAAATATTGTATAGATGAGTTCTTCATTGCAGGGCGTGTGGAATGTAAGAGTAGATTGACTTTAGATTTCATTCCATTTCATTTATGAAGTATCCACACAAATCACATTTGTGACATACATCCAGAGATCAAAGAATAGTAACAAATGTTTGGAAATTCAGTACGAAATGGAATCATATCAATCTAGTGTACGTTACATTCATATTAGATTGTCATATTCGACAGGCATGCGTGCGAGAGCGCGTGCACGCACACAACAAAGAGAAAAAAAAAAGGGGGACACTAACGAGACCGTCCTATAGGCATGATAGGGACGGCATTAAGTAGAAATTAAAGTGAGTGCCTGCACCTGCGAGAGAAAGAAAATATGGAAATAAAAGCAGTTGGAAATGAGATGTGAACTTGTTCAACAACGATGCTGAAGAGTTTAAATCATTGTAAATTGTTCTAAATCTTTTATTGATTCGTGTTGTCACCAGGGTATTAAAAAAGTATTTTCAAGCTTACGTTAGAATATGTAACATCCGAATGTTCGTTGCATTTTAGGATTTAGAAAATTCCAAACTTTGGGACCATTCTTGTACAAGCGTTTTGCAAAATTCTTAATTAAGCTTTTTGATGCATGGTACATGTATTCGGGTGCATCGAGTAACATCAGAAGTAAGGGCTTTGTCTCCTCTTAGAACTATACGGTAGTGTTTCTGAGTTTAACGTTTAAAGTTCGTGTATCCCTTTTGCAACCTGAAAATTATATTCCTCTCATAAGCAGGTATTTTGCAGAGGTAGGTCGTTCAGACCTTTCGTCTGCATGATAAAGCTGGAAATGTGATAGCGGGAACACAATATTAGGGTTTTTTTCGTACCCCCCCCCCCTCCTGAAAAAAAAAAATCCAACAGTTATTCTCGGTAAAACAGTGGGAGGGGCGTATTCTCGAGTGTATGGGTTTAGTTTAAAAAAAACAACAACACTGGATTTGATAACCTTAAGATTTCATACATGATGTTGGGAGACATTATCTGTCAACCATGCACAATTTCGTGATGTTTGCGGAAGAGATAGACGACCTAACTGATATAATAATGTAGGTATGACCAAACGCAATGTACGCGGTGATTACGGTGGTCGTTGCAAATGGAGTGATAGGACGCTTTTATCAGATTCTGATATATTGCTATTTATTTTCCCAGTTGAGACATATCCCACCACGATTTCATTCGTATGAGTATACAGCATTTGGTAAACGGGGAGGTGTTGACTTCTCTTCTACACAGTCTCGTCTGTGTGACTTTGACTCCATTTCAAATCCAATGTCAACATGGAAAGGAACAGCACTTTAAAGTCAACAATTTAGAATTCCCCGGAGATCCTCTTTTCCAAGAACGATTAGTATGGTCGGTTGCCAAAATCAAGGTCTTCTTATTGATCAATATGTAGCTGAGTAGACAATTTCAGCTATTGTTTACACGAATGCTGATTGATTAGTATTTTGACCCAATTATTATCACATGAGAACAGCGAACGGGGAAGTGGCAGGCGGAAGGCGAGTTTTCACTTTCAACCACACATTGTGGAAATCCTCGCGCATTAATGTCATCCTATAGACTTGAAGTGTGTACTCCGTGCGTATTACGGTTAGCTGGAAAAGTGTTGCTGCTGTTCTCTATGTCTACGTCATGGTGAGTTTTTAGAGCTTGCATCGGATCTTTACCCTACACTGCCACGACCTTTGACAGAGCATAGTTTGGGAATCCCAGATTTATTTTAGTTTTATTTCTATTTGGTGTTGCTGTGGAGAAGCAGAAGCACACTTTGCCAATAAGTAATCCAAGTAAATGGTATTATATAGTGGTTGATATCCGCCTGGAGGCAATTACGGGTAAAATATTTCAAACTTAGCGAACAGAAGAAGGAGGGTATAGAAGAAAAACAAGAAGAAGAGATAAACGATGAAGAAGAAAAGAAGAAGATGGAGGAGGATGAGGAAGAAGAAGAAGAAGAAGAAGAAGAAGGGGGTAGATATAAGGATAAAAAGTATGTGGTTACGATTGTAAACGCAACATTTGAATGTCACACTTTATTTAATTCTATATTTGAACACATTATCCTTCATGGTAATCGGTAATGTTACATTTAAGCTGTGGGAAGTCTCTCTGAAGAGATATTCCTTGCCGTGTGTTTCTTTGCATCATTCACTGCGCATGACTTTAATGTCACTTGATCAATACGGATGACTTGCGTAAAGAGACGCTGCACGTGAGGCTACTGCAGACGCAATATCTTTATCGAGCACGTCAAGATAAGTGAAGTATTGGGATTATCAAGTGGGAAAAACTGAGATTTGTCTTGCGTCGATTGAAGCAAGTTTGTGTGAATGGAGGCCTGTCCATGTGTCTCAAGGAGTAAACATGCGGGTTTTAGCTCATAATGGTGAGAGAGCGACTACCTGCACACTTTGCTTCGGGTACGAACTCAGAATAATAACTCTTGGGTATTGCATATCCCAAGATCTCACACGTATAGTTATGTTTCTGGAGTGTGAGGGTCAAACTTCCTGAGTACCCGCTACTTTGTCATGCCAAAATACGCTAAAAGAAATCGGGGGGGGGGGGGGCAATCTAAAGAAAATGACGTGCTGAGGGTAACGTCTTCCAAAAATCTACCCCATTTGGGCAATGTTGCAGATTGGACGAATCAATCTTTACGCTTACATGGGCTAAATCTCTTTTGGGAGTGGTGAAAATGTATGTTTGAGGAATCACACAATCTCTCCCCCCCCCCCCCCCCCCCCCGTCATTGCAAATTTCACGACTTAGATTAAACAAGATAGTTTACGTCAATACCAAATACAATAAAAGGTAAATCTTTAATGTAGTTCCTAAAACTTTTGAATAATTGCATTGTAACACGTTGCTCTGAATCTTTTCTAAGTAAAAGATCTTCCAGCTATCATTGTCATATTAAAGGGATCGTACAGCTTTGGTTGAGACCGATTTTCAGGTTTCTAACATTTTTTGTTGAATTAATGAGAAACTTCTTGTAAAATATGAAAGAGCATGTAATTCTATGAGGAATTCAACGTTTATTTGATGAAAATTGGTTTTGAAATGGCTGAGATATCCCAAAAAGAGTGATTCTAATAAAGTGTGGGACCCACACTTTATCACGATCGCTTTGTTTTCCTTTGTTTTTTGATGTTTCAGTCATTCCAAACCCGATTTTCATCAAATAAACTTTGAATTCCTCTTAAAATGGTATGCTCTGTACTACATCATACGTGTTTTCTTGGTATCTCGCAAAAAGTTAAAAGCTCAATTCTCCAATACACAAAAATACTGTACCATCCCTTTAAAGGAACTATGCAAAGCAAATGTATATTGACTCGTATTGATTTATAACAAACTGATCAGCATTTATGTGTATGCCCCCCCCCCCCAAAAAAAAAAAGAAGATTTCTTAATGTGAGACATAATTGTATAACAATTTTCTACAATTTTTTATTTCAGTTTACTTGCATCGCTAAAAAGAAAAGAAAAAATCCTTCAAACCAAAATTCTGCCAACAACATCGACTGTCAATAATTTGTATAGTACTATGTAGTATATAATACGATTAACAGAATACATTGGAATGCAAGTAATGTTTAGCCGCAATGTCTTTTGTTTGTCATACTCGTAACATGGGCTCAGTCTAGGAAAAACGCATTCCAATGTCTTTTGTTAATCATTATAAATAAATGAGAAATGAATGACAGATGATGTCACTGGCACGATCTTGGTTTAGAAGGTTTTTTAGTGGCATGTCCTAGTAATATGAAGTAAAATAGTTGAAATGTTATTATAAGATATATTGTGCGTATCTAGATATTTATTTGGCCACACAAGTGATATTTCGGTTATCATATAGCAACACAAGTCAACATGCATAATTTGCATTAAACACATTATGAGCAACAGGAAACCATTCTGGATTTTGACATGTTCCATCAACAATAATAAGTGTCATTAGCGATGAATTTCTCGGTCCTTGTTCTTTTTTTTTTAATTCACAGGTTTGCACTTTTGAATCGGACGTAACCACACATTGTTATCATACTCGCATCTTTTTTAATTTCCCCAAAATATAAACACGTAGGATGATTCGTACTAACAACATATAGGATATGACGCCTCGTAATACTAGAATCCGAATCCTATATAGGGGAAATATCATTTATCCTTCTGGAAAAGGAAAACCCCATTATTGATTGACTTTATCGTTATTGGCCTAGATGGTGTTGGGAATCCCATTAGCCAGTGACAAAAATCAGTATCGCTTGCTCTCTATCTATTCATGAGCGAAGACACCCCCCCCCCCCCCTCCGGAAAAAAAAGATCCAATAAAACAAAAACAAAAATATTTCAATACGGGGAAACCGGGTTCCATTGTAATCATTTAGTCACATTCTACTGACTTTATCTGTACTTACACATTGTATACTTTTTTTTTTTGCATTCGTTTGTGATGATTATTTCGCGTTTTTTAGTTGCATTCTCTTCATCATATGATTTCTATGTTTGTTGTCATTTCACGGTCTTGCTGAAAAATCCAGCTTAAACTGACTACAAGCTTTTTACCGTAGTTAAATAACACTCACTCACTCACCCACTCACTCACTCACTCCCACACAGGGGCCAATAACTTCAAAATACTTCAAGTTTCTTTCTATCCACTCTGGTTCATATCCCATACAATTAATGAAAGACCGTATAGGCCTGCCCGTCCTATCTGCTTATTACCGTCTATGTCATTTTCACGGTAATGTTGGGTGTCTTCAGTTCTTTGTCTAATTTTGTTCTTCACCCGTTACGAAATTATCGACATCAGCCACACTGACACAGTCATCGGCGTGAAATATCTCTCCGATCAGTTTTCATGCAAATAAAGAAGGAGAAATAAACAGGTAAAAAGTATGAAACAATTGAGGTTAAACAGGCATTTGATATACAACCTGCAGTTGCATTTGTTTAAGGCCGAACGCATATCGTGCAAGGTATAGTATAGCAACTACTTGAACGTATATTTATATATGTCGCATATCTGAGAACGGTTAACAAGATTTAGCACTACAGAAGCTTTTGACAATTCTGCGACCAAAACAAACAATATTACATACCAGCAAGAAAGAAATCAATGAGAGATGTTTCTTTTTTTCTAAGAAACACTTTTAATGAATAAGATAATGTTGGAAACAAATTGATGAACAAAATTCGTGTAAAGAGTACCTCGATGTTGATAGGATCTGATACAATATACTTCAAATACGAACTAAAAACAAGTAATTCATATGACTAATATTGGTCTCCCGATAGCAACATCCCTCTTCCAGCAAACCAATTCTATTATTCTAAATTCCAGCCTATCTGCCCTTGTGCACTTTCAAGCATTTGCACACACATTCACCACCATCACACATCAGAGTTTATTTTCCCCTGCTATCTTCGCAGCAGAATTTGTATTGCTACGAATCTAGTACGTCCCTACCTTTTCCTCGGGCCGGCCTCTGCATAATCGCTTCTTAACTTCAATTTGTTATTGTAATTCCTGCTGCATAGACATGCATACTGTATATTGCATCATTAATTTCCTTTTATATCGTTGTTTATGCAAGTCAAACGACTCTGTTTTAAATTTACTTTGTATATTTCCCACATGTTCATGATTATGTAACTTATGTACATTAATTGATTTGCAGAAAATAAAGTATCTATCAAACAAACAAACAAACAAAAATGTTAACAAAAATCGTTTACAGTTAAATTCGTATTCATCTGGATGTTTGTTTACCGACGATGAGCTCTCTTGATCCTTTCTATTTACACTCTTCATTGAAGTAAAACTTTATCACTAATTAATTTCGCCTTGTTCAGTAGGTGGTATTCTTTTTTTTTAATAATTAGCTTTTTTAGCAACGTTGGAACTGTATGAATCGACAAAATTAGCTCTTTCACGACTGTCAGAATACATGTACTAGAACTATAACAGCAGTTGTATTAATGATAGTTGCAGTAACATTAGAAATAGGGGTGAAACTCTTAACATTGTTTCGCGTCAAAATTTACTTTAAAAGTCAATGGGTTTATAGACTCGGTGTATGCGTGAAAGTCTGTCGTGAAAATCATTTATGCTTTCTTCACAGTTGATGGCAAGGGAAGTAAGGACACTTGTCTTCACAATTTCATCGTGCTAGATGGCGCTATATAATTCGTCAGACCAGAGTCCTTTGGTATAATCAATGGGACGCCACATCACACCACAGCCCTTCATCGTCAGATTACACTGTGATTCTGACCTCAGCCAAGGAAGCAGTCCTTTCTTGGTCCCTCCAATTTGAAATAAATAGGATAAAAAATTACTAAACCCATTGCGTAAAAATGACGAATAGGAAGGTATGTGTATTTTCATATAAATGTACCCAGAGAACATTGCTGAAGAGGCAAATTTGGGAATGATATCCAAATATACTTATGGATTTAGTAAAGGCACCATAACTGGTGGAACTCATGAGTGAAGTTTGAGGAAAATCAAACAATTCTTTCCAACATTTTGAATTCTCGGTGCCGCCAACGCTGGATCAACGGGCTACAGTTTCACTCCAGGACAGCAATATGAAAAAAGATGAGGAGAATTTAACGCATTTTATTACTTTATCATAAAGCATAAGCACTTGACTCACCTCTTCAGAAATCAGAGGGAAATGAATATTTTTTTTTTCATTTCATTTTATTTGTTTCCATATCCAATTTTTACAAAATGTATGATGATGTTAATCACAGTTATCAACATATGTGTTTGTATGTGCAACATGTACTTTTGTAGTATCATTGTTTTCATTTGTACCAGTGGTTCATGACATGTCACCTTTTTAGAACCTGTTTGTACAAATCGATTACATGTACACTACTTAGCAATTATTTTGAATCATTTGAATATGGAAACATAAATGAAAATTAGACAAACCTTTCCTGGTTGTGTACGCCTGCGTGCTCGTTTTAGATAATATGAAACGTTATCCCCTTTCTCTTCCCCCCCCCCCAAACCCTCATCCCATTAAATACTCCCTTCTTCAATGTTTTCTATTTACTGCGTTAAATTGATTGCACGAAGTAGGAAATTGATTACCTGAAAATGATAGTGAATGCCCCAAACAAGCTCATCGGGACTATCGAGCGAATTTGAGAGCACGTGTAGGAAATGCAGCGCCCCCATTTGGAAATTAAACGCACACGACATTGTATGAATTTGATTTGGTGGAAATGAAATAGAGCTACCATAAATGAAATTGATAGCTCGTATTCTGAATTTGAATGCCCGAATATTTTCATGTGCGTGCGCTGTGTGAATATGAGTGCAAGTTCATGAATTTGAATGACAAAATTATCAAATTGACTGGAAAAACCTGTACTCCCTAAACATAAGTCAGTTGTAAGTTAAGGGAATGTGCACTTTTCATTAAAAACAAAATCGAATTATTTGTATATATTTACTTTACACATGATAATATCAGAATGTCACTCCATAGGGTTGTCACTTCATGAGATATCGATTGTGTTTTCATTTTATGAAAGGTCAAGAGGGGGGGGGGGGAAGAAAGATTCATGCATTGGGCGTTTATTTAGTCACACACAATCTCTGAGGATTAATGAGCTGCGACCAACGAGCAATTCATTTTCCAGCATATCTCTCCTCCCGAGCTGAGCAGGACAATCCATCCATTTCTCTGCAGACTATTATTCAATTTGTATTGTAATAATGATAACAGCAGCTAGTTTTTATATTAGCACATTTCACACCTGATAAGTATCCCAGTGCGCTTGACAGACTTTTATGAACCTGGAGCTGGATACGTTATTTTCAACAGCTATAACTTGCTGTTCATATCTTTCAGAGAATATTTGGAAGTTAGACTTCATGAACTTGAGTTTAAAGGCTGAAATTACTAAATTTGAACCAGTGTTGATAAAGTTGCTAAAGTTAGTCAATTTGATAAGTATTTCGCTAATGTTGGAACAGAGTTAGCGTGTAAAATGCATCGGGTTCATGACAATGTTGTTAATGAAGAAAATGTTGAATCTTTAAGTTTGATCTTGCATCTGTAACTGAACACGAGGTATTTAAAACACTGATGCGTATATGAAAAATGAGAAATCTCTGGGTTTAGACGATATATCTATGCATACACTGAAAATGTCAGCCCCTATAATCTCACATATCAGCTGAGGGCGTTTTCCCTCCAGTCGCGATGGAAGAGTCCACACTAATCCCACTCTTTAATTCTGGTGAAAAATCCTCCCCTGCAAATTGCCAACCCATCGCGATTTTGTCACGTGTTTTGAAAATTCCTTGAAAAAGTCCAAAGACAATTTGCTTTTCATTTAAAATCAAATGGCTTGCTGTTCACAGCACAGTCTGGTTTCGGAGATAAACACTCCACTACGACGGCCTTACTGAAGGTAACGGATGACTGGTTACTCGCAGTCGACTACACCGGAGCAATTTTAATTTATTTAAAACGGGCTTTTGCTACGGTGGACCCGTTCATTTTGTTGCAAAGCTGAAGCAAATGGATTTAACTGACGCCTGTCTTGCTTGGTTTCACATCTATTTAAAGGGGACCACTGGATTTTTTTTTTTTCAGACGTTTACATTTAAACAACTATAAATAGGTTATACTGAGTATAGATTTTAAGAATTTATAGTGACAGTGCTGAGGAATAATAAAGTTTTCAAAAGTTATAACAATGATTACAATGAACAAGGATGATGACATGGCAGCCTCACTATAAGAATGGACGAGTTCGGGCTCTATGAAGCAGAACAAATGAAGAAGGCATGCAAAGATTCTACACAGATGAATTTGTTAAGCAAGCGGTATTGTCATGGAATAACAAACACTGCTACGATTCTGAAATATTTGAGGCACCTAAGTCACCAACACTGTTCAGTGTAATTTGTTCAAGTTTTTGAGATTATTGGGTATTTTTTTGTTTTGTTTTTGCTCAAAGGCCGCAATAAATTCCACAAGTCTATACATGGAACTGTTGATTTATGTACTACATGATGTGAAATTATGAAAATCGTCTGCAATGCCCCTTTAACAAATCGTAAAGTGGCAACCTTTTTCAATTCAACCATATTTGCACTTTCAGATTTACAGTCATGGGGTTCCACAGGGCTCTATCTTGGGGCCTGTATTGTTTGTGATATATCAATGATATAGTTTTACAGCAGAGAATTGTTGTATAATACATGGACGACAGAGTTTTGTATTTTCGCATACTGATCCTTCCGAAATTGAGAAAATGTTAAACCATTCTCTCTCGCTCCTGTCCCACCTTAGTCCATGGGCCAAGACCCGAAAAATGGGTTGTTGGTACCATCTGAGGTGGCACAACCTTTTTGGTGTCAGTTTGTTTGTCGGGCATAGATATGCTTATCAAGCTATGATAGCATTTCCAAATGAGTAGCTTAGTCATAATAAATGAATTTTTAACCAATTTGGTCTCGTTTTTATATCCCTATACTTCTGAATCGAAACTAAACCGCTATACAAAGAAGAGCACTGCCTTCTGTATGTCCACAGGTGTTCTGTTGTAAACGCGGTGCGCTTAGTTTTTATTCAAGGCAGCGAAGGGAATATCCAAAAGGTTATGATGTCCACAGCTGTCACGCGGTGCGCTTAGTCTTTATCTAGACCAATGTACCGTTATCATATCTTAAGTTCCTCATAAAAGGGATTATCTATACTGTTTTTATACTACCCTATCAACAAATACATCAGTTTTAAACAAAAATCACTCTGTTCATTTACAATATCATTCATTATAATGTATTGTAGTGTACCGGTACATTGTTTTTGCATATCTTATATTGTTGGAGGGAAATAAAGCGACATTGGCGTGGTATCAGCGTTTTCACCGTAGCGTTTTCGCCGGAAAATGATAAATAATTGAAAGATACGGTAAAATTCACGAGGAATTGCTTTTGTTGTTGTTGTTGTTTTTAGATAAAAGGATATACACTGTATCATACGCTTTGAATATTCCCTTCGCCGTCTAGAATAAAGACTAAGCGCTGTGGACATCATAACCTTTGGATATTCCCTTCGCTGCCTTGAATAAAGACTAAGCGCACCGCGTTTACAATAGAACACCTGTGAACATACCATAGAGCTGCATTTTACAGCTCTATGGAACATACAGAAGACAGTGCTCTTCTTTGTATAGCGGTTAGTTTCGATTCAGAAGTATAGGGATATAACAACGAGACCAAATTGGTTAAAAATTCATTTACTATGACTAAGCTACTCATTTGGAAATGCCATCATAGCTTAATAAGCATATCTATGCCCGACAAACAAAATGACACCAAAAAGGTTTTGCCACCTCAGATGGTACCAATATCTGGCCTGGCCCATGGACTACCTAGATCCCTCCTCCCACTTTTCTCTCTCACCTCCTCTTCCACCCATCCCTCCTTCTCCCATTTTTTTTTATACTTACTTTCACCTTTCTCTTCTCTCGTTTTCCTCTGTCACATTATCTTTAATATTCTTAATTCGTACAGGAGCCTTAACGGCAGCGGTAAACTGCTTTCGAAGGTAGTTGTGCCAAATTCAATCCTGTTCCCATGGCTTCGATATACCGCTTCCAAAATATTTGAACTATTAAATTCTTCGGAACTCGCATCTATTTATCGTTAGCTGTACATTATAAAGAGATAGACAAAGAAAAGGAAATTACCATTAGGCCCTACTGTGAAATCTTTTTATAACTTTTATTATTTCAGAAACTTGAAAAACAATTTTGTCATGAATACAAAAGGATCGTATAAAGACATCACGCTGGTATTTGTTGCGATCTTTATTGTCTTATGTCTTTATTGATAAGTAAAATAAAGGACATGTTGACATATACACCAGGTCCATGGTCCTACTCTGGACACACGGCAGGTAATGACACACTTACAAATACCTACACGGTGAAAAAATAACAATATAGCTGTATTCGTATTCGTATTAATTCTACAGAATTACTACATCATTACAAGTGCCTTTCATTCTTACATTTACTTTCTAAGTGCGTAACGTTCCCCCAGTTCTGTTTTTTTTTTCTTGCATAGAATATGGTGAATGGAGAAACTATATAGCATATTTACTAATGTCTGCTTCATACTCCAATGATACTGATGCTTAAAGGCAGCGCGACACCTATTTCTATCGTTGAATTGAACAGATATTTAAATCGTGCACGTCCGATGGCATGCAAAGTCAATTCAATTTAATCCCAATTCAATTCCTTTTAGGGTCCAGTCCTTCAAGCAGGCGTCCCCTCTCTTCATGCAATGCACGCATGCTTTAATTTCGCGAAAAAAAACAACAACTGAGCCTGGCCTCCACGTTATGAGATGAGCAATTATTGACATAATCATGATGAGTGTACAGACGCTGTGGCAAGGTATTTGGCATGATCGTTGCCAGAGTGGTATTAATCGACAAAGTGAATTTTTCAAAGTAGGCTCACGACTGTTGTGTTAACCACCTCCGAATGGTTAAGTGATTCCCAATGACACGAGTGTCGTTAGGAGTGTCACACAGGCAGAGGAAAAAAACTCACTTTGCTCACAAAAAATATGCCTCACTGGAAGTATATAGTCAGTATTGTAGGAACACGCATACCCCGAGAAGGATTACAGTCGTATAGAAGAGCCATTCATGCAAAACCGGTCTTAGTTTTCGAAAGCGTTGCCTGTGTGGCCTATAGTTATTGCAACGAAGACGTAAGTAGCCACGTGAGAATTGAAAACAGCTTGACCAACGTTATGAGCTCAATATCATCTTGAGTCACTGGGCACCTAGGCCTCTATACAACGCGTATTCCCATAGGTCATGTAGGCCAGGTAAGAAGAATGACCAAGTTCTTACGAACGTGGCTTGTCGTCTGCGCATTGGCGCTAATCTTTCTCGGGTATGTTCTTCTGATTTTGAATTTCATTACGTGTACGAATCGAGGAAAGCGAGTTTACAGGGGTCCAAATTCACGTAAACCCCCAGGTTTTATCTGGTCAGCGATGCGTGTGTGGCAGGGGGGAGATGCACAGGCTCACAAAAAGGCCTGCATTACGCCACAGTTAAATCCACGTGACTCCAGTATAGAGCACCTTCTCAAGAGATCACAACCCATGACGTGCACAGGATTCAGATTGGCATACATCAAAGACGACATGATTCACTTCGACTTGAGCAGATATCCAGACAGCTGCTCGGTCCATTTTCCTGCACGGGTGGACGATAATATCCAAAAAACGAAACGGCTCGGGGACTACTTTTTTGATGGAAAAAACGTCAGTTTTACACCATCAAACAGGGAAAGTGAACATGATAGACCACGATCGGACTTCCTCACCGTTAAATGTGCGATACCAAGTCCTCTTGGGGATGGATCATTTACTGACCACACTGATTCTTTGGCACGCATCAAGGATGATCCCGAAATATCGATACGTGCGAAGAATAAACAACGTCGAACAACGAGTGGACTTGGTCTGAATGTAATCATGTTGGGCATGGATTCCACGTCCAGGATGAATGCCATTCGTAACATACCAAAATCTCTGGCATATATGGAGGAAGAACTTCAGGCTGTTTTCCTAAATAGTTACAACATCGTTGGCGATGCTACCACAGGGGCTCTCATACCAATGCTCACAGGGAAATTCGAATCTGAGCTGCCAAACACGGAGCGCGGAGGGGGCGCCCCGGTCAATGTTTACCCTTTGGTGTGGAAGGAGTTTGAGCAAGCTGGCTATGTCACAATGTTCGCCGAGGATCGTCCTGATCTAAGTTTGTTTAACTACAGGCTGACAGGGTTTAAAGAACAGCCAACAGACTACTACATGCGGACGTTCTGGAGGGAGATGGATGCTTACAAGAACGGATACTGCCTTGGACCAGATCCAGTGCATATTGTTATGTTCAGATACCTCCAGGATTTCATGACATCGTATCCCGACAACCTCAAGTTTGGGCTCTCTTTTCTCACAGACCCAACGCACGATGACTTGAACATCCTGAGCGTCATGGACCAAGATCTCCTCACGTTTATGCACTCAGCCAAGGAGTCAGGCGCCCTCAACCAGACCATCCTTGTAATCTTTGGAGACCACGGATCTCGCTACGAGACAGTTCGCCAGACTTTCCAGGGTAAACTTGAGGAACGTCTTCCGTTCATGGCCATCGTCCTGCCAGATATTTTCAGACAAAGGTATCCAGAAGCGTATCGAAACTTGGTTACTAACGCTGACCGCTTGACCACTCCATTCGACATCCACGCCACCCTGCGGTCAGTCATCGACTTCAGCGAAAGGGACTGGACATTGTCGAGGAGGGCATTCAGCCTGCTGTCGACAGAGGTACCACTTGGAAGGAATTGTCGAGAAGCGGACATTGCTGCCCATTGGTGCGCCTGCATGGGGTGGAATGAAACCAGACCAGATGAACATGAACTGGTAAGCCTGCAGGCGAGATATACCATCATGTCCAATACGTCATTCTTTCTTTTATCTCTTGTTAAAATCTAAAGAACGTTAAACCTTCGGCAGGACTAAATTAGTACTAAAAGCAACAACAACAAGAACTTCCTTTCAAACTTGTCTCAGTCATTTTGTCATCAGGAGAGCTGTAACCGCCACATGTCCACCATCCCAGTTCCTGTTCATCATCATTAACATTATCAACATCTCCTTCTTCTTCCTTCTCAAAAACAAAATCTTCAAGGAGATTGATCAATGTTGCCCTACCGGTTTGTATTCAAATGCAATCCACTTCCTTGACATTTATCCTTCGATCCGTAGTAATTATTCACGGCCTCCCTTTTTTTTCCTCTCCCTCCTTGTATTTTGCATTTTTTTTGCAACACAATGTTCTTGTCTTTCCTGAAAATAGCACATAATCATTTCCATGTTAAATTGCGCTCAACCACAACATTTTTTGTTTTTTAGTTCTTGTTATTTGAAATGTGGTTATGTGTACGTGATAATATAAATGTTTTCTTTGTGATATTTCTGAATTCTATAATTTATGGGGTTCAACTTTTTTGTCCAAAGAGCCTATTCTCAACAAGTACTGCTTTTCATTTACTTTCTTTTGATCCAAAGGCTCGCTGTCTCTTATTATCTATACTGAATGAAAGCTAAACCGTTTGCCACGTGCAAGTATACATGCCTGCCAATAAATTCTTCACTTTGGTGCTTAGGGAAAGGTAATTCTGAAAATTCGTACGTTTTGCAGCATGTATAGTTTAAAAGATTCAAGTTATTATGATGAGCGGCGTGGTACCCCGGCAGCAAACTCATCAAGTGGTACTAATTAAGAATTGGACATGGGTGACACTGAGAGCTGCGCTATTGCATGACGATCAACGTCGAGGGGTTTAACAGTTGGCTCTTGACCAGTCTATATACGGGACTGAGCATTCCATGAAGATACCTACCTCCAGCGGCCATTTCAGAGAGATTTCAGTCCTTCATCTTCAAAAAGTTTACTTTGGAGACCGAGATAAGATGTTGGCGTATTAACCATAGCTTTTGTCATTAAGTTGACGCAACTTGTAAAGCGACAGGAAGAACAACGGACCAGAAAAGAGCTTTGAACAACCTAGTAAAACTTCAAGTCAACATTGAATGAACTGTGCAAGTGCTACATGTGTCCGTTTCTTTAGTGTGTGTTTGTTTGTTTGTATGATTTCTGTGGCTCTTCTCTCCTTTCTCCTTGGACGCTTCCATTAGTCTGGGTGCCAAAGCCACTTTTTGGGCCTAACCTTGTTTTACCGTCCACCCAATGTTTTTTGATGGTTCTACCCTATTTCGGGGGTGCTGATTCCGAATCTGGATGATGCAACTCTTGCATCCTTGAGGGTTTTGAGATATTCAAGATGGCCGCCAAAATGGCCGCCCAAACCGGAAATTCCCATGTATTTCCTTCTAGATGGTGAGAAATTGAAAACAATTGATGGTTTTACCCTATTTCGAGGGTGCTGAATCCAAATCTGGATGATGCAACTGTTGCATCCTTGAAGATTTTGAGATATTCAAGATGACCGCCAAAATGGCTGCCGAAACCGGAAATTCCTATATATTTCCTTCTAAATGGTGAGAAATTGAAAACAATTAATGGTTTTACCCTAGCTTGGTGGTGCTGAATCCGAATCAGGATGATGTAACTCCTGCATCCTTGAGGGTTGTGAGATATTCAAGATGGCCGCCAAAATGGCCGTCAAAACCGGAAATTCCCATGTATTTCCTTCTAAATGGTGAGAAATTGAAAACAATTGATGGTTCTACCCTATTTCAAGGGTGCTGAATCCGAATCTGGATGATGCAACCCTTGCATCCTTGAGAGTATTGAGATATTCAAGATGGCCGCCAAAATGGCAGCCAAAATGGCCGCCAATTAAAACCGGAAATTTCTATGAATTAGCTTTTAAATGATGAGAAATAGAAAACAATTGATGGTTTTACCCTGTTTCGAGGATGCTGAATCCGAATCTGGATGATTCACCTTGAGATATTCAAGATGGCTGCCAAAATGGCCGCCAAAACGGAAATTCTTATGTATTTCCTTCTTATAAATGGTGAGAAATTGTCAACAATTGATGGTTTTACCCTATCTTAGTTTTGACTGAAAGATTTCAGGTTTTCGTCAATGGAACAGTTTGAAATTGCTGTATAATACAGTGAAACCAGCTCTACCGGATATCTTTGAGTTGGTACGATACAAGTGTGCAAGCGGTACATCTAAATCATATTGTGATAGTGATGTAGAGAAGTTTACTGAAATTACCCAACATTACCTGTCTTAATCCATTTGCAGTTCAAATCTCTTCATCCATGAACACTCAAATTGGTTAATTGGTTTGTATTGGTGGTCTTGATGACATTATTGGAGACACGAGTTGGACATTTTTATAGTTATGCTTCATTATTTTTTTCGGCAATATGATGTTACATTATATATATATATATATATATATATGTGTGTATATTTACATATATATATATATATATATATATATATATATATATAACAAACACACAAGAGGGGATGGACAAATCACAGGTAACGCATTGTTAAAAAAACTGAATAAAAAACCAAACAACAACATGTAAGGTAATAGTTGATAATCCAGGTTATACTTACGAATATCATAATCGCGCAGAGTGCTTTTGAAATCACTGGCGTAGCCAGGGGGGGGGGGGGGCGATGGGGGCGGTCGCCCCCCCCCCTAAGATTTGGACCGGGGATTTGGGAGGCGGAAAAAAAATGCGTGTATACTGTATGCATGCACATGAAGCGGGTCTCCTTTACAACCTTTCATCAAATAAGATATTTTTTTTTAATATTTCACTCAAAGTGTGCACCAGATCGTTGAATTTCAATTCGAAATATGCAAAATCTCTCGTGCTTGGGAGGGGGTATCCCCCTCCCAAACCTTCCCCCTCTGTGCCTCTTTCCATAGCCAAGTACACTTTTTAGATTTACAAAAAATTCTGAATAATTCTGAGTGCACAAGACTTATCACTTATATTCCGAAAACTGAAGGTTCCCTCATGTATCTTAAGGGGAATTTCCCCTTTTAATCGACCCTTTCCTCCCTCAGCCCCCCCCCCCCAAAAAAAAAAAATCAGGTTTGTTTGGTTTTTTTTTTTGGTGATTTCTCAAATGTTGATTCCATCAAATATGCGTAAACGAGATATCTCAATTTCAACCTTAAAAAGATAAAAGCTCCATCGGAAGGGAAGGGTGGAGATAACACTCGCCCACGCCTTCTCCCTGCTCCCCCCCCCCCCCCCCGGCCATGCAAAGAAGTAGACTGTGGCTATACCCAGATCGCTTTATTTCAATTCTAAAAACGCAAAAGCTCCGCAAGCGGGAAGGGGAATCCCCCTTCCCCTAAGCTCTATACCTCACTAGACTTTATACATACGCACAGATGGTGCACATTCGGAATAAGAGCTAAATTCCGTGATTTTAACACTTCGATGAAAAAGTATTGCACCAAAAATTTGCACCAGATCGCTGAATTTCAGGTTTGAAAACGCAAAATCACCTTCGTGTGGGAGGGGATATGCCCCTATCTATACACCCTCGTGTGCATGCTTTTTCTGTTTGATTGCTGAACAGACAGCGTTCATGATATTCAGTGTAAGAATTAATACAAGAAGACTAGTGTATCTAAATTATGCCATTTTATAGGCAAATTGTTCAATAATAATCTACACTAAAATATACTGCAACCTTAAACAAGTGGGACTGTTTCAACTCGTTAAAACACGCAAAAACATGCATGAAATTTCACCATTTGCAACATCAAAATGCAAAAAGTTCTCGCCGTGGGAGGGGGACACCCCCCTCCCACACCCTCCCCTACCCCCTCGCTCGCTCCGCTCGCTCGGGTTCAGTCGCGTTCATGATATTCAGTGAAGAGAATTAATACAACAAGTGTATCTAAATTATACCATTTTATAGGCAAATTGTTTAATAATAATCTACACTAAAATATACTGCTACCTTAAACAAGTGGGGCTGTTTCACGTCGATGAAACACGCAAAAACATGCATCAAATTGCACCATTTGCAAAATCAAAATGCAAAAAGTTCTTACCGTGGGAGGGGGGACACCCCCCTCCCACACCCTCCCCTCCCCCTCACTCGCTCCGCTCGCTCGGGTTCAGTCGCGTTCATAATATTCAGTGAAAAGAATTAATACAAGAAGTGTATTTGAATTATACCACTTTATAGGCAAATTGTTCAATGATAATCTACACTAAAATATACTGCTACCTTAAACAAGTGGGACTGTTTCACGTCGATAAAACGCGCAAAAACATGCATCAAATTGCACCATTTGCAACATCAAAATGCAAAAAGTTCTTACTGTGGGAGGGGGGACACCCCCCTCCCACACCCTCCCCTCCCCCCTCGCTCGCTCCGCTCGCTCGGGTTCAGTCGCGTTCATGATATTCAGTGAAAAGAATTAATACAAGAAGTGTATCTAAATTATACCATTTTATAGGCAAATTGTTCAATAATAATCTACACTAAAATATACTGCTACCTTAAACAAGTGGGACTGTTTCACGTCGATGAAACACGCAAAAACATGCATCAAATTGCACCATTTGCAACATCAAAATGCAAAAAGTTTCTACTGTGGCAGGGGGACACCCCCCTCCCACACCCTCCCCTACCACCTCGCTCGCTCCGCTCGCTCGGGTTCAGTCGCGTTCATGATATTCAGTGAAAAGAATTAATACAAGAAATGTATCTAAATCATAGCATTTTATAGGCAATTGTTCAATAATAATCTACATCAAAATAAACTGCTACCATAAACAAGTGGGACTGTTTCACGTCGATAAAACGCGCAAAAACATGCATCAAATTGCACCATTTACAACATCCAAATGCAAAAAGTTCTTACCGTGGGAGGGGGGACACCCCCCTCCCACACCCTCCCCCCCCCCCTCGCTCGCTCCGCTCGCTCGGGCTCGGTCGCTTCGCTCCCTCGCAGACTAACCGCCCCCCCCCCCCAAGATGAAATCCTGGCTACGCCGTTGTTTGAAATTACCCTTATTGATATCTACTATAGTGGTCATGGATGCAACCATTTCCAATGACGCAATCAAAATATGAGACAAGTTTCATAAAAATACGAGGCGAGACTCGTCAGAATACAAGACAAGTTTCAATACCAAATACCAGCATGCTATAATTCGATTTTACTCTATTGATAGCCGAAAAGGATTAACTTCACATCTGTTAAGCCATATTGGCGACCACAAGCATTATTTTATAAAAATTATGCATAAAGGAATTTTCAGTCGTATCTTTGTGTTTGTACGTTTCAGTATGATGTCAATATCACTTTTTTTCCAGTACGAGTTAAAGTTCCGTTTGAGACATATCGGAATATCTCAGTATATCACAATATCATTGTGACAGTCATTTTGGATGCCAAAAACTTTTGGCTGATTTGACAAATCCGCTCAACTGAGTTGAATGTAAGAATACGAATTATTGCTTTTCACCCTGGGTTTAATCCCCCGCTTCGCGTTAGAGCACAAGACTTCACCATTTAAGTATAAGAAAATGTTAAGGAGTTTCCGCTTATACAGGACATTTATAGATGTCTCAAAACCTTCAAAGACCTTCAGCACCCTCGAAATAGGGTAAAACCATCAATTTATTTTAAAATTTTCACAATTAAGAAAAAATATATCAACATTGGAATTTCTGCCACTTATTTTGGCTGTCATCTTGGACGTCTAAAAACCGTAAAGAATGGACAAATTTAAACAACCAAGTTTCGAGGGTCACGGTGCTGAATAGGGTATAAAATTTTCCAATTTTTGACAGTTATTTTGGTGGTCATCTTGGACATCTCAAAACCCTAAAAAAGAACACAAAAGTTGCATCAACCAGGTTCGGATTCAGCACCTTCAAAATAGAGTAAAACCGTCAATTGTTTTCAATTTTACACCATTTAGAAGGTAGTATAGGGCTTACATGCACAATTTCGTTTTTGACGGCCATTTGGGGGCCATTCTGGCGGCCACCTTTATTATCTCGAAACCCTCAAGGAAGCAAGAGCTGTATCCTGGAGCTTCAAATTCAGCAAACTCAAAATAGGATAAAACCACCAACTATTTTATATTTTACACCATTTAGAAGGACATAGGGGGTCTACCTATGAACTTCCGTTTTTGGCGGTCATTTTTGGCGACCATATTTACCATCTCTAAACCGTTAAGGATACAAAAGTTGTATCCTGCAGCTTCGGATTCAGCACACTCAAAATAAGATAAAAACCACCAATTGCTTTCAAATTGTCACCATTTAGAAGGAAATACATGGGAACTTCCGTTTTGGGCGACCATTTTAACGGCCATCTTGAATATCTCAAAATCTTCAACAATGCAGGAGTTGCATCATCCAGATTCGGATTCAGCACCCTCGAATTAGGGTTGAACCATCAATTGTTTTCAATTTCTCCCCATTTAGAAGGAAATACATGTGAATTTCCGGTTTTAATTGGTGGCCACTTTGGCGGCCATCTTGAATATCTCAAAATCTTCAACAATGCAGGAGTTGCATCACGCAGATTTGGATTCAGCACCCTCGAAATAGGGTAGAACCATAAATTGTTTCCAATTTCTCCCCATTTGGAAGGAAATACATGGGAATTTCCGGTTTTAATTGGCGGCCATTTTGGCGGCCATCTTGAATATCTCAAACCCTCAAGGATGCAAGAGTTGCACCATCCAGATTCGGATTCAGTACCCTCGAATTAGGGTTGAACCATCAATTGTTTTCAATTTCTCACCATTTAGAAGGAAATACATGGGAATTTCCGGTTTTAATTGGAGGCCATTTTGGCGGCCATCTTGAATATCTCAAAAACTTCATGGATGCAAGAGTTGCATCATCCAGATTCGGATTCAGCACCCTCGAAATAGGGTAGAATCATCATTCATTTTCAATTTCACACCATTGAGAAGGAAATACGTGGGAATTTTCGGTTTTGGCGGCCATTTTGGGGGCCATCTTGAATATCTCAAAATCCTCAAGGATGCAAGAGTTGCATCATCCAGATTCGGATTCAGCACCCTTGAAATAGGATAAAACCATCAATTGTTTTCAATTTCTCACCATTTAGAAGGAAATACATGGGAATTTCCGGTTTGGGCGGCCATATTGGCGGCCATCTTGAATATCTCAAAACCCTCAAGGATGCAAGAGTTGCATCATCCAGATTCGGATTCAGCACCCCCAAAATAGGTTAAAACCATCAAAAAACATTGGGTGGACGGTGAAACAAGGTTCAGCCTCTGGCACCCAGACTACATCACAACTACGCTAAAATGTTGATCCGGTCGATTTGCTAGGGACACTGGGCAATTACATGATTAGTCGCCATGTCACGTTGAGTGTATACTGTCATATACCTTCCTGCCTTTAACCACAGCAACCATTTGGTAATTGGATTAATCTGCTCTTCAGCTCTTGCGTAAATTGTTAAAAGGTAATAAACACACCATGCCTAAGTGTTGTTTTCAAAATTGTTTAATCATGTCAATGATTATGATATGATTGTCATTGCCATGTATAGGTAAATGTTTAGACTCTTCAGATTCTATCCACCATGTCCAGAATGGTTAGTTTCTCATAATCACTTTTTTTTAATTTCTTTATTCTACCTGAAACAAGTTTAGGCTATGCACCATCACCACAGTGTTTGGTATGTAAGGAAATTAAGATATAATTTGAAATATGACGGTGCTTTTGTTAACATCAATTGTTCTTTATTACACAGGTTGATGGTGCAGCTCGCTTTACGGTAGATACTATAAAT
The DNA here is from genome assembly GCF_040938485.1 of Diadema antillarum. Lineage (NCBI taxonomy): Eukaryota > Metazoa > Echinodermata > Echinoidea > Diadematoida > Diadematidae > Diadema > Diadema antillarum. The sequence goes on from NW_027270924.1 coordinate 2,439,274, forward strand.
GGCATTACCAGTAATGCTCGGGAAAAGTGTTCTCTCTTACAGCTTGCAAACATCGCATCAAAGTACCGAATGGCTCACAACGACCAAGTAAGTATAAAAAGTTAAGCGCTGGTAGTGCTGAGCTTTCAAAATAATTTCGTATCGATATCATATTGTAGCCAGTGATTTAGTAATTTTCTCATTTTTTATTTGTTAAATTCAATTAAATTCAGTTCAATTAAATTCAGTTGAGTTTAAATTTATTTTCATTTTTCGACAGGACATGATATGCACTTCATCTTTTTTGGTAACAAAGAGATAATGTAAATGGTACACTGTAAAATAGACAGTTTGGTTTGGTTTGGTTTTCATGTTTGTTTTTTGCATTTTCATGTCATTCATTTCATTTCATTTCATTTTATTTAAGACAAAAGTTTACACTACAATACAACATTTGCGTATACAGAAAAAAAAAGAGTACAATGTGACTTTTGTACTTTTTTCTTTCTCTAAGCATAATGGTAAGTAAGTGATACAGGGTATGCAACAACAGCAACAAAGAAAGATTAAAACATACAAATCGATACAAGAATTGTCAATTCGGTTACAACATATATACTTTTTATGTAGCACCAACCATGTGGAGCAGGTTGCTTGGTAGTATTAGGAATATACATAACCTCAGGATTTTTCAGTCATGTCTTTACTTACACCTGTTCACAAAGGAGTACAGGACATCCTAATTTACATTTGTAAATTAGGTTTTGTTAGTTTTTATAATTCATGTAAGTTATCTTTTTCAATCATGTTTTTATCTTGTGTTGTTGAGTAATTATGTTGCTTTAGCACCTTGAGTGACAGATTGTCACAGATATTTATCATGATTGACATTTTCATTGTCACTGGTGTTTATCAAATTAATTGAATAATACAGTTTGGAGGAAAATCTGATTACAGGTGAATTGATTTCTATATTTCTAATGTTTCATAAATCTGTATGATTTAATAGATTTTTAATTGCTTGTTTGTACAATTTATTTCAGGTTGATACAGTGTGTACATCAGTATTGAGCTATGCATTTAAAAAAAAGAAACATTAAGATTACACAAACACAAATCATGGTTTGTGTTTCGATGTTGTCAAATATTGATAACTGAATATGATATTTGTTTGCACTCACATACAAACATGTAACCTTTATACACATTTGTTAATAATGTGTTAAAAGCTATTAAGCCTTACCTTTTCATATATATCATACAAAGCACTCAAAACTAAAAGAGTACGAGAGCAAGGATATTCGCGCTCACTTATTTTGTACGTACAAGTATTTACGTATGTGTGTATGTGTGTGTATACACATGTGTGTGTTAACATATGTATGGTATGTATGTAGAGTATATACTGCGTACACGTAAACAGTCAGACCTACATTAGCGACCACCTGTCCTGAGCAGCCACCTGCCGTATACGGCCACTAAAATCAAGTCATCTGTTTTCACCTGTCTACAAAATATTTTTGTCTCCCTTTGGTGGCCGCTGTAGACAGGTTTGTCTGTCTAATCGTAGAGACCGTTGAAAAAGCTATGTCGTCCATACAGGCTTATAAGATCATTGAGCTGCAACACATGATGTGTTGTAATTCTGTGATGAGATATTTTTTTTAAAAAAAGCCTTGTTAGGCCCTATTAATACCCTTCTGTCTTGACTCTCTTTTATTGTTTATCACGCTGCCTTTAGATGCTCAGATTCAAAGAAATGCAAGAGGACACCATCAAGTTATCAGATCTGCACCCAGACAAAGAGGAGACCTGGAGGACGTACCAGGTTACCATAGAAACAAGGCCAGGAGGTGGTGTGTACGAATCCACGGTCCATGTCCGTCGGGATGTCTCCGAACAGAATTGGGAGTACGAACTGAGTGGAGAAATCAGCCGAATCAACAAATACGGTAATCAGAGCGACTGCATCAAGAAGGAGTATCCATCGCTGGCTAAATTCTGCTTTTGCTCGACCTGAAATAATCATGGATTTAACGCTTGTTTTGCAGCGCCACTAAAGAGGTCACAGAGGTGGTATAGCTTTGGTTGAGATGGGAATTCAGGTTTTAACACTTTGAGAGATAATTTTGAGAAACCACTTACATGAACTATTAGACAGCATACAACATCTAACAGGATTTAAACGTTTATTTGATAAATAGATGAGATGTCTAAAACAAAGCAACACAAAGTGGTCCCTATAAAAGGTGGGTCCCATCTTTCATTAGGATCTCTTTGTTTTTAATGTCAGAACTGTGATTAGTTATCTTGAATAAGTATTGACTTTTGGTCCACATGAAAAATGAACTGATGATTTTTAACGCTGACGCAAGATTGCATTAAATGACACAATAATTGCAAATATTCGCGTAATTTCCCTCTTTTTTCTGTGCTTACAAAGGAGGAAATCCCATTCTTAGAGTTGACTTACATTCCCATGTTGTGTTATGTATTAGCCTGGGTAAATTTCAGCTGGAGTTACATTTTTCTGTATTTCGACCGAATGGAATGACTATTTCGCGTTTGTAATTAATTCTTGCCTTTCTTTTGTTTTTGTTTTCTCAATATCATGACCTATTAATACCGGCCATCTTCGTGCATTTTTTGCGACCGATACCAGAGTTTTGCAAACATCTCTAAAACTTCCTGTATTTTGCTTTGTCATTGTTTTGTCGGATCCTAGAAGAACTCGTCGTGACTTTATTGTTAAACTTGATAACTGGATAGTTGTTATTGATATGACAGGATTCAATCGAACACAAAGCGAGTCTGTCACTAGTGTCGACTGGAGCAAAACGTTTGACTGCCTCCTGTGGTTCTACGCACTGGCGTAGCCAGGGGGGGGCGATGGGGGCGGTCGCCCCCCCCTAAGATTTGGACCGGGGATTTGGGAGGCGGAAAAAAAAATGCGTGTATACTGTATGCATGCACATGAAGCGGGTCTCCTTTGCAACCTTTCATCAAATAAGATATTTTTTTTTTAATATTTCACTCAAAGTGTGCACCAGATCGTTGAATTTCAATTCAAAATATGCAAAATCTCTCGTGCTTGGGAGGGGGGTATCCCCCTCCCAAACCCTCCCCCTCTGTGCCTCTTTCCCTAGCCAAGTACACTTTTTAGATTTACAAAAAATTCTGAATAATTCTGAGTGCACAAGACTTATCACTTATATTCCGAAAACTGAAGGTTCCCTCATGTATCTTAAGGGGAATTTCCCCTTTTAATCGACCCTTTCCTCCCTCAGCCCCCCCCCCCCCCAAGAAAAAAAAAAATCAATTTTTTTTTTTTTTTTGGGTGATTTCTCAAATGTTGATTCCATCAAATATGCGTATACGAGATATCTCAATTTCAACCTTAAAAAGATAAAAGCTCCATCGGAAGGGAAGGGTGGAGATAACACTCGCCCACGCCTTCTCCCTGCTCGCACCCCCCCCCCCCCCCCCCCCCCCCGGCCATGCAAAGAAGTAGACTGTGGCTATACCCAGATCGCTTTATTTCAATTCTAAAAACGCAAAAGCTCCGCGAGCGGGAAGTCCCCTAAGCTCTATACCTCACTAGACTTTATACATACGCACAGATGGTGCACATTCGGAATAAGAGCTAAATTCCGTGATTTTAATTCTTCGATGAAAAAGTATTGCACCAAAAATTTGCATCAGATCGCTGAATTTCAGGTCTGAAAACGCAAAATCACCTTCGTGTGGGAGGGGATATGCCCCTATCTACACCCTCGTGTGCATGCTTTTTCTGTTTGATTGCTGAACAGACAGCGTTCATGATATTCAGTGTAAGAATTAATACAAGAAGACTAGTGTATCTAAATTATACCATTTTATGGGCAAATTGTTCAATAATAATCTACACTAAAATATACTGCAACCTTAAACAAGTGGGACTGTTTCAACTCGTTAAAACACGCAAAAACATGCATCAAATTGCACCATTTGCAACATCAAAATGCAAAAAGTTCTCGCCGTGGGAGGGGGGACACCCCCCTCCCACACCCTCCCCTACCCCCTCGCTCGATCCGCTCGCTCGGGTTCAGTCGCGTTCATGATATTCAGTGAAGAGAATTAATACAACAAGTGTATCTAAATTATACCATTTTATAGGCAAATTGTTCAATAATAATCTACACTAAAATATACTGCTACCTTAAACAAGTGGGACTGTTTCACGTCGATGAAACACGCAAAAACATGCATCAAATTGCACCATTTGCAAAATCCAAATGCAAAAAGTTCTTACCGTGGGAGGGGGGACACCCCCCTCCCACACCCTCCCCTCCCCCTCGCTCGCTCCGCTCGCTCGGGTTCAGTGGCGTTCATAATATTCAGTGAAAAGAATTAATACAAGAAGTGTATTTGAATTATACCATTTTATAGGCAAATTGTTCAATAATAATCTACACTAAAATATACTGCTACCTTAAACAAGTGGGACTGTTTCACGTCGATAAAACGCGCAAAAACATGCATCAAATTGCACCATTTGCAACATCAAAATGCAAAAAGTTCTTACTGTGGGAGGGGGGACACCCCCCTCCCACACCCTCCCCTCCCCCCTCGCTCGCTCCGCTCGCTCGGGTTCAGTCACGTTCATGATATTCAGTGAAAAGAATTAATACAAGAAGTGTATCTAAATTATACCATTTTATAGGCAAATTGTTCAATAATAATCTACACTAAAATAAACTGCTACCTTAAACAAGTGGGAATATTTCACGTCGATAAAACGCGCCAAAAACATGCATCAACTTGCACCATTTGCAACATCAAAATGCAAAAAGTTCTTACTGTGGGAGGGGGACACCCCCCTCCCACACCCTCCCCTACCCCCTCGCTCGCTCCGCTCGCTCGGGTTCAGTCTCGTTCATGATATTCAGTGAAGAGAATTAATACAAGAAGTGTATCTAAATCATACCATTTTATAGGCAATTGTTCAATAATAATCTACATCAAAATAAACTGCTACCATAAACAAGTGGGACTGTTTCACGTCGATAAAACGCGCAAAAACATGCATCAAATTGCACCATTTACAACATCAAAATGCAAAAAGTTCTTACTGTGGGAGGGGGACACCCCCCTCCCACACCCTCCCCTACCCCCTCGCTCGCTCCGCTCGCTCGGGTTCAGTCGCGTTCATGATATTCAGTGAAAAGAATCAATACAAGAAATGTATCTAAATTATACCATTTTATAGGCAAATTGTTCAATAATAATCTACATCAAAATAAACTGCTACCATAAACAAGTGGGACTGTTTCACGTCGATAAAACGCGCAAAAACATGCATCAAATTGCACCATTTACAACATCCAAATGCAAAAAGTTCTTACCGTGGGAGGGGGGACACCCCCCTCCCACACCCTCCCCCCCTCGCTCGCTCGCTCGGTCGCTTCGCTCCCTCGCAGACTAACCGCCCCCCCTAAGATGAAATCCTGGCTACGCCGTTGGTTCTACGAGCATTTTACAAAATACTTATTTGATGTCATGATGATGGATTTTCATTAATATAACCATGGACTTGTAGGTCCATAATATAACAAGCAGTCAAGCAACAAAGTTCGCGACTGGAGGCGTGGTTTGTAAAGATGTAGGCTGTTGTGATTGCAGTAACTAATGCAACCGCTTAAATAGTCACATTCAGATTAACTGTATGTTTAATAATCAACATGATTAATAGTAACTGCAAATATTACACCTTCAACGTAACTGCTAACCTGTAAGGCAACGCAAAATGTAAAAATGTCGCCTATTTCCTGAACCTGTTTTTAGAAAGGAGTTGTTGTACGTTTAAATCATGTGTATTAAAGCTTTCCGTGATGGGAAACGCACATAATGCGTTTGGTGACGAAAAGTCAGTGAATGCATTTTGAGTGAAGGCAACTCTCCATTGTTGTGCCGTGTCCTCCGCGTTTTGAAAGAACGGAAAGAAAAGAGAAGGTAAAATAAGAGGGATTAAAACGCTTCTTCGGCATGGAGATTATGTATCAGACGATGCCTGTGCTTGGGCATGAAAGCTAAACTACGGTATTTGGTTGTGGTATATCATGGACGTATAGATTAATAGGCCTATCTTACTGATGTGATCCTTACTAGAGGGGATAGAATTGTCTTTTCTTTTGTTTTCATTGAGACATGAATTATCTCAGGGTCCTGCATTGGCATAGTTGTTAGGCTACATTATACTGTCGACAGTCGACAAGACACCAAGGACATGGTTAATGGAGATCAGTCTCACTCCACGATTGGTTCCGATTAGAAATAATAACAGCAAAGTGGCACTATAGGAGCGACCCATTAGGTGGTAGCAGCAGATTTGAATACAGCAGACACAGGGTGTGAGTAGGAGTGTATAATATCATATATCGTACCAGAGGCAATTAACCTCCGAGGGTGATTACTCCCCAGCTAGATACTGGTTAGTGATAAGGTTAGAGTAAAGATTAGGGTTAGGGTTACGTTTAGGGTTAGAGTTTGGGTTAGGGTTAGGGTCAGGGGAAGGGTCCGGGGTAATTGACCAGGGGGTATATGCCCTAGACCTGTGGATATATATATATATATATATATATATATATATATATATATATATATATATAATGTCACAATAGAGGAATGCATTAAATGCCAATTACCTTGATTTTGATTCAAAATCCGAATTTTCGGGGGCCTATCCCTGACGAAGGGGGAGGCCCCCGCAAATTCGGATTTTGAATTAAAATCAAGGCAATTGGCATTTAATGCATTCCTCTATTGTGACATTACTATTGCTATTTCTAGTACTGCCAATACGCTTAGCAACTACCAAACATAATACAACCTTGTTCGTGGCTCTATACGGTTAGTGATGATGTATGAATTCAGACAGATATGATTGTGATATAGAAAGTGATTTAAAAGAATAAATTGATCTATATTACCCCATGAACCGATTGTTACGATTTCATTTCTTCTTGCGTATAGTCTGATGTTTGCAATCATGCATTTATGTACATACATGTATGTGCGTATAGATATATCAAAGAGTACGATATATGTATATGCAGGTATATGTATATGTGTATGTAGGCCTAGAGTACATGTAAATTTGCAGAGAAGTATACGGATCGACTAAAACATATTCTTTTTCTGACACCATTGTTATGAATACACATAACACATAATGATAAACCCACTCAACACTTACACACACACACACACACACACACTCACAGACACTCGCCCCAACAATTCCGGTCATGCTCCATGTATCCCACATAATACTAACTCCAGGGGGCATTTCATGAAATGCCCCCTGGAGAAACACCAACAAAACCACCCACAGGTAACTACATGTACTGTATTCACTGACCATTCCCCAGTCTCATAATTATAACTAGACCCTGTCATTGTATGAATTTCCGTGTTTCCGTGTGATATACGATATATTTATGTAAATGCACTTAGGAATGATAATTCAAGCAATCGTGTTATCAACTTATGTTCAGAACCCCACTTATCATAATTCGTTTCATTCGTTCGTTACAGCCGCGATCAAGGCCAGGAAAGGCCGAAAGCTTGGCAATTAAAGTGCGGTAGAAAGCTATTTCATAGGTCATCGGATGTGTCTTCTTTATTCGAACACTTATGCAAATAAGGTCCATGAGCTCGACACAAGGCAAACAAGGTCCACCTCGACACAATGCACCCAAGTGCAAGTTCATTTTCATTTTTCTCCATCTCAAATATCAGTAAAATATATGCACAGTTTACATGAAAGTGAATAATTTCAACATACGTAGAAGTATTAATAATGGGGGTACATTTTACTTAAAAAGGAGATCATACAAAATAAGCAACATAGTGATAGATTGTTAATCGGAGAATGGAGATGGGGGACCCATTGAAAAGCACACTCACACTCGACACTATATATATCCAGCGTCGATCTCGTGGGTCTTGTTTGCCTAGTCTTGATCTCGCGGATTTTATTTGCCTAGTGTCAAACTCGTGGACTTTTTTTGGCTAGAGTCGAATTCGTGGGCTGTATGACTCGTGGGAATCGAGGTCGTGGGATAACCCTCATGGTAATGTCTCCTGGAGTCTTCTCGTGTACGGGATCCGATTCAGGGCCCAACTGACGTATCCCATCAGCAGAATGTGCTGTCCATAGTACCAACTGACGGAGGATGAACATGTAATTTTATTTCATTCAATCTAATTCAATTTAAAGTTTATTTATTTTTCGACAAAACATATATGTTTCACTTCCTTCGATAACAGAGAATAAGGTAAACAGAACATTGTGAAATGGAAAGACTGTACAATAATTGAGAACCTAATAGTGATTATACATTGTAGTAAAAAATAAACAGAATCATGTATTTCGTTTTTTGAGCATTGAGTGATAACTTATCAGCTCTGACCCAGTTTGTCACTTTATTCAATTCAATATTGATTTTATGAACGAGAAAATCGATATCATTATGGGCAAAAAAATACATATGTATCATTTGCAAAATGAGTAAAAGAGAGGTCGTCAGATATGCGACAAAAATCATTTATATAAATAATGAACAATAACGGCCCTAAACGACTTCCCTGTGGGACGCCAAATTTAACTTCTCTGATAACTGAATCATCATTTTTAATTGTAACAATCTTCAATCTTTCCTTCGACACAAAAAGATTATGCATGTTTTCTTTTTAATACAAAAAGTTCAAATATTAATATTACAATGTGCACTGTAGAATGAACAAAATTTATAAGTTGTAAAACATTTGAGCGGACGAAAATGCTGGTAATGTGGCAGAATGCTAGAGAAACAATGCATGTGTAAGGTTACATTTCCCAAAACATGAGAGCATAAGTTTTGATAGATAATTGCCATATGCACTATCATGCATAAAAGTGTAATTACCAAACTCAATTACACGAACTTCGTCCAGCCCATGCAGCTCGTCAATGTTGATCTATATACGTAAGGATGTCATACCAAACTCTCATATATATAGTGTTCTACATTCCAACCCATAGCAGTTTAAAATTGTCCTATCCCTAGACAGTACCGTTGCTACGTTATTCAATTATTACACCATTAAAACAAACCCCCATGTAACTACATGAAAAATTGATTATAATTTCGTCATAACCCAAAGTACATGTGTATTAACATAATAAGGCATATAATTACACATTCAGTACCTATACGAAGTGTTTCAAACAATAAAAAAGTAATTGCACTTATTAGTGGTCCTTTCATCACACAGGTTTCCATCCAGAGGTATTGATAGATTTATTCATGCTTATCTAATTCACATTTTCACAGAGAACATAAAGTAAACACAGAATTGCCCCCCCCCCCCAAAAAAAAGGAACACAGGGTATACAGAAAGAACAAAGCCAAGATAATTGAAGAAACACACGCGCTGAAAGAGGAGGAGATTTCAGCTGTTGTCAATGCCTTCAGCATGTCTTGCGCCCTGCCTGCATGCATGGGGTGCTGTGCCCATGACTCTCGCCTGAAACGCAGCGGAGGCCCACCATCTACTATGTTCCTCCTCTCACGAGTTTAGAGCATACTCATGTCTTGCTTTGCCAGAAATTCAGATAAGACGTATCCCCCCCCCCAAAAAAAAAAAAACCACCAAAACAAAACAAACCAAAAAACCTTCTCTGTTCTTATCCCTTGTTCAACTCCACCATCTGTAGTTGTTAAACTGCTTCTGCAAAAACGGAAGAATACAGGGACACAGAGGTATATGGGGAAAAACCGAGGAAAGTTTTTTTTTTTTTTTTAAGTTCGTATGTTTCCTATTTGCTGTAACTTTTTCTTATTTTTCACAGGTTGAAAGGACTATCCAAGAGTGTTCAGAGAGAGGTCCAAAATCTTTAAGGATACAAGAATATCACCAAACCCCCCCCCCAAAAAAAAAAAAAAAAAAACAAACAAACAAACAGGGTGGTTAAAACTTTCCATCTCATGGCTTGTGGCCACTTATTGATGAAATTAGCTGAATATGCACCCGGACCTAGCCTGTTAGGTCCTGCATCACACCTTAGAATTTGAAATATCTACTGCAACATAAATTTCTCAAAACTTGTTTGTGTGTGTGTGTGTGTGTGTGTGTGTGTGTATGTGTGTGTGTGTGTGTGTGTGTGTGTGTGTGTGTGTGTGTGTGTGTCCTTTTTTTAAGGTAAAGTAGTTGCATGTAAGAAGCCACGATGTTTTTTTTTTTTATTTTGTTAAACTGTACAGAAATTCATTAGGTTAATGCCGTCTCCAGAGGGCGGTATATCATCTAGACAAGAAGTATGAAAGAAGCTTATGAGGAAATAATTTGTAAGGTTAATCAGATCAGGGAGGTCTCACCTCCCTGAATAGATTCAGTTATGCTGTGTTACATTATTGTGCCGAGGTTCAGGCAAGCTCATTCATTGGACAGTGAGGTTAGGTTTCACTAAACTTATCAGTGAGATACAGAAACATATATATAGGATGATCGCCTGCGCAGACAGTACAGTATGTTCCGATTTGATTAGGCGTCATTCGACTTTGCTAGGATTCTATTTTGTGATTATACTATGTATTACAAAAACATATCCCACTTTTGATCCTTGATAGTTCAAAAAACATATATCAGATAACACTGACATTCGTATGAGCAATGTTTGAATAAGCAATAGCTGAATAGTGTACAATTTTGTTGGAGATGATTTAAAAATGAAAGCATGCATAATTTAGTTTCATTAATTTCAAGACTTATTTTTAAGGTTCAGATTTTGCTCCATTTTTAACCCTCTGTACAAAACTTTAACAGGGGTCAATTGGTGTGTATGGGAGTATGTGGTTAAACTCAGACAATGGTCTTGAACAGTCAGGGTTTGAATGCTTTATTAATACAATTGTACATAAAAAATTCCACTATCACAGCTAGTCTTTATCAATCCTGCTGGAGTGTTGATATAATATGCAGGCACGTGAAAACAAGTGCTCATAATGTTTTTTCGTCTGCATGCATTTTGCCCTTGACCATGCATGCATAAATTCAGACTAGCATGTGCCCAGGTCGCGCCCAGGTCAATCCATCATAAATTATCAAAAAAGCATTCATATGCTTTAGAGCATGACACCCGAAGCCCGTGTCAGCAGAGCTCTGAAAAGTTGGAATTTGTGGTATTCATCTTTATTGTTCAGGGTCATTGTAAGCACACACTCACACACACATCATTGGTTCCTGTGTAAAGTTCAAATCTGACCAACATCTGGAACCTAACATTAAGATTAATCATGGATTTAATGAAATCGAATCATGCTTTCATATTCAAATTATCCTCAACTAAATCGTACACTGTTCTGCTATTATTCATATCAATCACAGTATTATCTGATATACAACTTTCGAACTATAGCATCAAAAGTGGGAAATGTTTTCGTAACACCTATGTAGCTATAGGCGAGTCTTAATATAGCAAATAGAAATGACTTGCTTTGTAAAGTGAATTCTTGTGGCATATTGTCTGAGTCCGGTAGGGTTGAGTATTAAAGTATCGGCTGGAGGGAGCAAAAAAGGCGACAAACGTTTTAGCTAGCACGTCGTATACATCGATCTCCGTCGAAGCTAGATGGAGATACTCTAAATTTTGACCTGCCTACTCGTCTTTGGCTTGAGTATGGGCATTGTTGGTCTCGGAAGGGGTCTGAATCTACGGTAGCAGGATAGTTTCGAAGGCTGCGGTGACTGCCTGTATGGTGAACGTCCAGCTGAGGGCCAAGTCTACGGGGTCTACCCATAACAGCAACAAGCGATACGGAGTGCAGCGTATACAGCAAATAAAGGCATCGGACAGCAAAGACATCAGCACTGCGCGGCCGAAGAGAACTCGGACATCCGAGAAGTTAAGAAAGCTACGAGACTATTCATTTATTTAAATTTGGTAAATCTAATAATTGCCTATGCCATAGTTACATTTATCTTGTTCAAATCAACGTTTTGAAACGCAACAAAAACTTGATGATTAAACGCTAATTCAACTTTATTTGACCCGTCTCGATTTTAATGTTCTCTCTGAATCAACGTAGCAGAGTATATTAAACCCCCAAAAAAAAGTTGCTCCGTGACATCAGGTTGAAAAGAGACACCATTTTGTGGTTTCTTTGGGCCTGTAAACTTTCTTATTGTATGGCATAGATTGCGTTGACATGTTTTGATGTGTGTTTGTTGTTGTCTTTGTTTTTCATTACACCCTTTGTACCAGTCTATTGGATGAAGTTCTATTTCAAAACTAATGCTGTGCGTATTGACCCCAACTTCGCGGTCAACAGGAACAGCACAATTTTATTTTGTTTCCCAAGATTTTTATTCATTCATTTATTCATTTATTTATTTTAAACAAAAGCACAGTAAAGGATTTCCAGGTGGACGTAAGATACCCACATAAGACTATTCGTCCATGGGCCAAGACCCGAAAATGGGTTATTGGTACCACCTGAGGTGGCAAAACCTTTTTGGTGTCATTTTGTTTGTCGGGCATAGATATGCTAATCAAGCTATGATAGCATTTCAAAATGAGTAGCTTAGTCATGATAAATGAATTTTTAACCAATTTGGTCTCGTTTTTATATCCCTATACTTCTGAATCGAAACTAACCGCTATACAAAGAAGAGCACTGTCTTCTGTATGTCCACAGGTGTTCTGTTGTAAACGCGGTGCGCTTAGTCTTTATTCAGGGCAGCGAAGGGAATATCCAAAGGGTTATGATGTCCACAGCTGCCACGCGGTGCGCTTAGTCTTTATCTAGAACGATGTACCGTTATCATATCTAAAGTTCGTAATAAAAGGGATCATCTATACTGTTTTTATACTACCCTCTAAACAAATACATCAGTTTTAAACAAAAATCACTCTGTTCATTTACAATATCATTTACTATAATGTATTGTAGTGTACCGGTACATTGTTTTTGCATTATCTTTCATTGTTGGATGGAAATAAAGCGACATTGGCGTAGTATTACCGTTTTCACCATAGCGTTTTCACCGGAAAATGATAAATAATTGAAAAAATACGGTAAAATTCGCGAGGAATTGCTTTTTTGTTGTTGTTGTTTTTAGATAAAGGGATATACACTGTATCATAAGCTTTGGATATTCCCTTCGCCGTTTTGAATAAAGACTAAGCGCTGCGGACATCATAACCTTTGGATATTCCCTTCGCTGCCTTGAATAAAGACTAAGCGCACCGCGTTTAGACAAGTATATGTTAGATAAGTACATTGTATATGTTTTGATTTAATCATTCTGCACATTGCACAAGCCCAGATGTTTGCTTTATATCTTAGCGTTGTTTTGTTTATCAATTAATGTAAATTTGCGATAAAATTCGCGTTAAATACTCCCGATTAATCACGAGCATCGATCGAGCCCCTCTCGTGTATTGGAGTGGCCTAGGCAGGTGGACAGCCAATCACGGCCCCTCCTTGCTGAGAAGTCTGCTCAAGGTACCGAGCCGGGCTGGCCAGAAAATACGATCGTCGATTGGGCAGCTCGAACCGAGGCCTGCAAGGGAGATTTATTTGATATAATATATTACTTTGAATTATTTATCAATAAAATGAAGATAATATAGGGTAAAATTTGAAAATCTAAAGTAATTTTATGAATATAGATTTGGTGTAAATATTCCTCGAGGAATGATAAACGCCAAATAAATTCAAATAACAACAACAACAACAACAACAACAACAACAGAACACCTGCGAACACACAGAAGACTGTGCTCTTCTTTGTATAGCGGTTAGTCTCGATTCAGAAGTATAGGGATATAACAACGATACCAAATTGGTTAAGAATTCATTTATTATGACTAAGCTACTTATTTGGAAATGCTATCATAGCTTGATAAGCATATCTATGCCCGACAAACAAAATGACACCAAAAAGGTTTTGCCACCTCAGGTGGTACCAATTATCTGGCCTGGCCCATGGACTATATCTTTGGGCTGCCTGAAAGCGCGCGCGCGCACACACACACACACACACACACACACACACACACACACAAACAATCCGGAGAACATTATAATTGTCCCTATTCAGTCCGATATACGGCTGCTACTGTCCCTCTTTGAACACCTATTCTTCTCTGGCTCAGCAAAGCCTCGAGCTCTCTTGATTTCTATGCTGTCTTCTCCGACCATACGGTAACCCCTTTTCCCTACTTAGACAAAGAAGTCTTCAACATTGCTGTGTGATACACTGACATCTCCCCCCCCCCCCCCCCCAAAGAAAGATGACTTGCCAACGAACATAGCGCGAGTCTCAGCAAAAAGAGTAGCTACTTTGTGGACAAGAACTAATCCGTTCCCTGATATTACACCATGTGCTTGCATGTATATCAAACTGATGTGGACTGATGTGTTATAAATGCAGTGACCCGATGGGTTAAAAACGTATCGTAGGAGCGAGGTCATTTGGCGGGGTTGGGGATGCAATGATGGTCATTGGCTGCATGGTTAACGCTTCCTCAACTTCTCACTCCCCCCTTTTTTATTTTCTGGTAGGACCCACAAGTGTGTGCGTGGGGGGGGGGGGGGGGGGGGGGGGGGAGGGAGGGGACTGCGTCCTTCCATCCCCCACCCCGCCCCCTGCTTACTCCATCGCAAAACACGTTTTGTGGGTTTGTTTCCTCCCTAGAGCTATTTGGTTTATAACAGAAAGTCTTACAACTAATGTCACTAAAGGGATTCTCAGACACATTGTTTCATTCATGAGGCGCCCTTTGAAGGTGCGTAAAAGGCCGAGCTGCCTGACGAGGCGTATAGGCTATAATAGTAGAGCAGCATCGGGCAGGGGATTACTGGTAATCCCGTTTAAAAGGCAAGGAGACATTTAATTCTTCTTGGTGTTGAGCCGAAAGGACTGGCTTGCCTTTCGACGTATCTGCTGCAGTATAATACCAAACGACATCTATTGGAGGGGATAACTACAGGTGACAATAACCGTAAGTATGATATGAATACTTTATGACTGTAGTAGCACCAGATCCAGGAGTGTTCTTCGGTATTGAGCAGGGTGCTGTGTCCGTAAATGTAACATTGATAGCATTGAAATGTAACCCTAAATGCGTGTAATGCACTTCCAAGTAACATGTTAACAGCCGATAATTCGCTGCGGGAGGAACAAGAATTATTTGAAATTACTTCATATTATAGAAAACGGAACATGAAACACTGAGAAAGGGAACGGAAAATAGATGTTACATGATCAAGCGTGGTCCCATCATGACCACCTTTAGAAAATGGTTTACAAGTATGCAAATGAGATCTTATACTGATACAGTCTGTTCCCGGCGTTTGTTACCACGGGAAAGGTTCCATAATAATTATGGTGAAAGACTATAAGCATTGCCATCGCAGAGGGCTCTAGAGATTACTTGTATGTAGCAGAGATGATAGTAGTCGGGTAAATCTACAACAAAAAATAGCCTTACCCCAAAAAAATTGATACAAAAGGTTTTTTAACGGTTTTTGGTAGGGTTTGACCTCCAAAATAACATACTAAAAATCTACTCAAATCCACCTACCGGAAAGGGCCTATTTTCAAGATGGCGTCCAAAATGGCCGCCGTGGGCTTAAATTGCCATAGAATGGGCACTAGTTGGCCTATATTTGGGATTTTTGTGTCAATTTCTATGTGTCGGAGGTCAACAAATCTATTGAAATCATTTCTCATGAAACATGAAAGAACATGTAATTCTATGAGGAATTCAATGTTTATTTGATGAAAATTGGTTTTGAAATGGCTGAGATATCCAAAAAAAGAGTGATTCTAATAAAGTATGGGACCCACACTTTATAAGATCGCTTTGTTTTACTTTGTTTTTGGATGTTTCAGTCATCCCAAACCCGATTTTCATCAAATAAACTTTGAATTCCTCTTAAAATAGTACGCTCTGTACTATATCATAAGTGTTTTCTTGGTATCTCGCAAAAAGTTAAAAGCTCAATTCTCATCTCCACCAATACTGTACTATCCCTTTAACTCTCCCAGTAAAGTCTGATCTTGATTTTTTCGTATTTTGTGCTTTTCTCGTCAAGGGCTGGGTTTACAGTGTGCAGGAGAAATCCGTTGACGTTTTGTGCTGTTGAAATTTGAGGGAATTTTGCAAATGGCTGGAGTGTGGACCAAAGACGAAGAGAGATTGTTACTTCAATTACGTAGCGAGGCAGCAGTGAACGAGTCGGCTGACGCTGCCGCGTACGAGTCCCTCCTCCGAAAACTTGCTGAACATGGGATCGAAAAAACCAAATTGCAGATGCACAACAAACTCAAGTACATAAGATCACCCACGTTGCGAGCAGAAAACCCGTCTAGGGGAAAGTTTCACCGAGAGCAGTGTGAAACGACGGCACTGAAACTTTCACCGAGAGGTTCCCCGGTGAATTCACCGGGGAACCTCTCGGTGGTTCACCGAGACGGGCAGCGGGAAAGGGGTATAAGGCAACCCGAGTAAAACAATGCTTTGCTAGGGTTTTCCACACCGTTTTGTCTCACCAGCCAAGCTTCTTATCTGCACAGTTAATCCCTTGTACAAACATTGACCTATAACAGCAGAAGAAGGTACTCCTTTGAATCCATACACGAGTAGCAAAACTGATCTATTTGGCAAAGGGTCTGGAATTCAGACCACCCTTATCCAGAAAATGGTGTCCAGATAATCCCCAAACCCGAGTTGGGAAAGATTTTAGACGTGCAACTCCTCCTCCAACTCGGGTTTGAGGATTATTTCAGCACCAGTTTGTAGATACGTAGTCTACATCAAAGACACTCTTATACATTTGTGGCAGTGGAAATGCATTGCTGACGACCAAATTACTTCTTGTTGCATGATTGTGATGTAGGCATTCGTAATATTGTGTTCATTTTCTACCATACACAGGCTGCAGATTTTTTTTTTTATTACGTATTCAAGAAAGTGCAATCTTTATTTGTGCAGAAAAATATTTTCTCTGCAAGAGTACTTCACAGCTCTTTACCACTCTAGTCTAAGGGATTTATTTAACAGCTGTTTTAGGGAATGTAAGGTCTAAAACCTGAATTGTATAAAGATATCATATTCAGGGAGGTGTGGAAATCAATTCCCACCTCTGGCATGTAGAAATGGCAGAGAGAATACTCATGACAACATAGCAACAGCAATGTGCGGCAAAGCACACTGATGTGTGCGTGCACCCATGCATGCAGTCATTTTTCACTTGCCAGACTGAAACAAAGTGGCGGGGGGGGGGGGGGGGGGGGGAGGTGTCTCTCTCTTCTGGGTATATGGCAGTCAAATCCTAATAGGATTAAGATAGCAGCTTTTCTTGTGTAAACATTCAAAACGGTGAGTTCAGTTTAGATGAGGTGTTCTCGTCATGGTATTTGTGATATGTTTGTGTCAGTTTCTACATTTTGGAGGTCAACAAATCAACTAAAACTATTTTGTCACGCTGATTAGTGAAGGGAAAGTCTCTAAAACCAGGAATGGCATCTAAGATGACATCCAAAATGGCCACCATGGGGTTAAAATTTCTATAAAACAGCCAATAATTCGTTATACTCAAAATACCCAATACGTATCTGATACTTCCAATGTTTGGATTGGATTTAATCCGTTATTGTGGAGGTCAGCTGTATAATCCAGGCCAAAATCATTTCTTGCCAAGTGCTAGTGTAACAAAACTTGAAATTCTGATATGGAATCCCACTTATGTGCATTTTTCTTACTTACTTTATAATTACTAACTCGGCTATTGATTATACATTTCAGTTTCAAATTGTGCGATCTTTTGTCGTATAACAACATGTTATTTGTCCCTGTGTTCATTGTTGCTTCAAAAACTTACACCAACAGTCTATTTGACACCTTGATAATATGTGCAAAATTCAGATGGTTTGTTTTTTAATTTCACGACAACACAAGATTATGAAATTAAATCTTAAACAAAATGTCAATTTTGAGTTGGGTCATTGTTGTCTTATTATTTCACACTGTTGGTGTGAGCATCGATATTTTGTGGGAGCTATCCTTCAGTTTCCGAAAGGCTACCCCAAACTGGCAAGGAATGATGTGCTCGCTTTATCAAGGGTATGAATAACCTGGTCAGTCTTCAGTGATGTTTTCGCCAATGATAGACATGTATTCAGGGGATAAGACTTGCGTTCTATCGACTTTGGAGTTCCTTACCAACATGGCAATGAAGCACAATTTCTCACCTATCATGACATTTGATCAAACACTCTACTGGAAAGCTGCTCATCCAAGATGCACTGCAAGACAGTCCCTTGAAAAGGGTTGTATTACTGCTTGGCTATTTTCATTTGTTCATGAACTTGCTCGGTGCCATAGGAACACTCATGCAAGGAACAGGGCTCAGCAAGGTTCTAGAGGTCGTGTATGGTGAGAATGCAGTGGTGCATATGATGACTGGAAAGGCAGTTCAAAGAGCGTTCAGAGGACATTTGCTGGTAGACAAGTGCCCTAATCGAATGGTTGTATCCGAAATGATGAATGAGAATACTGAGTTTGTATCACTTGTGGCTCAGTCAGAGGATATGTACTCTAAGGTGTTGGATGGTGAGACAACGCTTGAGAATGTCGTGACATCTGAATCAATGGTTACAATCAGAAAACAAATGGACAAACGGAAGATGGAATTTCGAACAAGATCCAAGACAAGTCAGTTGTGGTTAAATTATCAGACAATGTTAGGGGTTGCAAGAAAGTTGATCATGGCAGATCGAAAAGGATCTTGGCCAATGCACCTACATGCTGTAACTGAATGTCTGCCAATATTTGCTGCAGCTGGCCATTCCAACTACCTGAAGTCTTCTTACTTCTATCTTCAAGAAATGACAGAGCTAGAACAGAATCATCCAGATGTCTTCTGCAAGTTTGCAGATGGATTCCATGTCATCCGACGGAGTAATAAGTTCTGGGCGGGTCTAAGCCCTGATCTTGTCATCGAACAGACCTTGATGAGATCCCTAAAGAGCACTGGTGGCCTAACACACGGAAGTGGGATGGGTGAAGAACAACTGTCTCTATGGACAATGTCAATGCCGGTCACGTCGGAATATAACAGTGCGATGCAGGAATTCACTGATCTTTTGTACACGACTAGTGAACAACACAAGGAATCTAGTGGCGCAAGGATGGAAAGAGATGCTTCTGACCTAGCCAAAAGCAGTTCAAAACTCAGTGAATGCTCTCCATTTTCTCCAGATCCCTCACTAAGAAATATTGTAACTGGAGTGATGGCCGCGTTGGATGTGAATGTCCACGAGCATAAGTCTGTTCTGTTGGAGAGAAGATAATGGAAAGTATGGTCAATAAACCTGCTTTCACATCTTCCTTCAATCGAAAAGACAGAGCCAAAACACTTGGAGATGTATCTTCAGTCAAACTTGGTCCAGACAGAGCAATTGACCCTGCTCTACTCTTTCAAAGATTTCTTGTCGTGTCAAAAACAGGAGACATTTCGTTGGAAGATGTCATGGGCTATGAGCTGAGCCCATTTCCCGCTGCCCTGTTTGAGGGTATAGGTATTTTCAGAAAGGCTGACAAACCTCAAATAGTTCAAGCTATCAGAGACCATTCTGCCAAAGTGTCAAATGATACCGTGTCCGACTCTGTTCCCCAAACTGAGCACTATGTTCTTGATGGTGGCTCCTTGCTGCCTCATTTGTCATGGACAGCCGGGGACAGTTTCAATGTGATAGCCAAGTCGTATGCTGACTTCACTATTCATCACTATGGAAAAGCAACAGTCGTTTTTGATGGTTATGATGATGGACCATCTATTAAGGACAATACACACTAGGGCCGTGGCCATATTGTTCATCCCGAAGTCAGCTTCACACCTGGAACAGAATTCTCTGGCAAAAAGGATGAGTTCCTGTCCAGGAGCTCCAACAAGCAACAGCTCATCAACCTCATCAGTAAGGAAATGAAGAAAATTGGCTTGAACGTAATTCATGCACCAGGGGATGCCGATGTAGACATATAGTAAAAACGGAAGTGACATCGTCATACCAACAATCAACTACCCTGATTGGAAAAGATACAGATCTGTTGGTGCTATTACACTGTATTGCATTACGCTAGCGTCGACAGCAAAGAACTGTATTTTCGTTCTGACAATTCATCCAGGAACTGGAAGGTGCACAATATCAACCAGCTGAAAGTATCATTGGGTGAAGAGCTATGCCCACATCTTCTCTTCCTTCATGCCTTCACTGGGTGTGACTCCACATCTCGAGTATTTGGAATTGGAAAAAAAAGTCAGCATTTCAGAAACTGGCAAAGGGGGATTCAGCAATCAAGACTTGTGCAAACACTTTCCTTGTCCCCAACCAAACAAGAGACATGGTCGTGGAAAACGGCAACAATGCCATGAAAGTATTATTTGGAGGACATCCCTGTGATTCCCTCGCCAAGTTGCGATATAATGTCTTTGTGAAGAAACTGACTTCAGCTAAGTCGTTTGTCACCCCAGAACGTCTGCCACCAACAGCGTCTTCATGAAGAGGTTTCACTCTCTGAGAGTATACCATCAGATTATGGTCTGGATGGGGAGGAACGGAAACTTGAAGGCAACAGACTGGGGCTGGAAACTGGAGGACAATAAACTAGTTCCAGTGACGTCAAACAAGGACTCTGCTCCAGAAAAGTTGTTGAAGAAGATCCGATGCAACTGCACAACAGGCTGTAGAACAAGTCGCTGTAGCTGTAGGGGATACGGTCTACCATGCCACAGCGTCTGCGGACCCTGTCAACTTGATACCTGCGAAAATCCTTTCAACAAGACAGTATCGGAGGACGAAGAGGAAGCATAGTTTATCTATGGTAAATGCTACTTCAATGAATGAACTTTCGTTGATGTTTTCGATTTACCCTAACTTGAAGGCATTTTAATTGAAAGTACGTTCTAGAGGAAATGGTGATCATTGTGAGAATGCCGATTGATTTATTACTTTCTAAATTACCAAAGCATATTTTTATTTATGTTATGCACAAAATGGTTAATTAAGTCTGATCACTACACACGGGACAACTTTTCAGGTAGACACTATTTGAAGGATTGGGCATGACCTCCAAAACATAGGAATAAACACAAACACTACAAATGTAGTCCATTTATTGCCTGTTTTAAAACAAGTACACGCCCATGGTGGCCATTTTTTTCTTTTTTTCTTTTTTTTTTTGGGGGGGGGGGGGCATTTTGGATGCCATCTTGGATTTAAGGCCATACCATCACTAGTCAACTCTGAAAATGATATCAGGTGATTTGTTGACCTCCAAAACATAGAAATCGACACATACATCACACAAGCACAGCATTTATTGACAACTTAGTAGCAAATTTATGCCCATGGCGACCATTTTGGGGGCCATTTTGGACGCCATCTTGAATTTAAGGCTTTTCCATCACTGATCAACTTTGAAAATGATATCAGTGGATTTGTTGACCGCCAACACATAGAAATCGACACATATATCACACATGCACGGTATTTATTGACAATTTAGTAGCAATTTTATGCCCATGGCGGCCATTTTGGGGGCCATTTTGGACGCCATCTTGGATTTAAGGTTTTTCCCATCATTGATCAGCTTTGAAAATGGTTTCATTGGATTTGTTGACCCCCAAAACATAGAAATTGACACAAAAATCACAAATGTAGGCCAGCTATTGCACATTCTATGGAAATTTAAGCCTACGGCGGCCATTTTGGACGCCATTTTGGAAATAGGCCCTTTCCGGTAGGTGGATTTGAGTAGATTTTTAGTATGTTATTTTGGAGGTCAAAACCTACCCAAAACCGTTGAAAAACCTTTTGTATCAATTTTTTTGGGGTCAAACCTCAAATTTACTCTACTATAGAGCGCAGCTATAATATTATCATCCTTAATGTGTAGTGTGAAGCTGGTGGTGCCATGACCATTTCGTTACAAAATTATCATTTCGTGGACGAAATGACTGATTTCTTAACGAAATATTCCATGCGACACTTAACGCCCCATGGTATTTGTCCATGGTTTAAATCATGGACAAGATTGTACCACCTTCGTGAATTAATTCGGGCCATTGAGGCTGTGAACGAAGATAGAATAAATAACAAATGCATTATTTCATGTAATCCTATAGCATACACACTAAGAAAAGTAGGTTCAACCTTGCACCTTTAAAGGTGGAGACCAGCGTCACATTGAGAGAATCTTTAAATGTGCTGATATTATGACACTGGTCTGTAGGTGCAAAGTTGAACCTATTATTCTTAGAGTATACATATCAAAAAGGAAAACATAATCATGCCATATAACGACAAAAATACCTTTATTAATAAGTAGCACACTATGATACGAAGTGAATTATCAAATTCATTTGGAATCGTAAAAACAATCACACATGCAAAAATTTACACCAAAATGATGATACAATCTGACATTATCTAAAAGTAAGAACATGCAATGTGAATAAACGAAATAATTTAAAACCATACATTGAAATTGTCATACAAGCTGGAATGATCTAAGCGTTAAAATGTGGGAAAATAACGGTTAAAATGTTTTAAAATCTTAGCCTTGTGTGTGAACTATCGCAGATTTGAATGCAGCCAAAGAAGTGTGTGTGTGCGTGTGTGTGTGTGTGTGTGTGTGTCTTTGACATCACTTCGTAAACTGTTCCATATTTTGATTCTAGATATGAAAGACTACTTTAAACAAAAAAGAAAGGTGATCGGCTTAGAAATATTTAGTGAAGTGTTGTTTTCCGCAAACTGCGTATAATGAGGAGATAAAATTCGAGACCTGGGGAATTATTCACGCGTTATCGTCTGTGATCTGGATTTGACCCCATTGACAACAATACACCTGGGTACGATTGTGTCAAGTAACTGCGGAATAATTTAACCACGGAATCACTTAATCTTTTCCGTCGGTATTGATAATCGCTGTGTTCCTTCCATCCTTTTGATAATCCATGCTCGTTTAAACTAACAACCTGTTCTTTCCTGCATGGAAAAGTTCCCCGTCGGTGTGGTGGTTACAGTTCGTTATTCCGAAGGTTCATTATTCCAAAGATTCGTTATTCCGAAGGTTCGTTGATCCGAAAATGTGATAAAGTGTGTTATTCCGAAGGTACATTAATCCGAAAATGAAAGAAGGTTCGTAGTTCCGAAGATTTGTTAATCCGAAAATGAAACAAAGCTCGTTATTCCGAAGGTTCGTTAAGGGCCCTATTTCATTTTCGGATCAACGAACCTTCGGAATAACGAACCCTATTTCATTTTCAGATTAACGAACCTTTGGAATAACTAATCTTCGGAATAACATCACAAATGTTCGGATTAATGAACCCTTTTTCATTTTCGGATAAACGAACCTCTAGGTATAGGAAATTTGTGTTTCGGATAAACGAACCTTCGGAAAAACGAACCCTCGGAATAACGAACAGCACCCGGTGTGGTATAGGCCTAGACCCGCGTGTACGAAAAACAGAACTGCCTTTGAACAAATGGAACTTGGTTTATGTGATTATTGTAAGATGGTTGTGAATGTATGTTGTAGGCTTATAATCCTAACTTTACCATGATGAGTTTTGGTCCACAGATATCTCTTTCGGCTCCACTTCTTGGCTTCAAGGAAACCAAAGGCCAAATATAAAATGTGGATTGAGTGAAGCAGCAAATTTGTAGAAAAAAATCAGTAAAAGTTTGATGAAAATTGGATAGTTGATTCAAATGCTATGAATTCTTTAAGTTTCGGTGCCGTTATTGTTGGATAAGGAGACTACTACAATATTCATGACGTCATTATGGACAACAATATAAATAAAACAAATGGAGAAATTCACAAAGAATATTTCTTCATGAAAAGTACACATTCCGTAAACTTGTAACCGACATAATTTATTATGTATGTTAAAGGTCTTGCTTACCTTAGGGAGCTGCAGTGATTAAAAAAAATGTTCAAGATATCACATTTGATGCATATGTGTATAGGTCTGTTGTATCACAAAACATCCTTCCATATGAAATATTTGCAATAAAGCCTAAGATGTAAGGAGATATCAGTATTTTTTTTTCATTAAATCGCAACTGTAGACGGTTTAGTCTGGAAACATTCTTATGATAACTATTGTTCACGTTTTGTGTATTTAACAATACTTAACATCAATATACGGATTCAAATTTTTACAGTGGTTGTTTCTATCCCTAACTCAAGTTTTAGAACTATTTTAAAGCACTAATGCTGGGTTTTAGTTTCTTCTGCAAATGGTAAATTATTCCTTTTAATGGTACTATTATTTTCTCTGTTTTTTGAAAGAGGCAAGTCAAGTGCTCTTCCATTATGTTTATAGGGCCATAGTGATTCTGAGTGCTTTTTTCCAACCCGGCTACTTACGGAAGCTCACCAGAGAAAGCCTGACATCTTGTGTCCTTGTACTTTGCTTGTTTTGTTTGTTTATCTGTTATCACTTGTATTGCCTTGCAAATGCCGAATAAATAATAATGATGATGAACAATGGAAAAGTGAATCTATGTTTGATTTCCTCTATATTTTGTATATTTTGTTTTCATTTTGTCCATAATGATGTTATGAAGTGTATTATCCACTTGTACAGCAATGACGGCACCGAAACTTTGAAAATTTGTAACTTTTGAATTGATCGTCTGATTTTCCTCAAACTTTCACTAATATCTTCTATACTATAAATATTGCTGCTTTCACTAAGTCCACATTTATGCTTGGGCTTTGGTTTCTTTGAAGTGTGATTCGATGGCTTCGGGAAATACATGCAGGTTTGATGGGAATGTCCAGATAGGTCTTGACAACATTGATGATGAGGCTCCTTGTGTTTTCATCCTCAGTAATACTGTAGAACCAGAGGTGCTCCCGTCAGGAATATTATTGCTCTTGATTCTCGAACGCATTCTGGACCTTCGCGAGATTTCCTTTATGGTCTTTATCTGCTTTGCTCATCGATTAATGGTCACCTTTACTTGTTTTAACTCGAACCAAATTGCCTGCAATGGTGCATTCTTTGTGCCACTTCCTCAAAGAGGTCATGTCATTCAGCCTTTGAAGAACGTCATCGGAGCACTAATGTTCCCATTATTTGCGATGGCAGTAATTTCTTTCCAGGTGGTCCATAATGGGCAATAGAAATTTCTCATTTTGGCTGTACACCGAAGGTCTACATGGCCGTGATTGACCACGTGGGATGCTACCCGTTGACCACGTGGGATGCTACCCGTTATAGTCGATTAGACTATGGCCCGTCTCATCGCTTGGCAATATTATAGTTTAGTCGTCATCGTTTCCATGATTTTTTTTTTCGTCATTCATCCTGGAATTTCAGCTAATCTAAATGTTAGAGATAATAAAACAAGATTCTATAAGATGTTTGGAGAATTTGTTTGGCGTTACGTTGAGGGTAGTATGTTAAAGTGCATTTCTGTATTCATTAATATTTAGCGACTATAGGTTAAATCGAAAGGTAAATAGCTAGGCTGCTCTGATTAGCCCTTAGCTTTTTAAACTGATATACTTCGGGGAGCTCGACTTACCTTGGAGACCTAGGAAATTGGTTTACAAACTGTCCATGTACCCAAGGACAGTCAGAAAAGTCAGCAAATCATGTCGATTCGTAACTCTCAGCCACTGTCTCGCAAGCTAATTAGTATCGTTAGATGTTAGCGAGCTAATCACTCTTCTGAGCACTTTCTGCATAATTTGATCTAACACTGGGGTCTTGTTCGGCAGGCATGCTTCTCGTAAACGATTAAAGTGGTCATCCCAAGAGCCCAACACCCACGAGTCATACGGCCCACGAGTTCGACAGTGAAAACAAAGGTCCATGAGTCATACAGCCCAGTAGACATACAGCCTACTATAGTCATACAGCCCATGATTTCGACACTAGGCAAATTAGGTCCTTGAGCCCGCCACAAAGCAAGCAAGGCCCATGAGTCCGACACTGGGGGAAAAAAAAGGCTCATGATACCGACACTATGTACATTAAGCCCCTTGATGTGATCTCGGTCTCGGTCTCGTAGGACTTGTTTGCCTAGTGTCGGACTCGTGGGCCTTGTTGGCGTAGTTTTGGAATCCTGAAGCTTTTTTTTTCGCCTCGTGTCAAACTTGTGGGCCTTGTTTGCCTAGTGTCGGACTTATGGGATTTATTTGCTTAATGTCAACCCGTGTGCTATATCACTCGTAGGTTCTATGACTTATGTGTGTTGGACTCCTGACTTGGACCCGATTATAGTAGTATAATAGTAATAATTATAATATTAATAACATGATCTTTTTATCCAGTTGTCCACTGTGGTGGCCTCATCAGTGTTGCCACTCTTCTACCAGAGGACCTTGCCATACAATTCCCTAGCGTTGCCAGGTACCCATTTATACATTGGGTCGGTAAAATCATCTCCAAGAACGAAGGCACTTGACGGGATTCGAACTCCGGACCTCCGAATGAAATGTAAGAGTCTTATCCACTATGCCACAGTGCTATTGTTTTTCGTACCATAGGTATTTGATAATTATCATTATATGCATAAAAGAAGTCTGAAGAGTTCCATGTCATGTCCAAGCTGGTATATAAGCCTGCATAAAGGACAAGTTCACCTTCATATTTATGTGGATTGAGATTATGCAGCAATATACGTGGAACACATCAGTGAAAGTTGTAGGAAAATCGGACAATCTCTTAAAAAGTTATGAATTTTTAAGAGTCTGTGTATAGTCACTGCTGGATGAGAAGATTATTACAGTTGATAATGTCACATGCGTAAAACGGTATAAGGAAAATATAAAGAGAACTACACAAAAGTTCATTCATGAAAAAAGTACAGTACACATTCCCTCAGCTTGCAACTGACATAATAATTATGTTAAAGGCGATGTTGCCTCCCTTGCCTTCCGAAAGAGGCAAATCATTTGCTCTTTCATTATGCGAGAAAAATGAAAATAAATATGTTCATTTTTCTTCATATTTTCTTTATCTCGTTCTACACATATGACATCACAAGCTGTAGTAGTCTTCAGATACAGAGAGCCCAGAACTAAAACTTCAAAAATTCATAGCTTTTGAACGGATGGTCTGATTTTACTCAAACTTTCACCAATGTGTTCTACTATCATTGCTCTCTCAATCCACATGTTTATTAAGGTGCATGGACTTGTCCGTAAACATGACGTGATGCTTTAATTGAATTTGAATCAAGCGACTAGCTGAATTTGAATTGAATTAATTTGTTTCTAACTCTTACTGACTGCCTTTCCCCTCAGAAACAACCACTTCTCATGAGAGTCCTCCTGTTCAGAAGTTAGCCTTTTTACAAGACCTTGTGTCAAAGATTTATTTTGTCGCCCCCGCCCCCTTTCCAACTGCCTTTTTTAAGAGACCAAGTCGAGACTAGCTTGAGGTTGGGAGATCTGCCCCAGATTGAGGGGATTGGACGGCACCCACTTTCCTAACACTTTCCTAACATTGCTAACGCTTTCCTAACACTTTCCTAACACTTTCCTAACATTCCTAACACTTTCCTAACGTTTCCGAACTTATGCCCCTGTGTCAAAACCTTATCTGCGCATGCGGATACGTCCGTCGCCCGTGAATGGCTGCATCACAGTACTGTATTTGCATATGTAAATTACAGTCTTCGTATCATCGTCGCTCTCTCTCGCGCAACCAACACGCGCGAGACTCGAAACCTGGAGCGAACTCTCGACAATCCTGGCCGCCGAGCGCCGCCCGGCGGCGCGGCGGCGGTTCCCGGCGGTGGTGGTGGTGCACGGTGAGGCAGGTGGATCGGTCGAACCTCTGTCTGATGTTTCTTGCGAATGCCAGTTCGAGAAAAGTTACTTCCTTCTAAGGTAAAGGTGAGTAAGAATCTCATAAAAGTAATTGAACGTGTGTAGGGAAATACCCGGGTGATGATAGAGCATTTGTGAGGAAATGTTGATGTTGGAGTTACTTTCTCAAGCACGCGTCAACGCTTATTGTCGTGCTTTGCGTACATAGATATCTACAGTGCCAGTGCAGTGACCAGGTTGTCTCTGCATTTCTTAATTTATTTCCCAAATCGGATATTGTAGAATCTAAACCACTCCGTCTTTCATCGAGTTAATCTACTGTGGTTATATTTACTGAAACTGAAACATGATTTAGTTTTGTCCTCACTACATTTCGAGGTTGATGACAAAATGTTACTCTAAGTCTAACGTTACTACCTAACCAAAATTCAAAAGTAAATAGAATCTACTTAAAATAGTCACAATATCAGTACGGTTTCGGTATACGGTATAGAGGTTCTAACGTTAGATCCACTCGTTGCTTCAATTTTTACGTAACTTAGCGTATTGAAAGTTAATTTCATTAAATTCCCCTGCTAAATCTAATTTTCATGTATGTTTCTGCTGCTTGTTTAACTTAAAAATACCAGTATTAGATCTAGCAACCTTAGAGTAAAGCCTGTTTATGTAACACTCCACAGTAACACAGCTAGATAGGGCACTGCACACTTTACAGTGACTAACCCATGCCATGGGCATGCATTTTCCCTATTCTGTTCCCATAACTGGTTCTGTAGCGTAGTGGCCTCCTTTTGTTTGTTTTTTTCAGTTGGCCTTGACAATGTTGTATTGGTTGTTTTACGTGGGCATTATCGCAAAATACAATGTAAGTCCCCACTCCATTCACCTCCAGTCATTTCGTCAAAGCCGGGGACTTCTTTCTTGTGAGTTGTAGACTTTGCACATACAATTGTATAATACGAACACACGCAGAACGAGAGGGGACCGACATCACAATTTGGCCTTTACCTGTCATGTCAGACCAGAAATTCAACAATCTTTGAAAATTTGCTCGTGCAACAGTGGTTTTTAGGGCCTATTAATGTTCTGGGACCGTCAGACCAGTGCCAGTGCAATGTTTGCTGCGTTGTGATGTAAATGCAGCGTGTGTGTGGCCAAGGCTTTTATGGCATGCTGTCACTGTAAAGGGAATTTTGGAGTAGGTGAAGTAAAGCAGATGATGGGTCTACCAATTTTGGGCATGTGGCAGTAACAACGAATTGTTGTCACTACTACATGTAATTTGACTTAGGTCAGGACAAGGGTGACGAGCTGGCTGATTGCCATTTAGCATTGCACACAAAGTCACACAGTCTAGTCTCAACCAGTTCTCTATGACCGGTATATGACAAGTATATAAGTAGGGTTACTAATAGACAATTTATATGTCACCGGAGTCTAATATTGTAGATTAAGTGTGGTTGATTGATGAATGTTACATTCTGTCCTTTGTCTCATTATAATGACGACAGAGGAGGAGAGCTGGGTCTGGGACCCTAGCTTTAGAAACTATACAGAACAGATTAAGAACAGTTGTTAAAGGGAAATGTTATCACTAATAACAGAAATGCAGCAGAGAGAAGAACATTGGTGAAGAGAATTATGGTTGAGATGAAACAAGGGAAATGTTAACAGAAATAGGAAGGATGATGAGGTAAAGGAAGTTATACAATTAGCCAAGTGGTGATCCCTTACAGTGACAAAATCAAATTGTTGTCACTTCAAATTTGACTTGGGTCAGGTTGAGGATGGTAAGCTGGCTGATAGTCATCTGTCACCCAAAGTCTTACAATCTAGCCTCTACTACATGTAGTTCTCTCTGTATGACAAGTATGTCTACAAGTATGTTTGTCAACACAGTTCTTTTCACATATACAGTTTAACATCAATGTTCTGTTCTGTGCAAGGTAAACTTCCATTTCAGCATATCTTAAACGGTGATACATTGTACATGTTTCTTCTTCTCTGGTCTTAATTTTTTTGTTTGGTATCTCGTATGTTCTTTGGTTCTCGTCTAGTCCCTCTCTCTCATGCCATGAATAGTAATAACAATGATGATGACGGTGATGATAATGATAGCAATAATTGTTAAAACTATTATTATTGAATTCATTTAATTCATTGAGGCCAATTTAGGCTATTTATTCAGCAAAATAAAACACAAAAACATACAGTATAATAATAGTGGCATTTGCGATGAGAGCCAGGCAGCCTTGAAAGCATCTAGTGCTTATACAGTAGGATGCCTACACAGGAAAATATTTGGCAACATTACAAATAATTCTGTGTGAAGTCGAGTAGATAAAACAAGACACCATCACATACACTCACACGCACAACACATACACTCACATGCAGTAAGACAGGATAGAAAGTATGTTGTCTAGTCAATCATGGGTAACTGTTAAAAAAAGGAGCACTTCAGTAAGCCCTGAAATGTAGAAAGAGTTGTGCTGTATTTCAAAGCGGTACTTTTACACCTCCCCCCCCCCCTTTATGGAATTCCTGGATCTGCTCCTGAGTAACTCAGGACAGTATAAGTATGCTATTAAAAAGGTCAAACCTTCTACCGTTTTCTCTTCTGTTGTCTACAGACTACTACAGTTCAGCATGCAAAATGACCAAGACTGGGAAGCCGTACAGCTGTTGGGACCATATTATGAGATTGTGTGCAAGAGGACAATATCGGTTTGGTGTAGGCCAATCGCCAGGTGGAAAAAAAAGTGGAAGGAGGTGAAAAAGGATTGACGCCTGCCACCTTCATGGTTCCATCTGAAGAAGCAAGCTGTTGGTGTGTTTGGAGCTGTGCTGGCCTGCAAACATCAATAGGCCCTACCACGAGGTGAGTTTTTTTTTTTTTTTTTTTTGGTTTTGTTTTGTTTTGTTACCTCCGCCAAGGGAGGAGGTTATGTTTTCGTTATGGTTTGTTTGTTTGTTAGTTTGTCCGTGTGCAACATAACTCAAAAAGTAGTTAACGGTTTGGATTAAACTTGCAGGAAAGGTTTAGAATGACACAAGTAACAAACGATTAACTTTTGGTACCGGTAGTGATCCGAGAATTTTGGGGGAATTTATGAAGGATTTTTTATATTTTGGCAGGTAGGGTCAATGAACTTGGGAGTTCAGGCTACACGTATTTGAGGTTTACATGCGCGCACTAAAGTGCGTGGTCTAGTTTCTGCTAGGGCTAGGCTCGCCATGCAGCTGAGGGTTTATGACGTAACAAAGGCTTTTATATTGGGAAATCCGGCGACATTCAGCACACAATGCTATAAGTACATGGGTGGATGGAAGAACAAGATCAGTGGTGGAAATGAGCTGCATGCTTGGCGGAGGTCTGCGCTCTCAGCGCTTTTCTAATTTTGTTTTGCTTTGTTTTTGTTTTTGTTTTGTTTTTGTTTTTGTTTTTGTTTTTTTTTGGGGGGGGAATAACACCCAGAAAGTCCCCTGAGTTGTCAGATTAAATATTTCCATCCTCATGTTTTGCAAAACATAGCTGTACATGTGATGCAGAGTTCATACAGACTGTTGTAAATGTCCAATACATTATATATTAGGTTCAGAGATTGTTTGCTGGGGAATTTAAAGTGATGCAATATTGGAAAGAAGTGAAGAAAG
Organism: Diadema antillarum; assembly: GCF_040938485.1. Taxonomy (NCBI): domain Eukaryota; kingdom Metazoa; phylum Echinodermata; class Echinoidea; order Diadematoida; family Diadematidae; genus Diadema; species Diadema antillarum. The sequence continues at coordinate 2,470,808 of NW_027270924.1, forward strand.
TCTAATTTCAGCTGCAGCCTCTAGATCATATTATGTATGATGAAAAAGAATAGAAGTCTGTCTGAAATGTCAGTTAAAAAAGTCAAAATAAAACATATATTGAAATTGGTGAAATACTTTGTGCACACTAAACTGTACCAATTTTGAAGTCATTCGTCTTAGAAGTCATGCCTTAGACCTAATCTTTTTGTACCAGCAAGTTCTTGTCCAAAATGTGTTATTGCGATTCTACATGATAAACTATGTATGTTGAAATTACAATTTGACTCTTGGTATGACTTTCAGCCCAGGACTGTAATAATGTATGAGAGGGATGAGAGTGATTGTACCTCGGAGTGGACATGAATTTAGTGTTAGTCTGTCTTTGAATGCTATTTTTTTTTCAGTTATGAACTAAGCTCCAAATATGCCTTTGAAATGAAATTCTGACCCTCAGCCTACAATTTTAAGCCTCCGCCACGAAGTGTCGCCGGAGGCATTATGTTTTCAGGTTGTCTGTCCTTCCGTCCGTCCGTCCTTCTGTCCGTCATGAATTTTGTGGACAGCGTAACAAAAAAAAAAAACCTTTGAGGCATCCTCATAAGACTTGGTATGTATATATGCATGAGTGAACGAAGTTGTGCCTATTAACTTTTAGGTGCTCATGCTCAAGGTCAAAGGTCAAAAGGTCAAGGTCAAATGGCTCCAAAATTTCACTATTTTCCCCTTATCTATGCAATGCCTGAAGGTTTTTCTTTAAACTTGATGCAAACATGTGATACCAAATAAAGATTCTCCAGAGAATTTGGAATTATGAGGTCAAAGTTCAAAGGTGAGAGGTCAAGTTAAAATGTTGAAATTTCACCCTTTTTTCTCCATATCTTGGAAATGGTTCACGGCATCTTCATAGAATGTAATTACATCTATGCATGTACTTAGTAGCAGTGATCATCTAGGGAATGTAGGGATCATGGGTCAAAGGTCAGGGGTCAACGATCAAGGTCAAATCAAAATATCATTTGTTCCCTCATATTTCTGCAATATTTCCAAGATTTTTCTTGAAACTTGATATATTGCCCAATAGAGATTTTCTAGGAAGTTTCTTGCCCAAAGGTCAAGTGAAAGTGCTAAATTTCACTTCTTCTTTTTTTCCGTATCTCGAAAGTGACTCAAGATATCATCATGAAACTTAGTACAGATTAATGCATGTTCTACCTGACGGTGATTCTCTCGGGGATTTTAGGGTCATAGGGTCTAAGGTCCAGGGTCAAAGGCCAAGTAAGAATGCAAAAATTGTAGTATTTAATACATGAATTACACTTTTTCTCCATACTTTGAAAGTTACTAAATGCATAGATTTATAAAAGTGTCAAAAGTCAAGTGAAGATTCTCAAATCCCCACATACAGTACAATTGTATCTGCACTCTTAGGCAGTATAGCCATCCATCCAATTAAAGCTAGTTCAAGGAAAGTGAACATTCAACACATTTGTGACAAACCTGTCCTTCTAATATTTTGCCAGTTATGTGAAACTGTAATCACATATTGTCAAGATGTTGTACTATAGACCTATTAGGAGAACGATGCATTATGGCAGAGGCATACCAGTCGCCATAGCGACATTTCTAGTTGTTGTTGTTGTTTGTTTGTTTGTTTGGGGAAGTGAATTGTGTGCGACAGTGTTCAGGTTTGTCCCATGGATTCAATTGGAGCTCTTTTCCTGTTAAATAGATATCAAGAAGTCCTTGTAATTTGCGACAAAGAATGTACCATCTGATTACATTAAATCAGCACAATAACAACAGTAACATACATAGCTATCAAAAATATTTTACCCATTTGAAAGATTTTTTTCTTCTTCTTTCCAGTTATCTAGGTCTAATGGTTACAGCAGTTTGTTATTATCCTTCTTTAAATTTGAATTTTTATGGTCATGACAAGTATGTGGAGGTGTATTACCTTGGAATTTACATTTATTTTTCTCACAAACAGCCGACTAAGAAAAGCAGTGAAGGCATTTCACCTGTGACAAGCATCTCATCATCTGCAGCAACAAGGCATCCAGCAACTGAGTCAGTGTCAGCATGTGCTCAGCCTCCATTACCTGCTCAACCTCAACAATCTGCTCGGCTTCAACAACCTGCATCTTCCGAGCAACAGTATTCAAACTAGGCAGCAAGAGAATGTGGCCTGTGTCACTGAAATATCTTAGTCAAAGACTTTGCAGAGCATCATGACTGTACCATGCACAGGTGTCTTGCCAGATATGTGGCAGAATGTGTCATGTCCAAGTAGAAGAAATGCTTATTCAAGATATTGAACAGCACGCAACAACACAATCTTTGCCAGCTCTTCCAAGACATTCAGCAATGTATGGTTAGTATCATAATTGATGATTGTCTATTGGCTGATGAATTTTGTAAAAAAGTTAAGTGAAACGTATCCAAATTCCAAATTTCTTTCCTCCATCGTAAATGAACATGCTTGAAATGCGTGTAGAATTGTGGGACAATATTGACATATGTGTATTTTCTAACAGCTACACAAATTTACCGTAAAACTTATGGAAGACAATTGATGCATCATTCATTTTGAACTAAGATCACATGCTCATCATACAAGTGATAAACTGAATTATACTTCTAAGAACTATGTGAATTAGTGTTGACCAGATTCTTTGAGTGATGCTGTATTCAAATTCATGAACTTCCTTTGTCGAAATGTTTTATTTGAATAATTATGCAGTACCCGCTGCATGCTATAAGGATTAGGACCACCACTTGCTGTCTGGCGTAAGCTCTGTAGTCTAGTGGAGATGATGCCTGTCAGAAGATCAGGAGGCCGTTGGTTCAAATCCTGCTTGAGTACATTATGCCCATGATTTCTATTATTATGGCTGCTGGCAAAACACTGATCAGATCAGACCTAGTGCTTATTTACGTCGGTGTAGGGCCATTTATCTGTCAGTTGCAATGGAAGCATCTCAACGGAAGAATTTCATTAATTTGAACAATTGAGCAGTATCCGCTGCATGCCATAAGGATCAGAACCACCACTTGCTGTCAGGCGAAAGCTTGGTGGTCTAGTGGAGATGATGCCTGTCAGAAGATCAGAAGGTCATAGATTCAAATCCTGCTTGAGTACATATGCCCATAATGTCTTTTTGTCATGGCTACTACTAAAAGACACTGATTAGTTCAGTGCTTATTGAAATCAGTGTAGAGCAATATGTAAATCAATTGCAATGATGCTGAATTGTAATGTTGATAAGCAATGATTTCCCAGACATGGCTTTGTATGAATAAGTCTTAGAATAGTGAACAAAATAGATTGTATTTTTTTTTATACTTGTCAGCTGTGCATGGTACACATGAGATATTGAAATATGTGTCTGTGAAAATATTCTGCATTGTTTGTTTTGTCATGCAGGAAAGACACGGCCCCCTGCAACAGTATCCCAGCCCCCTGCGGAAGAATCTGTACCCACTGATGAAGAATCTGTGCCCCCTGCTGAAGAATCTGCACCTCCTAAGATTTATTTTGACACCGCAATTTTTCAAACTTGTGTTTGTATTTGTTAATACTATATAAAAAGTTAAGATAAAAAGTTGCCCATTTAGAATTCATTCAAAAGTTTAGAGCTTAAAATCTGATACGCACACACACACACACACACACACACACAAAAGAAAAAATTATTATATGTAACTAGCATAATGAACATAATTTAGAGAAAACAACCATGTTTTTGGAAAAAAAATACCTCTTTATTCTTGGAGATTATGCGATAGGGAACATGCCTGGTAATTTTCGCCGCGATAGCTTGATCGATGGCCAAGATCTTAAGGAGGAGCCCAAACAACCCTCTCCCCCATTTTCCCCATGGTCGGGCGATTGGAGGTCAAGATCTGAGGAGGGGGACAAATATGCTCCAACCCCACACTTGGATTAGGAAGGGTTAAATGTGAGTTGTGTATCACAGAATATTTGCATTATATATCTTATATGACAGTGACATGTTGTCATGATACCCTCATCATAAAAGATTTGGGGTTGTCTGTTCAAACTTGTTTTAGCACACTTGCATGAACTAGCAGTAATCTTTCATGATTGATGTGATTAACCTGGGAAAATGAAACCTTGAGAAAGTTGACAATGGCTCTTGATATCTTTAAAGGTACTAAACTTTTTAAAATAATTTCAAGCAATAATATTCATTACTAGCAAAGTCGTGGGTTTTTCCATCAGGACAACATCATGCCAACTCAAAAACACTGTACATGGTCTAGTGTGTGAAAAGGTCACATAATTTCACTCAGAATGTAAGGACTGTTATATCCCTAATACTTTAATTTGGTTGGGTTATTTTTCTGTAATGTATGTTTGCAGATGACTTCAAGAGAGCAGAGCTCTCCCAGCCCCCCCCCCCCCCCTTGCAATTCAGTACATACAAAACTGTAAAGTTGGGTATTTTTGTTTTTGTTTTTTAAAGAAAAAAAAACAATTTATGCTAATGTATGCATAATGTCACAATTTGCTGAAAAATCACTTTAAAAACTGCACAAAAAGGCATATTATTGGTAAATTTGGTTGATGAAAAAATTGTAATCATTTTTTTTTTTTTATGATGCCTCCTCCACAAATTGTAACCAGAGACATTGTTTTGGGGTTGTCCATCCCTCCTTCCATCAGTCAGTAATCAGTTTTGTGGACAGCATAACTTAAAGGGAACCCAACCCACAGAGCAATGTGGATTGAGTGATAGCAGCAACATTAGTAGAACACATCAATGAAAGTTTGAGGTAAATTGGACAAGCGATGGAAAAGTTTTGAATTTTTAAAGTTTTGGTGTTGGAACCGCTGGATAAGGAGGCTAGAGGTTATGACGTATGTGTGGACAACAATTCAAAAAATATTAAAGAAATTCCACCAAAATTCACTTTTCTAGCATAATGAAAGAGCACATGACTAACTGCTTTCAGAAAAACAAGGGAATACTCAATTTACTCAGTCCGCAATTCTCTTTGAGGTTGGTTCCCTTTAAGAACCATTTTAGGTATCCAAATGAAACTTGGCATAAACGGTGAGTATGAGAGAAGGAAGTTGTGCCTCTCAACTTTTGGTTGCACATGTTCAAGGTCAATGGCCATGGTCAATTTTTTAAAATTTGTCTGTATACATATTACCTGATAAAGTTGCATTGGTAAAATTTTGGCCTATGGGATCAGAGGTCAAAGGTCAAATGAAAATGCTAAAATTCTATTTTTCCCATATCTCAGAAATGGCTCATGGTATCATCATGATATTTACTGGATATGCATGTACTGCCTGACAGTTATTCTTTGGGATTTGGGCGACATTGAGTGAAAGGTCAAGGCTGAAAGGTCAGGTTCAGAGGCTAAAATTCCATTATATTTGATTACTCTTTTTCTCCATTCCCTGGAGATGAATAAGAAGTCTAGGCACAAGAATACACATAACTCACTGCCCAATGATTCGTAGAGAAAGATTTTTGCCATGGGGTCAAAGGTCAAGAGAAAATGTTCAAATGTCACATTATGAACTTATTATGAAACTTTTTAAAGGGGATGGCTAGTAACTGATCAGTGGGAATCAGTGAGAATGCTGGGGGATGATTGTTCCAATCCTGGTGGGATTGATTTTAGAGTATTTCATATATGTGTGAAAATTATTTGCTTCAGAATGGTCTCATATTCAAGTAATGTGCAGTTCAATGTTTCCAGGTTAGCATGACTGTGCAGTGACGGTAACCTGGAAACATTACTTGAATATGAGACCATTCTGGAGCAAATGATTTTCACACAATAGATCTATATAATGTACTCTTAAATGAATCCCACAAGGCTTGGAACAATTATCCCCAGCATTCCCACTGATCAGTTACTAGCCATCCCATTTAAGACATATATGTGTCAGTTTCCAGAATGTTTTATGATTATATCATAAAATTGTTTAGGCTACCAATACTTTGTACCTGTAGTTGCATACTTGTCAGTTGCCTCAGGAAACATGTACAGCATATACAGCTGTATTGCCAGTGTAGGCCTACCAAATAACAATGTATTATTATGTTGAATGATTCTGATGACTTATTATGTTTATTGGTAGAGTAATGTTAAGAGGGGGGGGGGGGGGCTCATCCCCATGGCCTAGATTTGGTTCATCTCGTGGCATTATTTCATCTGCTCAGTAAAGTAAGGGACCTTTTATGAACATTATGAACTTGTTATGAACATTATTAAGACATTATTATTATATAACATAAATGTCAGAATGTTAAGAAGGGGGGGGGGGGGGGGGCTCCTCCCCTGGCCTAGTTTTGGTTTGTCTCGTTGCATTATTTCATGTGCTCAGTAAAGTAAGGGACCTTTTATGAACATTATGAACATTATTAAGACATATATGTGTCAGTTTCCAGAATGTTTTATGATTATATCATGAAATTGTTTAGGCTACCAATACTTTGTACCTGTGGTTGCATACTTGCCAGTTGCCTCTAGGAAATATGTCCAGCATATACAGCTGTATTGCCATTGTACCAAATAACAATGCATAATATGATGTTGAATGATTTTGGTGACTTATTATGTTAATTGATAGAGGCATTACATACTTGCCCAGCTCATTTAGGAAACACTTCCAGTTAAATATGTATGTGATATTTGCCGCAGGAAATAAGTGACTTTCTGTGACAGCGTATGTAGTGAAAACATGGTGTACTTGACAGTTGCATCTGGAAACACTCCAGGTATTCATTGTCTGTGTGCAAATTTCATTTCATTTCATTTATTTAGTTGCCATGTAACATCTTGATGAATCTTGCCAAATTCATTTTAATGAAGATCATAGTTTTGAATAAAGAGAATATGAACCTTTTGGTTCAGATCATGTTAAATGAAGGTATGAATTTGTTTTCCTCTCTTTCATTTTCATTTTATGTGTTTTACGAGTAAGTTCATGTGTATAATTTATGTTCATTGTAAAGTTTTGGTCTCTCCCATACATAAAAAACGAGGCATAGACATCACTTTTCTATCAATGGTGACATCAACAATTTGATGTACTCTTTCCATGAAATCTTTGAAGGTTTTTGCGGCGGTAAAACATTGGACGGTAGAAGGCTTAAAGGTGCACCGCATATATTTTCAAGATTATGTGTTTGGCCCTGAAAAGGGCCTTCCCAGCCCGGATAAGACCTTTTCTAGAAAGAAGTGTTGCACCTTTAAGTCTTATACCACCCAATCTTCCTCCAATTTTCCACAACTTTGAGCTATTACCATCAATCCTCACACAACAGCTACATACTTAAACATGCCAGTCAAGTTCAAATATGAGTGATGTCTAACTAGGTCAGAGGTCAAAGTGAATGTGTCAGTGAACTAGCCCTGATAAGCACTATACTCATAATATTGATGTATACTCTGTAACTTTCTACAGATCTTAGGCTTAGCTCTGACTACCAAACTCATCACAGGTGCATGACCTAAAGATACCAATCAAGTTCAAAATGTGGTTGTCAAAGTCGAACAAGTTCAAATGTCAGATGGTTGAAAAATTTTTCCTCATAGGCACAGTACTCACAGTATTGAAGTTACATTGGTTGCCAGTATGGCAGATAATTGCATTTAAGATTTTGTTATTTATAAAGTACTGCATGGTCAAGCACCTGGTTTTCTGTCAGAATTAATATTAGTAAAATCATATTCATATCATATTCACATAATTTACGAAGTACACAGAAGTTGTAAGTTGCTTCTAAAGCAACCTCACTTAAAACAAAAGTAACTTTTGGGTATTGTGCCTTTAGCTGTGCTGCTCCATAACTTTGGAATGAATTACCTGAGAAAATGAGGAAGGCCCCATCACTTGCTGTCTTCAAATCTTTGTTGAAGACTTACCTTTTTCAGAAGCATTTGATTAATTTGTTATTTATTTTTGTGTGTGTGTCTAATCAGTGACAATGTCAGGAGCTCTGTTACATCACAGCACAGTAGAGTATATTTACATAGTAGCTGCGCTATACAGATTTGTCTAATCATTATTGTTATTATCATTATTGTTATTATTGAGGTGTACTCATCAATATTTTTTTTCAGATTTGAGCAATGACCACCAAACTCACAAATTAGGTAGGCTAAATAAATAAAAAATGCCAATCAAGTTGTATATGAGTGAAGTCCAACAAATTCAGAGGTCAAATTAATGGAATTAATGGTCAGTGAACTTTACTTAATAAGCACTTGAAACAATATAAGGACACATTGTGGTGTACTCTCAATAACTTTCCACATTGAGAGCTATGATAGCCACACATTAACACCACATGCATATCACCTGAAGATTCTGCTCAAGTTTGAATATTGGTAAATATTCTAGGAACTAGGTCAAAGGTCAGATGGTCAATGAACTTTCTCTGATTTAGTGTCATATATTGTTTGCTCTCAACGAATTTCCACAACTTCGAGCTATGTCCGCAAAACTCAAACATGGGTACATCTGCTAAAGATATATGCCTGTCAAGTACTTGGTTAAATTGAACAATGTAAAAGGTCAGAAGTAAAACTCTAGAACTAATACACTTAAAAAAAAAAACATTTTAATGACAGAGTGTAATATTTATGTGGGCGAGGACGATACATGGCTTGGTGTTTGTCTGAATTGTCATGAGTTACGTGTGTGTAGATGTTCATTTGTTATCTACAAAAACTTGTTTTTTGCGTGGAAGATGCAGTAATATAAGGTTAAGATTTAAAAGCTTTGAAATAGGATCCTGAAATATGTTGCCATTTTTTCTCACTCTAGGGTGCAAGTCTAGTCAGTATTTGTAAGTATCAAGTTGACCTGACTATTGTAAAGGTCAAAGGTCAAAGGTCCCGAAATTGAATGATTATATACAGAAAACCAAGTATTTTTCAGTATATTTTGTAGAAATCCGTGGGGTTTTTTTCTCCCCCTCCCTTCCCCCTTCTTCCCCTCTTTTCCCCTTCCTTTTTCCTTCTTTTTCCCCCTCCAAGCAGTCCATTATGCCCTGGTTCGCGCCCCAGATTGAGGGGATTGGACGGCACCCACTTTCCTAACACTTTCCTAACATTGCTAACGCTTTCCTAACACTTTCCTAACACTTTCCTAACATTCCTAACACTTTCCTAACGTTTCCGAACTTATGCCCCTGTGTCAAAACCTTATCTGCGCATGCGGATACGTCCGTCGCCCGTGAATGGCTGCATCACTGTACTGTATTTGCATATGTAAATTACAGTCTTCGTGTCATCGTCGCTCTCTCTCGCGCAACCAACACGCGCGAGACTCGAAACCTGGAGCGAACTCTCGACAATCCTGGCCGCCGAGCGCCGCCCGGCGGCGCGGCGACGGTTCCCGGCGGTGGTGGTGCACGGTGAGGCAGGTGGATCGGTCGAACCTCTGTCTGATGTTTCTTGCGAATGCCAGTTCGAGAAAAGTTACTTCCTTCTGAGGTAAAGGTGAGTAAGAATCTCATAATACTAATTGAACGTGTGTGGGGAAATACCCGGGTGATAATAGAGCATGTGTGAGGAAATGTTGATGTTGGAGTTACTTTCTCAAGCACGCGTCAACGCTTATTGTCGTGCTTTGCGTACATAGATATCTACAGTGCCAGTGCAGTGACCAGGTTGTCTCTGCATTTCTTAATTTATTTCCCAAATCGGATATTGTAGAATCTAAACCACTCCGTCTTTCATCGAGTTAATCTACTGTGGTTATATTTACTGAAACTGAAACATGATTTAGTTTTGTCCTCACTACATTTCGAGGTTGATGACAAAATGTTACTCTAAGTCTAACGTTACTACCTAACCAAAATTCAAAAGTAAATAGAATCTACTTAAAATAGTCACAATATCAGTACGGTTTCGGTATACGGTATAGAGGTTCTAACGTTAGATCCACTCGTTGCTTCAATTTTTACGTAACTTAGCGTATTGAAAGTTAATTTCATTAAATTCCCCTGCTAAATCTAATTTTCATGTATGTTTCTGCTGCTTGTTTAACTTAAAAATACCAGTATTAGATCTAGCAACCTTAGAGTAAAGCCTGTTTATGTAACACTCCACAGTAACACAGCTAGATAGGGCACTGCACACTTTACAGTGACTAACCCATGCCATGGGCATGCATTTTCCCTATTCTGTTCCCATAACTGGTTCTGTAGCGTAGTGGCCTCCTTTTGTTTGTTTTTTTCAGTTGGCCTTGACAATGTTGTATTGGTTGTTTTACGTGGGCATTATCGCAAAATACAATGTAAGTCCCCACTCCATTCACCTCCAGTCATTTCGTCAAAGCCGGGGACTTCTTTCTTGTGAGTTGTAGACTTTGCACATACAATTGTATAATACGAACACACGCAGAACGAGAGGGGACCGACATCACAATTTGGCCTTTACCTGTCATGTCAGACCAGAAATTCAACAATCTTTGAAAATTTGCTCGTGCAACAGTGGTTTTTAGGGCCTATTAATGTTCTGGGACCGTCAGACCAGTGCCAGTGCAATGTTTGCTGCGTTGTGATGTAAATGCAGCGTGTGTGTGGCCAAGGCTTTTATGGCATGCTGTCACTGTAAAGGGAATTTTGGAGTAGGTGAAGTAAAGCAGATGATGGGTCTACCAATTTTGGGCATGTGGCAGTAACAACGAATTGTTGTCACTACTACATGTAATTTGACTTAGGTCAGGACAAGGGTGACGAGCTGGCTGATTGCCATTTAGCATTGCACACAAAGTCACACAGTCTAGTCTCAACCAGTTCTCTATGACCGGTATATGACAAGTATATAAGTAGGGTTACTAATAGACAATTTATATGTCACCGGAGTCTAATATTGTAGATTAAGTGTGGTTGATTGATGAATGTTACATTCTGTCCTTTGTCTCATTATAATGACGACAGAGGAGGAGAGCTGGGTCTGGGACCCTAGCTTTAGAAACTATACAGAACAGATTAAGAACAGTTGTTAAAGGGAAATGTTATCACTAATAACAGAAATGCAGCAGAGAGAAGAACATTGGTGAAGAGAATTATGGTTGAGATGAAACAAGGGAAATGTTAACAGAAATAGGAAGGATGATGAGGTAAAGGAAGTTATACAATTAGCCAAGTGGTGATCCCTTACAGTGACAAAATCAAATTGTTGTCACTTCAAATTTGACTTGGGTCAGGTTGAGGATGGTAAGCTGGCTGATAGTCATCTGTCACCCAAAGTCTTACAATCTAGCCTCTACTACATGTAGTTCTCTCTGTATGACAAGTATGTCTACAAGTATGTTTGTCAACACAGTTCTTTTCACATATACAGTTTAACATCAATGTTCTGTTCTGTGCAAGGTAAACTTCCATTTCAGCATATCTTAAACGGTGATACATTGTACATGTTTCTTCTTCTCTGGTCTTAATTTTTTTGTTTGGTATCTCGTATGTTCTTTGGTTCTCGTCTAGTCCCTCTCTCTCATGCCATGAATAGTAATAACAATGATGATGACGGTGATGATAATGATAGCAATAATTGTTAAAACTATTATTATTGAATTCATTTAATTCATTGAGGCCAATTTAGGCTATTTATTCAGCAAAATAAAACACAAAAACATACAGTATAATAATAGTGGCATTTGCGATGAGAGCCAGGCAGCCTTGAAAGCATCTAGTGCTTATACAGTAGGATGCCTACACAGGAAAATATTTGGCAACATTACAAATAATTCTGTGTGAAGTCGAGTAGATAAAACAAGACACCATCACATACACTCACACGCACAACACATACACTCACATGCAGTAAGACAGGATAGAAAGTATGTTGTCTAGTCAATCATGGGTAACTGTTAAAAAAAGGAGCACTTCAGTAAGCCCTGAAATGTAGAAAGAGTTGTGCTGTATTTCAAAGCGGTACTTTTACACCTCCCCCCCCCCCTTTATGGAATTCCTGGATCTGCTCCTGAGTAACTCAGGACAGTATAAGTATGCTATTAAAAAGGTCAAACCTTCTACCGTTTTCTCTTCTGTTGTCTACAGACTACTACAGTTCAGCATGCAAAATGACCAAGACTGGAAGCCGTACAGCTGTTGGGACCATATTATGAGATTGTGTGCAAGAGGACAATATCGGTTTGGTGTAGGCCAATCGCCAGGTGGAAAAAAAAGTGGAAGGAGGTGAAAAAGGATTGACGCCTGCCACCTTCATGGTTCCATCTGAAGAAGCAAGCTGTTGGTGTGTTTGGAGCTGTGCTGGCCTGCAAACATCAATAGGCCCTACCACGAGGTGAGTTTTTTTTTTTTTTTTGGTTTTGGTTTTGTTTTGTTTTGTTACCTCCGCCAAGGGAGGAGGTTATGTTTTCGTTATGGTTTGTTTGTTTGTTAGTTTGTCCGTGTGCAACATAACTCAAAAAGTAGTTAACGGTTTGGATTAAACTTGCAGGAAAGGTTTAGAATGACACAAGTAACAAACGATTAACTTTTGGTACCGGTAGTGATCCGAGAATTTTGGGGGAATTTATGAAGGATTTTTTATATTTTGGCAGGTAGGGTCAATGAACTTGGGAGTTCAGGCTACACGTATTTGAGGTTTACATGCGCGCACTAAAGTGCGTGGTCTAGTTTCTGCTAGGGCTAGGCTCGCCATGCAGCTGAGGGTTTATGACGTAACAAAGGCTTTTATATTGGGAAATCCGGCGACATTCAGCACACAATGCTATAAGTACATGGGTGGATGGAAGAACAAGATCAGTGGTGGAAATGAGCTGCATGCTTGGCGGAGGTCTGCGCTCTCAGCGCTTTTCTAATTTTGTTTTGCTTTGTTTTTGTTTTTGTTTTGTTTTTGTTTTTGTTTTTGTTTTTTTTTTTTTTTGGGGGGGAATAACACCCAGAAAGTCCCCTGAGTTGTCAGATTAAATATTTCCATCCTCATGTTTTGCAAAACATAGCTGTACATGTGATGCAGAGTTCATACAGACTGTTGTAAATGTCCAATACATTATATATTAGGTTCAGAGATTGTTTGCTGGGGAATTTAAAGTGATGCAATATTGGAAAGAAGTGAAGAAAGTCTAATTTCAGCTGCAGCCTCTAGATCATATTATGTATGATGAAAAAGAATAGAAGTCTGTCTGAAATGTCAGTTAAAAAAGTCAAAATAAAACATAGATTGAAATTGGTGAAATACTTTGTGCACACTAAACTGTACCAATTTTGAAGTCATTCATCTTAGAAGTCATGCCTTAGACCTAATCTTTTTGTACAGCAAGTTCTTGTCCAAAATGTGTTATTGCGATTCTACATGATAAACTATGTATGTTGAAATTACAATTTGACTCTTGGTATGACTTTCAGCCCAGGACTGTAATAATGTATCAGAGGGATGAGAGTGATTGTACCTCGGAGTGGACATGAATTTAGTGTTAGTCTGTCTTTGAATGCTATTTTTTTTTTTCAGTTATGAACTAAGCTCCAAATATGCCTTTGAAATGAAATTCTGACCCTCAGCCTACAATTTTAAGCCTCCGCCACGAAGTGTCGCCGGAGGCATTATGTTTTCAGGTTGTCTGTCCTTCCGTCTGTCCGTCCGTCCTTCTGTCCGTCATGAATTTTGTGGACAGCGTAACAAAAAAAAAAAACCTTTGAGGCATCCTAATAAGACTTGGTATGTATATATGCATGAGTGAACGAAGTTGTGCCTATTAACTTTTAGGTGCTCATGCTCAAGGTCAAATGGCTCCAAAATTTCACTATTTTCCCCTTATCTATGCAATGCCTGAAGGTTTTTCTTTAAACTTGATGCAAACATGTGATACCAAATAAAGATTCTCCAGAGAATTTGGAATTATGAGGTCAAAGTTCAAAGGTGAGAGGTCAAGTTAAAATGTTGAAATTTCACCCCTTTTTCTCCATATCTTGGAAATGGTTCACGGCATCTTCATAGAATGTAATTACATCTATGCATGTACTTAGTAGCAGTGATCATCTAGGGAATGTAGGGATCATGGGTCAAAGGTCAGGGGTCAACGATCAAGGTCAAATCAAAATATCATTTGTTCCCTCATATTTCTGCAATATTTCCAAGATTTTTCTTGAAACTTGATATATTGCCCAATAGAGATTTTCTAGGAAGTTTCTTGCCCAAAGGTCAAGTGAAAGTGCTAAATTTCACTTCTTCTTTTTTTCCGTATCTCGAAAGTGACTCAAGATATCATCATGAAACTTAGTACAGATTAATGCATGTTCTACCTGACGGTGATTCTCTCGGGGATTTTAGGGTCATAGGGTCTAAGGTCCAGGGTCAAAGGCCAAGTAAGAATGCAAAAATTGTAGTATTTAATACATGAATTACACTTTTTCTCCATACTTTGAAAGTTACTAAATGCATAGATTTATAAAAGTGTCAAAAGTCAAGTGAAGATTCTCAAATCCCCACATACAGTACAATTGTATCTGCACTCTTAGGCAGTATAGCCATCCATCCAATTAAAGCTAGTTCAAGGAAAGTGAACATTCAACACATTTGTGACAAACCTGTCCTTCTAATATTTTGCCAGTTATGTGAAACTGTAATCACATATTGTCAAGATGTTGTACTATAGACCTATTAGGAGAACGATGCATTATGGCAGAGGCATACCAGTCGCCATAGCGACATTTCTAGTTGTTGTTGTTGTTTGTTTGTTTGTTTGGGGAAGTGAATTGTGTGCGACAGTGTTCAGGTTTGTCCCATGGATTCAATTGGAGCTCTTTTCCTGTTAAATAGATATCAAGAAGTCCTTGTAATTTGCGACAAAGAATGTACCATCTGATTACATTAAATCAGCACAATAACAACAGTAACATACATAGCTATCAAAAATATTTTACCCATTTGAAAGATTTTTTTCTTCTTCTTTCCAGTTATCTAGGTCTAATGGTTACAGCAGTTTGTTATTATCCTTCTTTAAATTTGAATTTTTATGGTCATGACAAGTATGTGGAGGTGTATTACCTTGGAATTTACATTTATTTTTCTCACAAACAGCCGACTAAGAAAAGCAGTGAAGGCATTTCACCTGTGACAAGCATCTCATCATCTGCAGCAACAAGGCATCCAGCAACTGAGTCAGTGTCAGCATGTGCTCAGCCTCCATTACCTGCTCAACCTCAACAATCTGCTCGGCTTCAACAACCTGCATCTTCCGAGCAACAGTATTCAAACTAGGCAGCAAGAGAATGTGGCCTGTGTCACTGAAATATCTTAGTCAAAGACTTTGCAGAGCATCATGACTGTACCATGCACAGGTGTCTTGCCAGATATGTGGCAGAATGTGTCATGTCCAAGTAGAAGAAATGCTTATTCAAGATATTGAACAGCACGCAACAACACAATCTTTGCCAGCTCTTCCAAGACATTTAGCAATGTATGGTTAGTATCATAATTGATGATTGTCTATTGGCTGATGAATTTTGTAAAAAAGTTAAGTGAAACGTATCCAAATTCCAAATTTCTTTCCTCCATCGTAAATGAACATGCTTGAAATGCGTGTAGAATTGTGGGACAATATTGACATATGTGTATTTTCTAACAGCTACACAAATTTACCGTAAAACTTATGGAAGACAATTGATGCATCATTCATTTTGAACTAAGATCACATGCTCATCATACAAGTGATAAACTGAATTATACTTCTAAGAACTATGTGAATTAGTGTTGACCAGATTCTTTGAGTGATGCTGTATTCAAATTCATGAACTTCCTGTGTCGAAATGTTTTATTTGAATAATTATGCAGTACCCGCTGCATGCTATAAGGATTAGGACCACCACTTGCTGTCTGGCGTAAGCTCTGTAGTCTAGTGGAGATAATGCCTGTCAGAAGATCAGGAGGCCGTTGGTTCAAATCCTGCTTGAGTACATTATGCCCATGATTTCTATTATTATGGCTGCTGGCAAAATACTGATCAGATCAGACCTAGTGCTTATTTACGTCGGTGTAGGGCCATTTATCTGTCAGTTGCAATGGAAGCATCTTGACGGAAGAATTTCATATCAGTGTAGAGCAATATGTCAATCAATTGCAATGATGCTGAATTGTAATGTTGATAAGCAATGATTTCCCAGACATGGCTTTGTATGAATAAGTCTTAGAATAGTGAACAAAATAGATTGTATTTTTTTTTATACTTGTCAGCTGTGCATGGTACACATGAGATATTGAAATATGTGTCTGTGAAAATATTCTGCATTGTTTGTTTTGTCATGCAGGAAAGACACGGCCCCCTGCAACAGTATCCCAGCCCCCTGCGGAAGAATCTGTACCCACTGATGAAGAATCTGTGCCCCCTGCTGAAGAATCTGCACCTCCTGCTGAAGATTTATTTTGACACCGCAATTTTTCAAACTTGTGTTTGTATTTGTTAATACTATATAAAAAGTTCAGATAAAAAGTTGCCCATTTAGAATTCATTCAAAAGTTTAGAGCTTAAAATCTGATACGCACACACACACACAAAAGAAAAAATTATTGTATATGTAACTAGCATAATGAACATAATTTAGAGAAAACAACCATGTTTTTGGAAAAAATACCTCTTTATTCTTGGAGATTATGCGATAGGGAACATGCCTGGCTATTTTCGCCGCGATAGTTTGATCGATGGCCAAGATCTTAAGGAGGAGCCCAAACAACCCTCTCCCCCATTTTCCCCATGGTCGGGCGATTGGAGGTCAAGATCTGAGGAGGGGGACAAATAAGCTCCAACCCCACACTTGGATTAGGAAGGGTTAAATGTGAGTTGTGTATCACAGAATATTTGCATTATATATCTTATATGACAGTGACATGTTGTCATGATACCCTCATCATAAAAGATTTTGGGTTGTCTGTTCAAACTTGTTTTAGCACACTTGCATGAACTAGCAGTAATCTTTCATGATTAATATGATTAACCTGGGAAAATGAAACCTTGAGAAAGTTGACAATGGCTCTTGATATCTTTAAAGGTACTAAACTTTTTTTAATAATTTCAAGCAATATTCATTACCAGCAAAGTCGTGGGTTTTTCCATCAGGACAACATCATGCCAACTCAAAAACACTGTACATGGTCTAGTGTGTGAAAAGGTCACATAATTTCACTCAGAATGTAAGGACTGATATATCCTTAACACTTTAATTTGGTTGGGTTATTTTTCTGTAATATATGTTTGCACATGACTTTAAGAGAGCAGAGCTCTACATACAAAACTGTAAAGTTGGGTGTTTTGTTTTTGTTTAAAAAAAAACAACAATTTATGCTAATGTATGCATAATGTCACAATTTGCTGAAAAATCACTTTAAAAACTGCACAAAAAGGCATATTTTTGGTAAATTTGGTGGATGAAAAAATTGTAATCATTTTTTTTTTAATGATGCCTCCTCCACAAATTGTAACCAGAGACATTGTTTTGGGGTTGTCCATCCCTCCTTCCATCAGTCAGTAATCAGTTTTGTGGACAGCATAACTTAAAGGGAACCCAACCCAAAGAGCGATGTGGATTGAGTGATAGCAGCAACATTAGTAGAACACATCAGTGAAAGTTTGAGGAAAATTGGACAAGCGATGGAAAAGTTTTGAATTTTTAAAGTTTTGGTGTTGGAACCGCTGGATAAGGAGGCTAGAGGTTATGACGTATGTGTGGACAACAATTCAAAAATATTAAAGAAATTCCACCAAAATTCACTTTTCTAGCATGATGAAAGAGCACATGACTAACTGCTTTCAGAAAAACAAGGGAATACTCAATTTACTCAGTCCACAATTCTTTTTGAGGTTGGTTCCCTTTAAGAACCATTTTAGGTATCCAAATGAAACTTGGCATAAACGGTGAGTATGAGAGAAGGAAGTTGTGCCTCTCAACTTTTGGTTGCACATGTTCAAGGTCAATGGCCATGGTCAATTTTTAAAAATTTGTCTGTATACATATTACCTGATAAAGTTGCATTGGTAAAATTCTGGCCTATGGGATCAGAGGTCAAAGGTCAAATGAAAATGCTAAAATTCTATTTTTCCCATATCTCAGAAATGGCTTATGGTATCATGATATTTAGTGGATATGCATGTACTACCTGACAGTTATTCTTTGGGATTTGGGCGACATTGAGTGAAAGGTCAAGGCTGAAAGGTCAGGTTCAGAGGCTAAAATTCCATTATATTTGATTACTCTTTTTCTCCATTCCCTGGAGATGAATAACAAGTCTAGGCACAAGAATACACATACCTCACTGCCCAATGATTCGTAGAGAAAGACTTTTGCCATGGGGTCAAAGGTCACGAGAAAACGTTCAAATGTCACATTATGAACTTATTATGAAACTTTTTAAAGGGGGTGGCTAGTAACTGATCAGTGGGAATCAGTGAGAATGCTGGGGGATGATTGTTCCAATCCTGGTGGGATTGATTTTAGAGTATTTCATATATGTGTGAAAATGATTTGCTTCAGAATGGTCTCATATTCAAGTAATGTGCAGTTCAGTGTTTCCAGGTTAGCATGACTGTGCAGTGACGGGGTGATCGTTAACGATCACCCCGTCACTGCACAGTCATGCTAACCTGGAAACATTACTTGAATATGAGACCATTCTGGAGCAAATGATTTTCACACAATAGATCTATATAATGTACTCTAAAATGAATCCCACAAGGCTTGGAACAATTGTCCCCAGCATTCCCACTGATTAGTTACTAGCCATCCCCTTGAAGACATATATGTGTCAGTTTCCAGAATGTTTTATGATTATATCATAAAATTGTTTAGGCTACTAATACTTTGTACCTGCAGTTGCATACTTGTCAGTTGCCTCAGGAAACATGTACAGCATATACAGCTGTATTGCCAGTGTAGGCCTACCAAATAACAATGTATATTATATTGAATGATTCTGATGACTTATTATGTTTATTGGTAGAGGAATGATAAGAGGGGGGGGGGGGGGGGGGCTCATCCCCTGGCCTAGATTTGGTTCATCTCGTGGCATTATTTCATCTGCTCAGTAAAGTAGGGGACCTTTTATGAACATTATGAACTTATTATGAACATTATTAAGACATAATATTATATAACATAAATGTCAGAATGTTAAGAAGGGGGGGGGGGGGGGCTCCTCCCCTGGCCTAGTTTTGGTTTGTCTCGTTGCATTATTTCATGTGCTCAGTAAAGTAAGGGACCTTTTATGAACATTATGAACATTATTAAGACATATATGTGTCAGTTTCCAGAATGTTTTATGATTATATCATGAAATTGTTTAGGCTACCAATACTTTGTACCTGTGGTTGCATACTTGCCAGTTGCCTCTAGGAAATATGTCCAGCATATACAGCTGTATTGCCAGTGTACCAAATAACAATGCATAATATTATGTTGAATGATTTTGGTGACTTATTATGTTAATTGATAGAGGCATTACATACTTGCCCAGCTCATTTAGGAAACACTTCCAGTTAAATATGTATGTGATACTTGCCGCAGGAAATAAGTGACTTTCTGTGACAGCGTATGTAGTGAAAACATGGTGTACTTGACAGTTGCATCTGGAAACACTCCAGGTATTCATTGTCTGTGTGCAAATTTCATTTCATTTCATTTATTTATTTGCCATGTAACATCTTGATGAATCTTGCCAAATTCATTTTAATGAAGATCATAGTTTTGAATAAAGAGAATATGAACCTTTTGGTTCAGATCATGTTAAATGAAGGTATGAATTTGTTTTCCTCTCTTTCATTTTCATTTTATGTGTTTTACGAGTAAGTTCATGTGTATAATTTATGTTCATTGTAAAGTTTTGGTCTCTCCCATACATCAAAAACGAGGCACAGACATCACTTTTCTGTCAATGGTGACATCAACAATTTGATGTACTCTTTCCATGAAATCTTTGAAGGTTTTTGCGGCGGTAAAACATTGGATGGTAGAAGGCTTAAAGGTGCACCGCATATATTTTCAAGATTATGTGTTTGGCCCTGAAAAGGGCCTTCCCAGCCCGGATAAGACCTTTTCTAGAAAGAAGTGTTGCACCTTTAAGTCTTATACCACCCAATCTTCCTCCAATCTTCCTCCAATTTTCCACAACTTTGAGCTATTA
The DNA here is from genome assembly GCF_040938485.1 of Diadema antillarum. NCBI lineage: Eukaryota > Metazoa > Echinodermata > Echinoidea > Diadematoida > Diadematidae > Diadema > Diadema antillarum. The sequence goes on from NW_027270924.1 coordinate 2,490,929, forward strand.
CCATCAATCCTCACACAACAGCTACATACTTAAACATGCCAGTCAAGTTCAAATATGAGTGATGTCTAACTAGGTCAAAGGTCAAAGTGAATGTGTCAGTGAACTAGCCCTGATAAGCACTATACTCATAATATTGATGTATACTCTGTAACTTCCTACAGATCTTAGGCTTAGCTCTGACTACCAAACTCATCACAGGTGCATGACCTAAAGATATCAATCAAGTTCAAAATGTGGTTGTCAAAGTCGAACAAGTTCAAATGTCAGATGGTTGAAAAATTTTTCCTCATAGGCACAGTACTCACAGTATTGAAGTTACATTGGTTGCCAGTAAGGCAGATAATTGCATTTAAGATTTTGTTATTTATAAAGTACTGCATGGTCAAGCACCTGGTTGTCTGTCAGAATTAATATGAATAAAATCATATTCATATTCACATAATTTACGAAGTACACAGAAGTTGTAAGTTGCTTCTAAAGCAACCTCACTTAAAACAAAAGTAACTTTTGGGTATTGTGCCTTTAGCTGTGCTGCTCCATAACTTTGGAATGAATTACCTGAGAAAATGAGGAAGGCCCCATCACTTGCTGTCTTCAAATCTTTGTTGAAGACTTACCCTTTTCAGAAGCATTTGATTAATTTGTTATTTATTTTTGTGTGTGTGTGTGTCTAATCAGTAACAATGTCAGGAGCTCTGTTACATCACAGCACAGTAGAGTATATTTACATAGTAGCTGCGCTATACAGATTTGTCTAATCATTATTATTATTATTATCATTATTGTTATTATTGAGGTGTACTCATCAATATTTTTTTTCAGATTTGAGCAGTGACCACCAAACTCACAAATTAGGTAGGCTAAATGAATAAAAAATGCCAATCAAGTTGTATATGAGTGAAGTCCAACAAATTCAGAGGTCAAATTAATGGAATTAATGGTCAGTGAACTTTACTTAATAAGCACTTGAAACAAAGGACACATTGTGGTGTACTCTCAATAACTTTCCACATTGAGAGCTATGATAGCCACACATTAACACCACATGCATATCACCTGAAGATTTTGCTCAAGTTTGAATATTGGTAAATATTCTAGGTACTAGGTCAAAGGTCAGATGGTCAATGAACTTTCTCTGATTTAGTGTCATATATTGTTTGCTCTCAATAACGAATTTCCACAACTTCGAGCTATGTCCGCAAAACTCAAACATGGGTACATCTGCTAAAGATATATGCCTGTCAAGTACTTGGTTAAATTGAACAATGTAAAAGGTCAGAAGTAAAACTCTAGAACTAATACACTTAAAAAAAAACATTTTAATGACAGAGTGTAATATTTATGTGGGCGAGGACGATACATGGCTTGGTGTTTGTCTGAATTGTCATGAGTTACGTGTGTGTAATGTTCATTTGCTGTTACCTACAAAAACTTGTTTTTTGCGTGGAAGATGCAGTAATATAAGGTTAAGATTTAAAAGCTTTGAAGTAGGATCCTGAAATATGTTGCCATTTTTTCTCACTCTAGGGTGCAAGTCTAGTCAGTATTTGTAAGTATCAAGTTGACCTGACTATTATAAAGGTCAAGGTCCCAAAATTGAATGATTATATACAGAAAACCAAGTATTTTTCAGTATATTTTGTAGAAATCCGTGTTTTTTTTCTCCCCCTCCCTTCCCCCTTCTTCCCCTCTTTTCCCCTTCCTTTTTCCTTCTTTTTCCCCCTCCAAGCAGTCCATTATGCCCTGGTTCATCTGCAAGGGTGAACACGCGAGCCGTTCGTAACAACGAATGCAAAACTGTGACTGTTCCGTGACGTCGCGTCGTTATCTCAACTTTATAGAGCATACGGTTGCGCACGCATTGCGGGTTGGTAAAGTCCGTAACGTAAGTTTACAGTGGAAATGTGGCTGTTGTGTTCGTTTGTTTTTTATTCAACGGATACTCATGCTATACGATTCATTCATAATTGCACTTTGCAAAACCTGAAACTCAATGGAAATGTATATGTCGAAATTAAAATAAGAACTTTAAATCGATTACTGGTATAATATCGTCACCTTATCTAGATTAAATCTAATTGATGCAATTTTGACTAACATATCGCTGCCCCGTAAATAGATTACTCTCTTAGTTGATGTCTTTCATTAAAGGTACACCATATATAGTACACCAGTATACCATATAGGATGTTCATGCATGTATGTTTGTTCATGTGTTTTCTTTTTCTCTCCAGCCTACAGTATTTTCTCTAGTCGACCAAATGTCATGTCGTCCGAAAAAAAGTGGCCATGATGTGACCGACTGTAACGGAGACGTCACGACAGCGATTCCATCGTGGCGGCTCGCCAGCTGTGGATTTAGAGCGAGGGTCTCTAAATGAAAATAATGTACAATAAATGTCCGACCGAACGATCGTGACCTTCCCCGCTTCACCACAGGCAGTGTGAATCTGCTCAGCTGATCGCAAGGTGTGTGTTATGCACAGCCGTCAGGGGAGAGTACAAGCATGGAGCTACTCCATGGTACAAGGTTAAACGTGTGAGTATCTTGCCCTGACACTGTCGCGGAGGACGCGCAGCATCAACGTGTTCAGGTGGTCATATCGAACACAATGGTACGATTATCTCGAGGCGATCGTTTCTGCAAGGTGGCTGACCACAAGAGAGAACGGACATGATGGATTGCTCACTGTTCGATAATTTCTGCAAGCCGTCTGACCGCCAGAGTATTACACTTCCGTCCAGCTGCTCTTGATCCGATGACGGTTGTAAGAACTGAAATACAGCACAGCAGCTTGTAAAGCACCATGCCTATTAACTCGAATGAACATTCTTGCCAAGCCGCTGCTCGGGATCGCCCCCATCACCGTCCATCAACCGCTCCGGATGGGGGCTGGGGCTGGGTGGTGGTAGTAGCTGCTTTCGGGGCCCTGTTCGTGAACGCTGGCTTTGTCCAAACCATAGGCGTGTACCAAGTCGAGTGGCAAGACTATTTTTCCGCGAGTGCTGGAACCGTGGCTCTTATTGTGGCAGAATTCAGCATTTTCAACAACGCTTGTGGTAAGATTGAAAACTGTCGAGTGAGCCAAGCATGTTACTTAGTTTTATCGCGTTGAATTTGAATTTACTTATCTATATCAAGGAGGTATGAGAGATTCTCTCATACCTCCTTGTCTATATTTGGCAGGGTTGTACTGCAGTACATGAAAGCAAGCAAATTGTTAGACTGATAACTTTAACGTCCTTCTCGAAGGAACAGCCAAATAAGATAACAATATTCCTTGTCTTTGATCAGATACCCCTCCGTCAGTGGGTTCGAGCCGGGTAATATCGAAGTATTAAGAGTTCGTGATTTTGTCCACTGAACATCAACCGAACACTGCTGTGGTATGATTTTTAGAAATGTGAATGGTGGATGTTATTAAAGGATTAGGGTATAGGCATTCATCGTGGACTTAATGCCAAAGTTATATTTCTTAGAATCTCCACCTTCCAAAGTGGCATAATGCAGCTACACAAACATAATTATTGTGCCTTGCGAATTATGTTTTTGAAAGAAGTTTATGTAGCCTTTATTTTTTTGAGGGGGGGGGGGGGTGGTGATGTCTGACGCGCATTGATACAGATGTTCGCGTGGAAAAAATGTTGAAAATATTTAGGAAAAGGTCCCCCTCTCCTTAACTCAGTAAATACAGCACAAATGATGGGATCGTTGTTTAAAAAGTATGTCTACAGAAAGTAACGATTTTCCTTACCATGATAGGGCATATTGCCTGGATCGCCGAGGGAAAACTTGTGAGAAGGGGACTCAAGTTTTCAGCCATCCTAATAGCCTACCTGTCGCATGCGATGCTGATCGAAATTATGACTTTTGCGTTCTAAATATAATCACCTGTATTATGCTCAAAGCAAGCTTGCTTTAAACAGCAAATCCCAACCAGTGAAAATTTCGTCTGAAGAGAAAGAGTAAAACCTTACAATTTTATGATTCATATTGACTGTTCAAGAAATATTATTTATGAATGAGTAAACGTCACAATTTCATAACTTCTTAGATTTCTATCTTATTTTGATCATATTTTGGTTTAGTTTGGTTTGATTTATTTCTGCATTTTCTTTCTCCAAATACAATAACAAATAAAAACGAAGTGATACAGAGTATGCCAAAAAAGGGGGAGAGTATAACATACAAATAAGTATAAGAAATGACAATTCCATAACAACGTCAGTTTATAATAACATATGAATCAAAGCAACATATTAAGGCATACTGTATTTATACATAAACAAAGGAGAAATCAATACAGGGGACCGTCATCATAAGCAGAGCTTGACGTGGATGAGGCCCTATATGCAAATATATTACAAAACCAATAGATCTTCACATAAAACTTTTCATCTTAACGTTATAAACAGTGACTTGGTCCTTTGAAAGAAAAATAAAAAAGAAACTGTTTCTGAATTGCCCTTCAAACATTTTAGCTGACTAAGACGACACGTCTAATCCTCAGCCCATTTTTTTTTTCATGACAATAAGCGCGACTTTTTGACAACAGGACATCATGATGGCCTCCAAGTGAGACTTTCATAATTTTTGTTTTTCATAACAGAGAAACACACGAACAAATAAACCCACATGCCAGCAGCCTTTAAAGTGTGATGATGTAAGCGGTAAATATACACTTACGAAACAAGTGGTAATAGCACTTTGTACTTACACCCCGCTACCGTTGTTACCCTGCAATGGTACATTGAGGCCTCGGAAAGAAGAGAAGCAAATGGAAAGAAGGGAAACTCCCAAAACAATAGCTCGTCTAATTTGCATCTTTATTAATTCATTCCCACATTCCCCAGTGGCAGAAGCGTCTTATATGAGGTAAACGACCTTCGATAAACGATGATCTTTGATCAGTGATGGACAAACATTTTGTTTGACTTTTTTACTGCCATGTATGGCTGAAGTCTAGAGGAATGTTGTATGTTTAACACATCAAGTCCGAGAAATAATCTTTACATGGGACGTAGTTTTGTATTTTTTATATGAATTTCATTAGTCGTCATGGCAGAGTACGAAATTCTTTCATTTACGCCCTTTGTATTCATATAGATATGATTATTTGATTCTGTTGCAAATTTTTGTAGCGTCTTTGAATAGTGATTATCGCTATAGATTTATTTCTGATCCTTAAATTGGCCACAGGTCGTACAAAACTTAGTGAGATTTTTGAAGATATATTTCTGATTTTGTGTAGATAGGACTATAGCGAATTTAGATATTGAAAGTAGATTTAAATGTAATAGAAATATATGAAGAAGTTAATGCAGTGAAATAGAGGTGACAATTCAATGATAAGAGTGATACAGTTACTTGCGCGGCGAAATTAGCCCGGTACATGAGGGGTTATCTAACTGTAATAATGAGCGAGGCAGTCTAGAAACTGGATCGTTAACTCTTAAAGGGATCGTATAGTTTTGGTTGAGACCTAATTTCAGGTTTCTAACATTTTTGGTGAGATAATGAGAAACCTCTTGTGAAATATGAAAGAGCATGTAATTCTATGAGGAATTCAACGTTTATGTAATGAAAATTGGTTTTGAAATGGCTGAGATATCCAAAAAAAGAGCGATTCTAATAAAGTGTGAGACCCACACTTTATTACGATCGCTTTGTTTTACTTTGTTTTTTGATGTTTCAGTCATTCCAAACCCGATTTTCATTAAATAAACTTTGAATTCCTCTTAAAATGTTATGCTCTGTACTATATCATAAGTGTTTTCTTGGTATCTCGCAATAAGTTAGAAACCCAATTCTCATCTCCACCAATACTGTACCATCCCTTTAAGGTCACACAGATAACAAATGTAGGCGTATGTAAATTCTCTGATTATACCACTTATCATCAAGTTGCAAATAGTGCCTTTAAATGACAAGTGCTTTTAAATGTGAATGCTAAGTTACTTCGCAGATGAGTCTTCAACAGTATACAAACATGCGGTAATCCATTGTGCTGATACTGAAGAGTTGTGGTGGTGCAGGGGGCTGCATCCCAACTCTGCCCCTCCCTTCTGACTTTTATGAACTTGAGAAAAAAAGTAGAAAAAAAAACCCACACAAATATAAACCCATGACTTCAAAACAGCATTGACCCTTGACCCAACCAACCATGAACCCTACCCCCCCCCCACACACACACACACACACACTAAAAATAGAAAATTAGAATTAAAAAACTAGTGCGGCCTCTGTGGTGTGAAACTGCAGTACAATTGATACCTCGACACAAAATACAAACAAAACAACAAAGCCACACACATGAATGCATTCGCGCAATGTTCAGCAGGCGGGCATTTTAATCGGGTTTATAATGGTACAAACAATAATTATAATAAATAATTTGTAATTGTAGGACTGTTCACCTGTTGTGCTTGATTTTGTTCCCAAGACGTTTTCATACAGCATAGAAGTTATTGAATTGCCAAATAGTCTTTTTTTGAGGGGCGGGGTGGAAGGGGCGGGCGGGGGCATCATATCAACGAGTAGCCCTTTGAAGGAAATATTTCGAGCAATGTCATATTCCCTCGTATGACAATAGTACACTGAGTTGTTACATTCAAATTAAGTGGTGCTGCTGACCAACACACCTTGTCGCAAGGATGCCCAAAATGGCATCAAGGTGGATTTCACGGATTGGAAGTACCTTCTCTGTAGAAATAGTAGGAATTGAAAGGCTTGTCTAATACCTCGCAAAAAGCATACATGTTTGTTTGAATAAGTAACTTAATTCTATATAATTTCCAGTTGTTTTCCCAAGAATGTTTAAAATACGCCGGTCGCGCGTAAGAGGAACAAAACAAAACATCTAAAATACATAATGTCCCTTTCCTTTCGTATTCCGTGTATAACTGTTTCGAAATTCCTGTTGTTCCCTTTATTATTATCATTATTATTTTATTTTATTTTATTTTATTTTATTTTATTTTATTTTATTTTATTTTATTATTATTATTTTTTTTTGGGGGGGGGGGGGGGGGTTGTTCTATTCATTTTGTACAGACTACTTTCACATGGAAAGGATTTTACTTCACACATGCTGTCCGAAGAAGGAATGCGGAGTATACTAAGGGGTTCCTGAATTAGGATCAAGGTTATGTAAGCAGTGGCGGATCCAGAGGGCGCGCACCCTCTTTATTTGTTTTTAAAACAAAAGAAATAAAAAGTACAAATTAGATGAAACTCGGAAGTAGCACCAGAAATAGTGTTTGCGCCCCCCCCCCCTCTCTCTCTCTCTCTCTCTTTTAGGAATTCCTGGATCCACCCTTGGTAACGCTAAATTGTGTTTCTACCCTTGATAAGTATAATTTTCCCAGAAGAGAATTTTGAAAGAAACAAGGAAACAGTATATGTATAGTGATGATTGCCTCGAGAAGAGATTGGTCGAATGGCACATGTGTTGTAGTCTAACCAGTAGCCCGTAGCCGGTTTGTTGTTGTTGGTTTTTTTTTTATCGACACATTGCATTTTAAATATGATTCAAGGTAACCACGTTTTATGGAGAGGAAACATTTGCATGTAATGCATCTACTCTATGGAGTTGGAATGATTTTGCCCAGAATTTAAAACAAATTATAAACATCATTAAATTCGGGTCTGCTTTGAAAGCGTGTCTTTTCATGGTCTGTTTATAAACAAACACGAAACTCGAAGCCATTGTAATTTGCAGCTGTATATTCTGTTAATAGTGTTATAGTGTTTCCTCTTCTCGAGAGCGTATGTCACTATGTGCTATGACCTATATAAAACACTGTTGATTGTTATCAATGATCAGTATTAGTTTAAGGGGATAGTACAGTATTGGTGGAGATGAAAATTGGGCTTTAACTTTTTTTGCAAGATACCAAGAAATACTTATGAAATAGTATAGAGCATACTATTTTAAGAGGAATTCAAAGTTTATGTGATGAAAATCGGGTATGTAATAGCTGAAACATCCAATAACAAAGTAAAACAAAACGATCGTAATGAAATGTGCATGGTCCCACACTTTATTAGGATCACTTTGTTTTGGATATCTCAGCCATTTCAAAATCAATTTTCATCAAATAAACGTTGAAATCCTCATGGAATTACATGCTCTATCATATTTCATGAGAGGTTTCTCACTATCTCACAAAAAAAAAAATGATGAAAATCTGAAGTTAAGTCTCAACCAACATCCCTTTACAATCCCTTTAAAATGTATGACAACGCTATATCCGCTGCTGTCAGCCGTGTCCGGCTTCTTGGCACGTTCTATTCATTACGGGAATAAGGTGTATTACTGATAAGAGAATGACGTAACCCAGGCGACTGGTAGCAGCATTAGAGCGCTCATGTAAACATGCGGCACATGTGGGGAAAAAGTAGACTACTTATGAAAGCAAGAAGTGGTGCTGATTTCAGCTGAATGCCGCATTCACTGAGCGGCAAACATTTGCGAACGTAGCGAATTTAGGATTTCGCCAGGGTTCGTAAAGGGTTGCAAAAGGTTCGTTAACAGTTGCAAGAAAGTTCGCAAACGGTTTTGAATGTCGCAAGCACTTTTTCTTCTGGGAAAGAAATTTTGAACATGTTCAAAATTTCTTTGCGAATTTGTTTTTTTCGGCAACAATTGCAAACATTCTCAAAACACTCGTCAGATCGAATTCGCAAACGGTCGTAATACGTACGGCATCACTAACATTTTTATTTGATTCGCCACTGCTAGCGAACAGGTAACAATATGGTTCCTATATAAAAAACTCCTGGAACAGGCAAGGTTCCACCCTAAGAAAGTTCTTGAAGCTCTTGACATCTCCATCATGTAATTGTTTCAAAAGCTTTTCATATTGAGCAAAGTCTGTCCTCTGCAACAATCAATCTCTGACCCAAACAATCTTTCTTTTGTTCTTCCTGTCTTGTTTTTCTTCATCTTCTTTCTCTTAAGCTGCACGATAGCTGTAGCAGCAGCCAGGCAAAGCAGCTCTTCAAGGAAAGCAGCACGTTGAGCCTCTTCTTGGCAGAAATTCATTTCCATATTCTGGAAACCATCTTGAATGGTGGTCACAAGAGATCTACTACGCGGGCTTGTTATGTGTGGGGATTTTCCAGCATACCGGACAGTTTCTGAGGGCGGACAAGAATTTGGGCGAGTCAGAGCATGTGTCTTACTTGCTGGACGCGTTCTACTTAAATTTTACTTGCGGGTATACTGTGTGACCTGTGTACCAGTCGCGTGGGTGCTGACAACTCAGTGAAGGAATTCCTCTGAAGGAATGGCAGAAGTCCCACAGAATGTCATTATCTTGGCTGCATACGGGGACTGCGAAGTGACCTGCGTTGGAGTTGCCTGCGAGGTGCTGCCGCTAAGGGCCTCCTGCTGGCGTTCTGCGTGGACCTCTCCGGGCACCCCCGCGACTCACCCGGAAAAAGTTTTGGTCATGCTCAAAACTTGGCTGCGCACCTCCGGGCAACTACGGGAGAGATACGCGCTAGGTACTGTCAGGTGCTGACCAACTGACCCTTACCGGCAGCACCTCTCAGGCAACTCCAACGCAGGTACTTCTCAGCACCTGTAAGTCGCTCGTAACAGAAAACGGATCGGTTTCAAAGCTCTCAGGCAGGTCACACAGAATACACGCAAGTAGAAGATAAGTAACACACGTCTAGTAGGTAAGAAACAAGTGCGAAACTCGCAAACATTCTTGTCCGCACGGGGAAATTCTCCTGCGTGCTGGAAAATCCCTCCTCGCAACAAGCCCGAGTAGCTTGCCCGGAAAGGTGTGACACGGCCTTTAAAGGACAAGTCCATCTTCATATACATGTTGATTGAGTGAAGGCAACAATATTAGTAGAGCACATCAGTGAAAGTTTGGGGAAAATTGGATAATCCGTTCAAAAGTTGTGAATTTTTAAAGCATCTGCGCAGTCACTGCTGGATGAGAAGACTACTACAGTGTATGATGTCACATGCGTACAACGATATAATGAAAATAAAAAGAGAATTTCACAAAACTTTACTTTTTGAATAAAGTGCACATTTCTTCGGCTTGTCACTGATGTATGTTATGGGTAATATTATTCCCCCTGCCTTCTGAAAGAGAGAAGTCGAGTGTTCTTTTGTTATGCGAGAAAAGTGAAATTATGTTGAATTTTCTTTATTCTTTCTTTATATCGTTGTACACATGTGACATCACAAGCTATAGTTGTCTTCTCATCCAGCCATGACTGAGCAGAAACTTCAAAAATTCATAACTTTTGAACGGATTGTCCGATTTTCCTCAAACTATTACTGATGTATTCTACTAATATTACTGCATTCACTCAACCCATATGTCTATGAAGGTGAACTTGTCCTTTAAGATAGAAAAACCTTGTTCAGTTCATGGACATTTGAGAGCATACCGTTCCGCCCAAAAATCATCGACCTTGCCTTCATTTGAAAGCGTGTCGTTTTAGCAGGTCCGCTGTTTTTCTTGTACAATTCATTACCTCTAAATCAATCCTTCAACAACAAACAACCGCACTCCAGAAAAAAAAAGTCGTCCTTGCTCCGAAGTCATGAAATTGGGTGGACGTTAACCTCTTACGGCGTTATTTTGAATGAAGATTCCTGATTATCAAACAATGATTAGGTTCTTTCCCAACGGATTGAGGGTTGTTTTGAAATCTTGAAATCATCTGACAAATAACCCCTTCTTCATTCTTGAATGTATACCCTATCAATTACATCGTACAACAATCCTCGAGGACAACAACAAACAAACAAACAAACAAACAAACCTACCACTGACTGAAAGAAAGGATCAATTCTTTGCTAAAAGATATGTGATAGATGCATAGGGTATTAGGTGTGTTGCAGGAATGTACAAGGAACTGGGAATCATACCAGATATCAGGTAGCCTATATAATGTGTGCTATCGTGAATAATACTCTTTCTTCACTAACTCTTTCCATCCACTTTTTTATATATCGTGTAAATCTGAGATTGTTTTAGACTGTGCCAAAGGACAAAGGCATAATATCAATGTTATATTATGATTACTATCTCTTTTACAAAATGGCTAAGATTGGAAAGTGTTTTCGACTACTGAATATAAGCCAACCCTGCAGGATGATGGAGAAGATGAATCAATTATAGATATATGAAGAAATAAATCAGTAAATGAATTAAAGTGGATGAACTATAAATCACATTCTCTCCTGTGCACATGTCAAGAAATAAGGATATGGATGAATGAATTGATAAATACATAAATAATTGATTGATTGGCTCAAAAATAGATGATTCGCTTTTTCTGCTACAATGTATACTTGTACATGGGGAATCGACAGGAAATGAGTTAGTAGAGAGGAGGTATAGGGAGGGAGTGAAGTAATACCGGTATAGTGCGAAAAGTATCCCACGTGTACGAGCTGTATCTCATCACATCAAGGTTCACATGTACCATATATTGGGTTTTCCAAGTTTCTCAAGTTGTTATTTGACAATCATTTACGTTATTATGACGATCATTTTCTGAAGTTGTTATTTGACCATCATTTTCTGATTAGATGTTGTTATTTGACCATCATTTTCTCAAGTTAGATAATAATGAAACAGTGGCATATAACCTGTGAGAGACATCGATGGACATGATGCCATGTCTTATTTTGTTTATTTCCCTTGCCATCACCATCATTGCTAGCCGAAAATTTGCAAAATATCAAAAATTCTTAAATTCCCCTCTTAATTCATGTTAATGAGACTTTAAGTGAGATTTTAATGAGACTTATCTAGAAAGTTTAGTGGATCTCATTGGTTCGCATACCTTAACGTTTCTGCAAGAAATATGCTATGTAGCGATGTAATTTGTTTGTTTGTTTTTTACATCGTTATGCTTCATGTAAGCATTGATCCCTATATTCTGCTATAATGTGATGGATTCAACCGTTACGGATACACAATTTCATATATGTTAGAATTCGTCATTCCCAACGTTCGTTAATCAGAAAATGAAATACAGCGTAATAATTTTCGTCATTCCGAAGATTCGTTAATCCAAAAATGACAGAAGGCCCGTTATTTGAAGGTTCATTAATCCAAATACAAAATAAGGTTCGTAATTCCGCAGGTTCGTTAGTATAAAACATGCGTTGTCTTTATGTAATTAACGAACCTTCCGAGTAATAACGAACCTCATTTCATTTCGGATTGACGAACCTTCGGAATAACGAACATCACCCATGCGGACCATAATGTTTCCTCAGGACAGTGAAATCGTGATAGTTTGACATTTATTCGACTAGATGATCTCATGCCTTGTCACATCTCTCGTCCACTCGCGCACAAATTTCCTCCAAACAAATTTCTAAATTTCGTTCCAATCACATTGTTCCAGAGTTGTGATGATTATCGATGATGTGTTTGTCTGTATGTCCGTGTGTTTTGTTTTGTTTCTCTTTGCCAGCTTTAAAGAGAAATCGAAAGATTCTTGGTCCACTGTTGGGAGTCACAACTTCCGATATAAGGTCCAAGGATTGTCAAACATTGAAACAGACATCATAGTACAGATTCTCTCCCAAGAGTGTACCAGAGAGCCCATACTGTAATCATCGTTTAGGGTATACGTTTTATTTTTCTAATTACATCAGCTACCACCGTGCTAGTGCTGCACTCTTTACATACAAACAGACAGACATACAGTGGTATTGTGCCTCTGTTGATTATCAGTCAGAAACTCTGCCTTTACGTCCGGAAAAAAAAGAGAAGAAAGAGTTGTTCGTTGTAGTCGCTCTGATTGTGATTGATGTGACGATTGTTGTTTGATAACACTTGGTAAGATCATTTCCTCTGCTTTTATTTTTGTCAGGTTTGTTAGCTGGAGCACTGTGCAAGAGATACGGCTGTAGAAAGGTGCTGATCCTGGCTGGCGTCATCTCGTTCACTGCACTTTTTACGGCGTCTTTTGCAACGAAGCTTTGGCACGCCTACATCTTCAGTTTCCTAGCAGGTCAGGGCAAATTATAGTATCTGTTGTGACCCAATGGAGAAGGATGCACATCACGAGCTCGAGACCCATGAGTCCGACAGCTCATGAGCTTGACATTAGACAAACAAGGCCCATGAGCTCGACACTAGGGGGAAAAAAACCCACGAGACTGACAATACATCATAAATGTACGCAGTGTCGGTCCCATGGATCATATTTCCGAGCGTCGAGCTCATGGGCCTTATTTGCCTAATGTCGAGCTCGTGGGCTGTATGACTCGTGGGCTGTATGACCCGTAGGCTTTATGACTCAATGACCTTTCTTTGATGTCGAGCTCGTGTGCTGTATGACTCGTAGGTTTTATGACTCGAGGATCTTACTTTGATGTTGACTCGTGTCCTGTATGACTCGTGGGTGTCGAGCTATTGGCCATGGATAAGGCCATGGTCTTTCAACCTTGAGGTCCCTGGTTCGAGTCCCCTAGTCAATGCACCCTAACTTCATCTCCTTAATGTCCTTCGGAAGGGACTAAAAGCCGTCGGTCCATTTTAAGTCAAATTTAAGTCAAAAACAAGAAATAAAATCCTTCAGCATCAAATTAGTTCAGAGTTAAAGTGATTTACATATACTACTAATCATTTGACATTCTAAAGGAAAGACAATGCGCTTGCTAAATCTTTTACCGTAATAGTTTCATATGAGAATATAAATGATGTGACTCTTTCCCAATGTGAGAATAAACGGGGAAATTGAGACGAGCTGTTGGATACTTTTGCATTGTTTTCTGCTTACCGAATAGCTAGGAACGCAAACATCTACAAGAGATCATCTTTATTAATGCCAGTGTCAGGAAATACAATTGTTTATTTTCTTCTCTTGATGACAGGTGTTGGATTTGGCTTGTCCTATCCACCGGCAATCGTCATCAGCAATTTCTACTTCAAGAAGCGACTGGGGATCGCCAATGGGATTGTGAACTCGGGCATCGGGGTTGGTGTTCTCTGTATGGCTCCGCTGCTCCAGCTACTGTCTACGCAATACGGCTGGAAAGGCGCCATCTTGATCCACGCTGCAATCTCCGCGAATCTGATCGTCTGCGGCGCCCTCTTCCGGCCGTCGGGGTTGGAAAGACGAATCCTGAACGCGGCGAGACGGAGTCGGATCGTGACCCCTCGAGAGGAGTGCATCGAAGATGACCTCTCTTTCCACGAGGTCATCAATGAAAAGTCAAAATCAGACGATCGACCAATCAGACGATGGCTGAGCCGAGTCGCATTGATTCTTAGTAACTTCTTTGATCTGTCGATATATCGCAACTGTCGGTATGTAGTCTTCATGGTTTCAGTCATTATTTCCAGCTTCACCATCGTTGCTTACATTAATTACCTGCTGTCAAGAATGGTCTACGACCTGAACTTCTCCAAGATGGAGAGCAGTCTGGTGATGATGTTTCTAGGAATCTGCAACACCGCTGCTCGTCTCCTGCAGGGTATTCTGCTGGACGCTCACCTCATTTCGTCCGTCAATCTCTTCACCTTGTCCCTTGCCTGCCTCGCGACAGCCACCATCTTGAATCCGCTGGCGGGCACCTACGCCCAGCAGGCAACCCTCGCCGGATTGTTCGGGCTTGGAATCGGCGTCTTCTATCCGCTGCTTTCGCTGCTCGCTGCCGAGTTTGTCGGTCTGCAAAAACTCTCCAATGCCTTTGGAATGCTGATCGGCGTGGCCGGGATTGGCGCTCTTCTTGGTATTCTGATGATGGGTACGTAACTTGCAAGAATGTCAGAATTGTACTCCCCCTTTGTATGATCTCCAGGGCGTATTGGAGTTCTTGTCATAACAAACTTACGCATGTCACTGTCAGCGGTAGCATCAGGAATTAAAAAACAAAACACGAGCACTTGGCCAATGGTGACATGTTCATAGTGGAAGCTCATTTGCTGTAAAGATGATGCAGACAGTTGCCTATGGTTATAGTTCATGGCTCACGTGACATATGATTCGATATAAACGTGGTAGTGCACAGTACATTTTATTACGCGCTAAAGCTTCAAGATGTTGTTGTCGATCTATTGCCAGATTACTCTGGCGTTCCAAATAAATCTGCTTTCCTCGACAAAGATTTGGGACCTTAAACATTTTTGGTTTCACAGATCATGTAGTTGATTCTGTATTAGACATAAAATTAAATGAAATGTCTTACGCGTCGTTATTCCTCTTTTAAACACTTTTTATAATAGAGGGAGAGCGCAAAGAATACAAATCCGTTCTTTGAATACCACCTCGAAATAACCAATTTCAATAACATCTTTTCATATCAATGTAATACTGCGAGGTGATATCGCACATCACTGAAGTTCTAATTACCTAACTTACTAGAATGATATGCACCACTGAGGTCATCACATGTTGCTTGTTCGTACTGGCTTCATGTAAGAAAGATTGCAATATATGTATCTCCGATTTATCAATGTATTAATGAGGTTTAGTGATGTCCGCTAAGTCGTTAAGTACGTCTTAATGTTGACGTAATTTCGTTCCATTTGTGTTTCACAATTAACCAGGCTTTCTCTATGATGCTACCGGATCCTACACCATTCCGTTTTTTATAACCGGGGCGGCAGAATTCGTGGCGGTGCTCATGATGGTCCTCTTGTCCACATACTCTCGGAGACTGCGAGACGAGAATAGCAACGAGACCGGAAACGGATGTGATGACGTCAAAACTTCGGCATCTCTCGTCGACCCGAAATCCCGTACAAATGGCTACGGAAAGGTCCCGACAACAGATTGCTCGGAACTGGCCACTTTCAGCGACGCTTGAAGGCCACCGTACACTATACGACTTTCGGTCGTACGACTACTAGTAACCGACTTTGGATCTGAAGTAAACAAGCATGTTTATTCTGAGGCTATTGTGATTTATTTCGGATCCAAAGTCGGTCAGTCGAGCGACCGAAAGTCGTATAGTGTGCGGTGGGCTGAAGACTCACTGCTGATATGACTCTGCGCTTCTTATACCTCACTATTATAACACACAGCTGCAAAAAAGTGTAATGTTCAGTTGTTGTTTTTAATGCATTTTTACAACGTGATTCTTGCCAATGGAGAAGCTGGATAAGTATCTGTTCACACGCACACACAAACACTTACATACACACACACAGTCGCATATCATTACATATATATTTTTATTATTCCTTTTTCGATGTATTTACCCTTTCTTTCATTCGGTGGGAGAAATTTCTATTTTTCTAAATAAATCGTTGGTAATCATGTAGTATGTAGTGTCACTCATATTGTGGGCAATACATGTGTTGTTGATTCATTGACCACGACTGATGAAGGATAATGCTGAGGCAATAAAACTATGTGAACAATCAATATGTAGGGTTCCTGGTTGGAGTCCACTGCCTGCAGCGGCATGGCGTTGCCTTATTTTTGCTGCATATTCCTTCGATATGGACTATAACCCATTGGTGTTCCGTGGTTGCTTGCTTACAGGCATTCATCGCATTCTTTATCAGTCACATTAAAAAAATGGTTGATATCAGTCGTAGTGTAAGTGTATTTATATTGTGTTTCACAATCATAATGCTAAGCTATAGCTTTTACTGTGGATATGATTGACTTGAGATTGCGGTGATATGTAGACAAGGGGAAATAATTAACAGGTATTGTTTCCTACTGATGTAAGCCCTATAGGCCTATAATTAGTAATTGATGCAGTACAGATGGTGATGTGATGTAAAACGCTATGAAACAACTTAGAGTTCGTAAGAGCGCTGTGTACATGTGTTGTATTGTATTGTATTGTGTTTTGTATTGTATTGTGTTTTGTATTGTATTGTGTTGTATTGTATTACTGTTCATACAGAGTGGTTTTAGCTACACAAACCATTAAAGGAGATGGCATTCACAATAACAAAGAGTATAAACATCAGTAATGGAAACAGCGTTGCAGTCCCGCCATAAGCAAGAGAATATTGATTCTTTTCCAAAATGTGGTACATCCTGTATTTACTGTTTTTCTTATCTTTAAATCGTTATGTTTATGTGTTATGTTTCGTATATGTGTATCTTTTGATGTGTGCTCTTAAGTCTGTCGAACTGTCTATGCTTTTATTCTAGCTGGAAGGTATTGCCGTTTTTGGCAGACAACCAATTGATATTGTACATACTTCTTTTATAATGATCTGTATTATAATAATTGTACTTTGTATACACACGTACTTCCGAACGAACACTTGCACTTGACAACACTTTCCAACCTCATGCAACATTTTTATTCATATACCCCTCTTGTACGTCACTATCAAAAAGGGCTGACATTTTTTTTTTTTTTTTTGTCCAAGCTGCATGTGCTTTGCAATGTGGTCATGTGTATTTTCTAACTGTTGTGAATATATAACTGTTGTAATAAATATGTTCTGGTATGCAAATATAGAATCAAGTTAATTTGTTTATTCTAATTTTAGCTGTGTGTTGTTGATTGTCATTCGTGTAGTTTATTACATGCAGAAAATTCAGAAATAATATCCTTCTTAAGATAAGGAAGCAAACAAAAAGAAAACAGTAAAAATGAAACTAGAGTTTACCAAAATTAGTTACTACCGTACAACCACCGATTACAAACCGGGCTTTTTACCTCAGGGAGTATTATAGTCAGTAGCTTCAATGGAAAAGAAAAACAAAAACAAAAGAAGCTTCAAAAGAACTTTCTTGAAGCCAATAATTCTCTTCAAAGTTCAATTACATTGTAATAATATGTGAACTGTTTTGTATAACCGCAGTCATCCTCGTGTACATCGAATAAAAAGGACCGGAGATAATACTTCGCCTTGCACAATAGAATTGACGCGTCTGTATCCGTCCGAGGTAGAATGTTTCTTCGACTTGGCCAATTTTTTGATTTGTTCTATAGGTAAGCTATATCCACTACAAAATTGTGTATGTGTATCCATGCGCCTACGTGAAGCAGTATGATGCTAGACTCTAATTATAATCGTTTTTTTATTCTGCTGAAAGAGGATCTGATCTTACCAGACTGACATAAATTGTTGAGCAAAAATACAGAAATTAGCATGATGTTTTGTTATGATCGTTGTTGTCTTTTATCGCTTGTACTCGACAGTCCTATAGATAGTAGGTTGAAAGGTGAATGACCTACAGTATAAGGTAGCGTGTTTGTGTGCTGAAAATGACTTGTGCAACGGATGCACAAATAGTCTGGCATTGTTTTGAAAACAATTGAACTTTGATCTTAAAGGAGTAAATTATAATGATACTTTTAATGTCAGTCATGAAGTGACTTATTAGCTATATACAATAATAGTGTATAGTTCAGAGCTCGGGCAGGTGTGAGAAACAATAACCATGAAATTCTGTCAGCTGCTATTATGTTTATATAACTCAGGCTTTCTCACATTTCAACAGATTCAACAGCTCCAAACATGATAGACTGACAGCGAGGAAGAACTAATAAGGGTATATGATGGAGATAGCAGCGCGAAAGTGAGTGCATAGCGTTCAATTAAAACAACTGAGGGCAGACGTCTTTGACTTTTCCAGTAAAAATAGATTCATTGAAACCAGAGGAGAGGAAGGTTATTCTGTAATCGTAATAGCCCTACATAATATTAGCAGCCGCATGTAGAAGATGGCAAAGTTGATCTGGGACTCGGTACAGTATTGCCATCAAGCCACGTAACTAGCATTGAACGGTAATGATCTTCCCTTATTTTCCTTTCTACGAAAGTATAATGAGAATAAGATGTGTGGTCATTCGCAGCAACTTACTGTAGACCTTATAATCTTGAAATAACCTATATATGAACTATATGGTCTGTTAATTTGACCACATTCATTGACAGATCTCACCCATTCAGTGAGACATTCGTTGTTCCTTCATGTGACTCTCAAACTTGAAAAAGTGCAATTTGTCATTGTTGACTTTAAAGTTCATGTATTCAGTCATGCATGACATTTGTCAACATAATTAGATATCAATGGAAAGAGGAAGAGTTCTTTCCTTGTTGAGGTCTTTTCGATCTTCCGTCCTATTTTCTTTTTTTTTTTTTGTCACCAGAATGCGCTGTTTCGTTTGTTGACCCCAAATACCATCAGAAGAAAGACACGATGAAGGGAGTAAAGATGACCACTGTAAATACATTATGACCACAGCTCTGGGATGTTGGGTGTTATATATAGGACCCATGGAAATCCCATGGCTCCAGAAAGCAACAGGGGGTCAAAATTGATGATAAGATTCTCGGAAAATGATGATATCAAAGACAATGATAATATTCGGAGCTCCTTGTCATGATAAGCTTTTATACTTAAACTGTTACCTGTAGTCTATCAATGTGATGCATTAAGATGACGCAACAGAGGACAATATCTGTGAATAAGCCATTAAACTTCGGTAGAATGAAAAGTCTGGACAGACTTCTACCAAAAACAAAATAAAACAAAAGAAAATAACAAAGGAAGATATATTTGAAAGGCTGACGGAAGTAAAAGTCTTTACAATTATATTGACAGCTGTTTCGGCATACTTTTTGTTTTTGTCTTGATAAGTAGGACACCTAACACCAGTGATCTGGTTTCATAACTATAGTACTCTATTCGTTATCGGAAGTCCATTTGTTCATCAATGTCTGCATGATGGAGTGTAGGAGAATGTTATGAAGAAAGTTATGTTTGCTGTCGTATTATTTACTCTCTTTGTTTCCCTGCTTTTGCAGTCAGGTATATACGAGTTATTTCATCGCTGAAGAGTACTGTTAAAGAACGAAGACAAAACCCTGCATCACATTTTTTTTTTGTATTTGGTTGTTTTTTAACACTTATATGTCACTACATTATTTCATGTGATTTAGCATACGAAAGGATAAAAGCAAGCAAATCACGGGAGAAATAGAAAAATAAGGAACACAAAGTAGTTTGATCACAAAATGGACCAAGAACCTCTTGTAAAGATCTTAAAGTAAGTTCATCATAAAGGAAAGCAAAATGAAACCTTTCCACTATCGTAATATCTGACTTGAAACACAACATGGGGTATTCTTGAAGTTAACATTTAAAATGTCCTTATTTCTTTATAAATTTCTTTGTATTTTTTTTTTGCAGCTTTAGTAGAAAATATCTCAACCCAAGAAAAATGAAGTTAACTCTTCATATCCTATTGGCATAAGAAAGACTATTGGGTTGCTCTTAGTTTGTCATTTCATTGAATATTTCAGCTAACCTTTATGTAAATACCAACTAATTTACATCGAAGGCGGAAATGAATTAATAATTGTAGCAAAACGAAGACAGCTCCTCTTTCGCCTTATCAATGTTAGATCTCTCCTTGAGAGGCCGCGGTCGGTGAGATGAGGTTAGCTCAACGTTGAGGTACCGTCTTTATGGTCGCCACTTGTGGACTGTGGATATTACTTGGTTATCCTACGTTGGGCCAACGTTGGCATTGGTCGGCACCGTCGCAGTTGGTAAGCTAACTTGTTGGTACAAAGTTGGGCCACCGGCTTACTTTTGTCGGTGATGCAAGATGAACATTGGTTGGCAATCCTGCGTTGGGGCAACGTTGGATATTATCGGCACGGTCACAGTCGGTAAGCTAACGTTGGCACAACGGTGGGCCATTGTCTTACTTTCGTCCCTGACGGAAGGTGGAAATTATTTGGTAAACCTACGTTGGGCCAACGTTAGCAATTGTTTTCTTCGCACAGTCAGTAAGCTAACATCGGCACAACGTTGGACCACCGTCTTACTGTTGTCATTGATGCAAGATAGATATTAATTAGTTGGCTATTCAACGTTAGGCCAACATTGGCGATGGTCGGCATGATCGCAGTCGCTAAGGTAACGTTGGCAAAACGTTGTTCTTTGTCTTACTTTTGTAACTGATCTAAGGTAGATATTGGTTTGCCAGCCTACATTGGGCCAACGTAGGCGGTTATCGCCGCAGTCGCAATCGATAAGTTACATTTGTAACATTGGCACAACATTGGGTCACCGTCTTACTTTTGTCACTGAGGAAAGGTGGATCTTGATCGGCTACCCACATTGGACTAATGTTGGTGATGGTTGACACGGCTGCCGTCAGTAAGCTTCAGTTGGCACAACCTTGGGCCTTCATCTTTAACATGTATACTTTAAACGACTGAATGAAGAAAAACGACGAGCATTCGAGTGGCCAAAATTGTTTACAACGTAATCAAAAAGGTTGAATGTTGTAGGTAAAGCCAAGAAAACATCCCATTCCATTTCTCAAAATGACTTAATCTTTCTTATGGCGTAAATGGCCAATGCATTCGTTTCGAAGTTACGCAATGCTACGAACAGAAGCCCATATATAGTTCATGTGACCACTCATGCACTACGAGAACACGTGATCGTTATTCTTATCTAACTAGGCTATTTGCTGCACGTTGATTTTCATGGCTACTATTTGCTCGAGCGCAACTTGACAATCATCAAATGAACACACCCATTTTGCACACTGTTGGTTATTCTTCATTTTACAAGATTAAAGGCAGACGTTTTGACACTGATATCGTCGTATCAGCGGAGAGGAAAATGCATTGCGTAAGGAGATGATGACGTCATCCATCTCTCATTGTAAATCCTACCCCCTCCCCCCTTTTTTAATGGGTCTTTGATAATTAATGAATGTTTATGAGTGCAAAAACAGAATATTTCATGAGGTGAAGGATGAGATTCATTCAATGAGGTGCAGCCGAGTTGAATGGATCAATTATTTCTTCTATCACCGATTAAGTGAAGTTAATTATTCTGTCCATTGCACGAACAAAAAGCAAGTATTATTCATTTTACATTAACACCTAAAATTATAGATCTTTGTCTTTTAATGTTTTATGAATTTAGAAACAAAAGAGAATGTAACGCAAGCGTTTTACGTACGTAGTGTGCCGGGGTCTCGGCGTGCTATGGAACAAATCGCATGAATCCAAGATTATACACGGTAAATAGAGCCACAATTGCTCCAATGATGACGTAATAGTAAAAACTGGACAAATGATCAATACCAAACAGCCAATCAAATGACAAGGATCTGCTTAGGTGTATATTACAAAACAAAACCAGTGTAACCGTAGTTGAATTGATGGAGGAAGGTGAAGGCAGAGCGAGTCAGATGCTCTATCGGGTCTAGCGGCTCTCAAAGCCACAGTCATGAGGCAGTTAGTTAGCAGTGCAGGAGACTTCAAGATGGCCACAAGAGCAACTTCCGGACTTTCCCTGCCTTTGCTTTTGATTGTCGTTTTCGGGATAATATGTAACCTGGACACGGCGGCAGGACAACTGAACCCACATGCGGACATGCTTTGGTCAAGCATTTCCAGAGGTTGGTTTCAAACTATGTATACGTGTACATGTACTGCTTGGAAGTGCAATGTTTAACCATGTCCGTCTTTTTACACGGTCTAATAAGTCCCACAATAGTTGGAGCAAGCTTACATCTATGCAGCAAACAAAATTGTAGAATTCTACGATAAGGAATTTACTTTAATTCGTTTAAATTGTCGCTCATAATTTTGATGTATCGAATAGTATTGGCATGCCTCTCTGAAAATAGCAATGTACAAGATCGAAGTACATCATAAGAAAAACACAGAGACAAAAATCATGTTGACAGAATGACTAAAGACCAAGTGCCACGAAAGCCAAAGTGGGAAACTTAAAGGCTAGGTGTTGATGGTTTGACAATATCGAATAAACACCCATGTGTCGGAAATGACAATCTTACAATGCCCCAATAAGCATCGATGCGGAAAGAATTCCGATTTGCTGGTATATTCTTTATATGTCTTTGGCAAAAGATGGCCATGAAACTATGTCCGCTCTGAAGCAACATTTCGCCGAGAACGGAATGGACTATGACAACGTTGCTGAGCTCATGAACGATGACGTGCGATTTGCAGAGGTAAGTCAAGAAGAAATGACGCACGAGACATATATATTTGCTGCTTGTTGATAAATGTACTATCTAAGATTGATATTCTTAGGGGTGGCATCAAAAACTGTGAAGCTTGCCAGCGGATTTTGGTAGGGAAATTGCATCCCAAAGTAACGTGTAAAGACTTTTTTTTTTTGCTCGTGATAATTATAATGACTTCAATCCCATACTTCTTTCTTTTTTTTTTATACTGACAGTTTACTTTAAAAGGACATGATGTCGGCTTTCTATGTAGGCCCTATAACAGTATATCGATCATGTATCGTTGTAGTCTATATGGGGGGTAATGCACCTTATACAATCATTGCTTTTTAGCATTCCTCTATCATTTCTGTATATACCTAGTGTATTTTGCGAACTTATGGACTTCGTTTATTGTACATTGCAATGTAATTCACGCATTCAATATCTGTAAAAAAAAAAACTGTTATTGTCGGAAATACAAAAATGAATTGATAAATCAATGAATGAAATTATGGGCTCTTTCTTTCTGTCTTTCCCTGTTTCTTTGCTTGTTCTTGTCTAAAGTTTATGACGAACGGTCTGAGAGATGCGGTTAAGAAGGCGAAGATCCAAGTATCGCCCACTGGAGACCGTTCGTACATCCTGGATGGTGAAACCGGTCCCCTGGGCGCGGTCTCCGCCCGGTGTATAGACGACAACCTGCAATACTTAGGTGACATACAGAACTATGTCCTCTACGCCAGACGAAGTAAGTTCCTTCCTCTTATTCTGCCCGTGACATCAGCCGTAGTTCTGCTTTTTCTTTCTTTTTCAAAGTCATTTTTTTTCAAACGATTTCTTAAATCTTTATCATTAAACTTATATTCATATCTGACAAGAATGTTATGTACAGTAATTACACTGCAAAAAGTCCGGTGTTAAATAGTGAACACCGAGCTGGTGTTAAACTTTCGGTGCTCATTTATGGTGTTAAATTAACACCTCCGGGTGTCATTTTCAAATTTTAAACTGTTTTTTGAAGAGTTTCTTAGTAACTGCACTTCTTGTTGATTTTTAATTGAAACAAGACGATCAAGATTTTTTCATTAAAATACTAGATTTTTGAAAAAATGTGAAAATAAATTTACACCAAAGTAACACCAGCTGGTGTGGTCTCTTATTGAAGCTGGACGGGTGTTAAACCATTGATATTAACACCAACAAATATCAAATCAACACCATGTGGTGTCATTTTTTAATTAACACCAGTACAGTGTCAAAATAACACCAGCTACAGTGTCAAATTAACACCACGAAGTGTCAGGTGAACACTTTTCAACACCATCACAGTGCATTTTCAACACCTGTGGGTGTGGTCCTTTATTGAAGTTTGATCGGTGTTAGATTTAACACCCGTGGTGTTAAATCTAACACCGATGTTTTTACAGTGTATGATGCATTTGCCGTAAGATTGCATGATACGAATAGGGTATAGAAAGGGACTTTCGCTTGATGGACACAATTGCCGTCAATCATCTTTACAAAACAAAATACAAAAACGTTTATCTTTCTCCCCCTCCCTCAATTCTTCTTCTTTTCTCTATCTATGTATCTACGTATCTATCTATTTTCTTGTTTTTCTTTGTTATATCTGTTATATCTATGTTGTATTTTATTCCCTCGGACCTGCGGAAGAACAGTCCCCGGATTGAAGTATGTGCCGTGCTTAAAATGAATAAATTAAATGAAATTTATCCATCTGTCTATCTATCCATCCAGCTAATATATATATATATATATATATATATATATATATATATATATGTTTAATGGTCTTATTTCTTCTCTTACTAGTGTACACGTCTCGGGGCCAACTGCCTTCAGAGAAGGGCTTGTATACACTGGGTTTCCGAGACTACGGGGACGCGTGGCTATGCGAATCGAACAAGGAGAACATAACTTCCGGTGTACCCGCCTTCGACGGCCAGTACTGTTTCACTTACATCTATAGCTTCCCGGTATGGGCATGTCGAAGGAGTGATGTACCTCCGTCTCCGTCTCGTAAACTGATACTTAGTAGTCTAGCTGTTAAACAAAATAATTTTGAACGCCAATTTCTTTTCTATGTTCAGGTAGAGACCTTATGAATTAAATGATATCCCTCCCGATGTTTTTTTTTTTTTGGGGGGGGGGGGGGGAGGGGCAAAAGTATGAGAGATATAAACGTTTCTATGTCTTTACCCAGAGGAAAGGTTTTAGTTTGTGTCCTTCCAAGTTGACATACGTCATTTTGTTGCGAAGATAAAAAAAGCACTTCACGATGTTATGTTTATTTCCAATTTATTTCCATTCGTTGAATCCCATGATTAATCATATCATTAAAGGGACGATGAAGGATTTTGAACACTTGCTTTAGAAATAACTTTTCAGATTGTGATTACTTGACGCTATATTTGTATAGAAAAAAAAAGCTTCGTCATGTTTGCCACTGTTTGGAGAAAGAATGGCATTGCGTAATACTTTGGCAAATCGCATCCTCCAGAATCGATAAAGATAAAGATAAAGAAAACAGGTATTTTTGATAATGCTGAGATGGGTGGGGAGGAACGATGAACCAGCCTGAACTTTGATCACTGAAACATGCAAACGGGAATGAGCGATGAACTATTTTGGTTCTTGCCGTGTATAGCGTGTATTGACCCAAGGATGACCGACACTATTGCCGCAATTATAAAAATGTTACATCTTGCTCTGTACCACCAAAATCGAAACAGTTGAAACTATCAAGAGAGTAGAACCGAAGAAACCTAAATCTGACATGATTTTGATTGTCATTGTTACTGCATCAGTCCCGAAATACTTATAACAGCATGATGTGTATGATGCATAATGACTGAGACTAATAAATACACGGTCATTGTTAGAATAATTCACATCGCCTTCACAGATTGCCGGCTGGGGATTATGCACACCGAGTACATGTACCCAAGACGAAATTCAGACTGTCTACACCTTCTGTAAGCATAGATATTTCTCTACATGCACCGCCATATTACGGGGATTGCAATTGACTTTAAAAAGGCAATTGGTTTGTCGAGTACAATATGATGACGTCACTTCACTTTAAAGGGGAAATCGAGTCCAATACAAGTTAGTATGATAATAAAGAGACAAATTTTACGAGTTCAATGGTATAAATTTGATCGAAATCGGATGAAAAATAAGGAAGTTATGACATTTGGAGTTTCGCAATCTTTTTTATTACTATTTTTTATTTATTTCTTTATTTATTTATTTGTTATCATTATTATTATTATTATTTTCTATTTTTTTTGGGGGGGGGGAACATTTCTTGAACAGTCAATATGAATATGCAAATGGCAAAGTGAGCATGTCATTCCCTCACAACTTACCATATATTATAGTTTGCACTAGTACATACAATTTTGAAATTTCCAGTTTTTCGTTCAAACGCAATTATGCCCGAGGCTCAAATCCTCGTATATGTAACTGATCACTATTCTGAAGTTATTCACCCTGGGATAACGTCAAGCTTCAGACTTCAATGAAAGAAAGATTAAATTTTCGTCATTTTTGTACACGATCAATGGAAAATTGTTAGGGTATGACATAGTTAGCTCACTCATTTGCATATTCATGTCCACTGTACAAAAACTGTTTTGCAGAAATTAGCAAAACTTCAAAATGTCATAACTTCCTTATTTTTCATCCGATTTCAGTTATTTTTTTCCTGCTGAACTCATAAAATTGTACTCTTTTTTAATCAAACTAACTTATATTTGGACTGGATTTCTTCTTTAAGTAATGGAGTTTGATTATTATCAAAATGCTGTGACGGAATTCTCAATGCAGTGTGTATATGTGTACATAGTACATGTTGGGTTATTTTGTTTGTTTGTTTCCTCTTCCATTTTTGTGTCGTTTTTCTTCTTCTTCTCCTTCTTTAATGGAATTAGTCTGTGCACTCATGTGCGTGAGCGTGCTCTGCATTGTTTTGGTTATCTGTGTGTGTTTGTACGAACATTTTGCTGCATGTATTTTGCTGTTTTTGCTCGTATTTCTTTTCGCTTTGATGTAGTTTCCATCTCATGCAGCTTGTTTTTTCTTCTCTAAAATCCTTTTGAGCAAACTTCAAAATACAAGATGATACCTCTAAGTAGTTTTCCTCGGTTATTTCTTTAATCTGATTGTACATGTACAGACACAGTAATTGCTGTGCACTTCGAAAAACGAACTAAAGGGAAAAAAAGCCCTTAAAAAATTTTCCATACAAATAATTTTGTGAAATTGGAGGAAGAGGAATTGACTGAAAGTACGAACAGGAAGATTTTCTTTTAACCTTTTTTGACAGATAACTGAAAATGATATCGCACAAACAACTGTAAATCGTTTATGTGAACTTTTATTCATGTAATCGAGGAGTAGCAGCCGCTATAAAGCGACTTTCAAACGCGTTTTCATGTCATACTGAAACATTTATATTTCTCGAACGCCTAATATATTGCGCTTCCTGAATCATAATTGTCGCAGCAATCCAAATCAAACTCTATTGTGTCTGAGTTGATTACTTTTCAATCAATTCCCGTTTCCCCTGATGTTGCTTAAAATGAATTGTTAATTGCAAAAAGAGCTGTATGGGTATGTATACTCCATGTTATATGTATAGGAAATTCAGCATCATTCGAAATTTTGATATTGAACTCTATCCCTTGATCGAAAAAAAAAGAAAGAAAATGCAGAAAGCAAACCAACTGAGAAATGAAATGGATTTGTACGGAATTAAATTATCAAGCTTTTCTGTGCTCCAGAGGAACCGTCACATTAAATCTCCAAGCGAATTACTGACTACACGTACACACGTACACACACACACACACACACACACACACACACACACATATATATATATATATATATATATATATGATATATATAAATATATATATATATATATATATATATATATATATATATATAATGTGTGTAAATTTTGATGGTGTTATGATATATACTTTTGATGTTGCTAGGGAACCCGTTTTCAATTCTCCATTTCGTTTGTTCATCACAGGGTGGAATTTGCTGGGGGCGAATGAAGACACGTTCCTAAAATGCGAATGCAACTCACCTGACTCGCAGCCCTGGAGGGACTGGGACATAGCTTTCCTGTAAGACAAGGCTTGATTTTTCCTCCGTCTGATTTCGAATGCTATCACAGCATGCATACACATGCCTTCGTCTCCAGTACATTTTTATTGGATTTACTTTCGTTGAGTGAAGAAGTCATATAGAAATGTTAATGAATACAATATCAATTCCTAATGTAGACAGCATCTATATAGGCTACTCGGTATTGCTGGAAAATGTTGATATTTTCCACACACAAGAAAAAACAACCAAAATTTGTTTAGAAATCTAGCGGTAATAAATCTGCTTTGAGAAAAACTTCGAAACTTTGCCACCTGTCTTGCTTGTCCGACGGTTGGCAATACGATGGTTTTCGTGACCTTTGCGGTAATCGCAACGCAGTTCAGTTTTTGATGAGCTATCAATGAAAAGCGATGATCATAATTATACAACATCTAGATGCTATCTCATGAGATATACCGTGGCATGATGGATAAAGAGTTGGACTCTTGAAAATAAGAAGCAAAGTTCGAATCAAGTCTCGCACATGCAAAAGACGTCCCTCCCCACCCCTCCTCAATGAGCCCCGTAGACTAATCCCGAACGAGAACTGTACTTACACCAAAGAGGAAACCACGTTGTATACGCGTATAAATATCTACAGTATTCAATAATTAAACTACTCATCTCAACAAATTGTATTTCCAGTCAACGAAATGTAACAGCTTGTTTACATATCGGAAAATTGAACAATGCTAATATATAATCGAGTCATGTTATTATGAACCTTCTCTCGTACATTCAGCTCAATCATGGCGTTTATGGTAGCTTTAGTAATGGTTGGCTCTGCATACGAGTTCTTCCTTCACAAGCGCGTTCTCAAGAACAAGGTCCTCCGGGCGCCGATCAAAGGAGCAGAGGAGAACATCTACGAAGAGATGATGGACGAAAAGAAGATGGTCGATTCATCGGTTGATGACCCGGAAGCAATCGAACACGCAACCGAGGTGAAAAATGGCGGGATGGTAAACGGAGGCTTTCAGAATGACGAAAAGAACCTACCCCAGAAACCCGCATCCCTTGAGGTCGCCGAGCGAGGAGAGGTTCAGGAGAAAACACCCAAAGTCAATCTTGGTTGGGGTGAGCTGAATTTCAGAATAAACATTGTTTGCTTTAGAAAATTTAGGCAAGAGTAAATATTTGCATTATACATGATAAATAATCCATACCTATCTTATCAAATATTAAAAGTACTACAATAATTTCTGAACGTTGAAATAAGATCAAATACTAATTTCCCCTTGAATGGAAATCTACCGACAAGGAAAATATTTTGTCTTTATTCCACACACAAAAAAGGAGCAGTGTGTAGAAAACATTGTGCTCCGGGCAGCCTGCGGAGTCTTTTTGATTTTTGCAGGATGTTATTGCTACAAAATGTCGAATCGTTCGTGCACTTGATTCAGTGATAATGCAATTTTCAGAAGTGATGCACATTATTTGAATATAGTGTCGAACGTCCTCTTCTGCAGCCCCATTGGAAGTTTGTAATTTGTTTGTTGTAATTGTCGTTAGCAAGAGATGTGAGATTTAAATGGTCTAGAACAGGGGAAGAGATGGTCTTAAACAGAAGTCTGCCCATCATTGCTCATTGTGACGTACAGTATAAGAGTTCATTTCAGAAATGTAGTGCATCGTTTCAGAGTCGATGGATACGATATAGTTTTGTCTGAGAATGTGCATGTGATGTGTGAGTCTTGGGGTGACGAGAACGTACCACTGAGGTGGATATGCAAAAGAGAGCTACTTCCCGTTCATAGTATCAAAACAGAATAGACTTTGACATATGACCCATTGATTGCAAAACCCCAGTGCTTACAAAATTCGGTAAGAATCAGAGATACAGTTTGCAAACACGAGCTAAACGTTTCACTTACAGAAGTGAGATCTTAAACAACTGCATCGGTCTTCTTCTTCTTCTTCTTCTTCTTCTTCTTCTTTTTCTTCTTTTCTTATACTTTCCAATCAAGCTGTACTTGATGGAATCCTGATGTCCTTCTCGGCTATAACAAATCTCCCCAAGATGCTCAGTGCCAAGAAATCCTCCAGCACTCTGGCGGCCCTGAACGGTATTCGGGTCTTGAGCATGTGGTGGGTCATACTCGGGCATTCCGGCCAATTCTACTTCGGATACTACGGTGAGTATTTCAGTTGACTCATTACCCCTCTCTTTTCAATGTAAAATTTGCTTCCTTTCATTTTTTCCCCTTTACTTGATATTAATGACATAGTAATGACAATAATACCCTCGATACAAGCAGCTCGCTGCTATGGACAGAGTAAAATGTATCACTTTACATGCACGAGGCGTACAAAATGCACTAAGAATGTAAACGGGTGTTTCAGATTGTACCTCCAGAATATCGCAAAGCAGATTTAAACAGACTTTAGGACAGCAATGTGAAACACGTCTTCCCATTTATGTCAACATTCTACCATGCTGGCATATTTCTAATCTACTCTAGATCCAATCTATTTTAATTGATTCTATTGACTGGAGAATTTGATGGTGAATTCATCAAAACTCCAAAATCGTGAAGTGATACGTGTACTACGATGGGATGACATAATAGAGAAATAACACATCACATTTCCCCTTTTTATTCTTCGAAAAGCGAACCCTGCCCAGGTTGATGAGATCGCATACAGCTTCGGGTTTTTGGCTATTATGAACTCAACCTTCTCCGTGGACACGTTTTTCGTTTTGAGGTATGTAGCTTGCTTTTTTTTTTGTCGCGTACAGTTCAATAACTTTTTTGTGTATCTAGTATGTCTCTATAGCGGTATTTTTTTTTTTTGGAAATCCGGACTAACTATAAGTTTGTTTTTAATGTCTGTTTATTGTAGGGTGTTTGGTAACTAGGCAGCTTTTAAAATCTTATTCTGACACCACTACATCTGAATAATTCTGTATAATAATGTTTGTATAATTGAATACATAGGATGCTTTGCTTCGTGAAAATATTTGCAATATATCTATATTCTATTAATACATCTATCTACCTATCCATCCATCCATCCATCCATCCATCCATCCATCTATCTACATTTAACATGAATTTGGTTAGAACATATCTTGTTAAAAAAGACTTCATAATCATTCAATGCAAAATGTGACATTGAAAATTATTGCTAATTTAGTGAGAGGTTGAAATTATTCTTGAGTCACCGCAATACAGTATGTGATGTTTTAATATCATAATGATATAGAAATATAGTCAAGAATTCAATCAAAAAGTCGACTGCAGAAAATAAATGACAGAATAGGCACTGGATGGAGATCGTAATACATGACGTGATGAGAAGGAATAACAATCAGTCTCAGTTCATCTATAAATTTTGTCACCATCGTCGATATCCGGTCTTCATCAATTATCAAACATTAGATCTCAGGGGAACGTGACAGGTTACATTCTATTAAAAGATTATCATTATTGTTGCACGGTCACAATGATGTTTGATTTAACTTACATACCCCAGTTAAAACAATTGCTAATATAGCAGAGAACTGAAAGTTTGTTTTGAGCAACTTGGCAGAACGTGTTGGTTGGTATCCGACAGAGATAGATTATTAGTGAATAAAATCTTCAAAAAAGGTCATGCTCTGAAACAAAAACAAAATATAAAGATGTCGAGATCATGTTACACTTAGGTCCCTTTTATCTTATTTATAAAGTGCTCTCGCTTAAAACTTAAAACTGGATTTCTGTTTCCTCTCGAAAAATGGTCATTTCGAAGTGGGTTCCTCGTGTCCTACTTCACGTTGAAGGCGATCGACAGTAAGAAACTACAGAGCGCCTTCAGCTGGGGCGTCTTCTATTTCCACCGTTGGTGGCGCCTGACCCCTGTCTACATGGCTGCCATGGGTATCTTCGTGCTTCTGATGCCCCACTTCGCCGAAGGGCCCCGCAACCAGGATTTTCACGACCACGAAAGAAATTCCTGCATCAACGTGTGGTGGACCCACCCGCTCTACATAAATAACTTTTACCCATGGCCATACAATCTGGGAACAGCTGTAAGTTTTAGCCTGCAATGATAGGGGAAATCCCACACCAATTGTGTGGTAGAAAGAGCAAAATTTTACCGGCACAAAATCAAATCGGATTAAAAAAGATAACAATGATAAAAAAAATGAAAATAAATAAATAAATAAATATATATATATATATGTATATATATATATATATATATATATATATATATATATATAGCCTAATTTAGAAAGGTATGAAATTGTGAAATTTCGCTAATTTTCACAAAATACTTTTGAAACAGTCAATATGAACATGCAAATTGGAGAGTTGATGACGTCATTGCCTAAAAACTTGCATAAGCTTTATGAAAAAAAAAAGAGTTGACATTTCCATTTTGTTTTCAAACACAATTACGTAACATAATCTCAGGCTGATCATTACTATTTACTAATTCAGCCAAGAATGATATTATCTTTCACACATTTATTGTAGAAAAATAGATTTTTGTCGTTGCTTTTTTGTACACAATCAATGAATCATATTGGAAATGACATCCTCAGCTCAATACGATTTGCATATTCATATCAACTGTTCTAGAATTGTTTTTTAAAACATGCGAAAATGTCGAAATTTCATAACTTCGTTACATTCTTCCGATTTTGGTCGAATTTTCACGACTGTGTTTATGAAAATTTTACTATTTCTTTTCAGACTAACCATATGAGATTGAACAGCAGATGTTCTTGATTGTACCAGTGTTTGATGACGATTGATAACTGTTCAGATCATGAAAGAGAGCTTTCGATTTACGACGCAAGTATTACGACGCCAATATCTAGGGGATATATATATATATATATATATATATATATATATATGTTGTCCTGCGCTTGCATGACACAGCTTTTCCCATTCTTGAGAGCTCACGTCATTCAACCCGGGAGGGAGGTGCGTCATAACAATTAGAGTCATGAAGCGAAAGTTCGCTGGTGGTTGCTCGGTGATGAGGTTTATCAACAAAAAAAAAAGAAAGAAAAAGGAAAATCATTTCATGATCGATCAAGCGTAAGGAAGGTTATGTAAATAGGGTCCGACTCGAATTTGAGCCAGATCATGTCCAATGCAATCTCGCCATTGTGAAGCTGGATACTATTTAGCTATTATTGAGAGTCACTGTATGAACTGAAACAAATGAAAGAGACTTTGGTGGAACAAACATCAAAGCCTCTTCATGTCTCGTAAAGGTTATGTATTACATCATCTCTCAGAACCCTTGAAGTGCCGATTAGCACAGGCTCCAAAGTCTTTTACTTGTTTTCTAAACTTCTTGGCTAAGTAAGGTAATGTAATTCTCCCATCTCTGGTATGTTGAATACTTGGAAAAGGTAAAGGTCCAAGGACCCTTAGAATATAATATATGCGTGTTAACTTGTTGCCTGTGTACTTTTGAGTAAAACTGCAAACCCCTCCACATTGTTTCCTATGTTACCACAAATTCGTCGGGAATCTGGTTATACTGTAGTTTGCTTTCATTTTTTTTTCCTTGGGAGAATGAGAGATCAAGTTTTGTTGTTGTTGTTGTTGTTGTTGTTGTTGGTTTTTTTGTGTGCCTAGGACTGTATTGCAGTAATCTTAAACCAGAGAATGTTCCAACGTCGTTTCTTTCTCAAATTCCACATTTCCTTTATTTTATTTTTGCTCCTCTTGTTTCGCCATGTCTCGATCACTAAAGTGCATGAGTTGGAGTTGGTACCTGGCCAATGATATGCAGTTCTTCGTCATCAGCCCAATCATTCTCGTCATCTTGTACAAGTGAGTCCAGTTTAAGGATAACCGTGGTAACCGCCTATCCAATTGTCATTCATGTCACCGACCGTGTCCTATGCAATACTTCGCTTATTATGGCGTATAGTATGGTTCATCCTAAAGAAAGTAGGATATTATTTTCTACCAGAATAGCACCCCTCGTGCTTTGTGTCCCCTTTGGACGTGTGTGTGATCCCACATTAAATAACGCCAAAACTACCTGTCATTGTTATTGTTCTTCGAATAACTTACAACTAAAAAGTAGCATATATGTGTGCTTCTACGGAAATAATAAACACAGACAGAGTACCCGAAAAAAAAGGTATGTTAAACGCTTCCTCTCGTCCAGTGACAATGGTGAATGAACACAACTCTGCATGTTACAAGGACATCCGGGAAGACGACAAGGTGATCTTCTCGTCTTCTCGGGGTGAAAAGACGAAAAGGCCTGTGATGAGATCTTGTCGTCTCGTCTTTTTCTGACCGAAATGGCGAAAAGGCGAGTAGTGAGATCTTGTCTTTTCGACTTCTCGGATTAAAGAGTCAAAAAGGGGAATGATGAGATCTCGTCTTATTGAACCAAGGAGTCAAAAGGCGAATGGTGAGATCTCGTCCTCTTGACTTCTCGGACCAACGAGATCAAAGATGAATGGTGAGATCTCGTTTTCTCGTCTTCTCGGTCAAGGAGTCAAAAAGGCGAGTAGTGAGGTCTCGTCTTCTCGACTTCCCGAGTCTCACAAGGTGAAAAGACGAGATCCAAAATCTCATCTTCTCGATTTCCCGGGTCTCACAAGGTGAAAAGACGAGATCCAAGATCTCATCTTCTCGACTTCCCGGGTCTCACAAGGTGAAAAGACGAGATCCAAGATCTCATCTTCTCGACTTCCCGGGTCTCACAAGGTGAAAAGACGAGATCCAAGATCTCATCTTCTCGACTTCCCGGGTCTCACAAGGTGAAAAGACGAGATCCAAGATCTCATCTTCTCAACTTCACGGGTCTCACAAGGTGAAAAGACGAGATCCAAGATCTCATCTTCTCAACTTCCCGGGTCTCACAAGGTGGAAAGACGAGATCCAAGATCTCATCTTCTCGACTTCCCGGGTCTCACAACGTGAACAGACGAGATCCAAGATCTCATCTTCTCAACTTCCCGGGTCTCACAAGGTGGAAAGACGAGATCCAAGATCTCATCTTCTCGACTTCCCAGGTCCAAGATCTCATCTTCTCAACTTCCCGGGTCTCACAAGGTGAAAAGACGAGATCCAAAATCTCATCTTCTCGACTTCCCGGGTCTCACAAGGTGGAAAGACGAGATCCAAGATCTCATCTTCTCGACTTCCCGGGTCTCACAAGGTGAAAAGACGAGATCCAAAATCTCATCTTCTCGATTTCCCGGGTCTCACAAGGTGGAAAGACGAGATCCAAGATCTCATCTTCTCGATTTCCCGGGTCTCACAAGGTGAAAAGACGAGATCCAAAATCTCATCTTCTCGACTTCCCGGGTCTCACAAGGTGGAAAGACGAGATCCAAGATCTCATCTTCTCGACTTCCCGGGTCTCACAAGATGAAAAGACGAGATCCAATATCTCATCTTCTCGACTTCCCGGGTCTCACAAGGTGGAAAGACGAGATCCAAGATCTCATCTTCTCGACTTCCCGGGTCTCACAAGGTGAAAAGACGAGATCCAAGATCTCATCTTCTCGATTTCCCGGGTCTCACAAGGTGAAAAGACGAGATCCAAGATCTCATCTTCTCGACTTCACGGGTCTCACAAGGTGGAAAGACGAGATCCAAGATCTCATCTTCTCAACTTCCCGGGTCTCACAAGGTGGAAAGACGAGATCCAAGATCTCATCTTCTCGACTTCCCAGGTCCAAGATCTCATCTTCTCAACTTCCCGGGTCTCACAAGGTGAAAAGACGAGATCCAAGATCTCATCTTCTCGACTTCCCGGGTCTCACAAGGTGAAAAGACGAGATCCAAGATCTCATCTTCTCGACTTCCCGGGTCTCACAAGGTGAAAAGACGAGATCCAAGATCTCATCTTCTCGACTTCCCGGGTCTCACAAGGTGAAAAGACGAGATCCAAGATCTCATCTTCTCAACTTCCCGGGTCTCACAAGGTGGAAAGACGAGATCCAAGATCTCATCTTCTCGACTTCCCAGGTCCAAGATCTCATCTTCTCAACTTCCCGGGTCTCACAAGGTGAAAAGACGAGATCCAAAATCTCATCTTCTCGATTTCCCGGGTCTCACAAGGTGGAAAGACGAGATCCAAGATCTCATCTTCTCGACTTCCCGGGTCTCACAAGGTGAAAAGACGAGATCCAAAATCTCATCTTCTCGATTTCCCGGGTCTCACAAGGTGGAAAGACGAGATCCAAGATCTCATCTTCTCGACTTCCCGGGTCTCACAAGGTGAAAAGACGAGATCCAAAATCTCATCTTCTCGATTTCCCGGGTCTCACAAGGTGAAAAGACGAGATCCAAGATCTCATCTTCTCGATTTCCCGGGTCTCACAAGGTGAAAAGACGAGATCCAAGATCTCATCTTCTCGATCACGGGTCTCACAAGGTGAAAAGACGAGATCCAAGATCTCATCTTCTCGACTTCCCGGGTCTCACAAGGTGAAAAGACGAGATCCAAGATCTCATATTCTCGACTTCCCGGGTCTCACAAGGTGGAAAGACGAGATCCAAGATCTCATATTCTCGACTTCCCGGGTCTCACAAGGTGGAAAGACGAGATCCAAGATCTCATCTTCTCGACTTCCCGGGTCTCACAAGGCGAAAAGACGAGATCCAAGATCTCATATTCTCGACTTCCCGGGTCTCACAAGGTGGAAAGAGGAGATCCAAGATCTCATCTTCTCGCCTTCCCGGGTCTTACAAGGTGGAAAGACGAGATCCAAGATCTCATCTTCTCGACTTCCCGGGTCTCACAAGGCGAAAAGACGAGATCCAAGATCTCATCTTCTCGACTTCCCGGGTCTCACAAGGTGGAAAGACGAGATCCAAGATCTCATCTTCTCGACTTCCCGGGTCTCACAAGGTGGAAAGACGAGATCCAAGATCTCATCTTCTCGACTTCCCGGGTCTCACAAGGTGGAAAGACGAGATCCAAGATTTCATCTTCTCGACTTCCCGGGTCTCACAAGGTGAAAAGACGAGATCCAATATCTCGTCTTCTCGACTTTCCGGGTCTCACAAGGTGAAAAGACGAGATCCAAGATCTCATCTTTTCGACTTCCCGGGTCTCACAAGGTGGAAAGACGAGATCCATGATCTCATCTTCTCGACTTCCCGACTTCCCGGGTCTCACAAGGTGGAAAGACGAGATCCAAGATCTCATCTTCTCGACTTCCCGGGTCTCACAAGGTGGAAAGACGAGATCCAAGATCTCATCTTCTCGACTTCCCGGGTCTCACAAGGTGGAAAGACGAGATCCAAGATTTCATCTTCTCGACTTCCCGGGTCTCACAAGGTGGAAAGACGAGATCCAAGATTTCATCTTCTCGACTTCCCGGGTCTCACAAGGTGGAAAGAGGAGATCCAAGATCTCATATTCTCGACTTCCCGGGTCTCACAAGGTGAAAAGACGAGATCCAAGATCTCATCTTCTCGACTTCCCGAGTCTCACAAGGTGAAAAGACGAGATCCAAGATCTCATCTTCTCGACTTCCCGGGTCTCACAAGGTGAAAAGACGAGATCCAAGATCTCATCTTCTCGACTTCCCGGGTCTCACAAGGTGAAAAGACGAGATCCAATATCTCATCTTCTCGACTTCCCGGGTCTCACAAGGTGAAAAGACGAGATCCAAGATCTCATCTTCTCGACTTCCCGGGTCTCACAAGGTGGAAAGACGAGATCCATGATCTCATCTTCTCGACTTCACGGGTCTCACGAGGTGGAAAGACGAGATCCAAGATCTCATCTTCTCGACTTCCCGGGTCTCACAAGGTGAAAAGACGAGATCCAAGATCTCATCTTCTCGACTTCCCGGGTCTCACGAGGTGGAAAGACGAGATCCAAGATCTCATCTTCTCGACTTCCCGGGTCTCACGAGGTTGAAAGACGAGATCCAAGATCTCATCTTCTCGATTTCCCGAGTCTCACAAGGTGGAAAGACGAGATCCAAGACCTCATCTTCTCAACTTCCCGGGTCTCACAAGATGAAAAGACGAGATCCAAGATCTCATCTTCTCGACTTCCCGGGTCTCACAAGGTGGAAAGACGAGATCCAAGATCTCATCTTCTCGACTTCCCGGGTCTCACAAGGTGGAAAGACGAGATCCAAGATCTCATATTCTCGACTTCCCGGGTCTCACAAGGTGAAAAGACGAGATCCAAGATCTCATCTTCTCGACTTCCCGGGTCTCACAAGGTGAAAACACAAGATCCAAGATCTCATCTTTTCGACTTCCCGGGTCTGACAAAATGGAAAGACGAGATCCAAGATCTCATCTTCTCGACTTCCCGGGTCTCACAAGGTGAAAAGACGAGATCCAAGATCTCATCTTCTCGACTTCCCGGGTCTGACAAGGTGGAAAGACGAGATCCAAGATCTCATCTTCTCGACTTCCCGGGTCTCACAAGGTGAAAAGACGAGATCCAAGATCTCATCTTCTCGACTTCCCAGGTCCAAGATCTCATCTTCTCGACTTCCCGGGTCTCACAAGGTGAAAAGACGAGATCCAGGATTTCATCTTCTCAACTTCTTTGTTCCGAGAAGGCAAGAAAGCGATATCTCATAGTCACATCCCGTCTTCTCCCCTTCTCGATCGGAGCCGAGAGGATGAGATAACAAGATCTGGGATCCTGCTTCCGTAGGAAACACTCTACAGATGCTGTGCTGTTTTGGTTACACCTTCCGATATTTCTCTATCCGGTCGTTTATTTGAATGGTATGATGGCACGGTGGGCTTAGCGCCATTTTTGATAAAATATGGTAAGTCAATCAAATAGAACAAAATAACACCATTTGAGTTTCGTCTCACTCTTTTGTTATACAAAACAATAAATATTTTTAAGTTATGATTAAACATGTCACTTATTCTTTTGTTGATCGCTTTATTTGTTTGTTTGTTTTTAGCAGCTTTAATTACAGATATTCAATTGAAAAAAGAACGGAGTTAATTCAGTTTGCGGGCAAACTCTTCATTTGTTGTTGTTGTTGTTGTTGTGTTTGTTGTTGTTTACAGGAGTAGGAAAGCCGGTCTTGCATTGATCACCTCTCTGATGGTAATCTCTCTATCGTCGCTGGCTGTACTGACGTGGTACTATGGATACACTTACAACCCTTACGGCACTCAACCGTAAGTGCTGTTACTGCGTCAAAGCGACAGCAACTTTTTAGCATCTCATTATTTTATTTCTATTCATGACGGTTTGGTGATACCAGAGTTTAAGCAATGATGCCAAAAATAAACCTCCAACACGAGAGGACTTTGAGAGTGCTGAAATTCTTCAGGCTGGTTTTTTTTTTCATAGTTCCAGATATCGCAGGGCAGTCCTCGAATATTTGGTAAATCCCGATGATAGTTTTAGACATTGTAAGGGGGTATCTCACTGAGCGGCGAATATTTGCGAGCGTAGCAAATTCTAGGGAATTTCAGGGTTTGTTAACAGGTGCAAGTAAATTCGTAAACAAGTGCAATCTAATTCGCAAACAGTTTTCATTGTCGTAAATAGTTTTTCTTGTCGCAAAGCAATTTTGAACACGTTCAAAGAACATGTTCAAAATTCCCTAGAATTCGCTAGGATTGCAAACCTTCGCCGCTCAGTGAGATACCTCCTAACGTAAACTAAAATTTGTTGCGCAAACAATGTCAAAAAAAAAAAGCGGAAGAGAATCTGCTCTGAGGCTGTGCAGTCCTACGTGTAATCGATCTCCTTTTTAACGATATAGGCATTGTTTAACAATGCGGTAGCTGAATTAACTGATTGATCTGCCAGATGATGTTCGAATCGATGAAAAAGTCCGCAAAGACAAGTATTTAGAATCATACTCTCACTCCCAGGATGTATATCAACAAACATCACCATAATGACAAACCATTTTTTTTTTTTAGTTGGAGCACTTTTCAATCATCGTCCCCAACTGTTAGTCGAACATGATTCATTTTTACTCTAACGTCAGATATTACAACGACAATCTCGGTGATGATCCAGGCAAGGACACGATTTACTCCAAGCCCTACACCCGCATCCCAACCTACCTTGTTGGCATGGTAACAGGATACATCTTGTTCTCTCTGCGAAACAAAAGAGTGAAAATGCCCATCGTAAGTATTCCACATCATTTTTTTTCGTCTTGATTGACGTCGATGATTTACGCCTATGTTTTCTCTAATTCCATTTGTCAGATTTGATATATTCCATACATTCCTCGAAAAACAAAGTGAGATATCAAGACAAGGCACAAACAAAAACATAAACATTGAATGATATGAAATGTCACTAGATTACTCGTCGCAGTTTCAAGTTCGATAATTTTTAAAGTTTAAGTTTCCAGTATCGGATGAAGAGAATGGATAACCTTTATAAAACTGGCGATTTGTTACTTTTTTTATTATTGTATGTCTTGTTCTACTACTGTGAAATCACAAATAATCCCCAGTTCCCAGTTCTTTAATAGAGTGGTCACCTAACGCAATCTCACAATGCATTCAACATATCTTTTTATTTTCCTGGGACTTCAACTGGTGTATGGTGTCTAATTTACGTACATGTACTTCACTAAAACCATGAACGAGGTTTGTTACTTCCCCCTGTGCTTATCTATGCACTTATAGGAAATCACAATTTTTATGTCATCCATCCCTTCTATATATTTTGAATGTATTGTGTATAAGGGAGACAAGCAATTCCAGCCACGCTTAAGCTATTAATAGCCCTTCTGTATTTTCCTTGTATATCGCTGATACGTTTTCTTACACATTGTGAAGTATCGTAAGTGGAGATAAAAGTACTCTGTAAACAACCTATGTATATGAATATAAAATATGGTATATCAACAATGCATGTTCACAATACGGATATAATATAATTATGTACAACGATAATACAGGAATCGATAAATCAAATCAAAATATGTGTTGTTTTCTTTTTCGATCTAACTTCATTTTGATGACAAAACTATTGAATCAACTTTTATATGTTTAGCTTTAAATCCATGCGACCATGTTTATACTCATAAATAAGAACTTACGTAAAAGTCAAACGCAATTGATTATAAATTCTTCAAAGTTACGATAGACTGATTCAACACTCTTAAAACATCCGAGTCAGAACTGACCCGGAACTGGGTCCGTTGGGGTCACACACCGTTCCGGGTCAGAAATGACAAGGAATGGGGTCAGATATGACCCATTCAGAGTCATGAATTGGGTCAGGGTGACCCCTTTCGGGATCGTCATGACCAAATTCCAAGTCATTTTTGACCCGGAACGGTGTGTGACACCAACGGACCCAGTTCCGGGTCAGTTCTGACTCGGATGTTTTAAGAGTGAACACCTCGTCTAACTTTTTCTCTCTTCCTTTTTTTTTTGGGGGGGGGGGATGCAAAGGGCCCATTACATTCATCACCATTTCAAGTTAGAATTACTGCACTGACTCTTTGTATGTTCCTTCCTCCTCAAATTACATGATTTTCTATAAAAAAAACAACCACAACTGGTGATGATCCATGCTATTGAGGCATATTTTTGTGAATTCTACTTAAAAAATAAATATTTCTTTTTGTCAACATTTGCCAAAGCAGGCCCAAATTACAAGCTCTGCGTCCTTAATTCAAATCCACATTTCAACCATTCTTTGCACGTGGATGCAATGCAAAGAATGAATGTTAAATCAGGCTTACTGGCATAATGTGCACTGAGTGCACATGTGCCAGTATAGGTCTGATTTATCCTTCATTTGTTTTTTTTTTAAATTCCTTATGATTGAATATACAGTTGTAGTAAATAAATGTACATGGCTAATACTCTTATCTACCTAACAGCTGGTTGCCAGTCTAGGTTGGTTCTGTGCACTGGGAACACTGTTCGGAGTGATTTACGGTATTTGGGGCGGTACCAAGCGTTATATCGAGCAGTGGGAATCGGTGCTTTACTTCACACTCAGCCGAGTTTCGTGGGGCGTGGGCGTGGCCTGGATCATTTTCGCCTGTCTGACAGGATATGGAGGTGAGTTTCTTGATTTTTAAAGAAGAAAAAAAGGTGGCAAAACTTCTTAACTCCAATCTCGTTGATCCGTCATATTTATATTTGCGATTAAAACTGCTAAAAAGCACAGAAAATGATAAGAAAATATGGAATATTTTTAACTGTTATATAACAGATGAGGTATCACTGGAAAGGTTTTATTTTGCTGTATTTTGATGATGGGGTAACTCAAAGATCTTTCATCAAACTGTTCAATTTCATGTGATATCCTTAAAAATAGAGAAGGCAGACCCGTATAAGCTATGATGATTATGATTTTGGCTGATATGCTTCCGAGCAACAGCAATCCATACTGTTGTTGTTGTTGTTGTTGTTGTTGTTTTGTTTTGTTGCTATCCCAGATCAGCATGCAGCATTTCCCTTCCTTATGTCTTGTTCCATTCGTATGTGTAATATACAATTTGTGTTATATTTTGTACTAACGTATACTGTATTGTCTACTTCTTGGTCAAATAATGATAATGATAGTAATATAACGAAGAGAATATTGAAAGTACACATATTTACGGGAACACTTCTTCTCATCAATCATTCCATTATTACATATACGGTAACAAAATAAAAACATTTGTGCCTCTCTGTACCCCAAGAACTTCAATGCAAGATTTGTACAATCCTCGCTACTCCAAATTATGATTTCCACTTTTTTTTTCATGATATGGGCGGTTTTAGAGTTAGCATATAACTCACAACAAGCATGGACTTTGAATGAAGCTGGTCCATCAAAAAAAAAAAAAATCCCCTACGTATAAGAATTCATATTCATTCTAATGGCTAATTTTGTTTTTATTATGTATTCTATGATACGCATTCAACAGTAGGAACATATAAAGCAGTGCTGTTAGTTGGATCCGTCATACTATCATTAGTTAGTAAATGACCCTATAAGCCTTGCTTCCGTCATTTATGAGTATCATGATAGCATTTATTTTTAATATAGATATGGAAGTGATATGTATCGTATTTGGTTTGTTGTGAAATACTAGAAATGAATTCAGTTCAAATTCATATTCAATTAAATGACTAAAACCGAATGTGTCACGTCATAAGGCCTATTCTTAGATGTCTAAATGATTCACCGCTGTTTTTTGCCTTTACAGGTTTCATTGGCGTGTTCTTAGGGTGGGGATTCTGGGTGCCCTTGGCAAAAATGACGTACTGTGCGTACCTGCTCCATCCGATCATTATTTACAGCAACATCATCTTTGATAAGACCGTTTACCATTCCGACTACATGTCACTGGTGAGTTCCTCCGATGCCTCGAAGTTTGTGTCTATAGGGCAACTACCCCTTGGGCAATTACCCAGACCCTTCTCATGCTTCTAATGACCCTAACCCTAATCCTAAATCCTGAACCTAAACCTAACCCTAACTCAAACTTTAACCTTAAACTTAACCCTAAACCTAATATTTACTCTAACCTTATCACTAAGCAGTCTTTAGCCGGGAGCAATTGCCCTCGGGGAGTAACTGCCCTGATAAGCAGATTTCATCTTTCCCGCCAATGGGATATAACATCTAGAATTTACAGACTTCTATCAACCATTACAGAAATGTACATTCACAAGTCATGAGTGAGCCCACTCTAAAAGATCTGTGATGCATTCAGCATGATGTTTCTTTCTTGGGTGTACGTTTACGAGCTCGACGCCCAAGAGTCGTGATCAGCCCGCGAGTCATGCAACCCACGAGTCAAAATACAGCCCACGTGTTATGCAGCCTATGAGTCTAGCAGCCCGTGAGTCACACAGCCTACGAGCTGGACACTAAGTGATGAAGATCTACGAGCTCGACCTCAAGTCTGTTAGGCTCACGAGCTATACACAGTCAACCAGCTCGACACCAGGAAGCAAGGCCCACGGTCTCGATTGTCTGACTCATGGGCTTTATACTGTATGACTCATGGACCTTTTTTCCCATGTCGAGCTCCTGGGCCGTATGACTCGTGGGTGTTGAGCTCGTGGGATGACATTGCTCTTTTGGCGACAAAGCGTTTGATTTTTAGAAGCTTTGCTCGTCTAATGAGGATGATAAGATATATCCGCTACGTAAAGGAACGAAATGCCAACTTTCAAATTAAGTTATTTCGAATATCGAGCTTGTGTTTCAAGTTTTCCACATGGTATAAGTAATCATCAGGTCATTATATTTGTGTTTTAGCGAGACTTCTCACAAGTATTGGCTCCTTATTTTGCCTAAAATATGACTGTGTCTGTCTTATTCTGCTCGATGCGTATGATATGTGATTTCCTTAGATTTTGAAGTTGAGCAGTGTTCTACGAAATGTGCAATAATTACCTACAAGTTTCTACCTCAAGTAGCAGTTTAGGCTTGTGTAAGGCTTTCTGTCATTGAATTTGGGTAGATGTTTACTATAATGAGAGCGTATTTGAATTTCAGTCCAATTCGCT
The DNA here is from genome assembly GCF_040938485.1 of Diadema antillarum. NCBI lineage: Eukaryota > Metazoa > Echinodermata > Echinoidea > Diadematoida > Diadematidae > Diadema > Diadema antillarum. The sequence goes on from NW_027270924.1 coordinate 2,535,471, forward strand.
GGTTGGCCAAGAAGTAAATAAATGAAGCAAATGTGTATAACACACACACACACACACACACACACACGCACACACACACACACACACACACACACACATGTATATATATTTGGTTCCCTTGAGCTGCATTTACACCATGTTCTCGGCAACCACATCAGCCCCGTTTCAGGCCACCGTGGACAAAACGGGATGGACTTGAAACGACGCGGTAAGGCGGGATAGACAAACGCGACATGCCGTGATTGCTTTTTCAGATTTTTAAACTGTCAAAAAAATTGCAGTCCCGGAGCTAATGAGGAATCTTGTATGCAGTGATAACACGGGATGAACGCAACAACACGGGGCTGCGCGTAATAGGCCGCAACAAAACTTGAAGGCTGTCCATTGCGGGACGCGACTGAAAGTATTGATAGTCTAGCCAGACCAGACGCCGTGAGAACAGCATCTGATAGCTATATGTTTACCAGGCCAGGACTGGGTCAAACAAGCCTAGAATGTGAAAGGGGGAAAACAGGAGAATGTCTCATCTACCCAAGGCGTACATTTCCGGCAAATGGCGTTGCCGTGGCCGCAGGGAACTTGGTGTAAACGCAGCTTTACGTTTTAAGCAGGCAATGTAAGGACAACAAAACCCAGACACACTGTTTCATCATGATTGTGAATACACAATCACCGCGTAATATAATATGTCAAATAATATTAATCAAATTTTCCATTAGTCGATTTCCATTCAAAATACTCCACCACCACATCCCCTCCTCTGTACTGTAAAATAAAGTATATCAACCTTAATAGTAATCCATCTTTCGGTCATTACCTCATATGTTTGTTCTTTCCCAGAGCTACACGTACGTCGGAAACGTCGTCTTCTCATACGCCTCAGCAGCCATACTCTCCCTGGTGATCGAAGCCCCGACAATGGGTCTTGAGAAGGTCATGTTTGGAAAATTCAAGACTTCCTGATTAACTCGACACTTTCTTTTTAAACTTGATATAAGTAAAGTGTAATTGAGTGGCCCACATTCCTACAAGCTTGTCTTTTTTACGTGGTTCGTTCTTTTCCATTAACGCTATTATTTTGAACAATCCATTCCATGAATATACGCATCTTTCTTGTGGTTGTAATACATTGTAGGTTTTGTTTTCTTGGAATCTGTATTGACAACAAACACGCGTTGTTGGAAACGAAATTTCATGTGAATTTGAAATTGAATATGATACAATATGACATCTCAGCCAGCGAATATTATACAGCTTGATAACGCGTTTTCCCCTACCTCTTTATTTCTGTAATGACTATGTACGTCAACTAAAACAACACAAAATGAAACTTTAACTTTGAGAGGTAAAACACTATATAATTATTAGGGGTTGTCATTTGCGCCTGTTTGGTTGAACTTTCATTAACACGCAAGTCATACATATCCCTTTGTAGTTATATTGCTATATGAATCGTTGTTCGATACAGTTGAGGAATTCTATCGAGTAAATGAAGATTTAGTATTGTTCCCTATTTCTCCACAATCTGTCAATAAATTTTCAAATCGATAAAAAAACACTTCACCAGTTTATCTTTTGATTTATTTATTATTTCGTATGACCACCAATTGTATTATGTTGTATTTGTTTTCATGTGTTTTTGTTTTATTTTCCATTTGTGTATACGTATGTTACTTGATATTATTTGTAATCCGTATTCAATTTTGTAAAATTTATATTTGACGCAGGGTTCCCTTGCAAAGCAGGCCATTGTGGCTCTGAACGGGCCAACCCTGCTTTTAAAGAAAAACATGAATAAACGAAATAAAGATTTTATCGACAAACAAAAGTTTCTATAATGAGTTGCATGTATAAGTGTTTCAAGCTGATAAACATAATGACTGTATTTCATATTTAGGGGACATATTCAAATAGCTTTATACTGTAGGCCATAGTAATAGTCTTGAAACGTCCTATATGTATAACATGTGTGGATGGGTCATAGAGGTGAGAAGGCTGCAGTTATTAAATCATCGGCCAAAACGTGATTGTAACAATGTCTTTTAGACCGATATACATACTCCAATGGGAGAGTTGTGAGATACTGTCATCAAGGCCTTGTCTTATTTCTCCGTATTCGATGAAAATCTGTATAATATATTTCTAATGCCATAACCTCCATAATTCTGCTACTTCCCATTACACGGCCTAGGTAATAGGCAGTGTTGTCCAATCTGTTGCTACCACACACACCACACACTTTTTTTTTCGGTATACACACACACAGAGAGAGCAAAATTCGACTGCATAATACTGCATAATTGATGAAAAAAAAATATTTGACTTATAGGTAAAGATCGATTCGTGTGACTTCCACATATACAGAAATAGATGTACATAAGAGTACTTCAAGCCAGCAAGGCAAACGAACCCAGTATATTACAACAAATAAGACTACACGCAAAGCTAAATATGCTTCTACTGTTTATTCTATAATATTATGGAATCACTCGGCGAATGATCAAACAAGTTTATCAATAATGACTGCAAACTTTACTTGAGTAGTTAGGTAAGAGAAGCGTATAAGAGAAGCGTCAGCAATGAAACACAGCAAACAGAAGAATAAGCAGATGGTGAAAGGAAACATTCACCTTTATGTAAAGTTATACAATGGTAAAGTTAATAAGATCTAGATGAAATTTCGAATAAAATCTGGCAACTGCATTTTATTTTTTAGCAATCATTGTAGGACAGTAGTCGATTTGTGACAGGCTTCGAACAACCTTGTGTATGTGGGTTTTTTTTCCAAGATTTGTTGATAGTGTTTGAGTGCCTGTGTATACAGGTGGACTCTCCTTTTTTTTTTGCGAGTTAATCTTCATCTCGGGAATCACGATACAGCGTTCATATTCAATCTAGTTGATATCACAATGAAGATTAACCATGCGCGCAAGTGGCAAGCGGAAAGCTTGATTCGATGAAAGATGCGGTATGAGGAGAGTTGTCCACACTTACTACCGCTTTAGTTGCCTCCAGTGATCGCAAGCAGCTGAACCTTATCAATTTTACCTTGTCAACTTTATTCACATTTTATACGCATTCATAATGAATTCTGAAATACTACTGCGAAATTTTAAGTTAAAATGAAAGATTTTTCACCGGTTAATGCAAAATGAGAGAAAATGAATCTAACAGAGCTGAAAATGACAACAAAAAGATACAGGAATATAATGTGCCTAGAATTGTCTTGCAGATGGCATGTGTCAACGGTAAAAATAACTACAATCTCGCGACAGACCTGACCGACTTAACTACATGACCTTTGAAACTGATATGGTCTTATTACAGAGTTGCCAACTTTTGTAAAAGCCTTTCAGTACTTTGATGGCTGAAAATCAGTAATTTGCACCTCTTTTGAGTGGAAAATCAGTAATCCTTAATAGTGCAATAGAATATATCACAGACAATGATTTCTAAAATCAGTAATTTGCTTGCAGTCTTCAGTATTCTTCTCCAATTTCAGTAGAAATTACCGAATATCATTATTAGTTGGCAGCTCTGTAATATTACCGCTGACCAGAATTGAGCATTCTTTTATTGAAACATATTTAGCCACAAAGAGTGAATACGATAGTGAGTCCGTCTTCTACAGTTTCCTCACGTGAAGCTGTATGTCTTAAAAAGGACTGCGCATATGAGCCTAATGAACTTTATTATGTAGCACGTGCATGGTTTGCACCTTCTAAAAGAACATCGCTTAGAATCTGCAATCGAGTGTAACTCCACATATTTCTTTCCATAGTGTCCGATCTCTTGGTATAAATTTCTACCAGGTATGATACGAGTGGAATTGGACTTTGGTATTACAGAGTGAGTTTGATGCACGTTCAACCACTTTCGTGCTGTTTTTTATCATGCATATCATGATAAAAACACAGCTTCCCTTATATCTGTATGATCACCCGACATGTACCCAATGTCGTAACTGTGGGACTATATAGTGCGGTAATAAATGGGTGTAATCCGTGTATGCCTACTTTCCTTTCCCTTCTAAATAAACAGGGACCGGAGGGACTACAAGTTACGATTTAGACAAGCCCCACAGCGAATTCCCAGATTTGCTTTCACTCGCACCATATCCAATTATTTCTGTCAATTCCCTTATAAATTTCCATTGACTGTGTTACCTAATGCAACTTTCTTGCCGACGAAGACCTAAGACCTTAAACAGTGATCCCTTTAAACAGGCGAAAGAGACAGTGACTACGGGTCCAAGGGCTCCACTCCAACCTGTCGGTACCCTAAAGCTTTAGGTCCACTGCGCCTGTACATCATTGCCAAGACGAGGAGGAGGAGGAGAGCAATAACCACCAGTAAGGATACCAGAGTCGTCATGGAAACGGCATCAGACGGTCGAATTTCATTCTCTGGAAGGTAAAATAGATGGTATCCTCGTTAACTCATTGAGTAAAAGGGAGATTTCGGTGCAAGACACCTTCGTCGTCTCCTAATCAAATTGGGGAATCTATTGGGAAAAGAATAAATGCAACTTACTGAATGCGTCAAATCTGCCTAAAATCCGGGAAAAATGAAACAAGAACATCAATTTTAGACAGGAACATTGCCCTTTATCTGCAGAAACGTGTTGTCAAATTGAGAGTCAGCTATAGATCAAGCGTTTGAAAAGGCTTTAGATATTTCTGACAATAAATTGAAAGAGAGTATAATTATGACAACAGATAGGGCTCAAATCGAAAGCGACAGTTTTTTTTATATTATTTTTATTCAACGCTATGAAATGCTCACACACGCTTGCGCACACATCCGTTACCCTAAAGCCCGCCTCACACTATATGACTTTGGTTGGCACAACTAAGTGACTTTGGATCTGAAATAAAGAAGCGTGTTTTATTCAGAAGCTATTGTAATTTATTTCAGATCCAAAGTCTGTCAGTCGTATAGTCGTGAGTCGTGCTTTATCAATCAGTCACTCCGTCGCCGTGCAAAAATTTGCTCTCAAGAGGTCGGATGCACGGCGTACCGAAGTGGCTTCATGTTAACCGTATGTTGGCTGCACTGAACTCCCTACAAGATTCCGTTTTATTTCTCTCGATTTTTACCTCCTTGGTTGCTGCCGATTTGTCCGGGCAGCTGACTAGCTGCAGATATCGGCCCATTTGTGACGGCATGAGGTTTTGAACTGGCACCCAGCTGCCGCCCGCTACGTCGGGTTCTTGGCAGGCAACCCGTGGTGCAGCGAGAAGTGACGTCACTTTGGTCACACACGAGAACGTTACAGTGAACGAAAACCTGTCAAATAGTTAATAAGAGAATAGAAAAACGGTACGTTGTACAGCCAAAGAGTTTCGTCGAAAAACGATTTAAGCGCCATTTTTAAACATCTTAAAGGACAAGTCCACCTTCATAGACATGTGGGTTGAGTGAATGCAGCAATATTAGTAGAACACATCAGTGAGAGTTTGAGGAAAATCGGACAATTCGTTCAAAAATATGAATTTTTGAAGCTTTTGCTCAGTCAAAGCTGGATGAGAAGACTACTTTAGCTTGTGATGTCACATGTGTACAACGATATAAAGAAAGAATAAAGAAAATTCAACATATTTTCACTTTTCTCGCATAACAAAAGAACATTTAACTTCTCTCTTTTAGAAGGCAGGGGGAATAATATTACCCTTATTATGTCAGTAACAAGTCGAAGAAATTTGCACTTTATTGAAAATGTGAAATTTTGTGAAATTCTCTTTTTATTTTCTTTATATCGTTGGACACTCTCCTGTCTAGATTTAGGAGAAAGCGGCTGGGAGGGCAAGACTAGTCTTCCCGATGATCATTCATGCAGAACGGCCAGGAGTCACTAAAAAGATTTGCAACCCCCGGATGGGCGGGCGGGCGGAATTCTCTCTGGGCGTCGCCGTGAGCGGACGTGTGCAGCACCAGCCATACTAGTATATACATACCATCACCATCACCACCGCCATCCACACCCATGCGCAACGTCCGTGAGCGGACCAGACACGTATCACGACAATTATTCAATGCCAGGTTCATTTCTAATTTTATATCAAATTACGCAGATTCAGTGAAAATTAATCATATTATGCAGATCGATTGGTAACTTATGAGACAACGACATTGTCATCCAATCTATTTTGAATGATGTGTGACTGCGAGTGTAAAAGTAGTTTGTCCAAACTTGAAAACTTTAAAAGAGCCAAACGGAATATAAAGAGTGAACTGCGCTGTATAAATTTCTCATATTCTTTCATTTTACTTATTTCCTGGTGTGTGTGTGTGTGTGTGTGTGTGTGTGTGTGTTTCTGTGTTTCTGTCACCGACCTGTGGGTAATCTCCAATGAACGTGAATGCGTCAATCTGGAATGCTTGAAACGCCGGTCCAAAGTTGTCGTGAAACACAACTGTGCTGTCGTCCGCGCATCTGGATGGAACAAAAAGACAATAAAAATTGCAGTTTGGCTTAAACATACGAAATGGGGTGGCCGACATGGAATAAATTGCTACCTAAAGCATTTCAAAAATGTACGCTTTGTGTTGCGTGCTTCCAATGGATTTCCGCAAACTTTCACTGATGTGTTCTAATGATATTGCTGTTTTTATCTCTATTTTTCCATTAAAGATATAAGCATTATAACTAAGAACACATATGCATGCTTTGAAGCATAAAAATAATGTAGGTATGAAAAAAAGAGTGGTCAACTAAAAAATGGTACATGTATAGTAACATATACATAGTAAGCTATATTCTAGCTTTGGTTTCCTTACGTTCCCGTATTTGAAAGCATGCACTCGAGCCCTATTTCAACAGACTTTACCCCGACAACATCAGGACAACGTCCGAAGAACAAAATGTGCGGCATCGGGCAACAAAACCGTTCTAAACAGACACATGCATACCGAAAACTTTCTCCGTTTAGGCTTCTTATACTAATGGGGTGTGTCCACCGATGCGACTACCCTACCCAACGGCCGGCGACACCTTTTGTTCTAGATTGTGCACATCTAGGTAAGCAATCGTGTTAGTAAGCCAAACGTGGTTACAATCACTTGTCTCAACTACTAGATAGATATCAGTGGTAACAATCCAACGCAGGTTTTCGGCGTAAGGTATGGCAATCATTCTCTTTCTGCAAGCTTGATTATAAATGTTGAGTAAATCAAAGGAATGTTACGGCAGGAGCGATCTAGTAGAAAGGTTGTCGGGTTAATATCGGGGTAGTGTCGGAGTTCTACATATTAGGATATCGGGTAGACTTTGGCAAAAGTTACCGCGACAACGTCCGAGCAACATTTTGCGGGTAACCTTTTAACAGGCAGGGTAAAAAAACAACAACAACAACAACAGCACCTCACCATACAGGATACTACCCGGACGTTGTAGCCGTAGCTCTAGTTTGAAAGGCTCTGTTAAAACGGGGCATCAGCTACTTTACCCGTCGGTAATGATGTCGTATCTACGGTCGTCAAGCATGTATCCAACGGGAGTGGCCCAACAGGATTCAATGAACAGTGACAAGTCACCAACGGTCTCCAGACTTGCGCCAAAGTAGATGGGTTCGCCTAGATTCACAAGTTCGCTTTCGTTTGCTATCTTGCTGAACGAGTGATCCTCGAACCTGTCCAGAGAGAGGCTGAACTCTCCGTAGCCAATCTGAAAACAACAACCACAGTTTTCTTCACTATCACTCACTATTACTTATACACCATTATAACTAATAACTACTTATAATCTTAGTATTATCACTATCTTTAAAATATTTGTCATTATGACCACTTTCAATCTTCACTTCGAATTCGGAAGAATCATTCAGAACATGATTTCCAATTAAAACCAAAAGGACACGAGATTGAATCACCAACGAAACATATATATACACAGCATATACCGATACCATGGAGCTAGTAGATCCATGGTGCACATGCACCACAACTACAAGGTAAATCCCTCTTTCGACACATCCTATTAATATGAAACAGAACAATTTGCACGCTTCATCAAAGTTTTGTTACATCAAGCTCGAGAAAATTATGACTCTCGAAGGAGTCAAATATGTTAAAATAAATATCTAAAACTGTTTTTAGGACGGTATTTACTTAGATGGGTTTCACTAACAAAATCAAAAAGGAAAACAAAACAAAAACAAAACATATCATCCTTTCATGACGTGCCAAGCACCATGCAGGCTATTTATAGGTTTACCTCCTCGACCAAAACTTTTCCGGTGTAGGGTTCGAAAGACTCGCTGAGAACTTCTTCTCGCTCCAAGAGACACGTGACCGGAACTTGGAGGTCGTGTTCTCGTGTGATCACCTGATCACTTCCGTTCTCAGGGCGTGGCTTGTAATAAGTGACAGTGTTGGTGTAAACGATGTTGTCCACCGTTTGCTTGAAGTGAAAAAAAAATGTAAGGCAAGATGAAGGAGAGTGAATGTTCATGAATAATTGTCTGATGAATGGGACAGCAGATATTCGCATCTAATGACGCGATACTGACGATATATCATGACATAATATTTATTCAATTTTTGGCAGTACTGTATAGCATCAAATGACACTACTGTCTCGGATGAATGCGAGCTTCTGTATAAATAAATAATACAAATATGTAAAGGAGGTATTGGAGAAAGTCCGTCCACGGCTAACTGTCAGTTCGCAAACCTTAAACATGGCACCTTCCGAGATGTCGGACGCTCCAATTGGCTGGCTGGAGGGGAGTTTTCTTTTTCACGACTCCGATACTGTTCAGAAGAGGATTTTTGTTCACATACACTTTTTGAGGGAAATTTACTCTCACATATATTGGAAGTAGAGTCAGTAAAATCCGGTGAACATTCAAGGGATAGTACAGTATTGGTGGAGATGAGAATTGGGCTTTTAAATTTTTGCGAGATACCAAGAAAACACTTGTTATATAGTACAGAGTATACCATTTTAAGAGGAATTCAAAGTTTATTTGATGAAAATCGGGTTTGGAATGACTGAGACATCCAAAAACAAAGTAAAACAAAGCGATCGTGATAAAGTGTGGGTCCCACACTTTAGTAGAATCGCTCTTTTTTGATATCTCAGACATTTCAAAACCAATTTTCATCAAATAAACGTTGATTTCCTCATAGAATTACATGCTCTTTCATATTTCATAGGAGGTTTCTGATTATCTCACCAAAAAAATGTTAGAAACCTGAAATTAGGTCTCAACCAAAACTATACGATCCCTTTAATCTTACAAGAACACATCCATGAAGTTTAAGAAAAATCGGATAATCCGTTCAAAAGTTACTCATTTTTAAAGGTTTGATTAAGCCATGTGCCGTAATCGCTAAGAAAGAAGTCTTCAACAATAACACTTTGTGATGACTCAGCAGAGGACGATTAAAATGCATGAAGAGATGTATGCATGAACAGATGTCACATGTATTTTCATGAATAGATGTCACATGTACTTTCATATTCTAGCATAATGGAAAGGGCACTTAATCTACCTCCTTCAGAAGGTAGGAGAATGATATTGCCTGCCCTTATCATAATCTGTCAGAAACCAGTTCAGGGAATGTATATAGGCCTATACCTTTATCTAGAAATGAAATTTTGTGGATATCTCTTAGTATTTTCTTTCAGTAAAGATAAGAAGATGTTTCATATGCTACAGCATTCTCTTCTGCTTTATAACATGAAAGAACGTAGTACACTCTTGATGAGCATGTGAGATTAATGATTCTGTAACCAGGTTTCTAAATTTTCACCTTTTGTTCAGTCGAACACTCGTCGTAAAAAGTCGTGACCGCGATGTGGTCGATGTCGTGATCGTAGCCAACGCACGATTCGTCTTCAAAATGGACATCACCGGCGTTATCGTCGACATCGAGCAGTGAGCGAGCAATAATCAACGTCATCGACGTACTGTCGCATATGAGGTGCGTATCTAGGCGAGAAACACGAACCAAACATACGAATAAAATGTCTTCGTTAGCATTCAAAATAGTGGTAGGCCTATATGTCCTTCATTTTTAGTTCAATTGTCTGCATCAAACTCCCATGCTCTATTTTCGAGAGGAAATAGTAATTTTGAGGAATTTTAATACTTTACGCAGGGTGTTTTCTTGAGCAAATTTCTCGACATTTCTCTCTTACTTTCTTGCGATCAACTCTCCGGTGAGATCAGTTCACTAAACCATAAAAGGGCAACTCTATCTTTGGGCAGTATTGGGTGAACTTTTGCCCAGTGCATTATCATTAATATCTAACACTTGCACTGCGTGAGCGTATACGCTTTGACTACAGAATGAGCGACACAACTTCCGTGAGTTCCGGGATTGTCACAGAATTGTTTACTAAGGTATAACAACAGTCACAACGACGACTATAACAACGACAACAACGACAACGACGACGATGACAACAACAACAACAACAACAGCGACGACGACGATGACGACGACAACAGCAACAATAACAATTTAACGATGTTGGCCCTTATCACCAACCTGGGTTATCTGTTGGTGGTGGCTGCGTTGCGTGAGAGGTGTTACCTAAATGAAGAAAGAGGGTGAGAGAGAGGAAAAAATGATAATTCGAAAACGTATACGGAGTTTACACGTGGAAGGATAAACAGTCCATGTAAAAAAATGAAACACTGATAATTAAATAAAACACTCGCTAATCACTCATATCACGTAGAAGTTGGACGACTTCAAAATTCGGGGGAAAAATAGGTCTCCTCTAAGAAATTACACTCCAACATGTGGATACAGGAATGAGGTCTATAATAAACAGACATCATTTCAGCTATCACATGTCCCGAAATGACAACAATTTAGAGCAGAATACATTCTTGAAATACGACAAGTTTCCGAGTACTTTTTAAGATATACAGTTGTTGTTGTTGTTGTTGTTGTTGTTCATTTTCCATCTGTGAAGATGGCTGGATAGCCCATATTCAGCTACACTAAGCTGGTCTTCCATGGGGTCCAGTTGGATGTGGGGTGGGACCACTTCACCGGGTTGGACACCCTGCTCTTTGCGATGAATGAATGAAGCGGGATCTTTTACGTGCATGAGCTGTGACTCTCTCATACACGGGACCTCCATTTTATGTCCTATCCGAGGGACAGAGTGTTTTGCCTCTTGCTAGAGGGGACGGTATGTTTACACACAACATTGCTCAGTCCAGACTCAGGTTCGAACCCGGGCCGCGTGATCGTGAGGCAGACACGCTACCGACTGAGCCAACTCACCGCCCTTAACAGTGCATATATATATATATATATATATATCAAAATCATTATATTTACGCAAACTTAAAAGAGGGTTTAGTTAACTTGGGAGACAAACCTTAAAACAAGTTTGAACATGATTTCCTTTTCCTCTACCATCAGAGGAACATGTTGTTAGCATACTCAGTATTTGTTTGGGCGTAGACATAGATTTAAAAAAAAAAACTAAAAATCGTAAGTGCTTCCGAGAATGTTGTCTAACTGCCATGCAGGGCTCCTTGGTGCATTTATTGAAAGAAATCTGTCTCTCCTCTTTCGCAAAATACAGAACTAAAACGGAAAACATTGACGTAAGAGAATCCAAGTTTTGTAATGTTTTCTTGACGTAGTGCATATACCTCGATTTTTGTAATCATTAACGCGAGTCATAACGAAAACCTGCTTAAAAAATTAAAATATGCTAAAGTTAGGTAGCCTATATCTCCCATACCTGGGTAAAGGTGTATGCCCATTGGTCTTTCGAAAACATAATCGTGAATAAAACTGTGACTAGCGCCTCCATCGTCCGAGTAGCCAAGAGCGCGATGCGACCAGTCGCTCCAGATGATACGATTCCCATACACCGCCAGGTCAAACGGATGGATGCCGGACGTAGCCAAGAGGAGCTGCCTGTTCTCTCCGTTCAGATCGACGGACTCGATCCGGTCCCGAGCAGCGTCGCACCAAAATAATGTTTGACCTTGACCAGGACAGACAGTCAAAGACATTACCCCCTTGTACTGCCAACAAAATTTACCTTAAAAGGTCGTATTATCTGATTTGATTTGATTTGATTTGATTTGCTTTGATTTCTGCGTTTTTCACAAAGTAGATATAATGTAACGAACAATTTTCCAAAAATAACTGTACATTGGACAAATACATACTGTATAGGTATACATAATTATATAAACATATATATACATATATATATATATATATATATATATATAGAGAGAGAGAGAGAGAGAGAGAGAGAGAGAGAGAGAGATCATTATACTAGTACACAATATACGACACGATACACGGTGGAAAATGATTGATTATTCCATAAAATTAATACTAACAAAATGCTGGATACCGCTATTAGCGGAAGCTTGATTTTGATGACGGCCTCTGCAATGTCTTTACTCCATTCCATCTTCATAAGATAGAGATGTAGTTTCTGTTTACCCGAGAATCTGAGTTACCATAATAATGCGGACTTTGTGACAAGTTTACTATCGCAAATTGCTGGTACCTGTTTCTCTATCAGACTTAAAATCCTAACCCTCCACACACTTTTGCCAAAAACGTTCCGCAGACCTTAAAATTCGCTCCCCTTGTTGTTATTGTTTTCTAAAACCATGATATAATCTTTGTCTGAAGCTCTTGAGTTCACGTGCCCACTATGAGCAATGATGAGCACTGAGCACACTAAAAAAAAAAAATGATTAATGAAGAGATTCTGTATAACAAACAAAACCTAATTCTCATTGTCATGAAACCGAATTAATTTCAGTGCACCTGCTTGCATGTAGGCCCAATAGAATAATGTTTAAAGATAATTGCAAACAAGAATACTGTTGTTTAGGTGGGGAGGGTGTGATTTGGATATAGACTTGATTTTATATATATTACGGTTCGATCAAATCAGATGGGAAGAATGCTACCAAATGTTAACCCTTTCTAGGCCAGGTACGTACTTTGAGCAATGTGTGTTACATAATAAACGCCATGGTGTTTTCTGTGCCTGTAATGATCGGCACTCAAGCACGCAAAGGGTTAAGTATATATTTATATATCATATTAAGTATATAAGATAACGTCATTTTGGTGCAAACGATGCAAATAATAATGTTTGGCGGTATAGCGAAGGAAATTTATGTCGGTTTAGGTTATGAAAATAAACAATGGTTGTATAATTCATTCATTCCTGCATTTCCAAACAATACACATGGGTAACACACACGTAACAATTATGGTAAATTCTTGTAACACAGCATCACATGATCAGTAAGAAATACATCTTGTTAATGATAGCGTGCTGTCCACAATTTTCGTTAGTGTGGTGGAAGTGTCTTACGTTCTTATAGGAAACAAACAACACAGTTTTTAATACCATCCGAGCTGAAGGCCAGTCCATTCGGGTAAATTAGTTGTGAGGCAACAATAACTTCTCTGCTTGATCCGTCCAAGTCTGCCTTCTCGATCTTCGGCGCATTCCCCCAATCGGTCCAATACATCTTCCTAGGGTTGAAAGAAAACGAAAATGACGAACACGACGACCACGACAACAACAACAACAACAACAACCAAACACACAATCTATCAGATTAATCTTTTAAAAAGTAGGCGGTGCTGCTGTTGATGATCAGGGATGTTCATAAATCTTGCATCTCTCCAACTCACGGTTCTAAAATCACTCGACAATTTTACGCTGTTTCACTTTCATCGAACACGCACTTGTGCAGTGCTCACGACCTTGCTCCCCCCCCCCAAAAAAAAAGACACCCCTCATGGCCATGATAACACTTGAAATGTCTTGCCCTTGAATAGAGGGCTCGAATCCGGGACCTGCGTAATACCACAACAATATCATCCTGCAAGTAACGCAATGTCCTGCAATGCTTTATATATCCGGAATGCACACTCGATGCTCCAGATCCGAAGAAGTGAAATTGATAGTTATCAAGATGGTGCACACACACACACATGGAGTTGTAGTTAATGTTCTGTCTCAGGGGAAGGATTTAAGATTGCTATACAATCGATAACAATAAGGTATTTTTCATTATATTGCACTTATCTAAAAACCGACAGGAAACTTGGGATGCACTGTATTGTCCCCTTATCGAATTTGCGTTTACTTCACAAAAACATTTAAGGCTGCCAGATTCCATAAACAATTTCTGCTAAGTTTTCATGGAACATCACTGCTCTGTTTTGGCTTTATTCCTAATCTACGTTTACGTGAACACAGAGCGAAGAACCATTTTAACATGTTTCGTTGGATAATGCTTCACATTCATGTCTTTTCACCTTGTGCCGTCATGAATCACAATCGCTCTCGGTTCGTCGAGATCGTCACTGAGGATTACCATGCTGTCCGAACCGTCGAGATCCATTGATCCGATAGTGTCGAATCCGGTATCGGTCCAGTATAACCGATCCTTGGTGAGATCCAGTGCAAGTCCATCGATAACTATGCCCAGTCGAGGGCGGGAAAGACATTTATTTACGAAATGCGTGCAGAAAGGTCACATTTTTACTAAAAGGGACATAATTATACTGTAGTAGTTTGCTCCATGATGTCGTAAAGATTTGATGTTGCAGTGAGCGTTCAAGACTTCAAAAACTATTTTGATAGTTATTCTTTCAGTTGAATTTCAACATGCAGATATATTGTGAGATAAGTTGCACATCTTTTATCTTTCTTACCGAATTTTTTGTTCGAGGAAAAAAAACGAAAAGCAAAGAGAATGTGATTTGTCAGTATATTTGGTATAACAACAACATCATCATCAACAACAACAACAACATCATCATCATCACCATCACCATCAACAACAACAACATCATGATCACCATCAACAACAACAACAACAACATGCTCGTGCAGAGGTGCACAAGTGCGTTGCACTTATCCTACCGCTGCCATTCTTGGCGAATATAGTCATCTTAGCCGATCCGTCGGGGTTAGCCCGGTGAATAGAACTGTCCAACAATCCAACATCGCTCCAGAAGACCAGGTCCTCCGACGGGTGGTAGTCCACGGCTACGGGGTATTCTACATCCCCCAAAGGAATGGGCCAAAACTGAAGGGTGTCACCATCGAGGTCAGACATGAAAATGTCTCCACTGGACTCAGCGACGAAGATCAGACCGCCCTCTGGGGGAAAAATATTTAGATTATGTATAAGAAATTTATTTATGTACTAAGAATATTGACGTACGACGTACAATTAATCACATTTGATCTGACACTTTAAGCGTTAGACCGGATTTTTTTTTTTTTTTTTTTTTTTTGGGGGGGGGGGGGGGGGGCTCGAATGTGTAGGACCCGCGCATTCTCAGCTACGTAGATTATTTTGTGCACACAAAATCACTTAGATTCCATGTACCACTGTACATCATCCCAAATATGAATATGCAATGATAATTTCAAAGAGATTTTTGGTCAGAATTTCATTCTTCAGAAGTTACATGATGGAAAGTTACATCCGGAGATACATTGTAGTGGAAAGGCCTGGTTAGTCATGATTAAAAGTGGCCATCAGGCATGACAAAGGTGTATAATTTCCCCTCGCAATGCACAAGAGGCATCATAGCTTAACCCCACCACTCCCAAGCAACTCTTGTTTGTACGACAGCAGTGGAACTTCGAATCTACAGTCTTTCAAGGGTTAAAATCACGTGACGTGACACGTACATCTCATGAAAGTTGCTCATGCTCAGTGCTGTTTTGCTGCTGCTTTGACAAAATGATTCACATAAGATTTTTAATCGCTGAATTTATTGTTCTTACAGTTACACAATACGTATATGTACAAGTAGTACTCACGGGGCATAGCGCACGTCGTTCCGTCATCTGTATAGTCAATGAAATATTTTGAATATCACAAAAAAAGAAGGTCAGCATAAGATAGATAATGTAGTAATGTCCTACCATCCCTGACACATTAACAAATAATTGACGGACGATAATATTTGTCGTTACAATAACAAAATGAGCCATTAATATTTCCTGCGGAAATTATGTATATTCTCTGTGAATCATACTAGAACATCTGAATATAATACTAAAGTGTAAATTCTAGAATTGACACACCAAGTTATACTTTAGAAAGTGCATCATCAACTATCAATGTCTATTATAGGAATAGAAAAAAAAACTTATATCTCAGTTTGTTTGTTTGTTTGTTTTATCAAGAGCTGTGATGTATTGTCATTGCTAACCTCGTTACAATCATTATCATTCTGTACATTTTTCTTTTCATCAAGCACATGTCTTAAGCCGAAAAGGAGTTTTGATTGGCTCGTGGTACAAGATGTGTTCGCTGCATTCGCAGCTGATTGGTTGGACAGTGGTGAATGATACACCAATTACGTGCGGTGACGTCACAGACGTTTATCGTCCATGGTCCAAGATTATAAGTGTTGGTGAGGCCTACACAGCAACCACTCAATGTTCCTTGTTACATTTAAGATGAAGCAATAATGGCTGAAATATGAATTGGCTAAACACGGTAAGTAATTTTACTTACCATTCGTGCAGTTTCCTGCTACATTTTTCACAACTGTAGGGTAAAATAGATAGCAATGGAACATAAAAACTCAAGAACAAGTTGACAGAAGAGACGAAAGCTTAAACAAGTTGATTGTAAATGTATTATGTTGTTTAATATGTTATTTTATATTCATAATATGCGAATATAAACCTTGAAAGTTTGAACTCTGTCTATTGTTTTATACTGTTATACGAGTGTGGGTGTATTTAAAACAGTGCAGCTTGTAGAAGTATATCTATTAGACTGGTTACTGCCATATCATATTTACATCTTAATAAAAAAAAAATGTAACAAAGGATTTTCTTTATAACCAGAAAGTTTGCCCGACGATGGCCCAGGCGTCGCCCGACATCATAGCAACAACTAATACACGCAAATTGTATTCCAAATATTGAAATACACTATTATGTACGTGTGGATGGAATATTTATCACTAAGTCCGACGCCTTATACAGTGGAAAGGTATCCCTCAATCTATCATACACTAATTGGTCCCAATGTACTTCCACAAGTGTTTGCTTTGCTAGATAACCCCCTCCCATTTCCTGCTCGAGACATCTACATCTTCAAATAAGTATGGTGATCTAAGAGATATACAGAGTCCTTGAGAAAGATGTAAAGAATCATTGATATGCTCATTAACAAACATGTCTTTTTTTATCACGACAAAACACTTCAAGGACAATGCGTCACACTGAAGATACATAGTTTGAGACAAGTATGTTTTTGCACCTGCTTAGCTTCCGGCAGCTGAATTCACACACTTATCTCATTAGTACGTGATCTAACAAAATTCATTGTTCAAATCTTACTTTGTGCATTGTCATAATAGTATTCGTGGTAAGCTTATAATAAGGCAAAATATTATTCGCGCTCTCTATCTCAAGACCAGCACTTGACATCTAAAAGAACGCACAGAGGAGTGAAGAGCATCAAAATTTGTGACTTAAATACACCTTACCTGCACCCTAACTTATATTCGCACTCACTTCATTGAAGAAATCATACAAACAATGAATTAGAAAAAAACAAACACTAGGACACTCTCAATAACAGTATGTGCCATCCATTTTGCTGCTTGATGAAATAGGGTCTGTAATATAAATATGTGGAAAATGCTACTTTTAACAATAACACGAGATGCTATTTCACGTAATTGTAATGGAGATCTAGTACAGAAATGAATATAAGTCATAAAGAAAAAGAAAATGTATAGGAAAACCCAAATAGTTAAGACAAAACCAAAAGAGTCTTACATAATAATATTATACCTATCTTTCTTACGGATTACTTCGAGGTTAATAATGATAAAGTTCTTCCCCTTTCCTTCACCCCTTCTGAAATGCAATACTGTATAACACGGATAGACGTTTACTTTTTATTGCGTTTTCTCTTGTACCATCTTCAACGTGACTGCAAATCGTAATTAGTAATATTTCGCGAGATTTATACTACTGTTTCAAGTCAATAAAATACATTATTCTCAAAGCTGTTGGAAACGCATTCAATACTATTATGCAGTTTTGCAAAATATTGTATGTAGACCTGCTAGTGCGTTAATTACATTAGGTATATACTAGTACTCCTGCAGTTTGACGTGTTTGATATATATTTGCAAATAGTAATACAGATACTATGATATGACAGAAGAAATACACACAAGGCCATATTTACTGCGATGTGGATAACTAAAAGACGATTCGGAAATTTGAAATTATAGCAAGCAAATAGCATGGATAACTTCAAATAGACCCTGCACATAAATATGAAGTTATAAAAAGTCATAGCCTCACAGACTGAAAAAAAAAATCTTGTTTTCTCGATACCATTTTACAAGATATTGAGAAAAAATTATGATTTGAATCACATTGTTAAAGTTTCCGCTAAGGATGCAATGAATGATGATGCACAAGCAACTACGGTCCCTTTTTAAGTCCCTTCTGAAATGCAGGTTAAAATGAGAATAAAGTGCCTTGCCTATATACGGGGGACACAGCCGCTACAGCCAGGGGACTCTATTCAGGGATTTCAGGATTCAAAGTAGGGGGTTTTATCAACTCTGTTTGACAAAATTAACACGACACGGCCCCCAAAAAACTCTTCGTCCCTCATATACAGGTAAAGCTGCAGTTCCAAAACTCGATTCACCCATCATGTGATTAAAAAAACGAAGGAGTACGTTGACTCACCTGAGATGGCTGCTAGCAACAGGATGTAAAGTCTTATTGAGCAACGTTGCACCATAGTACAGCATTAGGTTGCCAATGTATTGCTATAAAAATTGATAACTCTCAATCCTCAAAAAGCACAGAGTCTCCGTGAACCTATACACGGATGACGTCGAGAACCACAAGTTTACGTCTTCACGACAAAACATCAGTTGTTGAATTGGTTTGAATGTTCCTATTTTTCCGCTTATATAAAATAATGTGATAGCATTTGATCACTCTGATTGAGAAATGATAACTTGAAGATTTACCTACTACCAGAAATTACCGCCTCCATATCCAGCTGCTAATATTTGCGAAAGAGGATTATCAACATCTCAAGAGGATATACATTTCGTTAAATGCACCTGTCCTGGAATATAGTGGTACCACAGAACGAAACAAAGAGATAACTTTATCTTATCATTTTAAGAAACTATGGTCGATCTTTGAGAGGATTGCGTGCACATCTTTGAACTGTTATCAAGACTCGGCTTTCGACCTTTTAGCTAATATTTTGATACTGTTCTTATAAACGCTATGAAGTGGGTCAAAAAAGCGAGATTAGTTGCAGTACAATTAGGCTAAGCACTTTTAACTGAAATAAAACTGTATTAGTTTGAAACATATTTTCTGCAACCAGCAAATCAATAATTGTGTCTGTCTATATATAGCTCGGAATATCAATGATAGCGAAATTCCCATTCATGTTTCCGAAATAAACAAAATGGACGAGACAATTTTGAATATTTCGAAATTTCTAGGGTTTTCATTGATAACTTTTAATCCATATACCCGAAGGGAATGTGTGGAGTAATACTATATGGCTCAATAAACTTCCATCGTTTTATTTTCTTTAAAGAATAACAAATATCATTATCTATCTCAACCATTGAATCGAAGGCAAGAATATTCTTTTTCCCAAATAAGTATATTTCTGTTCTACTTAAGCCAGGAAGAAAATGAACTTGAAATGAAGAACAACCATGACGAAATGTCAGATCTGTGTAACTATTGTCATATATATAGCTAAAAACACTATTAATAACTTAACATAATAATTGTATTTCACTTCATTTGTTTTTGCAAAAATTTGGAAAATCTAGTTTCAGTTTGTTATTGATGATCATACATGTTATATATCTATTATCATATATTGCTTTAAATCTGTCAACCCCAAAGAGGACACGACTCTGATATGATATCTATATAATTATTATGCAAGTAAAATCCGAGCTTCCCATTACCCTGCAGTATAACATCCAACTTTGCTTATTAAATATGCATGATAATCATCAAACTACACAGTAGGGAAAGCGAAGGAACAAACACAATACTTTGTAGCTTTACTAAAAGTTAAAAGTAAATCCAATATTGGATTACATCAGCCTTTACTGTCATGATACAGGTTCAAGAATTTCGAATTCCCTGTCTGTGACATTACACACCAAGCCCATTGCCATATACCTTTCGAATGTTTTCGAGATCATTTTGATTATGTTAAGACAAGATATCGTTTAAGTTTTATCGTTGAATATGAAGATTTTTTTATTATTATGCAGTTGATTAAAAGACGTTTCATAAGCATGTATTTTCTTATAAAGTCAAGCAGTTTTACAAATCATATACAATAGACAGACGTTTTGTTTTGTTTTTAATGCAAATATTTGACTGGTAAACCAGGTGTGTGTGTGTGTGTGTGTGTGTGTGTGTGTGTGTGTGTGTGTGTGTGTGTATGTACCTTGCCTGTCTGTCTGTGTGTGTTTATTTCAAATAGTTTTGAGCTTAGGGGCCTATATTAACGGTGATAAGCAGTTGTGCTATTAGTTTCCCACTTTCCATTTGTGTGTACAAACATTAACGCACCTGAATTTTCATACAGCATAAGTATATGCCCAAATTGTTTTATGAGTATTCGATATAATGTTGTTGGTTTTTGTTTTTTCATCTATTTATCATTTTGTATTCTCAGGCTGGTATCGAATTATTAACGTCACTTATTAACTCATTTATTCTCTCTTTCTTTCCGCATACTTTGACCCAGAGCTATTAGGGCCTAGTGCTTGCAATCTGGTCGACAATTTAGATCAATTTTGTCTCTCCCCGCCTTGATTTAAAGGGCCCCTGACATCCAAATGCATGTTGATTTGTGTTGAGTTATGATACCCTCATCGTCACTTTTGCTGTGAAACGAATATCTAGAAACATTCCATTTATTCGATCTTAACGATTTTTCTCCAGATTACTTGGGAACGCCCACCAAAAATCCTTCCAAACCAATATTCCTCTTGTGACCTCATCTGTCAATCATTGCTGAAGTACTGAGGTGTTTAACGAAAGACATTGGAATGCACTTTCCCCTCGACTCAGCATACAGCATTGATTTGCATGTTCCCTCGCCATGTCTTTTGTTAAACATTTCAGTACTTTAGCAATGATTGACAGATGAGGTCACAAGAGGAATATCGGTTTAGAAGGATTTTATGTGGGCGTTCCCAAGTAATCTGAAGAAAAATAGAAGAAAAAAATTGTTAAAAATATATGGAATGTTTCTAGATATTCGTTTCACCGCAAAAGTGATGTTGAGGGTATCATAAATCAACACAAATCAACATGCATTTGGATTTCAGGGGCCCTTTAACTTGAATATACAAAACTTAACTGATTCCTCCCTAAGGAAAAATTTTCTCGCTATGCTATGATATCTAATCAATGACATCACATGTTTTGATGTGTTGTGCGTGCCATTCTCTATATGATTTTACTTTCCATTCATTTTTTCTTCATATTCTACTTTGACCTAGGCCTACTTGAAGAAATATCTTCGTTAGTTTTATAATTAGTTTCAAAACCGTTCCGATCATCGCCACTTCAGGTGATGGGCTATACCAGCCATATGTTTTCATGTGTATAGCAATTTATCTTACAGGTATTTCTTACGCAAATAAAACAACTTCAAGCAAACAAACAAACAATCAAACAACTGAGAAGCGGAACCCTTTCTCATGCTATTATTTTGTGAAGGTGGCGGGGACAATTTTAGGAGGAACCCAAGGCAATGTGCAGGGACATAGGAAGAGGTTAAAAAAAAGGGGGGGGGGGGGGAGTCTGAGAGAAAAATTAATATAGGCCCTAACCCTCCCCTTGGTTCCGTCGCCCTTGATCTCCAAAACTACATAGCAATGCTCAGAACCGAATATTTTGGCTCTACTCTTCGTGTGAATGCATCGATCATCGCCTGCATGTATATGCCAACATTCATTTCATGTAGGCCCTACCGCTGCCCCTGGGCGCCGCGCCGGGCCCTGGCTGGGAACGGGAAACATCCATGAAACTCGTGACCACTCGTGACAAATTGTTTACCAATTCAGTACAATGCAGTTACGGCAAGATCAACGTTGTGATGTTGTAGACGCTCTGTTTACTGTTTGTGAAAGATTGAAGTTACGATACCCCTTCATAGTTCGACTGTTCTCAGGTAATAGTATTTACCAAGCTTTACTATGCTCAGTCAGGGCACTTTTTGCTGTCCTCCGGCTCCATTAGGCAATTAGGACGTGGCCCTTAGAAAGAGCAATTCGTAGTAGTCCCATATATTGCTTTATATGTGTGTTTATTGTACGTATTCTTAACTCACACTCACAGACAGTGTCCTAATTGGTCCTACTGTAAAACTAGTACTAAATTTACTGCTAGTACTACTACTACTAGTAACCCGCAGTTAAGTACGATCAAGCGTATTGATTTACTTTTAGTCTTAAAAGATATTAATGATGATACGGCCTGTCTGTTCTCAAGCTAAGGCAAAAAAGGGAAAAAAAAACATGAAATGAAATCAAGAACTAACGTTACCGATACTGTACTCTTTCTGCCCCCCCTTTTTTTGTTCTATTATCAATATTATTATTAATAGCAGCTCCAGGGGCAGGGCTGCACACTTAAACCCATTTTCCCTAGACTAGATTCTGTTCTAGACGTGATCTACTTGGGAGTGGTCGATTGGTCATGGACATGGTCAGAACCTTAAATTTATTGGTCCTGTACTTTTTTTCAACTGGTCCCGACAATGTTATTTTTATCTGTTATGTTGGACCAGTATTAACCAGTGCAATAAATTTAGCAAGCCCTGAAAATATGCTGGCCTGGTCCGACAGTGATTTTTACTGGTCTGGGACTGTCAGACCAGTGCCAGTGTTCGGTGTTGTCATGCCTAGTATTATTCATAGGGAATTGTGAAGATAGAGTAGAGTCACAGTAGTCTGGTAGTAGTCGATAGTACCAGTAGGAGAGATCTACCTTGTGGTCCTTGACCTTGACCTTATGGTGTAATTTATTGCTAAGTTGTTCTTTTAATATGGGTGGCATGTACATCATATCACGCCAAGCCCAACTAAGCCAAAGGGCAATTACTAAGGCTGCCAGGGACAAATGGTGTGTGACTCACCACCCACATGTGACACATTTCAGCTCTTCTGTTGAGTGGCTACATTCTTGAAGCCAGTTTATATTAGAATGTGATATCATGTTTACAGTGTCTGTCTTCAGTGATTACACTGGTTATTTTGATATTGAACTTGTGGCTTGTAAAAATTAATGCACTGCTCTCAACCAATGAGATTGCAGAATTTATTCTATAAATCAATCATGATGAGTTCTGTGTGGTAGTCAGTCAGCTGCTGAAATGGTGATGTTCCTGGTCACGATCACATATTAAAGCTTAGAACATGCATTATGAATAAACTCATTTCAAGAAGCTCTTTGCTTCCAGGAGACACACTATGTGTGCATGGTAACAGAAACACAGCCAGTTTGGATGCAAGTTCTCAAGTACAAGTTACAGTATGTGTGTTCATCATGCAGGAACAAAATGCTCAGAAGTCTTTTCATTATAAATTGCAGATTTCTCCCTTAAAGGGCTAGCTATCATGCTGTAACTTCCATTTATAAGCAACTGGACAGGAAAACAGGCAGAAGATCGCATTTTAACAAGGTATTTCAACATTCAAGATTCGGTCTTCATAACCACTGTAAGGGACTACTAGGACAGGAGGACAATCTTCCGTCATCAATTGTAAGCAGTCCCTCTTTGGATATGAAAGTTCAAAAAAATATTGCTATTAGTTCCATACTCAGTGTGCTTCTCATATCACCAAGTTGGTGTGGATGTATCTGCAGAAGACCATAGCTGACCAAACCATTCTCATTCAGAAGTGTATAATGTGCTAGAAAGAAGACTGCAACGTAAGTTGGATGTAATAGGGTTAATTCTATCTTATCCATTCTCCATTTCAGACTAATGACCAAGATACCTAAGTGACCAGCTGAAAGTCAACACCATCCCATCACCCTCATTCATCATGAAGGGAATGGCCCAGTATTTCTTCTTCAGTCCAAATGTGACAAACCTCCTCTTCAAGGGTTGGACCATACCAACTGGGGCCGTAACATCTCCCAGAGAAAAGGCCATTGCGTGGATATTGCGTAAGATACAAGCCAGTTCAAATCACTTACTCTGGTGGATCCTAGCTGCCATGTGCAAACTTTTTTCAATTGCCATCATTGCAGGGAAAAGGTTTTACTTCTCAAACTGATCACCAGTTTCAGTCAATTGGCAATTGTGTCCAGCAAAATTCTGTGCTAGTGTCTTTAACATATTTGTACATAAAAGATAAGTTTCATAGCAGGATGCAACCCAAGGAAAAAAAAGAAGAAGAAACCAAACTGCTGTTTGATACTGGAAAGATTGATCCCTACAATTTTCTTTTTTCTTTTTGGTGAAGGTAATTGTGTTGTAGTAAAGCAATGGATTGCTGAAACTTCAAAAGCCCTTGCAAGTGATTGATCCTTAAATTAACACTTTGTAGCTCAATATGAACAGTCCTTTTTTTTTCTCTCAGATTTACATTTATTTTGGTGTTTTTTTTTTCTTGAGCAACAAGATTCATCAAGTGTTTCGCCAATGGAAGATATGCAGTTAAATTCAGAGTTGCCAATTTAATGATCAATGACAAGATGCTAATTCATTTTGTGTAGCAAAATTTCCAGGACTTGATAAATGAAAGAACTTCTGTTGAGAGACTATATCACCAGTATTCCATATTTTCCCCTTATTCTTATAACCATTTCACAGCATTTGTCCTTACCTGCCTACTCTTCTTTGTGGGATCTGTGGTTCTGGAGGCTTTGTCAACTCTGGGTGTGTACCTGACCCGTTGCTATGCAACCAACCCCCTCAAAATGAAATGGACCTCCTCAATCAACACCAGGTCGCCCCTCCTAGCTCCACTTCAGATCCCAAGCAGTGTCTCTAAGGTCAGAAAGAGAAGGTATGTCTACAGCAAACAAGCATCCTTTAAAGGTCCTGTTTACCTTTGGGAGCAGTGATTTCAAAAATTTTCAAGATATCACTTTTGACGCATACGTGTAGGTCAGTTGTATCACAAAACATCCTACCATAATAAGATTTTTGCAATTTAAAGGAGATATCACTATTTTTCTCATTAAACATATCTTTAGACGGCTTAGTCTGGAAATATTTTTATTATATAACTATTGTTCACATTTTGTATATTTAACAATTCCTGGTACTTAACATTGATTAAACTGGTTCAAAGTTTTACATTGGTTGTTTCTATCCCTAACTCACATTTTATAACTATTTTGAAGCACTAATGCTGGGTTTTCGTTTCATCTGCAAATGGTAAATTATTCCTTTAAGGTCTTCAAACGCAGTTCCACCACAAACTGGAGCTGACTTTAATGAAAAGAGTAGGATTGAACAATGAAATATGATGGTAGCATTTCATCAAACTCGGCTGTTTGAGAAAATATTTGTAGAATTTTAAAAGTTATACATATCTTTAGAAAATTCTGATATTAGTCACCACTGCATATCCTATCAATGCAACTCACTCAGGATTGAGGTGTTATTACCTCATAAATTTCCCATTTACCTGGTTACAAAGCTTGAAAAAACTTTCTTGTATTTAAATTAAATCCAACGGGATGATTATATTCTGTGCATCAAATCATTGTAAACATCTGTTCCACAGCGATGATTGCTTTTAGAGTCAAAGGGGGTTGGAGTTGCTACTTAAAAGTTCTTTTCATATTTTTGACCCCTCCTCCCTCCACATGTATGCAGACATATTTCCCTCAGAAAAGAAAGGGAAGAAAATTGCAAACCCTTAACACCAACAACCTTGTATTTTCCAGGGGTTGTTTACCCACAGAATTCCTTCTCATTCACCCATTGCCCTCACCTGGAACAATAAAACAGACCCCCCCCCCCCCCCCCCCACTTTCCCGATATGCGGGTCAGCCCCCACCACATCAAATATCTTTCTTTGGCAAGTGGAGTTTACTTCATCTATCAGAGGTCACCTTGGAACATGGCGTGGCTTTCCCCTTTCAGAACATAATAAGATTGCACTTAAACTCCCGAAGACATTTTGTTCATGCAGGATCAGGGATTCACATTGTTGATGGACCGTAGTCAAAAGTCAGCTATATAGAGAGATAATGCTGTTGGCTCTATTTTTGATATTGTTGTTGATGTTGTTTTTTCGTTGCAGTATTGTCACTGTTTTCATTATGGATATCCATGTCACACACACTGAATTACGTACAGTCAACTCTGTGTAATTTGAAAATGTCTAGGTTGAATTTTGCATTTATTCCAATGAAATTCTTGGGGCCAGATCAAAGTTGAAGAAAATTCTCAGGAAAATTAAACTGTATGACAAATTATGACTCATGTCTCTTGAGGCTTGCCTGAAGTAAGTCCTGTATCTGTCCTGAAGTCGGAACAGACATGACATGCTCAGAGTTGACTGGACTGTGTATATGTAGCAAAATAACTACAGAGTTACATCTATGTTCTTATTTGCTGAACAGAAATAAGTTTTGCTCTTTCTCTCTCTTGTGTATGATTCAAGTCCATGCCAATCCTTCCACCTTCCATTTATTTCTGATTTCCCAGATGCAAGATCCACTTCGGTCGATCTCTGGTGCACATACTGTCCGTCACCCTTGGCTATATGCTGATGCTGGCCGTCATGACGTACAACGCCTATTTCCTTGTTGCCGTGGCGCTGGGCTCCGCCCTCGGCTACTTCCTGTTTGCGCCCTTCAGGCGGCCCCCACCAAAGAAGGCGCCAGAGGTGAACCAGCGAGCCCAGCGTGACGACATGACCCGCAGCGGACATATGGACCCCAGTGGTGATGACACCCCCAATGTGCAGTTTTATGGTACAATGTAAGAGAGGCTAGAACTTTGAGTCATTTGATGAACGTGCGGAATTCTTTTTGTTGTTGTTTTTTTTTTTTTTTAGAAAGAGAGAGATAAAGAGAGAAAGGGATAGAGAGAGAGAGAGATAGAGAAAGATAGATATGCTACTTAATTGATGATTGATGGTACTACCACAGCACTAATGCTAACATGGGTGTATATAGTGTATAACAGCATAAATTTTTCAAGTATGATAATTTGCAAATTTTGAAAAAAAACCACCCAAATTTGCAAGTGATTGCATTTGTGACCGAGTACAACATTGGTGGCATGAGAAGTAAGTACCTAGTACTTGTAATCCTTTTCAGGAAGCAAAGTTAATGAGTTCCCACCTTCGAGACAATAGTCATTGCATTTCAGTAACAGAAGGCAATATTTTGATGTGTAAATCATTTCATAACTTTCAGTCAGCTTGTAGAATTCATGAAAATAAGACCTTCATGAAATGTGTGGCACATACAGTATCAAATCTTAAGTTATGAATACTCAATTCCAGACTTGTGAATTTATGATAAGAATACTTTGAACATGTTTATCTTTTGCCTCGAGAAATCAAAATCCAAACAAAGAAATAAAGAAACAAACACCTCCATTGAAAAACAAAACAACACAACACAAAAACAAACTTACTAGATGATTTTATTTACTTAGAATTGTTTTGACCTCAAGTGGTGAGGAAAGATTATACCATTATACATTACATTGCAACCTGTTTCAAATGTACAAGATAAACTAGCACAGTATCAATTATATGTGAAGGGAATGTGCAACTTTGTTTTAGTTCAGATTTGATGCTATATGTACGTAGTTTGTCTCCATGTACATACATGTATTAATATGATATGTTTGCATTTTGGGAGACTTTGTTTGGAATATAAGGACAAAAAGAAAGAAAAATCTGACAAAGATGCTCAAATCTGCCCTTCATGGTCTTCAATACAATGTAGGCATGTATATGTATGTCTAGTTGTCAAATTAGTACATTAACATGCTATTTTGTAGGAAGGGAATTTAATAACAAATTGAAGTAATTATGTGACAACATGGAACCCTTGTCATATTTCTGGGAGTAGAAAATATACAAATGACTGTCTCATATCTTCAGTTCTCCTATAAACCACTGATCAAAATGATTGAGTTGAATGTACTAATCAAGAAATAGGGTTTAAAGATGTGGCAAGAAGTTTTTTTTTTTTTTTCATTTTCATTCCTGTACATTATGTTATTGGGTTTACAGAATTCATAGAGTTGCATTACATACAACAACAACAAAATCTCTGTAGGCCCTATATTCTTGTTTCTATTCATGCTTAAAACGAACATGTTATTATATTTTTTAAAAACAAGTTTTCATTATGGCGATGCATGTTTGTTGTTGTATATACTAACATTTTCATGTATATTTCCCTGTGCCCACACTGACAAATCTTCAGAGATGTTTGTGAAATGAAGAAAATGAAGCAAATTCTGGTGTCACAAGGCAGTATCACATGAGGCATTAGCATGCGCGCTGTCTACTGTAATGTTATGAAAATCTTTCAAATGCATTTTGTACACTTGTTGTTCAGATTTCGATTTTTTTTTTCCTGTTCAGTTTGATCAAAATATACAAATTTATCAACTGAAGCGCGTGGACTGTATCTAAAATATATTATGTACACTTTTATATTTTTGTAATCTCAAGGCTTGTATATATTCATTTTGCTATTGATCTCTCTTTAGGGCCCTGTTGCATAAAACCCTTACCGCTGGACTTACCGCTCCTTTCTAGCGGTAAGTCTTCAAATTAGCGGTAAATTTTATAATCCTTGATGCTGATTGGCTGTGACGCCTAATTTTGACGGTTGTTACCATAGAAATTCAATGGTAAGTTTTATGCAACGGGCCCCAGGGAGAGATGAACTGCAGAAGTTTATTTCCTTGTAAAATGTATCATAATTCCAAAGAGGTGAATCTATTTATCTATGTGATGCCAACTCAGCTTAAGATTAGCTCATTAGCTCATAAATGCTGTTTGTAAGTGACTAATCTGACAGCAAGAAGAGCAGTTTTTGGTCAGGTAGTCTGTAAAATGTGAATTGCAACCACTGGGCATGACTGCTGTTGTGCACTAATGTAATCTTACCACTATGCTGATGACCATAGTTAAGAGAGAAATGAGACCCCAAATATATCTGTATAACCCATTTAAAAAGTGATTGATACGAGAAAGTGAGGAGGTGCAGTTCCATAGAAATGGAAAAAAGAGGATTTAAAGATTAGGGTCACTCAGGCATGCTGGGCAGAAGTATCAATAAAAATTCCAGTGAAAGTAATATCCATCCAGAAAAGATATGGTCCAGTAAAGTGGCTATTTCACAATATCTCAGTTTCCTTTGTGTTTGAAGCCACCAAATTTGTCAGTAGGTAGAGAAAGATTTCTTTCCCACGTAAGAGAAATTTAAGCAATTTGGATCTGTCAACCCAAATCACATATTTTGGTCAATTTTGGAGAATCCTAATCTGATACTTTTTGTGGGTTTTGAGCTGGCTGGTAACATCTGTTGATTAAGTGAATGCAGGAATACTACAAGTATTAAAGAACATCAGCGAAGTTTGATGAAAATCAGACAATATGTTTTAAAGTTCTGAAGTTTTCAAAGTTTCTGTACAGTACTGCAACTGTTGGGTAAGAAGACTAAAATTTGTGATGTCACAAATGGAAAATATAAAAAAAATCCACAAAATTTCATATTCTATGAAAAGTACACATTCTTTCCTCGTGTTACTGACAAATGTTGAAGGCAATATCGTTCCCCTACCCCCTAAAAAAGAGGAAAGTCAAGCATTCTTTCATTATGCTAGAAAAATGAAGATATATTGTCAATTGTTGAGTTAGCATTTAAACTGCGCACTGCTTTCAAAAGCTCTAATTTATCCAAAGCAAGCAATTTGTGTATCTTAATGACAATAATTTTTTTTTTCTCTCCTTCTACCTATCAATGAAAAATACTTAAATATGATGAGAAGATACAGCACCAGACCATAGAAGTGTTTCTGGGAATTGACAGGACAACGGCATTGATCCTGTCTTGATGTTTCATGCCAAAGCAAAGCTTGTACATATGCATTTCAAAATATGAGTATTCATTTGTCTTTAAAACACAATGTGCAGTATGCTACTTTGTAGATAATGGAGCAGTAGATCTGTGCAATAAAAGTTTGCTAACGCTTCTTTGCTATCATCTCAGACTTGTGTGTGCATCGTTTTATCTACGATACATGTATTTGAATTCGTGAGAAGTTTGAAAGAGTACTGTGTAACATGAAGGAGGGGATTGCTATCAGTAGAAACAGTGATGTAATTACCATGGATTTCACACCTTAGAGATGTTTGGTCTGTAGCATCCATGGTAATCACAGATTACCATGAGAGGTCACAATGCAAACTAAACGACAATGCAGCCCAATGTTTCATTTTGTTATTGGTACATGTATTAGCTTTAACACCTTGCCCGAGATAAGAGAACATGATCAGTTAGAACATATCATGATCACTAACGCAATTATCTTCTGTGTCATGATCGCCATCACCACAATCATCATCTTCATCATCAAACCACAATCATTATTGTTGTCACCTCTCAATCTTTATCATAATTATCAACACCACCGCTATTATCATCATCACCACCACCATCATCATCAACACAATCGTAACTGTCATCATCATCTTCACCACCACCAGGTACTATACAGCATCTATTTAAATGCACTAAACATTGATTTGTGAGCTTGAAGTGAATTCCTGGTAACTTGGGGAGCTGTATCAGTTGATCCAATGTGCTGTCATCAAATTTACAATTACAGTGTATGCTGCATATTGTACCCTAAAAAAAACACACACACACACACACACACACACACAAACAAACAAACATACAAATACAGTGTATGAGCATATAATATGGCTCTTTGTTGTGTATTCACTCACAGCCATCAAGTAAATACACGCAATTCGGGGTTGAGTTTACACGTTGCTGCCAAGTACTGTACATAACTTTATAGTTCATACAAATTTGTTTTTGTAATCCAAAATCTAAAACCTACAATATTCTCATTCATCAGAATGCCACTTATGGCCATACAGCCATATGGATATTTCATAACTAGATGAAAATTTCCATGTGATTTGTCTTCACAGCTTCTGCATAATTCACTTCTCCCAAAGAAATCTATATTCAACTAATCACAATCACTCACCAAGGAATTTGTACACAATGATTAAGCAACTTTCCTTTGCTGTAAAGTGTACATTTATTTGACATATTGACCACAATTTTCTGTGATCAAGTGCATACACGTACAATGTAAAGATGTTAGTACAACACCTCTCAAGAGTCACTTTGGCAAGAGTCCAAGACTTGCTCATATAGATCTTTCCATGCTGTTCCATAAATCTCCTTGCACAGTGTCGTACATCCATGCTAGCATGGAGATTGAAATGCTGCCTATGCCCTATGTTTCCACACAATTGTCATACAATAATATGCCAGGTCAGTGAAATATGTTGCACAGTCGAGCAGTATTTCTCTTCTCCATCACATAATTATAATTTAATGCCCACTTTCTTAAAAACAGGCCATGGTTTGTAGGTATGTTGTTCATAAAATCAGTCTGCCCTGGTCTACATGGATTTTCTTGATCAAATACATGGACTGGCTCTAAAATGACCCCTTAAGATCATCAAAACATATTCGTGAACAGAAGAAAAAATATCTATGATAGAAACCCTATGGAAAAATTCCATATTCTACGCCATGCTACATCAAATTTCATAAGGAAAGAACATCATTTCCATAAAAAAAAAACCCGACAACAACACACATACACCAACTATTGTAAAAGTTTACTACATTGTTGGTAGTACACTGTATTCAAATTTCCATCTTCCATATTTTATTTTATTCAAATTTCCATATTTTATAACAAAACTTTTGAGGAAGAATAGAATGAGTTGCAGAAGATAAGTGTATCTGCGACAGGCTTCCATGTCACAAATGGCTTTTATGCTGCTATTATTTTCACATCCTCAGAAATGGATTGGAAAACACTGTCCAAAAGTCAGCCTGCTTATTAACAGTAGCACTTCACCACAACTGAATCCAAACCAGATAACATAGCCTCAGTTCAGAAAAGGGGTTGTTCATTTTCAATCTGTGAAGATGGCTGGATAGCCCATATTCAGCTACACTAAGCTGGTCTTCCATGGGGTCCAGTTGGATGTGGGGTAGGACCACTTCACCGGGTTAGACACCCTGCTCTTTGCGATGAATGAATGAAGCGGGATCTTTTACGTGCATGAGCTGTGACTCTCTCATACACAGGACCTCCATTTTATGTCCTATCCGAGGGACAGAGTGTTTTGCCTCTTGCTAGAGGAGACGGTATGTTTACACACAACATTGCTCAGTCCAGACTCGGGTTCGAACCCGGGCCGCGTGATCGTGAGGCAGACGCGCTACCGACTGAGCCAACTCACCGCCAGTGGGGGGGGGGATGTTTCACAAAGAATTAAGTAAATCTTTGAAAGTGTAGGTCAACTTAAAATTATGGTATGCTACTCACTGGTTTCCACGTTCAGTTTTATCTAATGTTTTTAGAATCCACCAGAAATTGTTATCAAAATTTTCAGACAAATTCCACTGTCACTATTTTGTACATCAATGGCTGCATAAAAAGTCTCCACAATTTTTCATGTTCATTGGGAAGATAGAATACCATTGAACGCACACACAGCATACCATAATTTTAGGTGGATCGGAACTTTTTAAGATTGACTTTAATTCTTTGTGAAGCACCCCTAGGGAATCAAAGAACATATAACTCTGAGACACAGCGGGGTATAAAAACCAAGTGGCAATATTGTCAAACACAGTGACCATCTATAATGATGTATTCACCCATTTTATATCACTCTCACTCCCTACGCTAATCTAAATTTGCTTTCACCACATGAACTTCAAAACTTCCAGAACGGGAAGCGAAATGTCTGCACAAATAAGAATTTGCAGCTTTTTCATAGTGGGCTGAAAATGAACTTAGAAAATTCAATACGCAAAGTCCCAACATTCATTGCACACAGAGCACTGCTGTGTACTCTGCACAATGATTCACACTTTGGACAAAAATATGGCATTTGACAACTTGGTGGAAATATTGACGTACTGCACCACCTGACATTCAACTGTAAGATCCATCATGTAATCCAATGAGCAGCAAGGACTGTAAATATTTCTCTTTATCTTCCTCTCCTGTCTCTCTCTCTCTCTCTGTCTTTATATCTATCTACCTACTTCTTCACCTCTCCATATTTCACTGGGAAGAGAGACGGATGAAAAATAAATAACTTCCCAAATGACAAGAGAGATGTGGAGAATGAGCTGAACAGTTCATGTGCTACACTGACAACACAGTATCTGTCTGTTAGTTATCACTGCAATGAGTGACGCTTTCATGAATGCACTAACAGGTATGCTGTAGAGACAGTTCAGAAGACTCTGTCATAGTTTTGATCAGCAGGAACGTGGCTGGGTCTGTTGGAGGGGTGTGCGTGGTGTGGGTTGCGCTGGTTGGTGGAACTGTGGGAGGGATGAGGGTGCTGCTGGATGCGTCGTCGCGGAGTCAGATACTCAAACATGGATTGGTTGTGGGTGGAGAGCATCTTGGCCAGACTTGCTGGCATGGGGTCCGACCAAAAGAAGTCGTGATTCAGAGCCTGGTCGGCATCTATCCTCGACTTGGGGTCCAAACTCAGGAGCTTATCAATGAGGTCCAGCGCCTGATTATCCTTGACATAACTCCTCAGGCGATCCTTCACCTTCCGCTTCTGTCCCTTGGGTAGCTCCAGCGAGTTGGAGAGTTCCAGCTTATCGAGTCCCGGCCACACCTCCGCAGTGATGGAGCCACAAAGATGGCTTATGAGCGTCAGCTGATGCTGCTCCGTGTTACCCTGCATGATCGGGCTTCTAGTCCACATCTCCGCCATGATGCAACCTGCGCCCCACAGGTCAATGGCCGGCCCGTAGTTCCTCTCCCCGAGCAGCAGCTCGGGAGGGCGGTACCACAACGTTACTACCCGGTTCGTGTACCTGTTTGGTTGGTCAGCCTTAGGCAGGCTGAACGCCCTCGCTAGTCCAAAGTCTGCCAGTTTGAGGACTCCAGCTCTTGTAATAAGGATGTTAGCAGCCTTCATGTCTCTGTGGAGGACCTTGTTACTGTGGATGTAGTACAGTCCATTCAGGAGCTGCTTGATAACTCCCTTGATTTCGCCCAAGGAAAACTTGACATTGGTGTTGCTGAGGAGACCAGCAAGATCATGCTCGCAGAACTCGAACACTAAGTAGATGCTGCCCTTGTAGCGGTTGTAAGCAGTGGCTGGGTGTTGAATGTAAGCAAGTCTTGAATTAGAAGGAGTATGTACTTTCTTCATAAAAATATTGACAATCAATCAATATTTTTTTTCTAATCCTGTAAAATCTTAAAAGTGAACAATATTAGAAGCAAATGTCTCTGATGTACTTACATGTATCTATATGAAAACGTGTATATAATAATTGACATGCAAATCACACCATGGTGGCATTCTTTCAGAAACAATATTTGGACATAAAGGCCCATATTCACAAAGGGGGTACAATTGGAACCATGGTTTAAACCATCAACAATTTGTATGGAGCGCCAAGTGTCGCATGGCCTATTTCGTTACGAAATCAGTCATTTCGTCAACGAAATAATCATTTGTAATGAAATGACATTTCGTTGACAAAATGACTA
The DNA here is from genome assembly GCF_040938485.1 of Diadema antillarum. Lineage (NCBI taxonomy): Eukaryota > Metazoa > Echinodermata > Echinoidea > Diadematoida > Diadematidae > Diadema > Diadema antillarum. The sequence continues at coordinate 2,570,321 of NW_027270924.1, forward strand.
ATTTCGTAACAGAATAGGCTATGCAACACTTGGAACTCCATACAAATAGTCCATGGTTTTGGCCATCGTTTCAATTGTACCACCTTCATGAATTTGGGCCATTAGGTGTGGAAGTGGTCTACAGCACCTGTGCCTGTATATAGGCAAATGTTCCAGCAAAAACATCTCACCACTGAATCAACAATGGGAGGAATGATGAGAAAATACATTTCCTCTGCATCATCACACTTTGAAACACAGTCTATTTTTCCCCAGCTACAACCCATTTATCAAGACCAGGTACCCATTCAAAGACCACAAAATGCATTTCTCTTCAAAGTGTAAGCATATCTTGAATTAAAGGAGAATGAAATCCAAATACATTTATATACTGGGCATGTGAATTGAGTCCATGCAGCAACAGCAGTAGAAGACATCAGAGAAGTTTGAGGGAAATTGGACAATCCATTCAAAACTTATGAATTTCAGAAGACTAAAACAGTTTGTGATGTCACATATGGACAAAGATATAGACAAACTATGAAGAGAATTCCATATATTTAGATTATTCTAGCATAATGAAAGGTGCTTGACTTGCCTCTTTCAGAAACAAGGGGAATCCTATTCCCCTTTAATGTCATTTTCAAGAAAAGGAAACATGCACTTGTAATTGAAATAAATATGATAATAATACATTTGTGGAACTGTTGTAGTCTTCTCATGTAGTGATGGCAGCACTGAAACTTTAGAAATACATAACTTTTGAACGGATTGTCCAATTTTGGTCAAACTTTCACTGATGTGTTCTACTAATATTGCTGCATTTGCCCAATGCACATGTATATTTTTATACGGGTTTGACTCCCTTTTAATGAACCTGACTACGGTATATTGACAACCTGCCCATGATGACCACTTTTTCGTTCTCCTTTGGGTGGTCTTTATAGGCAGGTCTAACTCCACAATTGTTAACAAAACACTACCACGACTTTTTCAAACATAGATAGAATTTGTAAAAGTGCAATTTGTAGTACATTTTGGAAATAAACTTGATGACTGGGGTAAAACAACAATCAATTTAGGCAAATTAATTATTAAAAAAAGGTTTGTTTACAAACCCTTTGTTCGGCAAATCTCAAGCAGAGGAACAACATTATCATGGCGCAGGAGCTGCAAAATCTTGATCTCTCTCAGAGCTGTAATTGGAAACTAATAAAAGGAAAGCAAACAATAAAATGAAAGAAAATGAATGAAAAATGATGATGAACACATATACCATTGCTAACATATCATCTCTTAGGCAAGGAAAATTGTCTTCCAAGTCCAAGACTGTAAAACACTGCAAATACATATGGTGGATATACAGTGGACTCCCACTACAACAAAGTCCTCGGTTTTCTTTCATTATATCGAAATTTCATGATACCCAAACACATAAACGATTAAAAAAAAATAGAGCCGATAATTTTGCGACCTGGAATTTTATTTCCTTATAACCATGTTTGTTATAATGAGAGTGAACTGTACACTTTAGTACTCTGAAAATGTAGTACAAATGTAGTCAAAAAGACTTTGTTACTTCTATCCAAGTGGCAAAATAGCTAAATGTAGAGTGTTTTTTCCTTTTTTCTTTACCATTATTATATATTTTTGTTCTTTCTTTTCTTTCTTTAGTGGGCAGCAATTGATTTTTCTCTTGACTATACAACAGATATTTAACAGCAGTTGCCAGAGATTTACACAGTCCTGCACAAAAGATTACCACTACATGAAGTATGGATGGCCCTATACTTACCCCTTCCTTCTCATTTTCCATGAGGACTTTCTTCAGGGCAACGATCTTATTCTTGTCTTTCTTGTGTTTTGCTTTGAATACCTCCCTGGAAGGATAAAGAACATATAATTCATCAAAATGTCAACAATCATATGATCCATTATGTACTAATAGCTGAAAGACAATTTTTGTTATGGTGTGGCTTCAATGCTCTTGCATAATGGATACATTTGTAAGTGCCAAACTTTGCCCTTTCTGTTTCTTCCTGCCTTTTGTACCATCACTGCGATGGAGCTGTAAGCAGTGTAACAGTCTCTTCTTGAGAGTAGCAATACAAAGAAAGGGACAAAAATGTACATTTGCATTCATCCATCATTTGAGAATGCTGAAAGCCATGCCACGGGTCCACTACACTTTACCCTCACGACACTTCATCAGAGTAGCTAGTAATAGTGATAGGCATACTTTCATGCCTTACACAGATCTACCACGTCTCATGCCTAATAGGGGTCTTTCTAACACTCACGTCACTTGCATGACGAACTTTTCTTCATGCCTCACAAAGGAAAAATAAACAAACAAACAAAAACATGGGTTCCAATGATGGTCTAAATTAAACTAAAATAAGAAAAATCTCAGGAAAATCTTTTCTTTTCTTTTCCTCCCTTTATCAGAATAAGTCTAAGTAATAAATATCAGTCCGGGAAACCCGCTCATGAGGACCGCTCCTGCGTACGAGGACTGCCCCGCCTCATGAGGACCGCCCCCACGCCTCATGAGGCCCGGGGGGGAACGCCTCATGAGGCCCCCTATTCACTTCTTATTCATCTCACATCTGACGTATAAATTGTCGCAACTTTGCACGGTGATTTTTTGTTACACACACATGTCCACTATCCATGATGACAAGAAGAAAAAATCCTGTCTGGGTTTTTTTTTCAAAAATCGAGTTTTAATCAACCGATGCAGAGCGCCCATCAAAACACGGGCGCCAGCGTGTTCGCACAATGCAAGACTGCCACACCTAGCGGCCTGATCCGACTAGTCGGACAATTTATACGTCAGATGTGAGACGAGTAAGAAGTGATAGGGGGACTCGTGAGGCGTTCCCCCCGGGCCTCATGAGGCGTGGGGGCGGTCCTCATGAGGCGTGGAGGCGGTCCTCATGAGACGGGGCAGTCCTCGTACGCGGGAGCGGTCCTCATGAGCGGGTTTCCTGGACTGATATAGGTCTAGTATGCACTACGCCACTAGATTGCAAGATTTATATGCGTGCAGCTCAAATATGATGCTAATACTCCAGGACCTTAGTCCTTACTGTGGGAGGGGGGACAATCTCCCCCCCCCCCCCCCCCCCCCCCATCCTTCCCCTGGTGCCCTGCTCAGTCATTTCACTCCCTCTAAACGTTGGGCTCTGGTATAGAAGGGCTAAACTTGCCACTAAAATCACACGCCATGCACCAAACCGCTCCTCCCAGCTCCCTTGATCTTGTGAGCAAGTAGTAGAGTAGGTGATTTCAAACAGCATCAGCCATCATATAGGGTAGAACTAGAAACTCATCTGTATTGGAAATTGTCATTGAAAATTCAACTGAAATTTAAAACGGTGTTTTGGTGTTGAACTTTTGATCTCAATGATAAGTGTCAATACACTACTCCTTGTGTACAGCGACAGGGCTGCGCTGTGTATGTGTGAATGACTTACCCAAATGTCCCTTGTCCGATTTTTGCTATTCTTTCATACTTTGAGACTTCGTCACAATGCGGAAATTCTATGTTCTCCCGTTGATAGGGCTTCATTGCTAGTTTGTAGCCTTGGTTTTGGGATGGTACACCCTGCCCGGACTGTCCGGAAAACGATGCATTTTTATTTGACTCCGTCATCTTTCTTGCCTCACACCGTCGCAATCCAGTACAAGTTAGGTACCACACGTAATATACGCGTAACGAATAAAGCAAGAGTATAGAAGCACTCTTTGAACACACATCGAATTGTAGCGGAAGGACTAATGGTTTACTTACTAGATACTCACGTACGACAAGTGCGTAATACGTACGGCACTACGTACCAGCCAAAGAGATTATAATCAGCTGCGTACGATAGCGCGGGCACGAAGGCGACGACCGTGGATATGATCGGAATAGGACAGAACTTACGCGAACGCTGCGCTATACAGTCACGCACGCCATAAGTCAGAACACTGAGTTTGTACTGCTTGCGTGTCTACTACAGTGTACTAGAAGTCTCTCTTGTTTTGAGCTGTTTTGATCACTAATATACTAAGTAATTTGATCTATACACCACATGGATAATCTCTTCCCACCTCTCTGATCTATCACTTCTAGGAAGTGGACCATCTGATCATTGTCTGATAGTATACATAGACCAAGTGGCAATAAACCTAACTACAGTAAGATCTGGAATAGATATTTGATATTTCAAGATTCAATCTCTTGAAACATTCAATTCCTGCAAACGGTCTGTTCTGTCAGTGATATTCATTCATTCATTTCAGTACTGGTTGAGGTGGGGATTCATGTTTTGAACATTCCTAAGTGAGATATTGAGAAACCTCTTATGAAATATGACAGAGCATGTAATTCTAAGAAGGATTCACCGTTTATTTGATTAAAATTGGTTTTCAAATGGCTGAGATATCCAAAAAAAAAAAGTGATAATAATAAAAGGCGACAGGCCACGCCTTTTATTAGGATCTCTTTGTTTCACCTTGTTTTTGGATATCTCAGCCATTTCAAAACCGATTTTCACCAAATAAACTTTTGATACCCCTTAGAATTGCATGCTCTTTGACATCACATAGAGTGGTTTCTGAATATCTCGCAAAACGTTAAAAGCTAAATCCTCACCTAGACCAGAACTGTACACTCCTTTAACAGTCTATAGTGTGACCACAATTTGATAACTATTCTGTTGTGTGGTCAAACAGATTTCAATCCCCCACGAACTACAAAAAGAATAAAAAATCAAAAGCGGGCAGCACGAATAATATTGGACAAAGACACACCGTCCACGGCTGATTTATTCAAAAGTCTGAAATGGATGACACTATAGACAAATGTTTCGAGTTCGGCAGTCGCATTAGGTCGCTATGATGATAATTTAAATGCGTTCATAACTTGGCACCTTCTAACCTTTGAAGTTCAGGTACACTTAGTTAAGCCTAGTGATGTACCAGGTACCTGAACATCACACAAGGCTAATACTATATTATATAGACAGTGGAAGTCTATACGTGTGCCGAGATTTCGTTCTGATTGTCACAAGTGTAGCCCAATCGTATCTTCTTTACTTGAATGGAACAAGCTATATACATTATCCTTCAGATCAGCTATAAGCTTCTAAATTTCATATATTCGTTTAAAAGATTGCTTAAACAAAATTGTTATTTGAATTGTTAAGTATTCAACCAAATATTTTCTGGGCTAGCTAATAATTCCTGCCCTATAGTGTTTTAATTGCTATATCGGCATTCTGGTGAACTCTTGTTGTGGCATAATCAATATACAATGTAATTTCATGTTATACTTTGCAACTTACAGTATATATACTGAGTATATAATGTTATTATCTTACACGTTTGCTATTTGATTTACATGTGTTCATCATTATTTTTCAGGGCTCCATGGAAGACCACTACTTATTGGTGAGTGGATTACCCTGATAAAAGATTGGAATTAGATTAAATTAAAATACATTTTCTTTCAGTTTTCAAGCCATGATACATTTCTCTAAAATTAGAATAAAATTATCATTCAACATGAGCTGTTCACCTGAATCATGTTACTTTGTATCAATCAAAGTTCAGTTCAGTTCGATTTTATGCATTTTTTCAAGGAAATCAAAAAAAAAATGACAACACGTGCATCTGACAACATAATAGGAAAAAACACATTACATTCATAGTATCATAATCACAATCTTTAATGAGATCAAAGGAACCGAGGATACACTTGTTTCAGAATAAAGAGGAAGAAAAAAAAAACATGCAAGAGCCTGCCATCTTTAAGCACATGCTTTTAGTGATGGCAGCCTCAGAATCTCAAAAAAATGGGGAAAAAGAAATAAGAGACATGAAATACATATACAAAATGGGCAATTTCCCATTGAAATGCTTTGTGCTAATTTTGTGGAGTCCACAAGGGGGCGACAGTACGTGGGATAAAAAAAGAAAAAAACAACATGTGCAGAGTAGTGAATGAAGTGCATTAAGTGCAGTGAAATGTGTTTTTATTATTACAATAAGTCAATTAAAACAAATTTTATGGATGTGAGTATGTATTGGTTGGTCCACATGGTTGTGGACATGCATGTGTTTATGTTAAATGTATTTGTGTGTGTGTTTGTGTGAGTGTGCGTCACGTGTGTATATGTGTGTGTGCACGTATTATGCGTGTGGATTGATACTGATTAATTTGAAAATTTCCAGAAAACCCATGTTCGTTTATTGTAAAATAGATCATTATATTTTATACAAAATCATTAAATGAATGACAAAGAAATGAATCAACTAAATGAGTCAAAATTTAAAAGAAAAAAAAACTTATTTCATCTCTTTTATTTGGTATGACTAATATTTTGAAATAAGGCATTTCTTAAATGATACCTTAAAGGAATTTAGAGAGGAACATGGCTCTGTAACTGAGTAAAGCGTTCCATACATCCGGTCCGTGATGCCTTATTGATCTTTGAGCTAAAATAAGTTTGGGATTATTTAATGATAATCTGGTGAATGACGCGTCGGGTTATAGTTATGTATATTTGAATTAACATTATACATATCCTGAAACAAAAAATGGGAGTTGATTGGACTTCTATTTAAACTGATTGGTTGAATAAATTTAAACTGAAATTGGATTAAATTGAAAGGCTTGCAAGGTATGGACCTTGACCACTGATCGCTGTTGATATAGCAAGTGGTAAAACAAAGCATTCCTAATTGATGATAAAAGGTGGGGTCCACCTTTTATCAGGATTGCTCTGTTTTGGATATCTCAGCCATTTCAACACCAATTTCATTAAATAAATGCTTAATCCCTCTTGGAATTACATAACACCGCTGGCGGAACGTTTCAAAAGGTGGGCGGGGGGGGGGGGGCGGCGAGCCACTTCCGGGTTTCATGAGCTAACCCAAAAAAAAAATGAAAAAAAAAGAAAAGAAAGGCTTTCAGCGCAACTTCTGGCGCCACTTCCGGGGTCTTCAGCACAAAAACATAGCCTTACCGCGCTCACACTTCACTATTTCTTACGCACTTCTGGGGTAAAAAAATAAATAAAAAAAAAAAAAAATGAAAAGGTGGGGGCCCAAAGTGGTGACACCTTATGTATTCCTTTGTATGCTATGATGAAAACAGTTTGGGGTTGTTCCGCCGGTCATGCATCATCTCTCTTATTTCATAATTGAGGTTTCTCATTATCTCAAAGAAAAAAAAAGTTACCAAAAACTATACAATCCATTCAAGCAATGATATAAAGTCTTGTAGATCATCATCAAAATTTAGAATGAAAAATATCTCAAAAAGGGGACATTTTAGTCGCTAATTGTAAATTGGTATACACTTGCATGAATCTAAAAGAGGGGGCTAGGGGTTCCAGCTTCACATCAGTATCTCTTTTTTTTTCATTTACCAAAAGATAGAGCTATAGTGTCTGCCTTGCATCCTCACTTTTTGTGTTGTCACGAGTCTTTTTTTATCTGTATGCTAGAAAATATATATGCCTATCATAATACCTAAACTCATATAATTATATTACATGAAAATGGACCCCTAACACTTAAAACAATAAATCATAGGTGCTTCTTGGGGTCCTTGTCAACCATCATTCCGTTCTTCCATGCGCGAGTCCATCCAAGAGTCCATTCCATCAATTGGCCAATCAGGGCCGGTTTGAGCTGACACACCTCCATTTTTACCCCCATCCCAGTAACGTACAGTAACACTAGCACAAAAAGTACACGTACATAAACGGTCAATACGTACAATACATGCGATATTTTCTTGTGTGGATCGTCATTCAGCTAGCAGCACAACCTCGTAGTCGTACTCCCGGCGAACAATTAAGGACTATAACGGTACTCATCATTATCAGTATTTGCTCTGCAGCTGGGGGTCATTCTCTTGAGCCAGTGTACAAGTGAGTTCTTATCAACACGTCGATCTCAACTGCATGTTTGTGTTTTCTTTCCCTCGGTGTTTTCCTCGTACTGGCGTACTGACCTGGCACCGGATGTCGGATCCGGCCGAGTGAATGTACGCTACCGGTAATGTACAACTCAGTCTGTAAACGCGACTGTCGCGTCGTGCTTACTGTCGCGTCGTGCTTCCTGTGCGTGGCGGTGAATGCATGTGTGCGGACACGGATGTGTAGGGGCCTGTATGAGGATGATGGTGGAAATTATCATTCCCAAGGTGCTGCTTTTCATTATACTGACCCTAATAACACTCTAGAACTATCACCCCGCGGCTAACGCCTCGGCCTCGGAACTAGAACAGAAGGGTCAACCGAGTGGTGCGAGGGAGCGAGTGATAATTTCCACCACCAGGCACCACCACCATCCGAATAGACCCTACAGTCTTACAGAGCAATTAACATACAGTAAATCTACCTCCATTTAAGACTAGGTCTAACTAGCAACTAGCTATGTCTAGATCTAGGCCAGGGCTAGTCAAGTATGAAGTGGGCCTAAGCCTACAACATGTAAGCGGGAGTACTAACGTAGTTGCAGAGTTAAACAGCTAAAAGCTAAACGTCCTTGGTATTAAAGTGAATTGATTGTGTAGAATGTGTAGGGTGTGGACACTGCTTGTGAAGTAGTCCAGTTCTACGTGTACTTGTTTTGTGTGCAAAAGTCGCGAAGGCTTTACGTATTCTATCACAAGGGTTTTGACTTTGTAAATTCTATCACTTGACCTTTAAGACAAGTGATGGAAAGTCGAAACCCTGAGGGAATGATAGAACTGCACCATGTCACATGATATACTTTTGACCAGTCAGTGATAAGAATCTTAAATATATGAGGTACATGTGTATAATAAAAATTTTCAGTGTCATGTCCTTTTATATAGACAAATAGCTTGTGAGAATTGAGATTTCCTGTCAGCTCGTGCATATTTCTTTATATCCAGGTCTAGTTCAGTCTTAACTATTCCCAACCTTGTCGCTGTACACAAATGTTGCACCGTGCTGGCGCATGGAGACACCTTGCTTTGCACAGCGTCTAGTTGGGCTAGTCTAGTCACTTCCTTCCTGTATGCACCATGCACAATTGTAGACATTTGTCTCTATTTTGATATTCATCACATGTAAGACTAAGAGTAGACCCTAGATCTATCAACTAGACTTTATGGAGTCTAGATCTAGACTTTCACCTTTTTTCTTTTTTCTTTTGTAGAAACATCTATGATTAGAAGCAAGGCCAAGGGGTTTAGGGGCCGGCACTGTTATGACAATGACACATGCTGAATTTGTTTGCTGGGTTGCCCCAAAATGTACATACCCTGAGTCTGACATCATGTTTCAGCTTCGATCTCAACAGTCATCTCACACAACAGTGTCAATACTGTCATTCTGTACATTGCATTGCAAACCAACTCTGGCTTCATGACCTCCACCAAGGGAGGAGGTTATGTTTTCATAAATTGTCTGTTTGTTTGTTTGTTTGTTTGTTTGTCCGTGTGCAAAATAACTCAAAAAGTTGTGTTTAGATTCGGATCAAATTTGCAGGAAGGTTGACAATAACACAAGGAACAGATGATTGAATTTTGGTAGTGATCCACAAAAATTCCTGGATCACTACCAAAATGTAATCATCTGTTACCTGTGTCGTTCTCAAACTTTCCTGTAAGTTTCATCCAAATCTGTTCACAATTTTTTGAGTTATTTTGCACACGGACAAACAAACCAACAAATGCCAAAGAAAACATAACATCCTCCCTTGGCAATAGAAATTGCAATCATGATTATAAGAGAGACTTTTGTACCATTTGAAAGGGGGTGTCGTACCTTGGTCAATTGTTCCTGAGTTACAAATCCAGTATCTTTATGCATGTTGTATTTGTGTGTCTGTTGTATCTATGTGCTCTCTAAAGGGGCATTCCAGATGATTTAAAGGAAAAAAAAAACACATTGTGTTGTACATGAATTAACAGCTCCATGTATAGATTTGTGGAGTTTATTGTGGTCCTTGAGCAGAGAAACCAATACTCTGAAAAATCTTAAACAAATCACACTGAACAAATTTGATGACATACAGTACAATGCAGGAGCCTCACATATTTCAGAAATGTAGCAGTGTAATTCCATTGCAGTATGGTTGGGTGTTCATAATACCGGACACCTAACGTTTTTCTATCAATAGAAACGTGAAAAATCTCACAATTTGCCTGAAATTTTACTCACGTGTGGAGAAAATACTCCGGATTCACAAGCGCGCACTGAAAATGCGATCTGAGGTACGCGCTCTTAGATGGCGACTTCGAACGCGTGGGGTGTCATTTTTTCCGCACTCAGTTGCCCTGCTCATTTCAGCCGACCACCCTGACAATACGTATAAAGAGCACTTAAATGCGTTTTTTCGACAGGCCGCTGTTTTTTTTCTAGCCGTCATTTTTTCCCCAATAATATTTGAATATATTTTGAATCCTTCGATATTACTTTTGAAGGACTGTTTGATGAATTTGACTCGATTTTCATTAGGAAACTTTTCATCGTAATTGAAATAAATTAGATGAGTCGGTTTGTTTTTTTCACATTCATTTCTCGTTTCTGCATCAACTCGTACGGTCGTAGCGGGCGACAAAATGTTTATGTCATGACATGTGTATGTGTAACGTGTGTGCACGATCGTACAAGCGGCGGTGACAATTTTGTGGTCAAAATCGTCAAATTTATTACGGAAGGATACTCTACATCTAAAAACGAGTCAGCAAAGGTAGGCCTAGTTATATGTAGGGCAAGTCCAAGATAACACGCACGTTACGTATGGGACATTCAGAGACTTTTATGACCTGAAAAATAGTGTTAATGGCCTTTGATCATATTGAACTTCATCATGGTGATTGATATCTAGAAGAAGTATAATCATGTAAAAAATGGAGAAAAATGACCTTGACAATTATATTCTAGAAGAGAAAATATGTGCCGTTACGTATGGGACCAGAAAAATTTTGTTTTTTTGAACATTTTTTTCAACCTCAAAACTCTCTGAAAGTATATCATTCTACAACTTGTAACTCACTGTGATGAAAGTCACAACACTCAAGATTATCACAGGTAAGTTTCATGTCATTAGGCAAAAAGCTCTAATTACAGGTTCTAATCAAAGACAGACATGACGTGTTACGTATGGGACAGTTACGTATGAGACAGTTTGTCCCCCATTCATTTAGTGTGTGAAGAACCATGTTTATGGGTATTTTGCATAATTATTAAAGTAGAATCAGTTGAAACTACTCAAATACTGATCCAGATTGTCAAGGAAACAATATTCCCCAAATATTCACCATCATAATCATATTCAATCATATTTTTATATTTTTATGACCAACCTGGGTATGCATGCCCTTTGTCCCCCATTCGTTTAGTGTGTGGAGAAGCATGTTTATAGGTATTTTTGCAATATGATTTTGCAAAATACCCATAAACAAATTTTTGCATAATTATTGAGGTGGAATCAGTTGAAATTACTCAAATACTGATCCAGATTGACAAGGGAACAATATTCCCCAGATATTTACCATCATAATCACATTCAATCATATTAGAACTATATTTTTTATGACCAACCTGAGTATGTATGCCCTATTTTTATCAGGATAGTTACTACTGAAAAATTGAATACCTGGTAGTTTAAAGTGTTTACTTCCATTGATGAAGGGCAGTTTGCCATTTAGACTCAATAAAAAACTTGACACAAGAAATATTAAGTTTAATAAATAAGCAATACCTGCTGCGTGGAACCCCAGTGATTGAGTAGAAACCATGTCTGTCTAGCAGTCAGGTCATTGATTCGAGTCACACCTCAATATGTATACCCATGAATTTTGTTGTGGCTGCTACTGAAAACTGAATAATGACAATTTGTGTATTACTTGCAATTAAAAAAAAATCATTTTACTTTTTTTTTTTCTATATATATCACAACCATTTCAAATTGGATCTCCATCACATAAACTTTGAATTCCTCTAGTCTTAGGATTTTATGCTCTTAAGTAATTCATATAATTGGTTTCCATCTCTTTAAATGTTGAAAACTGAATCCCCATTTCTACAAAAACTATACCATCCCTTTAAAGCGGAATTTTCATTGTGTATTTTGCCATTTTCCCCTCCCCTTTCTGAAAATTGTTTCAGTCAAGTTCATGTATTGTTTCAAGTGTCTATAACTCAAAAGTAGCTACAATGTTGGGATGCTTTCTTCAGGATGATTGACCATTTGTGTACTTAGAGACCTTCCCAGCTAGCTACATGCATTCACATGCAATATGTATGAGGATGTCCCATACGTAACGCATTTGTCCCATACGTAACATTATTTCAATGCCTAATAAAAAATATTTCTTTTACTTTTTTTTTCTTTTTTCTCTGGTATTTAATTTCTCTAAACAATAAATTAGAACTTTCCAAAAGGGCATTAAAACAACCTTAGCAATTTCAGAAAAAACCTAAAAAAAGGACCTCATTTTGTTACGTATGGGACATCTCATGATAGGACACGAGCTAATTTGCATGATCATTTGCATAATCCCTAAATTTTAATACCAAGTTAAACTATGTGATGAACTTCTTATGTCCACATATTAATCAAATATTATTTGCTTTCTTTTGAATTGATATGAATTTTTATAAATGTCCCATACGTAACGCTGTGTTTCACATATATGCAAATGAAGCCCTTGAAATTTGCATAAATTTACATAATATCATTTTTTCCTCCACGGAAATCAAAACTTCAACTCATAAGCTTCAAAATGATATCAAACATGTCAATATTGAGCAAAGATGAAATTTTGCCTTCTGAGGGGACCTTATCTTGGACTTGCCCTGTAGTTACACGATAAACCTTATTCGATTGTGCTAAATTTCGGTAATTTAGAGGGAATACTTTGTTGTTTTCGCCACATTTTACTCGGTAGCGTAGCCCAGTGAAGAATCGAACACCGTTGCGCGTAGTCCCATGCGTACATTTTCTTTCTGTACGCGCAATGCCATTATAATGCGCGGTCGGTCGTTATGGACCCGGTCGGTGGGTTGAACACCTACCATACCGCTTGCATAACAAGTTCACCTGTGTAGAATCTATATGCATACAAACCATTGTACCTTCTTCTTTTGTCCTGCTCTCTTGAACCCCAACTCGTGCATTCTTATGATGAGGCTGCTATGTCATCATCCTTTGTTCATTGCAATTTGTTGTAAATTTTGAAAGCATTTAATCCTCATCCCAGTCACTATAAATTCTGATATACCTTGTTCAAATGTAAAAGTGTGAAAATTATCCTGAGGTCTCCTTTAAATGATCTTGATGATTATATCTGCAGCTATATTAAATTCAGTAGATATGTTTGTCATAAAAAATTGACAGCTGGAAAAATATGACTTTGCCATTGTCAGTCTCATGTGATCAGCCAATTTTCAAGACAAGAATTTTTCAAACTGCCTATTAAAAATTGAGGAATGTGCATTGTTTTGTCTTTGTATGTGAACCTGTCTTTACACTGTATGTGCTGTACACTTATGTGTGTGATTTTTCCTAAAGATGAGTAGATTTGTCTACTTTTCACTGATTTTAACATGTTGCTGGCAGAGACAGGGATAAATAACAATGTCATATTCTGGCACCATGCAAGCTTATGAAGTTTAAGCACATTCACCAGCCATAATTCATTAAAGATATCAATGTCATTCCAGTTATAATCCATAAAACTGATGATCCCCACATTTTGTGCTCATAGCTCTGTCTGCATCCTTTGAATCTTTTCTGCCTTGACAGGACCAGCCATTGTTATGCCGAGACTAACCACGCCCGTCCTCCAATCACTACACAGACTGTGTCGCTCAGCATCTCATCTGCCCATAGCAACCGCATCACCATCTCACCCGAGCTGCCAGCAGCCCAGACGAACAGTGGTAATGAAACTTTCAGAATTCCCTCCCCTACCCCAAGGAATTAAAGCAGACTTTCATAAACAGCAACAAAAACACCCCTTCCCCTCTCCCCTCCTGATCATCGAGTGACATTAGAAGAGCTGCGTCCACAAGTTTTGGCTGTGATATTCACCACTTCATGTGAGATCTGTGTAATCAAAAATTTGTCTCATTTGACATATATATGCATTAAAGTTGTCTATATTCCAAAACCAAAACATTTCCTTCTTTTTTGTTTCTTTTGCTTTTCACTATACAAACAACAAGCATGTGATCTACTCAATTGAAGCATGAGCAAATTTTGATAGAAATGGGTTCTCTTCCTCAGGTGAGGCCCCTGTACCTTTGTATCTCTTGTCTTCACTCTTTGAAAGGACATAATAATAGGCCTACTTGTAATTGCAAGGTTCATGATTCTTAACCCGTTGAGGACGATTTGATTTTGCTACAACACGCATTTCCCATAGATACTTGCCCGAGTATACTTGGGACTCGTCCTCAACGGGTTAAGCTGAACCTTTGGACTGAAAGAAATCAGTTTCCTTTCTTTTGAAACTCGATGATAGCAAATGTTTGCTTGTTTATAGCTGTATTTTTCCATTGGGTATAAAGATTAGGTGCACAGCAAATCAACTGTTAATAGTGTGTTGTTTTCTCACACAACGTAACCAGGAAATGTTTGATCAATGCATCATCATGACACGACGTTATGCACGACGTCACGACGTGTGTGATGCCAAAAAAATCAAACAAGATAAGAACAAAACGTAATGATGACGTGGAAATATACAAATTTCGGCTCACTCGCTCGTACTAATTTAGAGTATTTCTTCAACTCCTTAGTTTGTTGGTAAAAATCGTTATCTATAAGGCCGTCACTATACATTGTGTCTTGATTAGAATTGTAAGATTTGATAAGCAAAAAATGACAAGAGTTCCATGTTTTGTAAGCTGAAATACAACAATTTTCGGCTCGCTCGCTGCGCTCGCTCGCCAAAATTTATCAAAACAAAAAGGAGATAAGAACAAAACGTGACGATGATGACGCGGAAGTATACAAATTTCGGCTCACTCGCTTGTACTAATTCAGAGTATTCTTTCAAGTCTTCAGTTTGTTGGTAAAAATAGTTATCTATAAGGCCGTCACTATACATTGTATCTTGATTAGAATTGTAAGATTTGATAAGCAAAAAATGACAAGAGTTCCATGTTTTGTAAGCTGAAATACAAAATTTTCGGCTCGCTCGCTGCTCTCGCTCGCCAAAATTTATCAAAATTAAAAAGGAGATAAGAACAAAACGTGATGATGACGCGGAAATATACAAATTTCGGCTCACTCGCGCGTACATGGGGGGGGGGGGGGCATTTCATGAAGCAATTTGTCAGATATTTCGTCTGACAAACTGTTAAAAGCTACTGAAATCCTTGCTTCTGATTGGCTGAAAGCAAATTTTGTGCAACAAGTTGTAGGACAAAATGCTTCACGAAATGCCCCTCTGGTTTAGAATATTTTTTAAAGTACTCAGTTTGTTGGTATAGATAAATCGTTATCTATAAGGCCGTCACTATCTTGATTAGAATTGTACGATTTGATAAGCAAAAATGACAAGAATTCCATGTTTTGTCAGCTGAAATACACAAATTTTCGGCTCGCTCGCTGCACTCGCTCGCCAAAATTTATCAAAATTCATTACATTTAAATCACCCTCAAAAGACCCCTTTTAAGGGCTTGAAAAGCATATCATGAGGACTTTGCTTAAAGTCTCTACCGGGATGGGGTTAGGGTTTAACACTAGTCTTTTTCAGAAATTAGGGGCGCAATTTTCGCGCTTGCCCCGGGCGCCGTTTTCCCTAGATACGCCACTGGTCACACAGACAGGTCAGACCAGTAGAAAAAATGGGTTAGTGTGCAGCCCTGGATATACTATGTACAAACTGTAGATCTCTGTTGTCACGCACATAGCAGTTCTTCCCTGATTTGCGAACCTGTCCATTGTGAATCGTTGTGAAGCGTCTCCTTTGTCTGTGTCACTTGCATTCAATTTCATCGCAGTCATGCATGCCATTATGTGTTTGTTGAGTGCATTTTATCGTCTATTTTTCCTTTGTGTCTCTATCACAGGCTTTCATGTTAACCTACAGACTCTAATACTGTACAATTGTATCAGTCTCTATCACAGGCTTTCATGTTAACCTACAGACTCTAATACGAGGTACTGATGTGTTGGTGAGATTCTATTCAAGCTTGCGGAGTTTACAGGAGGCTTTGCTCCATAGGTTTTACAAGGCTGTACTTCACCCATTGCCTATAAAACTCTTGGAAGAAAGTATAAAGAAAATTCAAGATATTTTAGCTTTCTAGCATAATAAAAGGTGGCTTCACTTGCCTCTTTCAGAAAGCAGGGTAAAATAAAACTACCCTTTATGTATGACAGTATCATCAAGTCATGGAATGCATGCTTTTCATTACAAAAAAAAAATTGTTGAATTTTCTTAATACTAGTAGTAGGCCTACACAACATGTATCTGTATATCGTTTTCCATGCATGACATCACGAAGTGTACAACTCGTAGTAATAGTCTTTTCCTCCAGCGATGGTTTAAAGATTTAAAGATTTAGAACTTTTCAACAGATTGTCCCATTTTCCTCTAACTTTCACTGATGCATTCTGAATATTGTTGCATTCCATCAGTCCTCATTTTGGTTTCTTTCACCTTTAAAGGGAAATTCCATCCTGATATTATATTGCTTTTTAATTTCATGAAAAAGAAGAAAAATCAGACAAGTTAGTCAGTAAAAATTTGAGGAAAAAATCAGTCACATTCATATGCACAGAAAAATCAAAGTTTAGAGAGTAAGACATACTGTAAAATATGATATTTTCGCGGTACGAAATTTTCGCGAATTGGAGCCGACGGCCCATTTGTTCTTTACACAAAATTTGATAAATTTTTTGTTTTTTAAAATAACGTTATTTGGGCACAGATACAGAAGTTATGCTGAGGAGGACACACACACACATACACACGAACAAAGTCTATCCTGATACCAAGAACAGTTCCTTAAAGAAAAGAACATTTCACAAGAAATATTAAGATTTGATTTTTGTGTACTTGAATACAAACTAAATGGAGTGCTGCTCAACAACTATATGTGTTACACAGAGTTGCTAATTAGTTTGTCTTAACCATTGAGGATGAGTCCCGAGTATACTCTCGCAAGTGTCTATGGAAAATGCATGTTGTAGCAAAATCAAACCGTCCTCAACGGGTTAATTAAGACTCTCTAAACTCTCAGAATTCATAACTTTTTTATGTGTGTCTGATTTTTTTTCCTGAAAAAATTTTCACTGATCTACAGGTTTAATTTTTCTGTTCCCGTAGAAAGCAACATGTTATACATTGTTTAATGTGTTGCAATGTTTATCATGCATCACTCTGGTATGCTAATAGGTGCAAGACATGCATTCACATTTGTACTAACAGGACATGAGTTTTCTGCAACACTTAGAATCTTTATTTTCAGCAGATTTCTAGTATCATGGCAAAGACCACCTCAAAATTGTAACCTAAAACCCTTGATCTATAAGTGCGATGCAGGTCATCCCTCCAGATTTCTCTTTGAAAAGTAGAATCATGATAAGCCTGAAATTACTGTATATTTGATATGTTAGAATGTCAAATCAAAGATACGGGGCAAGCTAAAACTTAATCAGAATTAGGCAAATCATAAGGCAGTGGAAGAATCTTCAAGTTTCCTATGTTTTGTTGGGAAAAAAAGATAATCATCAGTCACAACCGTAGAATGCACATTGCATGCAGTGAGGATGTATTAGTAATACTATACCTCACCAGTCCCTCACACTGATCTGAAAAAAAAAGTAAAGATATTGCCATGAAGAAAAGAAAAGAAATCACATTTTTTTTTTTTTTCAAATTATACCATTTGGATACTGGAGTTGAAGAATGTGAGTATTTTTTATAGAAGAGGAAGTTACAGTAAGTCGCGCTATGATATAATCTATTACATGTACATTGACAAAACAATGATTTATGTCACATGATTACAACACAAAGCAGTGGGAGAATAGTGAGGTGATGACGTCATCACATTATCTCGTCATATAGGCCTACATTTTGATTCAGTTGCTATTCGATCACTGTTTCAGGAAAACATGAATACTGTTCTAGTCTTAGTCTGTCGCTTTCTTTTTCCTCCGAGTATAACTGTGCATTATATGAAACTTGAACTATTCTACTCATTATTTGATTTAAATTGTTCTTTTTAAGGAAGTCAGTGTTACTGGAGTTGCTGTATGTTTCTTATTAGCTAATGATATGCACCCCACCCCAATCTCTGTGTACTAGTATACTGTAAAACAAGGAATGTTCGCGTGCATTTTAATTTCGCGAGTGCCAAGATTCGCGAAATCAAAATGTGCGCGAAAGTTCTTGTTTACACTGTACAGGTGTACATGCATTGAATGCCAGTGGCAGTTCGCGAAAATTTCATGCTGCAAAAAAGGCCGTCGCCTCCATTTCGCGAAAAATTCATGCCGCGAATTTATCATGTTTCACAGTATTCTCTACCCCTACCCTCATTGCTAACCCCACCCCTAACCTCACTATTCCTTAATATTGGTAAACAAAGAATTAGCCTTTTATTCGTAGTGCAAAAATGTCTACTAGGATGGTATGAACATCCAAGGACACAGAGATTGTTCATGTTTGAGAGCAATCTGAATGGGGGGGGGGGGGGGGGGGGGGGTGGGGTGGGGTGCTATTCATAGGCCAGTCTGAATGGGAGACACACCTCCTTGTTTTGCTACCCTGGTTGTGTCAGGTGCCCCTCGTTCAATTGTGTGTGTGTGTGTGTGTGTGTGTGTGTGTGTCAACTTGTGGGTCTTCTGAGTACATGTACATTGGTATATAATGGACATATCTTGTCGTCTGTGTTGGTATTAAAAGTGTGCATGTGACCGCTCGAGTGCTCTACAGTCCTACTGCTACTGTACTGGGAAAGAGAGCATTTTGCACAAAGTTTCAGGGTGAGTATAAAATCCAGACTGAAGGAAGTTACTCTTGTGAAAGTCTTCATTTTGCACTGGTGTGACTGACTGTGTCAACTCTTATTTCATTGAACTAAAGGTACTTCATTACCCTACTCTCTGTGGAAGGGTATTAGGCTGCATTGCATTTTACAATAGGGATTTAATAAATGTGCTGTGCAAGCTTAGTTTAAGTGTGAAGTTGAACAAATGTGCATACTGGTATACTGCATTCACTTTGCAGCTGTCAAAGCTTGCGGCGCACGCTGCAGTACCACTAATTCACACAACATTCAGATAGAGGTTGGATATTGTGTGATCATGATCAGGGGCCGATCCAGGAATTCTGTAAAGGGGGGCGTGACTAACATTTCTAGTGCCACTTGCGGGTTTCATTTCATTGTTTTTCTTTTATTTCTTTTGTTTTTTATGAAAATTAAAGGGGGGGCGTGCGCCGGTTGCGCCCCCCTCTGGATCCGCCACTGATGATCTCTGCAGAGTCGATTTGACTCTAGCTTCTTTCTTTTTTTCACTATCTGAAGACTGAATAGATGATAGTTACTGGGTATACTGGAGCTTGCTTCTATGCAAACATACCAACATTGCATGAGCACTGCTGCAAAGTTGCCAAGGTTTACAAAAGAGGGAAGTGGGTTCCACCTCCCTGGTTAAAACGCAGATAGAATCAAGTAAGATTGTGTGGCATTGTGTGACAATAGGCCCGTTCACACACAACGGAAATCGAAATTACAATCGCGATCCAAATTTCGATTTTTTTTTTTCGACC
Organism: Diadema antillarum; assembly: GCF_040938485.1. Lineage (NCBI taxonomy): Eukaryota > Metazoa > Echinodermata > Echinoidea > Diadematoida > Diadematidae > Diadema > Diadema antillarum. Next base: position 2,590,075 of record NW_027270924.1, read on the forward strand.
GTTTATACACAGGGAAAAATCGCACTTCGCAGCAAGGAAAGAACGATCAGTGGCCAAATTGAGCATGCGTGAAACTTGCATGACCGAAGACTGACCCCGCAGTCCCAATAGAGTTTCGCGCACGCGCGATTCAAAGAGACTTGATTTTGTAAACAAGCAAAATAATCGCGATTATTCTGAAAAATCGCACTAATAGTGCGAGTTGGATCGCGATAGGGATCACGGTAATTAGTGAGATTTTTCTGTCCACACACGAAAAAATTTCGAAATTTTGATTGCGATAAGAAAATCGATTTTTAAATCGCACTTTGTCCCTTTGTGTGAATGGGCCTATTGTGTGACATGTCAAGGGAGTGAAGCAACTTTGCGGGTGAGAAGGTGTGGGAGGGGGATGTCCCAGGCTGCAGCCAGGGTAAGGAGCTGTGGTACTTTGATGCTGAAGATCATGTGATCTGGTGCATATATACACTAAAACTAATACATTGGCTTATTCTGATAGGAAAAGATTGTCCTAAATTGTGACTTTTTAGTGAGGTGTGAGAAAAACTGTAAAACCAGAAATAATCACGAATTGGAACCAACAATTTTTTTTTTTTTTTTTTTTTTTTTGGTGCGGTGTGAAACTTTCACTATCTGGTGAGTGGCATTCAATGCATTGGACAGGCAAAGCATTCGTGTGCATTTTACTTATTGCAAATTTTGGCTCCTCACGAAATGTGCAAAAGCTTCATCCACACCAAAAATTGCTGGATAAAATTACAATATCTTAATTGTCAGGCATGTGAGTGTGAGAAAGACCCCTGCCAGTGTGACTGTTATACCTGATGTGTGAGACTTAGTTTAGCTGGTCTGTTGCTGATGTTCTTGGAACAAAGCATTAGAAAAGTCTGTGATGTTTTTGCATAGTATGATACTTGATTTTGTGCAATCGGGTTAAATATGATTGATACAATTTGAATTATTCAAGGTTAATTTTATGAGTACACCATGTACCCGTGATTGCCATACAAGCAAGTAGGTCTCACAATGACTCCTACTATCCAGTGACTATCACATGACTGATATACACTGTAATACAATATGATATAATGTCAAGTGTTACCCGATACCTGGTTTATTGTTTCTTCTTTTTCTAATATGTGTACATTATGGAATTTATAATACTGTTAAACACAATATTCTCGCTGCAATTAAATTTTTGCAAATGGGAGCCAACAGTCTTTTTCACGGCATGACATTTTTTCACAAGTTTTTGCCTCAAACATTCAATGCATATAGTGTAGACAATACCTTTTGCATGCATTTTAATTTTGTGAATCTTGGCTCTTGTGAAATTAGCAAAATTAAAATGCACGCGAACATTCATCATTTTACAGTAAATGATTCTTTTTGCGAATACATATTTTAACCTGTAAGGAGGTCACAGAGATTTTTGCGAGACTTTGTTTTCGCGAATTGACCCAGGCTATCGTAAGTGCACTATGACCATAGTGGATAGCGACATTTTCGCATGGGCCCGAATTCACGAAGGTGGTACAAATGAAACCATGGTTTAAACTATGGACAAAAACCATGGAGCGCCAAGTGTTGCACAGAATATTTCGTTACGAAATTGGTCATTTCGTCAACAAAATGACCGTTTTCTTAACGAAATTATCATTTCGTGGACGAAATGTTCATTTAGTTACAAAATAATCATTTCATCAAGGAAATGACTGATTTCGTAACAAAATATTCCATGCAACACTTGGCGTTCCATGGTTTTTGTCTATGGTTTAAACCATGGTTTCATTTGTACCACCTTCGTGAATTTGGGCCATTGTGTTCAATTCACAGTCCAACTGTGATAGTGTGATTCGTGAAATTTGTGAAAGCTTTCATAGTATGAAATCTGTAATTAGCTTCGTGGTTGTTTGTCATGTGGTGAGTTATTCTATTCTCCTCAATACTTGTTATTCTTTCAGACCTGTTGGTGACATCTCTATGTACAATGTCAGTAGAATTTTTTTAATAGTTGGCATGAGTTCCCAGGGTAGATCAAACTGATCAGCATGTACACTGATGTACAGTTGTACATACATTTTACTCAGAAATCCATCATTTGCTCTGCATGCAAAACAGGAAATGCTTATCACATCGTTTCATCAGTATACAGACATAGGTACACAGTTGTATGAGTATACAGTCCACCATAATGTGTTTGATACATGTCATTAATGTTTGATTACCATCGGTACCACTTTGTCAGAGCCCCATTAGACTTTGGGCCTCAGATTCGGAATCCAGATGTGTTTTTATCATTTGACACTCTGACCTGGTAAACGGAGAATCTGTTAGGAGCTGTTCATTTCATAGTGTACTTGTACATGCTATAGAGATTGCATGCTAAGTACTGGAATTTACTACACAATATAATATATACTCTCTGTACAGCTGTGGTCAGTATTCCTAAAGAAATTGTCAATGAAATGAGGAAATCTTTTTTTTTTTTTTTTTTTTGGTCAGAATTCAGTCATTCAGATTTAACTGGTATACATCAAAGAATTTATTTCATTTACAGGGCTGCCAACTCTCATGCAATAGATACATGTGTGAGACTCACACAACATCAACTGTCTCACTCTGATGAACTAATTTTCACACTGAACAAAAAACAAACAAACAAACAAACAAACTAGAAACCCAGAAAGGAAAAAAAAATGTCTCTAATTCAATTTGATGCATTAATGCTGCTTCTACACTTATATGTATACGATGCCCTGCATTGAAACGATAACTTAGATATGCTCAAGATGGAACCATTTGAAACTTTAATATTTATATGTAAAATTGTCAAAGCTCCCTCATCACCCCTTCCACACCATCCCCACCCACTCCCCCTGCTTCACCCCCTCTCATTGTCTCACTCTAAACTCTCAGTCAAGGATGGTAACCTGTATTCATTCAATCTCTACTCATTCACGGGAAGGATTGGCCTTTCAGCCACAGAAAGGTCTGATTTTCAAAGGAGTCTGTGAAAAGTGCCTACAAACGACAAATTCATTGAGAATGTAGAGTTGTTTTCATGCTGTAGCTCATTGAATGGTTCAACCTGGGTTTTTTCCCTTAGCCAGTGTGTCTTATTTTTTATATCATCAGACATGCATGCACACACAAATAAAGTGCTGTATCGCAGTAACAAATAAATAAGTGTAAAGGAAAAGAGGTCTGCATTATCGCCATTTATTATAGTCCGTGAAAGGACTGTTTGGAGAAAAGACACTGTGAAAGAGGATGTGACATGGTACCAACGGTAAGGCAAAGGAAGTAAAATACATTAAGGGCAGTCAAAGGGCAGACTTGATGATGTGGGTCTGACAGCCAGCCATATGGTCAAAATATCTCTTAACTCCGGAGATCCCAGATAGTGTCCATTATTGCTAGTTATGTGAGTGTTTGGATGTGTGTGTGTTTGTGTGTCTGTGTGTGTGTGTTGTAAAACTGATAGGTTCACAGATCAAGTAATTGCTTTATGCTTTACCAGAACTATGAAAACTGCCACCATTTTGATCGACATCATAACTCTATGCTATCAGTTTGTCTGATCGCTGTGTTTGTTTTAATCTTGTTCGTTTCTCTTCATAGTCAAGAGATACTCAGTGGTTTTTATCTTTGAATGGTTTGTTGCACAAGTATGTACATGTCATCTTGACAAAAATTATTATAGTATTTATTATCAGGGGAAAAAGTACTACTTGAAAGGAGGTCTATGCACAGTGACCTCTGTGCTAGCATGAAACAACAACAACAACAACAACAACAAAAATCAACAAAGCATTTTCAGAAGGGCACTGTGGCATAGTTGGTAAGACTCCCTAACTTTCAATCATAGGAACAGAGTTCAAATCCAGTCATTGGAAATATGGTTTACAGTAATTAGTCCTTGGACACGATAATGTATACTTACAGTGTACCATGTTCCTCTTGACCGTAGAGGTGCATAATGGGTACCTGGTAATGCTAGGGTAATAATGATAGCCGGACCTTCTGAAAGAACAATGTCAACAATGAAGAGGCTATATACCCTGGATAAATTGAAAACCATATTTTTTTCTATACTCATTCAGGAAACCATGGCGACAGGTCGGTTGCAGACAGCAGAGCACCTTCGGGGACTGGAGGGGAGTGTGTGGTAAGTACAGGTACACTGCTGTTCAGTCATTTTTGGAGTGGCGGTAGTGATAGTGTTATTCTTGCTGGCTGATTGTTATTTATATTTTTTCAAGGTTTTCATTCATCTTTGCTGTGTATATGTGACCGTCCATCACAAAACAAACAAAAAGTGGCACACACTGATTTTGTGTGAGGACTCAAAATAGGTAACACAGGTCAGCCTAGTCAATATTGAGTTTTTCCTATATTGTGCTTTAGAGCAATTTTTCTAAATCATCATAAAGTTTGGGATAATAAAACGAACATACTTGTGCATAGGTGCCCCCCCCCCAAATGTCCAAAACATCAGTGCTGTCCTGGTAGGGTTTTCAATCTTTCTGTTGACAGGAAAGAGACAACCCTGTATTCTGATGCAGGAATAGACAGCATGGGGTGACAACTGCTTTCCTTAAAACCTTTTAACCCGTTGAGGATGGACTGATTTCACTTCAACATGCATTTCCCATTGTCACCTGCCCGAGTATACGTGGGATTCACCCTCAACGGGTTAAGTTTATTTTCTAAGCTTCAGTTTACCTACAAGAACTAATGTAATCAATGTTTTGTTTTGTTTTGAGTTTTGTTTTGTTTTGTTTTGTTTTTTTGAACAAATAAACCACAAGGCAGAGCTGCATATGATGAAAACCACAACAACAACAAGGACATCTGTTGATCTTGTGAATATCATGTAGGGAGTAAACACACACACACACACACACACACACACACACACACAAATGCTTTCGCCGTTTATTTATTCGGTACGGTGTCTTGTGTTTTATGTCTTTATCTCAGGGTTGAGTTTGGAAAGCTTGCTACTGAGGCCAAGGCAATCAACTTGGGACAGGTAAGTGTATTTTGGGTTGGTTTGCTGCATAAAAATATGTAAAAAAGTAAAGAATACAAAAGAAAAAAAAGTAGTGTACGGTACTGTGCAGCTATTTGTTGTGGTCCCCTGTAAAGTCCTGATCATTGTTCAACTCAGTGGGAAAATTCTACACTCTGATTGTAATTGTGTTACGACCAAAATCACTCCGAGAATGATCGCACAAAAGAAACAATCAACTGATGTTCAGGCGGTTTATTAACAGTGATATTGTAGGTACAGACTGGTAATCGGTTTCACATCAGTACAATAATGATCAATAGAAACAAATATAAGTCAGTAATGGAATCACTTACGTACGCATTACACGCAATATCCCTGGAAATGTCCAAATACGATGCTCGATGCACAAACGAATGATCCGCGATGCACCGATGAATGATTCCTCTGACGTAACTCCAGAGGCACAGGTTACGATAGTCCACGGTATAGATCCGGGGTAAAATCCACGATATACGTCCACGGCGAAACGTGCAGAGTCCAAATGTTGTGATGACCACGTCCAGTTGATGCGTTGAATGATGATTCACTTAATATTGTCCAGCTAGGAATCCAGCCCGTCACAGCTTTTCCGCAGCAATGTCCATTGACATAAAAATGGTGTCTATCCCCAATGAAGGCAAATTAATTCTCTGCAGGCAAAATGTCTCCCAGGCCTTATCTCCACAAACATAACAGGTCAGCAGGTAACACAGGACTGACTATAACAAGTCGCTTCAGAGCCAGAAGTGACGTAACTCTCAGAGCAGAGGTGTTGGGTACTCTGCCTACTGCAGAATTTCTCTGGCTTATATACTATCCATTCACCCCCTTCTAGCACATTCTATAACTCTCTCCAACCTACTAGCCAGTCCAAGTTCCAGGAAACCTGGATGACTCACTGCCTAACTATGTACAAAACATCATTACCAAGAATAACTACCAATCACATTGGGCTACAGGGACAGTGCCTCACTCAGCCAAACATGTAAGCACTTCCCAGAACATTCTGGAATGGGTGAAATCATTCTAGATTGAGTGAGCTATAATGTATTTCCTGTTACATGCATGTACTGTATAGCTACATTGTATACCACCTAGAAAATTCTCCACTGATCTGGTCAGCCTGTATGTACTATATATCTATACCACATAGAATGTTCTCCATTAATCTGGTCCACCTGTGTACATACACATTAAAACAGCCCGGCATACAGTACATCATACATGTACGTGTACATAACTACTAGTGTGTACATTTGTGACACCATCCCACATGGGAAAAAGAAAGCCTTGCTGTAGCAAGGGTTTCTTTTACCTTCACAATTTCTCATTGTTATTTGCAACGAATGTGAGGTAAAGTCCAAGTCAAGCAACAATAATCACATACTATCACATGCCTTTTGGATAGCTGTATTAATTCCATGTTATCTTTTCATGGATACCATTTACAATAATATTGCTTGGATTCTCAGAGCTTATACAATCGTATCAAACTGTTTTGCACACATTAATGAATATGCTAAACACATACACTGGAAATGATATACGGTGAAAACTTTTCACCCTTAACTTCTACTGTGCTATCCACTATCTATGTCACACCAACTGACTTTCTGTCGTAGCACTCTTTCAGCATGTTTACATGACACACCCTCTGATCTTTGCGTCTGTCTGGCGTACTGATCACATAGTTCACATCATTGAATTTCTTTTTGACATAGTACGGGCCACTGAACTTGGCTTTCAGTGGTTCACCTTGTATGGGCAGCAGTACAAGAACTTTGTCACCTGGGTTGAAAGTTCGGGCTTTGGCATTTTTGTCTGCCTTTCTCTTCATAGAGTCTTGTGACACTTTCAAGTGTTCCCTAGCTACCTCACAAGCCTTTGAAAGCCTTTCACGAAACTTTGACACATAGTCAAGTAGGTGGACCTCATCATCTTCAGTCATGAATTTCTCTTTGATGAGCTTCAGTGGGCCCCTAACTTCATGACTGTACACCAACTCAAATGGGCTGAAACCCATCGACTCATTTGGGGAGTCCCTCGTTGCAAACAGCAGGAAAGGGATGCCCTTATCCCAATCCTCGGGATACTCCTCACAAAATGCCCTAATCATTGTCTTTAGGGTCTGGGGGTAGCGCTCCAACGCACCTTGGGACTGGGGATGATAAGCTGACGACTTCAGCTGCTTCACACCCAAACGATACATCACCTCTTGAAATATGCCTGACATGAAATTTGACCCTTGGTCAGACTGCACTTCCTTGGGCAACCCATACCTAGTGAAAAACTGCACTAGAGCATCTACCACAGTCTTAGCAGTGATATTTCTCAATGGGATAGCCTCTGGAAACCGTGTAGACATATCCATGATTGTCAAGAGGTACTTGTGACCCGACCTAGTCCTAGGCAAAGGTCCAACACAGTCAACTAGAACCCGACTGAATGGTTCTTCAAACGCAGGTATCGGAATCAATGGCACCGGCTTCACCGAATGCTGTGGTTTACCAGCCACCTGACATGTGTGACAAGTCTTGCAAAACTCAGCCACATCCACATTCAACCCCGGCCAATAAAAATGCCTCATGATCCGATCCTTTGTCTTTCTGACGCCTAAATGGCCGCCAACAGGTAACTCGTGAGCAATCCTCAAGATCTCACCGCGGTAACTGGGAGGGACAACAACTTGACGGACCACCGTCCAATCCTCATCAGCTGGCCTATGGGGAGGTCTCCACTTCCTCATCAAAATGCCATCTTTGACATAATAGCACTCAGGGACCTTTTTAGCCTCAGCCTCAGAACACGCCGTCTGAGACAAGCCTTTCAACTCAGAGTCTGCCTGCTGTGCTTCAACCAAGGAAGACTTGCTAAACAGCCCATCACTGTTAGCCTTGGAGCCTAATACAGCAACCCCATCATTCAAATCCTTGAAAAAGGTTTCTGCCAACCAAACACCGGAATTCTCCTCCACATCAACAGAATCCGCATCATCTTGAACAGCTCTACGAGCCTGAGACCTAGTCACAACACAATCTGGGAAAATCCCAGGAAACTCCTCCTGCAACTGCTCAGTTTCAGCAACCACCACTGGTTTATCCGAAACAACTGGAGACACAACCACCTTGTCCCCAGCCAAGTCATTCCCCAACAAGAAGTCAATGCCTGCCATGGGCAACTCAGGAACAACTCCAACAGTAACAGGACCAGAAACTAGGCCACACTTCAAATCCACTCTATACAGTGGCACTGACATATAACTGCCATCAACAGTCTGAATCAAGACTTTTGCATTCACTGCACTATCTGGTGGAAAAGTCATACCACCATCCACCATCAACGACTGAGAGGCCCCCGTATCCCGCAGGATGACTACTGGCTTACCTGCCTCACCAGAAGTACATGGGGTCACCTCACCATCAAACAAAAAGCTACGATAGCTCTCATCCACCTGCTTCATCCTATCTTTGAATTTGGGAGATTGACTTTCAATGGCCTGTGTTTCACTGAACGGGACACTGTTTTCGGGTAGGACACTTTTTGACATAACAAATCCCAAGTCCTTCTTTGTTTTGTTTTGCAACTTCCAACACTGTGACTTTACATGCCCTGTCTTGTTACAGTGAAAACATTTGATGACATTTGCACTTGTACTGGACCCTTTGTCAGATTGAGGCTTTGGTGCCGATGAAGTGTCAGAACTCGTGCCTTTTTCAGGACCAGCATTCTTTGGATTGCTCGACTGATTTTTGTCTCTCTTATTTCCAGAGAAATTCCTAAAAGGTGGTCTGTTGTCATTTCTGTGGGTCAGCTCATACTCATCAGCCATCAAGGCTGCTTTATGCAAACTTGTCACTTTGTGATCATCCAAATGTGACCTCACACTGAAAGCAACACTCTTTTTGAATTCTTCCAAGAGAACAACCTCACGTAGGTTATCAAAGTCCTGATCTACTTTCAGGGACCTGTACCACCTATCGAACATCATTTCTTTTTCACGAGCAAACTCAACATGTGTCTGGCCTGGTTTGCGGTACGAATTTCTGAACTTGTGTCTGTACGCCTCTGGCACCAACTCATAAGCATTCAACACTGCTTTCTTGACTGTAGCATAGTCACGTGATTGCTCTTCAGAGAGAGATGAGTACACATCAGCTGCTTTGCCGACAAACACACTTTGAAGGAGCATGGGCCAAAATTCCTGTGGCCATTTCAAACTGTTAGCCACCTTCTCAAATGACACAAAGTATGCATCAACTCTGTTTTCCTCAAACTTTGGCACCAATCGAATGTTCTTGGCCAAATCAAATACAGAGGGAGCCCTTTCATGATTTCCAACAGTCTGTGCATGAGTCAATTCCATCTCACGCAATTTCAGTTGTTGCTCCACTTCAAGTTTCTTCATTTCAATTTCTTTCTCCACTTCTCTTCGTTCTCTATCCCTCTCCCTTTCCATTTCTAATCTCATCTTCTCTTTCTCCAGTTCTAATTCCCTTGCCCTTTCTCTCTCCTTCATTTCCAATTTAGCAAGCTCAAGCCGTGTTTGATCTGAAATTTGAGCTCGATCTGGAGTGTCAATTTCTTCTTTGAGCTCCATGTGACCAGCCACTAAGTCAAGAATTTCTGCTTTTCTTACACCTTGTGGAACATCAACATTTAAATGCTGTGCAATAGCGGTCAAATCACATTTGCGTAACCTTTGCAAATCTTTGAGGGACAAATCTGTCCTCTGAACAAATGCCTGAACATCCATTGTACTGATTGACATTGTCACACTGTATTACACACAATATACAATTGAACAATCAACTCAACTGGTATTTTGTCTGTTCCAATATTCTGGATTCCGGAACGTTCCAAATTCTAAGTTTTGGCTTAAATTCACTTCCCGGACAAGCCCCCAATTTTGTTACGACCAAAATCACTCCGAGAATGATCGCACAAAAGAAACAATCAACTGATGTTCAGGCGGTTTATTAACAGTGATATTGTAGGTACAGACTGGTAATCGGTTTCACATCAGTACAATAATGATCAATAGAAACAAATATAAGTCAGTAATGGAATCACTTACGTACGCATTACACGCAATATCCCTGGAAATGTCCAAATACGATGCTCGATGCACAAACGAATGATCCGCGATGCACCGATGAATGATTCCTCTGACGTAACTCCAGAGGCACAGGTTACGATAGTCCACGGTATAGATCCGGGGTAAAATCCACGATATACGTCCACGGCGAAACGTGCAGAGTCCAAATGTTGTGATGACCACGTCCAGTTGATGCGTTGAATGATGATTCACTTAATATTGTCCAGCTAGGAATCCAGCCCGTCACAGCTTTTCCGCAGCAATGTCCATTGACATAAAAATGGTGTCTATCCCCAATGAAGGCAAATTAATTCTCTGCAGGCAAAATGTCTCCCAGGCCTTATCTCCACAAACATAACAGGTCAGCAGGTAACACAGGACTGACTATAACAAGTCGCTTCAGAGCCAGAAGTGACGTAACTCTCAGAGCAGAGGTGTTGGGTACTCTGCCTACTGCAGAATTTCTCTGGCTTATATACTATCCATTCACCCCCTTCTAGCACATTCTATAACTCTCTCCAACCTACTAGCCAGTCCAAGTTCCAGGAAACCTGGATGACTCACTGCCTAACTATGTACAAAACATCATTACCAAGAATAACTACCAATCACATTGGGCTACAGGGACAGTGCCTCACTCAGCCAAACATGTAAGCACTTCCCAGAACATTCTGGAATGGGTGAAATCATTCTAGATTGAGTGAGCTATAATGTATTTCCTGTTACATGCATGTACTGTATAGCTACATTGTATACCACCTAGAAAATTCTCCACTGATCTGGTCAGCCTGTATGTACTATATATCTATACCACATAGAATGTTCTCCATTAATCTGGTCCACCTGTGTACATACACATTAAAACAGCCCGGCATACAGTACATCATACATGTACGTGTACATAACTACTAGTGTGTACATTTGTGACAATTGAAACAGGGACACTGTCAATGACACAAAAATATCAGTTATCAAGAGAGAGGATGTTCCCTCATCTTTTTTTTTATGGTGATTGATTTTACACTTGAACCAATGCAGCACGATATTAATAATGCATTTTAGTAGTCTTCTGTGAGCCAGCCAAAAACTCTTCAAACAAACTAACCAGCCAAAACAAAAAATGAAACGACAGAAAGCTCAAACCCATAAGTATTCAATCTCAAACTTTTTTTTCAGTTTTAACCATTTTCTTTTACCATCATGATGTGGTGAAAGTAGTGCCTAATATTTGTTGCTGCCTGTCGTGAATAACTGTCGTAACCCTTTTCCGTCATTGCCAGGGTTTCCCGGACTTTGCCCCACCGAACCCTGTCACCGAGGCCCTCACTGATATCCTCAAGCCAAGCTCCAACCCGCTCATGAACCAGTACACACGGTCCTATGTGAGTATTGGGAGAGTTCTTCATCATTCTGACCTGCATGTTAACCCACTGAGGACGAGCTAATATTGCTGTAACATGCATTTCTCATAGACGAGTATGTCAGTTCATATTCAGTGGTTGAAGGGCAGTTTCTCAAAACCCTTCAAATGGATTCAACAAATCCAGAAAGATTTTTTGTGCCACTCAGTGAATGTTGTAGGAAAATCAGACAATCCTTTCACGATGTGAACTCTACAGTGATTTGTGACATCACAGTAGTAGAAAGACTTAGGGAAAAGATAAAGGAAATTTTGTAGATCTTCACTTTTGATGAAAAGTCCATATTCCTTTATTATTGTATGTTACTGAGATATGTGTCAACAAATGTAATTTTTTAATGTCTTTTGGAGAAGCTAGGCCAAGAGTTTTTGGTAGTGTCCATGAAAAATACATTTTTGTGAAATTCCTATCATAACTGCAAATCCATGTAGATACATTATGTATGTTGCTATATTGTACAGTGATAATGGTGGAATATCATCTAAGATAGCATCAATGAAGACTTATAACCGGAAGCATTTAATGATTTCTATACTATTTCTTCCGGCAGGGCCATATACGGCTCGTGAATGCCATCGCAGCCCTGTACAGTAAATTCTTGGGGCGCGAGGTGGATCCCATGAATGGTGTACTGGTGTCCGTTGGGGCCTACGGCTCTCTCTACTATGCCATCAACAGCCACTTCAATCCAGGAGATGAGGTGAAAACTGACCCATGATGATGATAATGATGGTGATAATGATGAAAGTGATGATGGTGGTAATGATGATGATATTGGTATAGTCGCAATGGTTGTGATGGTGATGGTGATGATGATGATTTTGATGATGGTTATTATGATGGTGGTGGAGGTGGTGGTGGTGATGGTCATGCTGCTACTACTTCTAATGATGATGATGAAGATGATGATGGTGGTGGTAGTTGTGATAATAATGACGATGATGATATGGTGGTGGTGATGGTGATGGTGATAATGATAGAGATGATGATGTGATGGTGATGACAATGATGAAGATAATGGTCGTGATAATGGTGATGATGAATATGTTCTTAAAAATGAACATTGCCAAGAACCAAGGGTTGATGTCAGTTGTGAGTATATCAGGGAAAAGAATATTGTAAAAATGTCATGACGAATATCAGAAAAATTATGATGTTGCACATAGACAAACTGACTACGACATCAAGGATAAGTGACACAATATTCCAGCAGTCTATGTTTCAACTCTAAAAATGAGATACTGTGGGGTAGTGCAGAGATAACAACATTGAAAGAAGAAAAAGTGTTTTTTGCATTGATGCTGTATAAGAAAAGGAAAAACTTTACCTAAAGGAATCCAGATGAAAATGTTTATCACAGCTTGATATTAGTTCAGATGATACTCCTTCAATGGAGAGAACAAGAATTGCACTGATCATCTTGACTTTTGATTCTTCCCCCTCCCCCTTGCAATTTGAATGTACCAGTGCATCATCATCGAGCCGTTCTTTGACTGCTACGAGCCCATGGTGAGGATGGCCAGGGGAGTGCCACGGTTCATCCCTCTCAGACCGGTATGTCCTTGGATAATTCATCCTCACTTGGGATGTTTGTCTCATAGTCATATTAGTCATATTCAGACCAGTATTTCCTCTTATCTCTCGAATCCTCACTTGGATGTACGTACTGTATGTGAGGTTTTTATTTTTGTGAATTTAACAACACACAACATTCTTAACTCTGATCTTGACATGAATGCCATGTGCGCATGTACACTTTTCTGTGCATTTCGGTACTTTCACAGTTGTGATTTAATCACTCGCTTAATTGTCTGGAAATCAATAAGATTTGCTATAAGATATATGACGTATACAGTATCAGTCATATCCGCAACACAAATTTCTAAAGAGTTCAACATGGAATTGATACAGGGACTGCATAAATTGTATTAGCTGTCGATGAATTTGAATATTGAAGACTTTGGTATCAAGGTGAATTATTGTTATTGTGTTGGGTTTGTTTGTTTTTTTTTTGGGGGGGGGGCTGTGGGGGGGGGGGGTGGTTGCATAAAAGCTGTGACCAAACACAGTGTCTAAACATATGTGGACTTTTGCTATGGTTCAAAGTGATCTGTGTTTCAATTTCTATATCTAGTCTAATCCGTAATTCTGCTGCATAAGAAAGATGTTGAAAGCAAGAGAATATTAAGTAGAAAGATGATATTCTCATCATTGTTGTCCCCTTCTTCTACATGTGTAGAAACACGACAAGGTGACTTCAACCAGAGATTTCTACCTGGACACTGATGAACTCAAGTCTCTTTTCAACGAGAAGACGAAGGCCATCATAGTCAACAATCCCAACAACCCACTTGGGAAGGTTAGTCAGGGTGTCCTAGTTGGTTCCATGACATTTGCTCCTGCGACAATTAGTCCTTTGGAATATCTGCACGCATAGCCGAACATAAAACCTACCCACAAACATAACCCTTACCCTAATGTAATCCCAATCCTCACATCAAACTAAACCTAAACCCTATCACAACACTAACCATAACCCTAAGTCTGTGGAGAAAATGAAACCGAAGAAATTGCTGCGGGAGTAAATGTGGATTCCAATCATGTTAGCCTTTTTTGTCGGTCCTCACACTGGTAGCACTGACAGTTATGAGTGAAGATAGCCAAAGCCGAGTGCAAGTCAGCAGGGAGGAGGACCTCTTGAGACCCTTGTATGTGATTATATTTGATGATCTATGGGGTGAAAGCCTAATAATTAGTGCATCACTTCTGCTGAATGATTCACTCCACTAATGGGGTTAGTCACTTTGACCAATGAATTGCCAGATATGCTCTTTGACCTTCAGTGCTAGATGTGTTATGCATGCACTTTTTCAAACCGAGCTCTGCAGGTCACATGTAATCATTAGTTTTCGAACAGTGGTGGGGAAATTCAGTCATTCAAAAGCATGAGTCAAGAAATTTGGATTATCTCCTGCGACCCTCTTGCTTGAGCTTGGTTCTTGCAGGTGGCTTGAGTCTGTCTCACATAGTGACCCTCTGCTTGCTTATCTTGCAATTACTTCAGCAGAACCTGTGACAAAGGCTAGGTCAAAGTAGACTTACCTTGTGACTTTTGCCCTCTTCATTTTGAGACTGTTCATGCACCAAGTACTCTTCTTGGACTAGCAGTGAAAATCATACCTTTGCCACTTATCTCTCCTCTCATTTTTTACAAGTTACATCTATGATTCTACATTTCCAGGGTCTATTGCATAGGATATGTACATTTTGAGATTTGTCAGACGTAAACCTAAAGCCATATGTGGGCGGGGCTGAATACAGAAGAAATGCTAGCACCCATACTTCCTTCAAAAATATTACAAGAGTCTATACTCATGCTGAATATGTATTAACCCATTTGTCTTTTTTCCATGAATGGAAAAAAGGGTATTTCTTTCTTCTTTTCTTTATTCTATTTCAATAGCTTTTTAATCCCCTTTCACTTCATTTTTGGATAACAAAAGTGTTTTTTTTTTAATAAAACATAAGAATGATACATTGGAGCAGTACAGTTTATGTAAAGGTGAAGGCATGCTTGACAAGAATATGCAATGTAAGACCATAAAATAAGGAACTTCAGTCTGTACCTATTTTACATTGATTGATATCATTCAATGTGATTACATGATAAGTATGTCCTTTGTTTTGAACAACCATACCATCACTAAAGGTCATTTTTGCAAATCTTTGGCCTGTCTTATCTAGATCTTCAGCAAAGAAGAGTTGACCGTCATCGCTGACCTGTGCAAGGAACACGATGTCATGTGCATCAGTGACGAGGTCTACGAACACTTGGTCTACTCCGGCAATGAGTTCACGAGAATGGGTGAGCATGGAGTGATGACGAGGGTAGATTACGGGAGGTTGATCATTGTCTTTTTTGGAGAGAAAAGAGAAGATGTTTGATATGCAGCTTTTGTGAAAACAAGCCTGAACTTGAATTTGTCAGATTGAAAGCTGGTTCAACTATTTACCTTGCCGATATGAGCCCTCTCTTTTTTTTTCTTTTTGTTGATAATTATCTCCATAATTGTATGCTCTGTCTTTAGGCACAAGTTATTGTAAAACAAGTAAATTTTGCGTGCATTTCAATTTCAGGAATTTCGCGAGCGCCAATATTTGTGAAATTAAAATACATGTGAAAGTTCTTATCTACGCTATGCATTGAATGCCAGTGGCAATTCGCGAAAATTTCATGCTGCGAAAAAGGCCGTCGGCTCCAATTCGCGAAAATTTCATACCGCGAATATATCATGTTTAACAGTATGTTCAGTAATTATGTTTGCTTTTTTATTGCAGTGAAAGTCATGCAAAGTTTGTGTTGAAACTGCCTGTATCCACTGTTAGTGCAATTATTCTGCCGTACAGCAGTCAAATCGTGTGGTTTTTTTTCAAGGAAAGCGTAAAGTTACCTGCATTTTCTTGTTTAGGTGCATTCTTTTCAGTTTATTACTTGAAAAATCCTCGTAAACCTTCGGACTCATGATTTCATAAGGTGATGCAAAATGACTTTAAGCTTCTCTTTGGGAATGTAGTCAAGTGAGATGGACATCTTACAGCTTTCATAGGGCATATGAACAAAACATAATCTAAACAAATACTTCTTCTGTGTAATATCCTCATAGCCACCCTCCCAGGGATGTGGGACCGAACCATCACAGTGTGCAGTGCAGGAAAGATCTTCAGTGCCACAGGCTGGAAGGTGAGCTGTAGGGGAATTCCCCTGTTAGTCTTATGTCAAGGCCACCACAAGTTTGCAATTCTTGGGGGAAGGGAGAGACCATATGTGCTCAAGGGTCATATTTTCCAGTATGTCGATACTGTCCCTATCAAATGACTGTGCCATCCAACCAATTTTTGTAGAAGAGAGGGATTAAGAGAAAATATCATTTACATATATGATGAGTAGATGTTGTTGCTGTTGTTGTCGTTTTTGCAGTTATCCCAGTTATCCACTGATGATTTTGTTTGTAAAATGTGATGTTGACATACGTTTTATGTGAAAAAAATTGTAGTTACAAGTTCTGTTGGAGATGGAAAAAATAAATAAATAAATGAAAGAATGAAAAATCCTGGTGTGATCTCTGTCACACTTACAAGTTTCATACCTAAGCAGTAACTACAGAATGACCAGACAAAGTTAGTAAATGGGAGATAAAGCTGTTGGTGGTCAGTGTAGTGGTCAAGAGCAGATTTCGGTGCATAAATACTGCACATGAACTCTACAAGTATTCTCTGCATTTTCAGGATAGTTTGTACGTCAGGGAAGGATTGATTACACAACAATAAATTGCACATTTAGTTGGCAAAATCTTTTGCAGGTACAGTGCAGTGTGCACCTGAAATTATATAGGTGAGATACAGCTGGTGTGTGGAGCCATATCAGTCATTGTGATAAGAAATAATCATGCTGCCTGTAGTTCCTGTTTATGTGTTGGCTAGTGAAAATGAGCTCATTGACTTACCTGGTAAGTTCAGTTTATTGTGGTTACTTCAGGACATAATGACAATCTATGAAGGAAACAAACCTCACAGCCACAAGTGTGTTGTATCAAGATAATTTGCAAATGGCACTTGTTTTTTTCCTACTGTTTCTGTTTTTTCTTTTCGCCCAGCTTGGATGGAGCATAGGGCCCCCTCACCTGATCAAAAACTGCCAGACTCTTCATCAGAACTGTGTCTACACATGTCCAACACTCATTCAGGTAATGTGTAAGATATGACCACAAGCTAATGTTCAGCCACTCTCTAACAGCAGTATTATTAAGATCAAGACTTTAACTGTGCACCCTCTGCAAAACATTAGATGCATCTCTACCCCAAACTTGTAAATGAACTCCTTATTAGCATGTCCTCTGCAGGTAGTCAAGTATTCAGCATCTATATTTCCTCTATACACAAGTCCTCCTCACCCACCCCCTCCACCTTCTCCCCATTTACCCTTGCCACCTTTCCCCTCAGACTATTCTCTTCTTCCTTTCTTTCCTCCAACTTGTACTCATCCATTTTCCACTTTCCCTTTATTCCTCTTTACCTCTGCATAAAAAAAGAAAAATCCTAGATATTTGATGAATATTACTTTTGAGATACACAAAACAGATTTGTGAAAATTTGAAGAGGGAAATACAAGGTGCGTTTTTGTGTGTGTATGTGTGTGTGTGTGTATACAAACCACATGGAATGGACTGATACACCACTATGTCTTACTTTCTCTGCATCATCCGGTTGCTATGCAGGAGGCGGTTGCTAGGGGCCTTGAGCTGGAGTTCTCCAGGCTGGGCCAGCCAGACTGCTACTTCCTGGAGCTGCCGCGGGAGCTGGAGGAGAAGCGGGAGAAGATCTCCAAGCTCCTGAAGGAGTGCAACCTCATCCCCATCATGCCGGAGGGGGGCTACTTCATGATGGCCAAATATGGGCATCTGGGTGAGTTCCTGCCCCCTCCCCCCACCCCTAGAAAACTACCCCTGATTAGAAATATTTTTGGGGAAAATACTGATAACCTCTATTTCAACAATTTTTCAGGATTTTTTTTTTCTGAATCGAGCCCCTGAAATATACCCCCTTTTCCTGAAAAAAAAAAAATTGGGAATGCCCGTACAGTACAGAGGATCACCCCCTCCCACCCAACCCCAATTTTCTCAATTTCTATTCCTAAGATGGGCAGTGTAATGCACTGTGACATGCGTGTTGATGTCATAGAATTTGATTCTAAATCCAAGAATTTTTAGAGCTTTAATTTGAACCTCTGTCTGTGCCTTGTTTCTTTCATACTCATGAAGTGCCTATATGTTATTGTTCATATAAATCATCTATGTATGTATAATGTTCATTGATATCAATGTTATCGTAATCACTCTGTGTGTCTTTCTCCACCTTGTATCAATAGGAGTTGATGTGAGTGAGTTTGGAGATGGACCAGAGGACTACAAGTTTGTGCGTTTTCTCACCAAGACTCAGGTACCGACATTTTGATGACTATTTGTGACCGCTACAACAAAAGGATCCTAAAGTCACTGACGGCTATGCCGAGAAAATCAAGTTGGAAGTCGCATCATCAAAATTGGTCAAAACAATTGGATTTCGTTTTTTGGCATAATTATGTACTCTAATGTTTTGTCTATCTTCTGCCGAAATTTCGAAGCTACATGATCAAAGGAAAGGCAAGAAATCAGCGTTTTTCTGTACCATGATTTTCCGACTTTCAACGTAACAGAAACGTGTCCGAAGATTTGGATTTACCGCCGCTGCTAGACTCCGCCCCTAGCAACGAGGGAGTAATCTTATTTGTCAGTGCGTGGCATCCCGATTGCTGATTGGTCGTGCGTAGACTGCTGGCGCTAAGCTTGAATGAACATCGCGGAGGTTGCTAGGGGCATACCTTCTATTGTCAAGCGGTGAAGGCTGTCTCGCCTCCCCTTGATCATGATAGCGTCGGAAGGATAACTTTGAAGGCGTTTTTCTCGAAACTCTGATTTCCTCAACCACTTGACATGCGCTAATGAAATCACTGATGTCTCCGCAACCGAGTGCTTTTATGAGTTCTGCTATATATGAAATTAAAGTAGAAGAGTAAGGAAGTAATGTTGTGCGATTTTTAGAAAATTGTTTTCCCCCGACTTTCGGATCCTTTTGTTGTAGCGGGTCACATTTCTTATCAGTTGCCCTTGATTATAACCTCTTATTAATGTAATGGAACTGCATGTGAGGGGAATAATGTAGTATTGCATGGGAAGAGAACAACATACATTGGAGTACCGGTAACATTTGCACACCTGAAGCTCAGACATATGATATTTGATAATTTTTCACAGAAACCTGAGTGAGTCCCAGGTTAAAGTTTCTTTGGATTTAGAACTCTCATAGTAGTAGAGGCTACTATGTAATCCCGTGAGATTTTCGTGCCAAAATTGATTTTTTTCGCTAACTTTGTCAATTTGGGGGTGCTGAATCCCAAAAACTTTGGTTCCATTTTTTCTGACCACGTCTTCAGCCGCCATTTTGAATTTCAAAATGGCCGCCCTAGCAGACTGTATTTTGACCCATATTTCATAAAGTGAGCATTGTAGAAGCTTAAAATTTGGTGCAAAATGCATGAGTGTGATGTCAGACACTCTGATAAATCTTTGTCTGATATTGTGGATTGTTTTGATACAATTTGTAGGCTACCATCTTGAATTTCAAAATGGCTGCCATAGCAAGCTGTATTTTTACCCATATCTCATAAAGTGAGCATTGTAGAAACATCAAATTTGGTGCAAAATACATCGTTATGTCAGACACTCTGATACATCATTTTATGATATTGTGGATTGCTTTGTAGAGTTTGTAGGCCGCCATCTTGAAATTCAAAATGGCCACCATAGCGTTTTTACCCATATCTCAGTTTGCAATTATTGTAGAAGCATCAAATTTTAAAGAATGCACTTGCTTGTGGTGTCCAACGGTCCAGTACAGCTGTTTCCTAATTGTAGATCATTAATAGATAGGCCACCATGTTGAAATTCAAGATGGCCACCACAAAAAACATAATTATAATACTGTGGTAAGCATCTTAGATGAATGTGCCAAAATTGTCCTCGTTAGACTGAATTTATTTCCAGTTCACGCAGAATGACAGCCATCTCTCAATTCAAAATGTAAGGATGAGGTTCTAATTACGTCATCAAGAGATGCTGAGGGGCAAAAACTGCGTGGGGGGGGGGGGGGGGGGGGAAGGGGGCATACCACTGTCCGATAGTGTGGGCATCCCATATAGCCATGCGGGTATGCGGTTCGCAAACTGCGCGCTAAAACGGTTCGTTTTTGCCTCTCGGGCAACATGTTATTTTGATTGCAACTGATTGACAAATTGCCCTACATCGACGTAAATAAGCACTGAATTGATCAGTGTTTTAGTAGTAGCCATGATAAAAATCATGGGCGTACATACTCGAGCAGGATTCGAACCTACGACCTCCTGATCACCGGACAGGCGTCATCTCCACTAGACCACCGAGCTTTCGCCCAACAGCAAGTGTTGGTTCTAATCCTTATAGCATGCAGCGGGTACTGCTTTGTTATTCAAATTCATGAAGTTCTTCCGTCGAGATGTTTTCATTGCAACTGATTGACAAATTGCCCTACATCGACGTAAATAAGCACTGAATTGATCAGTGTTTCAGTAGTAGCCATGGCTGGTTGCTTGTAACCAGAGATATTAGATGAAAAGCAGCCATTTTGAATTTTAAGAAGACAGCCTTGAAAGTGATCTGCAATTTTAGGGAGGGAAAAAGTGCATCTGAATGTTCAACATCATGAGCCCGGTTTATGCCCGCAATGTGAACTGTCTGTATTGCGTACAATATGAGATATGGGTCAAAATATACATTCTGGTATGGCGGCCATTTTGAATTTCGAGATGGCCACCTTTAATATCAAAATGAACCATCGTTTCAGAAAAAGATGTTTCAGATTGTCTAACAACATACGCATGCTCTCTGCCCCAAATTAGAACCTTACACAATGCATACGATATGAGATACCGGTCCAATTACATTTGTTATGGTAGCCATTTTGAATTTCAAGATGGCCACTAAGGAAAATGATCCATCATTGAATAAAAGAATGTATATACTAGCATGACTGACATCATAAGCATGCTTTTTGCCCCACATTTATACTCCACACAATGCTTACAACCTGAGATATGGGTAAAAATGTATTTAGCTATGGTGGCCATTTTGAATTTCAAGATGGCTGCCTAAAAATTGTATCAAAGCTATCCACAATATTAGAAAATGGTGTATCAGAATGTCTGACATCACAAACATGCTTTTTGCATCAAATCTGAACCTTCTATGATGCTCACATTATGAGAATTGGGTCAAAATACAGTTTGCTATGGTGGCCATTTTGAAATTCAAAATGGCGACTGAAGACGTAGTCGGAAAAAATGGAACCAAAGTTTTTTGGATTCAGCACCCCCAAAGTGACCAAGTTAGCTAAAAAAAAAATCAATTTTGGCACGAAAATCTCACGGGACTTAATATTTTGACATAGTAGACTGTACTATAGAGAAGACAGAGTAAGATGACAAAAACGCACCATCTGCATCACTCCCCTAATGAATGCGGTAAAAGCAGAAATGCTAGCATGCATTTCAATTTTACGAAAGCCAACGAAGATTCGCAAATTAAAATGCATGCAAATGTTCTCGTCTACAGTGTGTGCATTGAATCCCAGTGGCAATTGTCAAAAATGTCATGCCTCGAAGAAGTCCATCGTCTCTAATTCGCGAAAATTGCGTGCCGCGAAAATACCTCGTTTTACAGTACATCTATCAGTTGTATAATTCAAATTTACTTAACATAAAGCAGCACCGAGACTTGCAGTCTATCAATCTACTCATCTGTCTATCTAGCTGTCTATCTTTCTATCATCTACCTAACTTTATCTATCTTATCTATATGTCATGTCATTCTATCTGTGTGTATATTATATGTAACTCTCCTTTTCATCTGTCTATCTATATATCTTATCTACCTACCTGTATCTGTCTATCCTATCTATATACATGTCAATCTTTCTATTTTTCTGTCCATTTGTCCATCCTTACAAGTATTTATCTACATGTATATTGTGTTTATCATCTCTTCATCTGTCTATCTCTTTCTCTCTCCCTAGGGAGTTGCCACCATCCCATGCAGTGCATTCTACAGCCAGGAACACAAGTCGCTGGGAGAACCGTACATCAGGTTCTGCTTCATCAAGGTACACTCAGTTTTATTTGTATTCATCTTCTTTCCTCCTGTTTTCAGGTAGTCGCCCGATATTATGGTTAGCGTACATCTAAAAAGAAAATTCTCCCCCACAAGTTGCTTCTGACAATAGTGGGCCGTAAAAGAAATGACAAGGTAGAAGAAATTGTGCAATCTTTCTTACTGTAGTAAGATCATATTTCTTGAGCTAATAAGAATAAAAAATGAAGTACAGTAGTAGTAGTAGTAGTAGTAGTAGTAGTAGTAGTAATATTAGATATCATCAACATGAAAATCAAAATCATAGTCATGATAGTAATCGTAATCATAATGCAAAGGTATAGGGGGGGAAAAAGAATTGTGTTACCATTCATGTTTGAAATCAATTCATAACTGAAAATGATTGTAAAAATGTTTCAATATTATCATGAATATTTAAATCTGTCTGCACATCTACTACCTCAATCCCTCACCCCATACCTCTGCAGGATGACTGCACCATTGAGAAGGCTGCTGAGAAACTGAAGACTTTCAGCAATTCCTTGAAGGCTTGAATAAAGGCTGCGTCAGAGAGAGTGTTGGTGATGTGTTCAAGGCCTGAATCATGTGAATCAAATTTGTTGTTGTTGCTGGGTGTTTTTTCCCTGTTTTTGCTAAGAGAGCTTTTTGAAAATCAGCTGATATTGTGTAAATACATACCGGGATGTACATGTTAGAGAAATAAATCACGGTGAAAAATTTATGCGTATGTTTTAAATTTGGTGTCAGTTTGGTAGTCTACCATACAGTCTGTTCTGCTTGTATGTTCCTTGATGGGAGATGCTTTGTAAGTCTTGAGTGAAGACTAGCAGTCATCAGGATACGGACTGTACTGAATGGCCAGTGCGACTGCTGCTGCACTGTAACTTGGGATGGAGGGAATGCAAATTTTAAATACATTACAGAGTATGGATGTAGAAAGGGACTAGTCTGGTATCCAGGTGTTTCATATCGAGCTGAGGGAATTGTGGTATATTCCACTGGTAGGAAGGCGTGGAAGTATGAATGTGTGCATGCTGTTAAACCACACAGGCAGCAAAGGAGACTTGTGAAATTTATAAAAGAATAATCTACTGCTCTGCAGGGAAACACTCCATACATCTGCTTGACAATCAAAGCTGACTACTGGTACATATTTCTTTCACACGCATCTCGCTGTCATGCTCTGTTGCCCGAGTCATGGGGTTGTTTGGACCTCTACTGCGTATGGGTCAAGTTAATAGGTCAACCAAGAACACCTAAGTTGTGGTAGAGACTGTGTTAAACCGGTTCTGGTCAACACTTTAACAGAGGACTCAAGCATCTTCCTATGAAATGGCACAGAGCTTCAATGGAGATGGAACGAAAATCAAGAAACACTTTACGGCAATTTCGGTAAACGACAATTCGGAAATCCTTTCTAGAACATTGCGTACGAGAAAGTCAGTACAATGTATCAGTAATACAGTAGCCTCAGGGTCTACTACGAGACAGGTGAATGTGACATAGATCGGTACGTGTCCCTAGCAATAAGTTGCTCAAAGAAAATAAAGCATTTATTTATCATCTGTTGGATGGTATACTTTCTGAGTGGGCATGTAAGCAGTTGTAGAAGCTGTGCCTCTTGCATTTTGCAGCTCTGTACACAGTGTGAAATAAAGGTTTTACTGGGTAGTAGCTTTAGATACGTAGTCACCGTACGGACAGTGGCGAAATTCAGGGTACTTTTACACATTTCAGTCATACATGCATTCATTGACAAGGGAAGAGATTAGAGACAGAGACAAGAAAGAACCTCCCCCCATCTAATGTCAGTTTTGTTTTTTGTTTTTTTTTTGTTTGTTTTTTTTTGTTTTGTTTTGTTTTGTTTTGTTTTGTTTTGTTTTTTAGTATGGTTTATGTACCTGGAAATTAGAAGAAGCTAGTGTAAAAGTGGAAATTTCCACGCGATTAATTCTTCGCATCTGGCCGGCTGAAATGAATTTCACGTTTTTGATTCCATGGAATGATAATATGAAATGGTATTACATATAGCAAGCAAAAAAAATAAAATCATGTTTTTATTTTCACACCAGTTTCATGTTGCGCAAAATGTGTGCAAATTTCCACTTTTACAAAGTGATTGCTTACGTTCAGCCTGTGAGTCATTGGTATCATACATCCCTTGAATCTGTGTGCATGCACAATAAAGCATGCTTTGCAGCTGCATGGAGCAAGGTTTCCCGTCGTTTGTTTGGCAATTGATAATGGAGGAAGATTTGCTTGAGCAATTTAGTTGAAAACGATTTATTGAGATCATGCAATGTTAATTTTTTTTTTTTTGGGGGGGGGGGGGGGAGGGGGGGGGGAATTGGTCATAAGAGGTGCTGTGTGTCCCTCATCCAGCATCATCTGGGGGTCGTTGGCAGAGTCAGCAACACATAGGGGTAGCAAGGAGGGTGAGGTCGCTGTGTTCTAATCATTCTTGCCAAACAGTTGTAATGGCAGTTTTGCTCATACATTCATATTTTGTGTTCTCCAAACTATTGATCACATCCTTGGTAAAGTACAGTGTACATTGTATTTCCTAATTCAGATGTGTTTTCAATTATAAATGTATGTTTATTTTTTTTCCATTTGGGTTTGTTGTGTCTTTAACTGAATTTTATGCAGATACCTTGGTAATAATTTTGTTTTCCCCTTCATTCAATGTGTATTTTGATATCACTGAATGTGTGATGCTTGTGTCATTTAAAAGTGGTTGCAGACTTGGGAGTATTCTATGCAAGCACCAGACATGCAGCCCCTGTTGCCTAAATGAGGCGTTAATGTATTCAGCAGAGTGTGGAAGTTCACAGCAAGAAGGAAATAAAACAGAAGGAATTTGATGAACTGTGCTGCTGACTTTGCAATTTGTATTATTCTATGGAAGTCAGTCTTGATTTTATATGATGCTCAGATCAGGGATGCCAACCTTGTACACAGCACTGCAGTATTCCGAGGGCAGAAAGGGTTTTTTTCTTGTGTGTGTGTGTGTGTGTGTGTGTGTGTGGGAAAAACAATGTTTTTACCTTTCCTGCAATAGACATGTTTTGAAAACACAACAGTATTTTCCATGCAAACTACAGTAGTTTTGACCGAAAAAAGGTACAAAATACATGTACTGCAAAATAGTAATGGGTGGCATGTCTGTCACCACAGGGAATTACATTACTAGCTATCTGTGATAAGAAGGTACAGCAATTGATCAGAGCAAATTTTAGAAGAATCATTACCAAATCTAGAAAGCAAATGACATTCTGAATTTGGCAGTCTACACCCCACATGTTATGCTCCCATGGATCACTTTAACATCACTTGCAATGAAAAAAAAAAAAGTGTTCCTTGCGTATTGCAAAAAGCATCAACAAACCCTGAATTCACCATCAATCACTGGGATAGTCTTACTCTATCTCGGAAGGAATTGTTAAGAGCAAAATGCACTGCATACATCGCTGGATGAAATTGAGGGGGATACAAAATGTCTCCTTGCAGCAAATTTTAATACCCCATACATTTTGTGTTTTAACAATCAGGGGGGCATTTCATGAAGGAACTTGTCGGATAAAATATCTGACAAGTCAATTATATCCGACAAGTTTTGAGAAATTCTTTAGTCTGATTGGCTGATTTCTCTGAACTTGTCGGATATAATTGACTTGTCGGACATTTTATCCGACAAGTTCCTTCATGAAATGCCCCCCAGAAGTGATAGGTCACCTTTAACCCCAGAGGCCATTCTTATAATGCCTGTTGGACATACTAAATCTGATTGATACAGTGATGATTATCAAAAGTGCTTTCATGGATTTCATGTTTCACTCAAATTCTGCCAAACTACAAAATATTATAAGTGTTCAAACATTCTTGACATGAAACGACTCTCTGAAATAAATTCTCCTGCAAGGTATATTTCCTTTTTCAAATTCAAATTGTGCCCATAAGGAAGGCCACGCTCACATAATAGCATACGCATCAATAAGGGCAAAATTGTCACACAATACAGAGCAAATCTGAAGGAAACATTTTCTACCATGTTGGAGAGAATTTATTGACTTCTCACAATTGACCATGCATTATGCATGCAATTTGACAACACAAATACACATCAGGAGCCAGTATACGCACACCACTTTGTGCATACATTAATATTACATTTTCTTCCCACATCCTGTGTGGTGTGGGTGACCTTTGCCTAAGAATTTAGCTACTAAAGCATGGAAGATTTCAGGTTAATGACTCACAGTTACATCCATGCTTGCAAGGTAACTTTATAGCAGGGTTAACAACCTTTCACACATCTTAATCAGAGACGTTCCAGAGAGCAATCGGGGAGAGATAAACCCAATGTTCACATTAGTCCCCGCGTCGTGGGTAAAGTCCCACACCGCAGGACTTTCCTCTCGAAAACCACAGAGTGGACGCTCACTGGGACTTGTTCTTCCTTCCCCGCAAGGCAAGTCGGGTCTGGGGACAAAATTTGGAGGGGAGAGTGACCTTGGGCCATAACTGATAGCACCTAGCTGTATTCGTCAAATGTGCGCATGCGTGAAGTCTGGTTTCAAGTTGAAGGGCTCAACCCAAGACCCGACTGCCCCCGCAGCTCGGGGACAGTCAAGGTAACAGTGTGGACAGTCAGTCGTAAAAAAGACAAGACCACTCGTGACTGTCCATACGGTGCTGGGTCTAATGTGAATGCGGGGATATGTATACAGTCAAACCTGTCTTAGTGGCCACCTGTCAATAGTGCCACCTGCTGTGTGCGCCCACTGAAAAACATGCCCTCCAAGAGAAAATGCATGGTAATATTTGCAGCCATCTGTCTATAATGGCCACTTTTTTGTTTCCCTTGGGTGGCTGCTATAGAGCAGTTGGACAGTATTCTGATATCAGGGCTGCTTTTTCAATTTCTCTCATAAGGACATGAAGAGACTTTTGTTTATTCAAGGAGCCTCCAGCAATATCCGGGAGACCTGAGAGCTCTGTCATACATGGTAAATTAAGCCCTTAAACTTCACAGCTACCAACAGGTAGTAGCTTCATTGATGCAAGGATGATTTTGACTATTATTGCTGTTAATTGAAGCTCATCCCCATCATAATGCAGCTCAACCTTTAAACATTATAATCTGACACAAGTATCTGCAAACGATCGGTACCTCTCTGCAAATATGGGCATTTTGTAAGCACAAGAGTCACAATGCTCATGCAAGTTTGCTTGCACCACCAGTTTGTACAAGGTTATCCTTTGTAAGAATCACAGAGGCAAGACACAAGTGGGACCACTTCCTAGTCTGTGAACGACGCTACATCATGGTGGTTTCCAACTCTGGATATTGAAAGTTAGGGAATATTATATATGTCCTTGTGACTACAGTCAAACTCGGATACCTCGACATCGGATAAGCCGAATATCACTTACCTCGGGGGCAAAATGAAAGTCCCGATTGTTCCTATGGAGTTTCCGTGTATTAAAATTCGCGTAGCTCGAAAAAGATAACTCGAAGTTCGGTTACCTCGAAGGGAAATCTAATGTCCCGATCTTAATTAACTTATTGTTTTTCCCAGCATGTTGCTCGAATCGAAATTGTAAACATCACTCAGCATCTCCGATTAAGCGCGCGTGGACAGCGAAGACGTGTCACATGTTTTCACACTCGATTGTAAATATTCTGAGACCAGAACAATCGCGCGCCCAAGAAGAAATACCCGATACACAGCTGACAAGGAAAATCCCCAACACCACACGTACATGGTATGCACATAGCACCCGTGCCAATGGAGTGCTTTACGATAGAGCACTACGCGCTGCCCCATCATTTGTTTTTCTTTAACCACTGTGTTTTGATTTTTGATCGAGACAGTCATACCGTGCGCGTAGATTTCTCAACCGTCGGGGCGCACCTGCTTACGTTGACAGTTATATCTTTGTCATTAATCACGCTCCACTGTCAAAACATCAATCTACCTCGTAGTGCCTTTTTTAAAACTATTTCTTTTTGCCTTTCACGAAGTTTACTTCCCCGAGAACGCAAGCACTGAAACTTTTTTTTTCCAGCAATGCGATTATGAAAATCTGGAAGTATAGGCCGATCACAATGAAGAATAGAATACACAGGGCTCCGCACTAAGTTTTATCGGGCCACCAATATCATTGATTTTTATTTTCTGGTGGTCGAAAGTAAAATCTGGTGACAAAAAAAATCAGGAAAAACATTAGAAAAACTAAATCGGTCCTACTAAACATAGACAAATTAATATTAAGCATTATTGAAGTGATACAGATGTCCATGTCTAAAACAAATGAATAGAAAATTCAATCATCTTACTTGGTGTTTAAAGATTTGACAAGTTAATAGGCGTAGATATTATTATAAAAGTTGATGCCAATATATTGAGGAGGTCAAAACTTACGTTTGAAATGAGAAAATGGGAGCATTTGCTGACATTTGTTAGCATCCGACATTTGTTTTAATTGTAAAAAACCGAAAGTTACCGTTATTCATTTCTAAATGTAAAAGCAAACAACCGACATTCATTTTAGAATCTTACGGAGCTGAATACTATCGTAATCCATTTCCAAACGTGAAAGCAAACATCCGCTATTTGTTTTAGCATCTAACTGAGCGGATTAATACCATTAATCATTTCCAAAATTTAAAGCAACAATCTGTTATTTATTTTTGCATCGTACGGAGCAGAATATTACCGTTATTCATTTCAAACATCCGACATTTATTTCATTATCGAACGGAGCCGAATGTTACTGCTGTCCACTTCCGAAAGTGAAATGAATCATCTGACAATTGTTTTATCATCGCACGGAGCCGAATGTTACTGTTTTTCATTTTTGAACGTAAAGGCAGACATCAGACATTTGGGACTATGAAACGTATAGCTGAATGTTACTGATATATATTTTGAAATGTACCGTAGCAAATATCCAATATATATATATATTTTTAATCATCGTATGGGGCAGAATGTTACTGCTGTTCACTTCCAAACATGCCAAACGTAAAAGCAATCATTCGACATGTATTTGAGCATCTTCCGGAGCTGAATGCTATTGACATTTACTTTCGGACGTATCCGGCATTTATTTTATCAGCGTACGGAGTTGAATGTTATTGTTATTCACTTCAGAACATCAAAGCAAACATTCGACATTTATTTTAGCATCTTTCGGAGCTAAATGTTATTGCAATTTACTTTCGAACATAGAAGCAAACATCCAGCATTTATTTCATCATTGTCAGGAGTTGAATATTATTGTTACTCTTTTCCGAACGTCAAAGCAAACATCAAACATTGACTTTACCATTAAACGCAGCTGAATGTTACTGTTATTCATTTCGAAATTTAAAAGCAAACATCAGACAGTTATTTTAGCATCATATGGACATGATGGAGCAGAATATTACTGCTATTTTCTTCCGAACATAAAAACGATCATCTGACATCTATTTTAGCATCTTCCGGAGCCGAATGCTATTGCTATTTACTTTCAAAAGTATAAGGAAACATCCGACATTTATTTAACCATCGTACGGAGTTGAATGTTATTGTTTTTCATTTCCGAACGTCATAGCAAAAATTCGACATTTATTTCAGCGTCTTCCGGAGCCGAATGTTATCCTTATTCATTTCCGAACGCAAAATCAAATATCTAACATTAGTTCTAGCACCATACGGAGCTGAGTCTTATCGTTATTCATTTCCAAAAGTATGAGCAAACATCCGACATTTATTTTAGTATCATACCGAGTCGAATATTACCGTCATTCATTTCCACAATTAAACGCAAAACTCTGACATTTATTTTAGCATCTTACGTAACCGATTGTTACCGCTGTTCATTTTGAAAAGTGAAGGCAAACATCCGACTTTTTTTTTTTTGGTGGCGCGATCGGGCCACCAAAATCTTTATTTCTGAAATTTTGATTTCATTTCCTATTTTCACTCAATTCATTCATATAAAAGTTGATTCAATTCAAATTGACAAGCATGCAAACAATCACTAGGCACTATAACAGACACCATGTTGAACATCGATAAACGTTGAACATCGATAAACATCGGACAAGTCGAAGAAAATTCGACGTACGCGTACCTCGAAATTCGCGTACGTCGAAACATTTTCTTCAGTCCCGACGAATTCGAGGTATCCGAGTTTGACTGTACATCCATAGACATTGTTCATGGAACTGCTGCTGTGTTCATTTCACATCAGGTCATGCTTACAGGACACACACTTCCAGACATTTTATGTTGTTTTGTTTTGTTTTAATTTGCCACTATGTATAAGTGATGAAACCGAAAACTTGTGGCTTCTTCACCTAACCTCCAAAGTTTGTCATAGAAATGGTCCTCCACAATTCCATGATTATTTTGACTGAATCATTTCTACTTGGGGAAAAATAAAAGGTAGTTGTCTCTCTGGTTTAAACACTCTCACGGCCAGCCATTTATTAATCCTTGAAGGGAGTATTAATCAATTTTTATCATGAAAGGGCAAAATTTGTCATGCATCAAACCAAAAACTTATACAATTGAGTACATGTGGTCATTAGTACATCCAAGAAATTTGATAACTTTTCTAATCATCAAAACTCTCATCAATAATTTTGCAGAATTAGCAATGCAGACACAACATCAAGGCACAGTCAGCTGAGTTGGAGACAATCTCTTACATGAACTGAATTGTGGTCAAAACCTGCATCTGGTGACCAATCAAGTGGAAATCAAAATTACTTGCCCTATTGCAGACAGGTGGTCACTATAGACAGGTGTATTTGATTTACAATATGATATCCATAATAAGTATCATGCACACCTCCTGTACTAAATGAATGAACTTCACATGTTCTGAACAGACTTCTAGTCTCAGTGGAAACAATATGTTGCCCCATCTCCCCTCCCCCCCCCCCCCCCCAAAAAAAAAAAAAAAAAAAAAAGAAAGAAAGAAAGAAGGAAACAAGGCAGAGAAAAAGGTTGTTGTCCTCAGGAGATTTTAAAGTCTGGCAGAAGAAAGTAACTTAGTGTACCATCAGACAGGACTCAACCTGGACACTACACCCCATTATGAAAGGGCACGTAGCGAGGGCAGGAGATGTAATAGGTGGCAACTATGAAGGGCATTATGTGTTGTTGTTGTTGTTTGTTTATTTGTTTTGGGGTCTAAGTCTCCTCATCCGCTTTGATGCTACCAAAGACTTCTGATGGAATGCTCTTCTGTTCTACGTTCACCTCTGGAAAGACAAAGCATGAAAAGAAATACACAAAATAAGATCTCATGAATGTTGAGAATGAACAGGAAAATTGATCATCATTTTATGCAATTCCACAGACCCAATGTTTCATCTGCTCCACAAAGAGACATAGCAAATTTTTCTGTTAAAATTGATCAATTCTTCTGTTTTGGAAGATTTCAGATGTCCAGTATGTATGGACCGGTGTAACAAAATTGTGAGTCTTTGCTGTGGTTAATTGGATACAAAATTCTCAGATTTCATGGATACATGGTGAAAAAAGACTGGGTAGTAGTACATCATCACACTGACATACTACAGACTATTAGTACTTCCTGTCAGGTCAAAGGTTGTAACAATCCTCTGTGCACAAAGCATCATGGGATTGTTGCACAGAAATGGGTCAGATGATAAACATGACTGTCAATTTGTGCGAGTGTTTAGAACTATCAAATTCTCTACAAAATTGTGTAAAGAAAAGTTGTATAATTATGTCTCTCTCTCTTTCTTTTGAATGAAGCAGAGAGATGAAGGAATAGAACAATAACAATAATACTTGGTATTTGTGTTTTTCAAATCATACTACATTTCTCCACCCTGGCACAAGAAGCCATTATATAGCATTCTACACAGTAACATTTACACGGAAAAGACTTTCATAGAGTACGGAATAGAAAATGGTGAGTTATTTAGATGTATTCCTTCTCTCATCTTTTATTTCTCTCTCTCTCTCTCTTAACCCTATTTTAACTGGGGGGGTCAAATTGACACCCCCCCCCCCCTCGACACTTCGCGCCACGATTCCGCAAAGCGCAAAGATTTTACCGCGTCGTTTCATGACTTTTTTCATTGAAGTCTCCTGCATATTTTGAGACCAAATTTGCGACATCCGGGTACACCGTTCTGAAGTTACATAATGTTTTGCATATGCATGTCAACCCGAAAATAGCTCAAATTCATATCGTGTGCAAATCCAATGCAAATTGTGTTTTTTGGTTAAATTGATATAAGTTAGATTATTTCAACTTTTAACCATTGAAATTAATAAATTCTAGTGTAGATAAGCTTAAAAAAAGAGCAAACAAAAGGTTAAAAAAACAATAAAATACATACGAAATTAACAAAACAATAAAAAACAAAAGAAATTGATTTTGATTGTGCTATTTTTTTACAAGAAAATTGTTTGATGTGTCTTGAGGAACTCTGACACAAAAATCTAGCAATCCTTCAGTCTTTTTAATGGAGTTATAGGTGAAAATATGATTTCATGCATAAATTTGCATAATTCATTTATTAAAAATAGAAAGCCAATATTTTTCTATTGTATGACCATGTAATCTTGTAGTTGACATCCGGCTCTATCTTTAGGCAAAATTTTGCGGCGATCGCGTGATCGGCGGCCAAGATCTGAAGGGGGGGGGGGGTCAAATTGACCCCCCCACCCCAGTAAAAACTTGGTCTCAAATAGCCCAGTTAAAATAGGGTTAAAGGGATTGGTAAATTATTTTCAGGTAAATATACAATATTCCTTCTCACCATCAACCTCTTCACCACTGTCGTCATCATCATCATCGATGTTGATTTCTGCTGGGTTGGCAGCTCTCGTCGCCTCGGCAACTGCCTCTTTCTTGGCCTCGGTATCACTCCTGTATGAAGATGTCACATAAAAATAATAGTGATGATGGCCATAACTGTATGATGCATATGCAAACTAGGCAATGGTCTGAGTAATAACACAGGTAGATAATGTCTTGAATATCCACTTCAGACAACAAGTTCTTAGATCTTCACACATCATATCAAGCCATCAAGACCTGACATGAATGTAAAATTACATAACAATATTACTCCAAATTAAGACATTGCCAAATATCTTGGTACTATTTAAAAAAAAAAAAAATCATTCTAGTCCAATATACTCACATTTGTGTCGCTAGTACACAAGATTATGAAACTCATTCAAGGTTACACCATCCAACATGCAGAACACAGTCACAATACAGCTGTACTTTTCTCAAAACCAATTTCTTGTACCCGGAACAAGGACTAGGTTTCAAACCAAACTGTCAAATAGGATGTCTTTCTACCGGAATTTTCTGTACAAGAACAAAGACCAGGTTTTGAACCTACCTGACAAAGAGGATGTCTTTCTTCAGCTTGGGTTTGTCAGCCTCTGCCTCAGCCGCCAGCGCCTGGGCTCTCTGCTCCAGTAGCTGCATGTTATCACTGGGAGGCTGGTTTGTCTTGCCTGCCAGATGAACAAGAGAATTTTTAGCCCATTGTCGATGAGTTCACTTGGTTACAACACAAATTCTCCAAAGATGCGTACCCGCATGTTCCCAGGACTAGTCTTCAACGGGTTCAATTGTGAGTGAATAATTATTTCACATAGAGAATGTAAGGACAACAACAATGGTATCATAATCTATCTCCCAACATGAAGGGATATATTTAGTAAAGATCACACAAACTGCAAGTGTCTTGGGAAAAGATGTTGCTGTCTCTCAGTGAAGATGCTTGATGACAGGTCACAGGAGTACCTGTAATCAATAAACTTGTGACACCAATTTTTTTTTTTTTTTTTAATGCAATGACCTACAAATACAAAGTGTCTAATAAAACAACAAGTCATACACTTTGGGTGACAGATAATTAATGACAAGAAAAATGAAATTGTATGTTTTTACCTCCTCCTTCTGCAGCCAACATCTGTGCTGACATAAAATTGACCTAAATAGCAAACAAAAGGAAACATAACAAGGACAGTCAAAATGTGGATTTTCATTTTTCTCAGTCAGACATACATTCAAACAGCAACGTTCTGTGAAAATTGGAATAAAAACATTACCCAGAGACATACCTTCTTATATTATTCTGGTGCTAAGACTATCAAAGTGATTTTGTTTTGTTTGTTTGTTTTGTTTTTGCTTACAGCTTATTGTTGCAGGCTTTGCTTGAATCTTCTAATGCCACATATCATCAGAAAGTATTCTCCCCATTCACAAAGGATACAGCATGTACAGCATCAATACAAGCCTCTAGGGAAAAAAAACAAAAAAACTCTCTCTTTTTTTTCAGGAGCTCTACTTGAAATGTGGATTTTATTTTTATCAGCTTCTGCTCATCATACCTTTCTCTTCCTATGTTGTCTTTTTTCATAGTAAGTGTAGTCTGGGCTGACCTGAAGTAAACTCAACTAAACTGATTTATTTGATCTGATCTGAATTGAACTCAATTCATATCCCGGTAATTGGACTGGGCTGTATTGGACTAGACTGAACTGGGCTTCACTATATTTAGGCGGAACTACAACTGCAGGCTTTCATGGAATGAACTGGACTGAAGCAAGATGAACAGAGCCACACTGGAATGAACCGGACTGAACCAGGCTGAACTGGTCTTTACTGGATTGAACTGAACAGAACAAAGCCGTATTGCATTAGATTGGTGTTTGAGAAGGGTCAAGCTGACCTGGGTGTTAAACTTGGCCTGGATACTCCTCTTGATCCTCAGCATCTCCCTCACAGTGTCCTCGTTGCCGTGCTTGACCTCAAACTCCTTCCAGGTCTGCCAGAATGTGGCTGTGACCTGGACACAAACAAAAACAAATAAACATACAAACAAAAAACAAAAGAAACAGGTGACAATGGAGATCATGAGACACTGTAGTCTGTTTTTGTTCTACAATGTGGAACTAAGAGAATTCAGAATGGCTGCAAATTCTGGTAGATAGGATGGCATTCTGGATGGCAGTACAAGCATAAGCAATATAAAATATGCAAGAATTAGTTAAAATCATCCCAGAGTTAAGACCCCACATCAATTTGGTGCTGTCACCATTTTCTGTCATCTCTGATGCACAAAACATTAGCTCACACAAAACATTTAATGCAATCCATCTACCAATGCACTTGTTCTTACACATGTGTTTGTGAAATGCATAATTTGAATACCAGCAGTGAGATGATGAATCAATACTTGACGAGTAACAATGCAGTGAGAAAACGATTGCAAGGGTCATCTCGAAGGTCAACCCTAACGAGAGCTGAAAATTTTGGTGAAACTTCTATCTTTCAGTTTGTCAGATTTTATTCTCTTTATCACTGTTAACTTGTACAGGGCATGGAATTGAACTTACCCCTTTCTGAGCCAGGGACTTTGGACAGTGTGTACAATGCTATGGGGTTTTTCTGGAACAATCAGTACTCAAAGCACACAAAGAGTTAATTGCAGGTCATTAGTGAGAAAAGAGAGCTGGTTTAATACCCTTGGGTCGCACATCTGGGAGCAGTGGCTGTAGATGGCCCTCGCCCGATCAATCTCCCCCAGCTTCCTCTCCAGGTCAGCGAACCGGACGCACATCTCCCGGGCCTCGCTGTCCGGTAGGACCTCCACGGCCTTCTCGTAGATGGGCCGGGTGTGGGTGATGCCGTAGACCTCGGCCACGCGCTTGATGTAGATGTTGAACATCTGGCAGGAGGGGAAGATGAGAGGTGTAAATTTTTACCATAATTCATTATCTCTGATTGACAATTTGGCCAGCATGTTTGCCTCGTCAATCAGCATCAACAACAGGGCAACAAGAGGGTTTAAATTGGTAGCATGTCTGCCTTAAAAATTAAAATACTGTAAAAGTGAAAATTTTTGCAGAGAGGAAATTTTCATGCATTTCGCACAACCAGCAGCTAATGCAAAAATAAAAGTATGCAAATACATTTGCATGCCATATGTTCCAATAGTTAATGTCCTGTGTCCACGGAATGAAAAATATGCGAAAATTATCTTACCCAGTGGAACATAAAAAAATTACTTGCATGAAATTATCCACTTTTACAGTAATAGTTATATGTGTAGCATGCATGATGATTATGATTAATTATGTATGCGCCTCACATGAAATATAAAAACCATCAATGCCTTCACAGGTAGGTTTTCAGAACCTTCTTGAAAGAATCAAGGGAAGACTAGAACCCATGCCATCATATGGCACAGGTTTGAGGATCAGTGAGTGTAGCTGAGCAAAACTGAGTGTTATCATGCCTTCCATTTTAGTAAGACACAAAATCACTCTGTCCCTCAGAAAGAACATTACAATGAGGTCCCTATGTGTGGGAGTCATAACCCATGCCATAGACCCCACTTTACTCCCTGCAGAGCAGGGTGCAACCCCAGTGAAATGGTCCACACCACATACAACAAGAAATAATTGTATGCTACAGATGCCCACCCTTCACGGTTTGCCCTATGTGATTAGCAACATTGAGTAAATGGCATCAACCTCACACGTAGTCTCAATAGTCCTGTAACATTTGTCTTCTCTCATAGGGTAATCCTGCACTACTGCCCCTACACAGCAATCTCCTTGTACACAGTGATATACTATTAATAGATGTATTTGACTTAATGGCTAAGTCTTGTTCACAGAATTACAGGTGGAAAAAACAAGACTAACAGAAGAGACTTTGTACAAATCACAAGATGTCTGTGATGTTTTTCCCATTGCAGTAGTCTTTATATTCATACCTCATGTTGCTCGTTAGGTAGCACAGCCTTCGTGGCCCTGTCATAAACAGCGACAGCGTGGCGAGAGAGGCCAAAATCTTCTTCCAGTTTGGCGTACAGAAGATAGAGAGCTGTGGGTGAGAAATGGTAAAAAAACAAAACAAACAAAACTGGCATATGATTGGCAGACTGACACAAAGTATCAAGACATGGATGAACATGAAACAATCTCTGTGATTATACTCTCAAAATAAATAAATACAGCTTGCAAAGTATTACTTCTAGAAGGGCACATTTTCTCTCATTCTATATGATCTGTCACTTGAATATGGGAAAAGTATCACTTCAACAGACTGAAAAAATTACAAACTTGGATACACTGAATTACAACCATGCAATGACAAAAGGTATTCCCAAATTCAATGAATTCATGTGAATAATAAGAAAAGAAAACAGTCGCGTAATCACAAAAATACCTAGTGACACATCCAGCAAATATTTTCTTTTTTGTTAATCATCAGCTTAAACAAATATAAACCCTATTTGTATCTTACTTTTTGCAAATTTGGCAGGGCAGTCTTCGAGGCACTGCTCAAACAGATCTCGGGTCCGTTCCAGTTTCTTGCCACCCTAATAGTGTAGAAGCAAATAAAGACAAGCAAATGAACAGAAGACAGTCTCAATGACAGATGCACAATGTTGGTACTACAAGATCAAACAAGGTAATAATCACTTCACAACTCAAACAAGCTAAAACCTGATTTGCCCGTATGAAGCCATTTAAAAGAGATCAAACACAGGATTAAAAAGCCTAAATATCGTAAGAACATTGCATATGCCCAGGTATTTAATTGTTTAGTTGTTGCAATAAGTATAACATATGTATGAAAAACAGAAAGGAAACTTGTTACGTTTTACATTTTATCAATTTAATTCCATTTTGCTATGAAAAACTGACAGGAAACTTATTACTTTCTACATTTTATCAATTTAATTCCATTCCGCTATCATAAGTCCTAAAAATGATACAGAAAGTGGGCACTGGTGCTGAAGATGAAAGACAACTGAATCAAAATCTAAGAAATTAAGTCATTTCATATTTACATTAATCAATTTACCTTGAATTAAATTGAACAAAGCATTTGTTGGTTCATTTGGAAATTTGTTTTCTGCCTGGTTCTACAATAACAAACATAATTGTATCTACAATAACATAATAATATACTGAAATATAAAATGTATGAAATGTATAGATTGATACTGACATCATCGAGGGCAAGCTGGAATTAATACACAGCAAGTGGAGATAGAGCACATCAAATAAAACACATCACAAAAATATACCGGTATATATATGAAGCGAGTGCAGCTTTGAATAAAATCAAGGAGATAATTCAAATAAAATGACACTCACATAGCGCTCCATGAATTTCGTGAGGTACGTGTTCCAGATGTCATATACGTTGGGCCACTTGAAAAGTCCAATACCCTTCTCATAGGCCTGGATGAAAAGACAGGTATATAATCATATCAATAAGATATTTACTAAAGATATTCAATTGATATTATTTTTCACATTTCATTCAGGGCTGAAACTACACTTTGCACATACTAGTAGTACATTTGCATTCTCGAGCATCTTCTTGAGTCAGTAAATTGGACACACATCTCCCAAACTTTGTAGTCCAGTGATATCTTCCCTGTGTCCTTCCCTTTCTATACTAGCTACAAAGCTTAACAAAGTCATTATTATCACTTTTTCCCCATAAAAGCTGAGTTTGAATCTCAATGAAGAACAAGTTCACAGAAATTCATTAGGTGTGTTTGCAAAAGAGATTTCTCTCGATGTGAATCATCATCAGTACCCTTACTTTGCATAAACATCAAAGGTCAAAGGTCAAAGGTCACAGTTTATTTTGTGAAAAAAAAAAAAGGTTGAAAATTCATGTTTTTCTCCATATCTCGCAAATGGTTCAAGGTATCTTCATGGAACTTAGTATATATGCTTGTTCCAATGGGCAGTGATTATCTAGGGAAGTTGGGGGTCATGGTTCAAAGGTCAGGGGTCAAAGGTCAAGGTCAACTCCTCAAAATATCACTACTTTCCTTATATTTATGCAATGAATGAAGGTTTTTGTTGTTTTTTTAACTTGATGTATGCATGTATTACCCAATATATATTCTGTGGGGAAGTTTCTTGCCAAAAGGTCAAAGGTCAAAAGGTCAAAGGTCAAGTGAAAGTGCTGAATTGCACTTTTTCCTCCATATCTCAAAAGTAACTCAAGGTATCATCATGAAACTTACATATTTATGTATGTTCAACCTAACAGTGATTCTCTTTGGAACTGTGAGATCAAAGGTCAAAGGCCAGGTTTAGATAATGCTATTTTCCCATTTGATACTGAAATTATACTTTTTCTCAATACCTTGAAAATTACTCAATGCATAAACTTATAAAAGGGTCAAAAGTCAAGTAAAAATCATCAGTTTCCCAAATACCTGCACTCTGACATTTTAATCATTCATCCAATTGAACCTAGTTCTAGGAAAGTGAACATTCAGCACATTTGTGGCAAACCTGTCATTGTAATATTTTGCCAATTGTGTGAAACTGTCATCACACATTGTCAAGACATTGTACTATAGACCTATTACGAGAACCATGCATTATGGCGGAGGCATATCAGTCGCCGTAGCGATATATCTAGTTTTTTCAAGCTTTCATCAAGAATTATCAACAGATTTCTGATGTTCTGTGTTCGTACCTTTGTTAAAGAAACAAGCACCCTTTCATTTGAGAGAAAGCTAGGCATGATAATCTACATACTGTAAAATATGATATATCAAAACATGGCATGAAATTTTCAAAAATTGGAGTCGATGGTCTTTTTTCGCTGCATGAAATTTTCGTGAATTGCCGCTGGCATTCAATGCATATAGTGTAGACAAGAACTTTCATGTGCATTTTTAATTTTGTGAATATTGGCTCTCCCGAAATTTATGAAATTAAAATGCACGCAAACATTCCTCATTTTACAGTATTTTCTCAACTCCCAGTATGAAACAGGGGAAGTGATAGAGGGCGCTGCCATATACCTTGAAGGCCTCCTCAAAGTACTGGTTCTCCTCCAGGAACATGCCAAAGTTGATGATGATCTGGGGCGTGGCGATGCGGAGGTCGATGATGCGGTCGTACACTGCCTTGGTACTCTAAAAAGGTTCCAGGAAATATCAAGGGGTGACAAAAACACCAAAAGTTTGAGGCTTGTCTTGAAAGGTATGATTCCCAATCACATAATTATGTCGGCATTGTAAAATAACAAGAATTCAACCTTCTTTTCCTAAGCTAGCCATGCTTTCAATACATCACTAGCTCATGCAATCATGCAAAAAAGTTAAATTCAAACTGACATTTCATTAGATTAGGGAGAAAAAAGAGAAAGTCTTCAAATCAATTTCAGACAAAATGAAAAATTTACAAATTTGTTTTGACCGAGCAAATGCCCTCCCTCCCCCAAACACACACACACACACACACACACACACACAAATAAACCCTATTCATTTTCAATCAATGTATCTGTCACCAATGTGACAAACACAACACTGCTGTCACTTGCCACAAAAAGCAATAGTACTGAGGAATGTCGGAAGGAAAGGCAAACTGTGATGTCATGATAGGACATCGGGTGCTTGATCTGTACCTTGAAAGTGCCAAAGCTCTCCTCCAGATCAGCATACATGGACCAGAGCTTGAGGTTCTTGTAGAGTCGGTTCTGGACTGGCTCACTCTGTTGTGGACGCGCACACATACACACACACATGAACAAAAACAAAATGTAGCACACAGGTCATCTACGTTAGAATATATTGCAATACTAGTGAGCTGAAGTGTGTATTACAAATGGCAGGGCATATAAACATTACAGAATCTAAATGTTTTCTTGACTTACATGTAATTGCGCTGTTGAATCAATGGTCTATGAAAAAACAACTCCAGTACACTGGTTTTGACACACAGTGAGCAGCATACAAGATGACGCTTACAGATTCCAGTTGAACTTATTGACACAGAGTGTCAATTGCACCATTAAAGCCTTATGGCTGAGAAGCATGGCAAATCATTTTTGTGTGACTCCCTGCTACCAAATACACACATTAGCGATATTGAAGATGCATGATGGAAATGGTTTTCGAAAGCCACTGTCTTGACCGTATCTGTCCAATGTGTTATTGCTGCTGGACCAGGGGGGCATCTCATGAAGCGTTTTGTCAAGACATTTCGTCTGACAAACTGTTAAAAGCTATAGAAATCCTTGCATCTGATTGGCTGACAACAAATTTGTCCGACAAAGTTGTCGGACAAAATGCTTCATGACATGCCCCTAGACCACTGGACAAACCTTGCTCAGTGATCAAACCTATGCATTATCAACTTGACAGGGCTACTTATGATGGAAGTAAAACAAAAATGGATGTGGACTTTTTCCAAGGCTGCAATACATTTCTGCATCCTCCCCATCCCCCTCCCCCAACCTTTAACTTAACCCTGTACAATCCAATTTCTACAGTGGTCACAAGGACATGATTCCATCTCCAAAGTCCAGTCCTCTGATAAGTAAATAAAAGATTTGATGGACAGCCTTGTCTCAAGGCTGATGTACAGGGGATGCCACTTTAACAGACATAGAGTTGCATATATTTGTACCTGAGGGAAGTAGCACACAGCCTAAAAGCTTAGGCTGAAAACAAGAAAGAGTTGTACCAACCTTGTCATGGTAGGCAGCCTTTCTACTGGGCACGGCTGTGGCTCTCCTCATCAGCTTCAGGGCGTCATCATAATTCCTGGTGCAAGAGAAAATAAAAACAACTTGAATAGTCGTGTCGGTCTTAGTTCTTTCCTAGTCTTTAGTAGCTCTCATCCAATTCCTGGGAGACAGTCACTTAAAGCCCATTGCACACTACACGACCTGAGGTCATACCACCTTCAAACTGTCAGTTTGACATCAAGCACCCAAGTGTCAGGTAGTGGGACTAGGTTGCAAGACCTGTGGACGGTTTTAGCCTGCTGAATCTTTTCAAGTGGTCATGCATTTATAGCTAGCTAGCTGCACACACGCTGTGTGCTAAATCATGTGGGAGGAAGGTTGTAGGTCCTAGGTCAGGTCGCATAGTGTGTGTTGCCAAGTTGCACAACCTGGTTTCACGGTCAGAAGGTCGTGTAGTGTGCTGCGGGCTTACGGAATTTATGTCTGAAGGTACAGGGCACCAGTAGTCATGACAAAAAATGTCAAACATTAGATCAAAAGGATGTAGGTCCTAATGATCTATGAGAGATTTGACAACTACTTCAGATCTATTTACAGCTCTACCTGGTAATCTTGAGTTCATATGCACCCTTTTAGCAACCAGCTTTAAAGTATTCATATGCTGCAATGTTGAATGTGCTGAGGTACTGCCGGCTAATCAACTAAATCAAATTTTCAAAAGCTTCCGGGGAACCATTACAATATATTCAGTCTAAAAGAGAAGGCCACTCTTGAAGGTTCCCTCACTACGAACATAATGGTAAGATTACTCACTCATGTCGAATCTCCATCTCCGCCCACTCACACCAGACAGCAGCAAGGTCATCCACTTTGACATAATCCACTTTGGTGCCCTTCTCAAAGATGACTCTGGCCTGGATTTACAATATATGGGGAGGAAAATATAATCTATATACCATATATTTCACGAGGCTTTTATTTTCGTGACTTTCACAAGTCAGATGCTATTTGCACATTTAACAACATGCAAAAATATTTACTCTAATCCTAAAATGAATGCCACATGTATGCCCGCATTTCTCTGTTCACTACTGTATTCGATGATTGCGAATTCAATCACTGACGAAATTGCTGGGAAGTTTTGGTTTGCGAAAAATTAGGACTCGCTAAATATGTGGCATATACAATAGTTACCATGATAGAAATTCTTGGTGGAATGACAAGAGTTGTGGTAACAACTAGAATCCAGCTTCTTAATTGGCTATTGCTACGAGAAGTTGCCGTTCTAGAAAGAGTTTTATCCTAATACCTTTATGAAATGAGGCCCAGAACTACTCGTCACACACGAATTATCATGTGAATTTGTTTGATTGCCCTTGTTGAAATGTTATGATTGTTTGTAAAGGATGATTTCCAGCAACCCTATTGTGTGTGCTTCTTATAATCACATCATTTAAGATGTATAGTATATAACATACGTATTTTGAATTTTGTAAATATTATAATGCCTTGAATTGGATATAAAATGAATGAATATGTATCTTCATCAAAACACTGGACATGGCAACACAACACATCAAAACCACTCATAGTGGAGACATCATATGCCAATGTTGCTTTCCTATAAGAAAGTTGTATGGTTAACATACCTCTGGTGATGGATG
Source organism: Diadema antillarum (assembly GCF_040938485.1). Lineage (NCBI taxonomy): Eukaryota > Metazoa > Echinodermata > Echinoidea > Diadematoida > Diadematidae > Diadema > Diadema antillarum. The sequence goes on from NW_027270924.1 coordinate 2,633,646, forward strand.
ATAACACATAATATGGTGGTTCCCACTTGATTGGGAGGGGTCAGGAGGTAAGTTTTTCTCTCATTTAAAGGGTGTGTACAGTTCTGGTCGAGGTGAAGATTTAGCTTTAAATGTTTTGCGAGATATTCAGATACCACTCTATGAGATGTCAGAGCATGCAGTTCTAAAGGGTAATTAAAGTTTATTTGATGAAAATTGGTTTTGAAATGACTGAGATATCCAAAAACAAGGTGAAACAAAGAGATCCTAATAAAGTTGTGGCATGTCGCCTTTTATTATTAGCACTTTTTTGGATATCTCAGCCATTTGAAGACCAATTTTCATCAAATAAACATTGATTCCTTATTAGAATTACATGCTCTTTCATATTTTATAAGAGGCTTTTCATTATCTCACTTAGGAATGTTAAAAACATGAATCCCTACCTCAACCAGTACTGTACAGTCCTTTTAAGCGTGGCTCCCATTTAAGTGAGGGCTGGTACAACTGACCCATGCAAATACCCAACATGAAACCAAGTATGTGGGCATTGCATTTAACCAAGCACAATTATCAAACCCACTGATATCCACAGCAAGAAGTATACATGTTATTCAAAAAGAGGAGAAAATCTAGTTTTGTGCTTGGGGCTCTTTTATGGGTCACTCTAGCTTTAGGGACTCTTGATATCAGATATGACGAGTGACATTTGACCTCTCACCTCCATGACCTGTCCATGCTTCTCGTAAAACTTGGCAAACTCCACCCAGAGTGTGTGGAGTTTGCCGGAGGCCAGCTGAGGCGACACGGTCTGTACAGCCTCTGTGTATGTGTTGATTACCTGATTCGTACCAACATAGGAAAATAAAATCATCTTTTGAAGAAGCTGGAGAATTGACCAAAGACATTTCATATCTTTTATTCATCTGAATAACTGAACAAACATCACTGACAGTATCAACAAGAACACAATTATTAGTTGTACATACGAAATATCATTTGGATATACAAATATATTTGTTGAACAGATATGTGAAAACAAAACAAATAAACACAGAAACAAGCAAACACACACAAGCACACAATTGTATGTCCAAAGGAGACGCTTTCATTCCATTCCAGCGCACACTGAGGAAAAAAAAGGCAGACATACTAAAAGTCACTATTAAGATTTTGCATGGAACTGTTTTGGGAAAGATAGATCAAGAACCAGGATCACTGCACTCACTTCCTTCGGTTTCCCTTCAAACAGCTTGGTCCTCTTGTGCCACTCGTGGACGTTGTGCGGATTCTGCCGCAGCAGGACGCTGTTGAGCAGCAGAGGGCGCCTGTCCATCAGGTTCTCGAACCGCTCCAGCCTCAGCTCGACGTCTATGTCATCTGCGCAGATTGACATGGAGGTGCACAAACCAGATTATGCAATTGATTAATATTCCTTCCCTCTGTTTCACATTGAGGATTTGCTAGCACACTGCATAACATGAGCACAAAATAAGAGACCACAACATCTGGATTGGCAACACTGTATTCAGCATCTGCGATGACCGTGTTAAAAATCTCACCCTGCAAAAGGGGTCTAGGGCAATTACCCCGGACCCTTCCCCTGGCCCTAATCTTAATTCTAATTCTAATCCTAATCCTGAACCTAATCCTAACCCTAAACCTAACCCTAACCAAAATCTTTACTCTAACCATACCACTAACCAGTATTTAGCCGGGGGGGGGGGGGGGGGGGGGGGGGGGGGGTACACAGTTGTAATTGCCCTCTGGGGGTAATTGCCTGGATACACTGCAAAAGATATCTTTATTTGTGCAGTTTTGCCATACACTATACTGACTGGGTGGGTACACATATTTGACAACAGAACACATTCAGAATAGTGGCTCCTCTGTAGATCCTCATCATGTGTCGATTTCTATGAAAGAATGGAAAATGCAAAAACATCATAGTTATTTCCATTCAAATTTCCCAGCACAAGATTATCCTTCCTTGTCCCAAACCCCTTATAAACAAAGAGAAAAAAAACCCCCAAATTTAGGATGAAATCTATAGTATATGAATACTGAAGTTTGGTAGTGGTATTCCCAGCAAAATACAGACCTTGCAATTTATGCAATCTTCTATTTCTTATTTGACTACAAGAAAGTGATTTGATTTTGTTACGAAAGAGGGTAGCCCTGCACTTTCATATCATTCTTCTTGAGGAATGGGTCACAGAAAGGGGCCAGATATTTAAGGGCCTGATCTCTCACCTTCCTCAGACGCCCCCGTCTCAGCCGAAGCCTCCATCTTTGCCTTCAGCATGGTCTCCTCAAACTGGGCGTAGGCATCAAACACCTGGTGGGAGGACAAGATTAGAAACAAAGCATCATCATCATCATCATCTGTTTCTGGTTTGCTCCTGGGAGCAGCTGGGTAGGATTAGTGTCAGACATTGATGGAGCAATGGTATGCTAAAAGGGATCCAACACCCAGAAAGTAGCATATGCTCAAGTGTTTGGGCACTGTCGGGCAATGCAAAAGGTAATTTTACCACTTGTGAGAGGACTCGGTAATTAGAAAAAAAAGATATCATAGAATGGGTAGCGAGAATCCTGCGATCTGATTGGTCGAGAGCTATGTGTTCATTTTTACTGGCCGCACGCTGAGTCACAGTGGTAAACATGTTATCGCGCACTTAGCAAGAGTACGCGTACTTGTAACAAAGGTTCGCGCACTAAAGCAAGCGTTCGCACACTCAGCTTGGCCATGCATCCAGTAAAAACGGTAAGCATGGGTATGCATGCCCGTTTACGGCAAGCCAAAAGGAAATGCATCCAGTAATTTTGTCATCGGGTAACACGATAGAAAAATGGGTTTTTGACAAGAAAATTACCCATTCTATAAATCAAATGACGCACATGTCTTTCGTGCGTCAGTCGGAATATAGTGTGCATGCGGTAACTATGGAATTTAGCCTAAACCCACTCGGCTTTGCCTCGTGGGTTAAGCATTCCATAGTTACCTTATGCACACAATTCCGACTGACGCACTCAGACCTGTGCGTCATTTATATACTAATCACCAGCCCTTCTGGAACTGGAACTTGACCACCTGTGAGGATTCAGTAATTAGAGAAAAAAGATACTAATCACCACCCCTTCAGGAACTAAACAGGCCAGATATAGTTCCATACAGGTTCCTTCCATGAGTATTGAATGGACAAGCACACAAGAAAGAAGTGCTTCCTTATCTGAATATTGAATCCTCTCATGGGTTGTAAAATTAGAAATGGAGTTGTCTGACAATGCTTAAACTCTGCAGCAAATGTTACTCTTTGGGTGTTAGTTCACTTTAATGACAGAAAACTTTGGAACACATGAATCAGCCTAACGGTGACTCAAAGACTTATGATGAAGTCGTTTGATGTCAATTTGATTGGTCAAACCTCTCCGCCATATAGCACCTAAAAGATACATGTATCTTCCATCTCAAACACAGGACAATACATAAGGAATAAAGGTAAATTCAAGGATATTTCTAGCTTTTGCTACCTAGGCAGTCTGAGCTGCAATTTCATATACATTCTACTACTACTACTACAGTGCCACCTAGTAGCAAAATGTGAAGTTCATTGATAGACTTGCTATAGGGTGTTGCTACTGTACTTTGCCTCTCTTGGCACCCAAGCACTCATAAATGTAGCTTAAAGGACAAGTTCACCTTCATAGACATGTGGGTTGAAAGAATGCAGCAATATTAGCAGAACACATCAGTGAGAGTTTGAGCAAAATTGGACAATCCGTTCAAAAGTTATGAATTTTTGAAATTTCTGCTCAGTCACGACTGGATGAAAAGACTACTATAGCTTGTGATGTCACATGTGTACAACTCTTTAAAGAAAGAATAAAGAAAATTCAACATATTTCCATTTTTCTCGCATAACAAAACAACCTCGACTTTTCTCTTTCGGGAGGCAGGGGGAGTAATATTACCCCTAACATACGTCAGTAACAATTCGAAGAAATGTGCACTTTATTCAAAAAGTAAAGTTTTGTGAATTTCTCTTTTTATTTTCCTTATATCGTTGTACGCATGTGACATCATACACCGTAGTAGTCTTCTCATCCAGCAGTGATTGCGCAGACACTTTAAAAATTCATAGCTTTTGAACGGATTGTCCGATTTTCCTCAAACTTCCACCAATGTGTTCTGCTAATATTGCTGCATTCTCTCAAACCTTATGTATATGAAGGTGGACTTGCCCTTTAACTTGCCAATCTTTTTCACTAGCATTCAGTAATCTCTGCAAACTTGACCTAGTTGTGAAGTAAGCAAGCCTACTCAGGTGTAGCAATGTACCCCAGTTGGACAAGAAGGCCATGGTTACTCAATGGGGATTAGGGGGATTAGGTAATCTTTATTCACTGACACTTACAAACTGTAGCTTCCAGACCATCCGTGCCAGTGTGCAAAAAAAAAAAGCGCTCCAGTGTCAGCCCAAACTGGTGAACAAAGCCTCGTATGAAGGGTTAAGACACCATAAATTGATGTAAAGAGGATCAAGGATCACAGGACACCAAACTCAGAAATATCTCAACTTCATTCACAATATTATGTACAGAAATCAGCTTTCGATATCATCTGATACATATCTGGGGTGAGTTTTCATTTCTTCTTCACTACACATTATTCCTTCTCATTAAAAAAAAAAACTGCAAAAATGCTCACCTGAGTAAAATCGCGGACAGTGGTCACAGTGAAGATTGCCTCCTCGTAGATGTCTCTTGCCTAGCATGTCAATGGGGAAGGAGGTAAATTCTGTTAAGTATAGCATTCTGGTTTTGAGCAACTGTGACATGTAATAACAAAAATAAGATCGCCATCTCTGAAAGCAAAGGGGGAAAATGATTATTAGGCATGCATCATGACAAGCTGCCTCACATTTTTGCTTTACCAAAACAGGCTCTGTGGCACTTATGCATCTCTCATAATTAATATGTCTTAATGCATAGTTAAAGTGCAACTTTGGAAGCACAACAGCAAGATTAAATTGTAAAGTCATACCTTTCATATCAAAATCAAAAGATTTGTTTTGTTTCATTGTGTCCTCCCCTCATTCTTTTTAAAAGCAGTGGAGCAGAGTAATTTTGACAGGTTGATTGATTGAGGGGCTTATTCAAGACAACAACCAAATAGACAGCTCAAAGGCCGAAATTACTCCATGCACACAACAAAATATCCTCACATCACATGTACATCTAAAAACAGGTAAAAATAATGCCTCCGGCACCACTTCATGGCGGAGGCATAAAAAAAAACTAAACAAATGAAAATTTATACTTATAATCATTATAACAACACAGGATTTTAACACAAAATATCCAAAGTTATGAGTGAACAGGAAAGAAAGTAAGAAAGAGAGAAGGGAGGTGATGGATCAGTTCTGTATTCATTTATACAGGTTTAACCCGCTGAGGACGGACTGATTTTGCTACAACACGCATTTCCCACAGATACTTGCCCGAGTATACTCGGGACTCATCCTCAACTGGTTAACAGAATGCTCACCTTCTCAAAATGGCCGCTCCTGATGTAGTAATCAGCCAGGGAACACCACAGCTTTCCCCTCTCATCGGAGAAGCGCTTGATGCCTCCCCGGATAATGGGATCCACTTTGAGCGAGGTCACTTTGGTCGGGTGTTTGCAGATTAGCTCACACAGGTCGTGCCAGAGCTATCAAACAATAACAGACAGAACCAATATCAGCATCATAATATCTCAAACCAGTATGTCATAAAGAAATGAAACCGAATCATTTGAATGTGCTAAACAGCTTCACCCATTTAAACCCAGTCACTCCAGCTGATGAACAGGTATTGATGTTCATGACTTGACAGACATTTTATGGAGTATGTGCATATAGAAGATAAATCCATCACATAATTGAACTTCGTGGACATTTAGCATAATTCTGATGAGAAAATCAACATAATTTTGAAGACTTTCAGTAGCTGTCTTTACGCCAACAAATGCTAAAGAGGTTAATAGACTAGATACCGATTCAGATGTCTGCAGATTTTTTTTTTTCATCTTTGACGAACATGAAACTCTGTGACATGGCTCATTCTTCACACAATATCTGCCCTGGAAACTTAAGTCACTACATTCATGTCATGAGTTTATGGCTTCAACAGTGGTTCTGACATTATTCTTCATGTTTTCATTGTAAGGGCTACATGTACCTTCTCTAAGAGAATATCAGCTCTTAGGCCTTTATGTCTACATGTGGGAATCTCCATTAAGCCTTTGTGGAATTTCTGGTATTGTGGCTGCTTGCATTTGCTCTCACTTGGGCATACTGTCAACACAAATTGAAGGGAAAATCCTCTGGAGTACAAAAATTATAAGATCTGTTCCAAACAAACCAGTCAATATAATCTTTCCATAATTGGGTAATCTTACCAGCCAAATTACCACAAGATGTCTGTTTTGCAGTTGGACGGACATATTTTAAGATTGATTTTGAATTACCTTGTGACAGAACGTTGATTAAAGACATACATTTGAATGCATCCATTACCTGGTGATTGGATTTTCCCTTCTTGGACACAAAGTCCTCATCATTCACAATGGAAGCCAAGCGAACAGCGCCTTCATCCAGTCGAAGGATGTCAACCAGGTATTCAATGTACTCCTCAGCATTTTCTGGACACAGCTGAGATCATGATTGGTAGGCAAAGGGAAATAAGGTAGGTGGTTTGATGTTTCTTCAGAAATTAAGACTGTTGGAAAGATTAGAAATTTCATGTACAAGCTATTGTGCATGGGCACTCATCAGAAAATATTATCGAAGCTTGATATTTCAACATCAGCTTTATTTTCTGTAGAATCCAATGGAATCCAACATTGAAAGTAAGCATGGCACCAATATCCAGGTGCAAACGGTGAAAGCAAAGTGAGTGAATACTTCACACAAACACCACAAAATACTTTTGTGTGTGCTTGTCGAGCAATGCTAAGAGTCTGTGTTATGACAAATAATATGGTCTGACAGAAGATCAAGAATACTGAAGCACTGCTTGAGTACACGCTCCTGTACTTTGCTAGCTCTCTAAGACTGGAATGTTCAATACATAGTGGTTTACACAGTGTGTTGCTGTCTGTTGCCAATTATCAATCCATGTCTTTAAAAAAAAAAAATGAAAGGTAGTTACTCAAGCATTTAGTTCAAACTTTAATTCATAAACAGACTGCATGCATTTCTGAATTTAAAACAACAATTACATGCAATCTCATCACAAAGTTCTTTTTGGGCTTCTGTGAAGTCAGCTCAAAACCAATCCCGAGAAATCAAAATGTTGTGGATCCCTTTCTAAGCTTCCTCACCTTGAGGTACCTTCTGTAGACTCTAACGGCAGTCTCATGGAGTGGTAGGGAGCGCACAAACTTGAGGTACAGCGGCCAGATCCTGTGATGTTGGGAGATGGGCAGTGCCCTCAGTGCGCGGTCAAGCGTTCGGCGCGTCCGGGTCACCTTGCACTGGTCCATCAGGAACTGACAGTAGTCCAGCCAGATACGGGGCATCTGGGTATGAAATAGTAATGAGGTCAAACAACATTGCAGTGAAAACTTGCAGTTCAAACGAAAGAACCCTAGCTATAAAATCATCAAGTAAATTTCAGATGGAATCAACACACACACAATCCACAACATCTTATTCTACAACGCTGCTATCACAAGTTACCAACTTCAACAGCCTTGAAAGACCGAGTTTCATCTATATGAGGAGCACATGTCTACATATCTGCTTTCACTTTAACAACAGCCATCATCAACACATTCTACTCAAGAAAGATGACGATTAATGGATAATTTGCATAATTGGTAGACGCAAACATATTAGGGCCGGCGACATGCTTTTAAAAGTGGGGGGGGGGGCATTTGTATTTCTGGTGCCACTTCCAGGTTTCATCAGCTGAGAAAAAAAAAACCAAAAAAACCCCCCCAAAAGACCAGCCCTTCAACAGCAATTTCTGGTACAACTGCCGGAGGCAATTGGCTTGAAAGAAAAAAGGTGCCACTTCCGGTGTTTAAAGAAAAAAGGGTGTGGGGGGGGGGTCCTACTGGTTAGACCATATGTATTCCTATGGATTACGCAAAAAAAAAAAAAGTGTGTGTTATCAAGACAATTTCTTTCTATTCCTTTAGAACATATTTTCTCACAGACATCTGCAGTGTCAGTGTATGTTGTTGTCAACCGGTGCATGATGCACGACCTGTGTCTCTGTGAGGAACATGCTAGATGCAGTGCTCTTTACCTTGTGCATGAAGACAAGCGCTCTCTCAAATGCATTGTTGACATCCTCGTAACTGGGATCTGTGATACAGCGCCCTTTCACTTGCTTCCTTCTAAGCTTCAAGTAATTGTACCAAAGCTTGTAGCTGAAAAAAAAAAAAAAAAAAAATATGATCACAAGACAAGTTACAAACGCCACAGCAGCCCTGCATTAAGCAAAAAATGCTCAAATGTCATGCAAGTTACTTTTTCCATGCTTTCCCTCAAGTCCCTACTTTTATTTCTTCATCCTTCTTTTCTATCTTCTCCTGCATCTTACTGCCTTTCTTATTCTCACAATTATCATCTTTGCCAAGATCTCGATGCCCTAACTTTTGCTCTAACCATTTCTTTGAGCATCTTTTCTTATGAAGTCCTTTACTTCTTATCAGTAGCATTTTTTTCTGTCTCCTCCTTTTTCCTTCTTCCTCACCTTTTTCATCTTCATCTTCTTCTTTATTGCTGTTGTCATTATCATCATCATCATCATCAACTTCTTTTTCCAATGTGGTACTTGACCGATGTCATCATCATAATAATTATTAGTAATATCATAATAATCTTTATCATTCTCATCATCAGGATACATTTTGTTTTTGCCTCTTACCTTCCTGGCAGCTCCTTCAGGGCTCTCTCATAAATCATATGCTGACCTGCTGAGGGGCCCTTGGACTTGTGCTCCACGTATCGCAGCCAGCACTTGACGGAGAAGGGGTGCCGAAGAATCTCTTCTTCGTACGCCAAGTCATCCTCTTCCTGTGCAGGATGACACAATCAAAAAGCAAGTAACCTGTTTGCACATAAATGTCTTATATCTCCAATGCAAACTCACTTTCAGAGACACACACATAATTCATAATTACGTAGAGTGAAACTGGCCTCTCTAATTTTCATTCAAAATGATAGACTCTATCATATTGACATATTCTTGATCATGAGCACTAAAAATACAAGAGGATGATTTAATGTCTTGGTGAAGCAAAGTACGCTTAACGTAGTCGACACCAGCAGTGACTATCTGGCCCTCATGCACATGTCCACTACCTGGTATTTTGCATCGCAGCTTGCCAGAAATTTGTCCCCTGTATTGCACAGCAAGCTATGACACGAGGGGATAGATACATGTATCCTTTTTCTGTAAAGTAATCTGGTCATATCACTCTAACGATCGATTTATCCGTAATAGAGATATGTGCCTGAACTTACCATCGCTGGCAGTGGTTTCGTAAGTAGGGAAAAGTCATAGAGTTTAATTGCTTTTCATCATTGCCAAGCCAATTTATGCTACATTAACCATCAATATTGAAAATTAAACTCACAATCGGCAGCAGAGAGCAGTCTTGAAAGATGATTAAACAAATTTGAGTTACCCGGTAATTTTCGAGCTGTGTATACTGGCAATTATCTACCACAGTCACATACTTCGAATTCCGCACATGAAAATTTGGCAAATTTCTCTGCAGCACCTGTTGGTGGCAGCAACTATTCGCCAGCATGCCAGGTCAAAGCAGCAGAGCATGCTTGGCTGCATACACATGCAAGCAGTGTCAAGCATTGCACAAATGATAGCGGATTTATGAGAAAAAGAAGTTTGTAAATGCCTACATGAGGGAGCGGATTTATGAAAAAAGGAAGTTTGTAAATGCCTACATGAGGCAAGTAACTACAATGTATAGACTTTATATTTTGGGGCATAATTTGTCTTCCTGCAGAACTTCAGTCTTCTTGTGGTGTTGACTACTTAAAGAGTAACAATATTGCTGATGTGGAATTAGAAAAGACTTAATTTCATTATATGGGACTAGAATAATTACCACATAATTCTCTTTATGATACAAGATTATAAACTAATGATGGCTCTTGTCATTTCAGATACTTTAAAGAACTCACAGCCCACCATTGCACTCATACACTTGAACCTTGATGAGATAATCCCTGAAGCAGCTTTGTCCAAACTAAACTGGGATGGGATGTGCTGTGACAGTAGGTGACGGTGCAGTCGTACTATATTTACGATAAAAATAGTGATGTGCACACTAAAAATCCTGTAAGATTTACAACATGGAACCCACAAGAGGTTTCAGCCCTCTGATGACAGGAAGGGCAGCCTCCTGGAAGGCAGCTAGTAACAGCTACTGTTGGGGCAGTAACTGCCATGGTTGGCAACTGGTTCCAGATGCGAGTGGTTCGGGGATAAAAGGAGAATTTAAGAATCAATTGATGCTTCGGGGACGGTGAGCTTGAGTACGGTATATGATCTCTTCTGCTGATGTATGGAACTTGGGTTATGAAATGAGGAAGATGAATGTTGACTAGCTGGTGATGTATTCTACAGAACATGGTGCTCTGTGCATGGAGACGACATATGTGCAGTTGATCCCATCCCAGCTTGGAGACATGCCCGGAAGCTGAGGTGGATCTTTTGTAGTCAGAGGTAACAAAGCGAGCAGCTGCTTTCTGCACTCTTTCTAAGCCTTTACTTAGTAATGCAGATCCACTGGGACACTTTTTAATTGTGTTTCTTTGCACTTTTGTTTGCAAGTGTGTGTCACTGTTATTGTTAATACAATCAGAAGAACAGGAGTCTTTTAACTTCCTTTGAGTAGCACAGACAGCTCAACACTAAACAGATACAAATGATAGATCAAGACAATTGCTGTTAGTTTCTACTTGTACTGGACCTGCTGCATACAAATTTATTCTAGATAAACATGTGTAGCATAGCCCAACCAGCAGCCCAACCAAATGCCGTGCAGTGCATCTTTAAAGCAATTGGGCTGTGTATATACTGTAATTTAGTTACCTAACTAGTTACATGAGGTATGGATCACTCTCCAGATTAATAACACATTAACAGGAACCTTGAGGTAAAGATCTACAATTAATGCCAACACTCAGTAACACTGTGTCACAGTCACATGGCCATGGACTATGTCATGGGTCAAAAAAAAAAAAAAGTCCCAGTACGGCAGTAGGATTACTACATTGTATTATTCCACACAATAAAACTTCATCATAAGCATAATTATGTTCATGTGCTACCTCACTATTCTTAGTTCTTCTCAGCTCTAGCCTCTGACTCTGGTCACTTTTTCAGTAGGAATAGGCCCAGCCGCCTACATTATTACAAGTACAACCATCATTTTGTAAACAGAATGTCACAAAAACAGATGATCTTCTCCGAATCTTTAACTTATTCTTCTTGTACTTGTAAAATTAGGGTGTTTTTCGTTTTGAATTCTCTTCTGAAAACACACATTCAACAGTTCAACGTGTCGTTATTGTGGGAAATGCCATCATTGTCATTTACATTTACTGATCTGGGGCCTATAAGGTTCTACATGACACTGAGTCTGTGAGACGATTGAGAGCACTGAACTGCATATACTGCAGCCCCGGCTCCAGCAGGCGGTGCGGTGCTGCATGCTGTGCTGAGTACGGCATCGTGTCGCAGCTAGGTTGCTACCCCGGAACGCTAGGGGAGCGATTTCGGAGCAGACCGCATGTGAGAAGTAGGTGGAAGCAGCCAGTCTACGTCTACTAAAGCGCTAGGCGGTAAATGAATAAATCTAGGTTGGTACACTGCTTGATGTTCATCATATAATTATACTCACGAATATTATATCAGACTGTTTCGTCTGTCCAATAGGCATTTTGTACGAAAAATATAGACAGTTCGCGTCAAGTATAGCACGGCCGTCCTCCTCGCTGTCCTTGTATCCAATTGCAATATATCCTGCCTCTTTTTTAGTGTAATACGTTTGGTGGACCAACAGGTGTGCAGGAATGGATCAGGAATTATAGATATAGGCGCTCTATATCCTTTTTGTGGGGCAGCGCAATGATACAGACCGCACATGGTTACTGCATACTGAAAGCTACGATTAATGGCTAACCTAACCCACCAGAAATGTCTCATGATGGCGCTATATCAGTTGCAAACGCGTACAGAACAAAGTCATAACAGTTCAGTTTTACAACTGCACGCTCTCTTTGGCAAAGTTTCACTTGATCCTGTTGGAGTATAATTTGATTGCATAAAAACATCATTACAAGTTTGCACTTGGTAGCCTCGCACCACTGCCCGTAGATCTTTAAAATATTCACTTCAGTAATTGCAGGACTTCATATCCGTCCCCTTATCATTAGAGGGCTACAAAGGCTTGTGAAAATTATTTCACTCTCTACAACGAATACTCATAATGTCGTGAAATCAAACAAAAGCACGACATTAAATTAATTGCAATCTGTCAGAAAAAAAAAATCTAGGCCTTGGAATTTCGAAGTTTTGCATGCTCTCACGAAATAGTGATACAGCAATGAATGCGTACTTGACCCAGCCGCACGAACTTTAAGCCCTATTATATGTGCACTTTACGGCAGGACGACCATGTGTCATACAGTTTTACAAAGAAAAGAGTTTTTGTGTCAGTAATTCACCGACTATATGACACTATTACTATAACCGTTTTTACTAAAATGTTTCAAACTCAGTTTGAACAATACGGTTGTGAAGTACTAGTACAAAAGATGATTTGCTTCTGTGTTTTTCTTTTTGCAATTTCTTTTTATCGTGGAAGCATGTCTAGAAAGAAATTGTGTGCAAGCGATTATTTTAGGACACTTGTGACATCTGATTAGACGGTTAAGGGGAAAACTATAGTCAAGGTTCGGCAAGCAGTGAGCTTGACGCATCATTAAATAAAATGGAGAATCTCTACAAATCGACACTACAAGTACATACTAAGTGACTTTTTTTATTTTGGGTGGTGACCCGTTCTGGTCACATAAATAATCATATTTCAGTTTTGGTGGCCCGAAATAATATAGGCCCATTTGGTGGCCAGATAAGAAAAAGAAGAGAACTAGATTCTAGTTCTCTTTTTTTTTTCGTATCTATTAAATATAATCATCAAATAAAACATAACATTTATTGTAATGATCTAATAAAACATAATTATGTAAAAATTACAGGTAGGTGACTACTAAAGAAGTAAGAAAAAATTACAAAAATATAAATGAAACAATTCAGTAAAACACTATAGATAAGTCATGATAACTATCATGTGAAAATTGGCAGGACACATAAGGTCGCCCGGATTTAAATACTACTTACTAAATTCATTTATAGGTCTAGCATGTTCAACATCAAAATTGAGGCACAAACATAATTTTCCATGACACTCGCCTCAACGTATTCATTAAATTCCTCCATAATATTGAACACAAGGGATAAACTTTTTCATTATTGGATGATATTTGGCCGTGAAATTTGACCACGGAAAAAAATAAAAATATAAGACTGCCCATGGCGTCAGTCTAGTAACACAGGGCTCCGTATAGAGCTTGCTGAAAAAGTTGCAGTAATAGTCAGCACTGTGCCGCTCGTGCGTGATGTCCATTATTCCGAAGGTCCGTTATGCCCCTGTCACACTTTGCCGGATAAGGCAACCGCATGGGAACCGAAGGTCGATTTTTGGCATCCGTTGATATCCGTTAAAATGCGTTTCATGTCCTTTTTATCCTTTGGATGGACGTTTGTCTTCCGGTGATGTTCGTCAGAGCGGCCAAAAAACTTTGTGCATGCACAAAGTTTTTCCTCTCCAAAAAACGGATAGCGCGATCCGACCCTTGTCCTATAGTTGCACATTTTCGTCTCACACTACGTCACCTATTTGTTCCTCGTGCGTTTTGTCCTGTGGGCAAGCAGTTCATATTCGTTTTTCATTCGTTTGCGCACGTTTCACTGTCCTGAGTGTATTGCCCCAGTTTCGTTGTTTACTTGTTTGGTTCGGCCCCTATACCGTGCACGTACGCTCCTCTAAAACGGAAACTTTGCACTTTGTCCACCGGATTGACGATTTGAACAACGGATGAGCAAAATATCGCCCGTTTTTGTGCGGTGGGCCTGTCCGGCAAAGTGTGACAGGGGCTTTAATCCAAAAATGAAATAGGATTCGTTAAAAGTTCGTCGTTCCGGCCGAAACAAATTCCGTATAGGCCTACCTATGAAGATTCGCTAATCCCAAAAATTAAAAAGGGTTCGTTATTCCAAATATCCGAAAATGTAAAGTATTATAGGTGCGTTCACTAACAGGCCTTCAGAACTTCGAACCTTATTTCAATTTATTCCGGATTAACGAACCTTCTGAATAATGAACCATATTCATTTTCGGATTAACGAACTTCGAAATAACGAACCACATTTCGTTTTCGGAAGATTCGCTGAAAAAGGGTTCGTCACATTCCGAATATCCGAAAATGTAAAGGTGCGTATATAGACTAACAAACCTTCAGAATTTCGAACCTTATTTCAATTATTGTGTATTCCGGATTAACGAACCTTCTGAATAACGAACCTTCTGAATAACGAACCATAATATTCCATTTTCGGAATAACGAACTCATCAGGTGACCCTGCTCGTAATTCTCCTCAATCTCTTTATTAGAAAAACACATAAAAGTGGCCGCCGATGGAGTCACCATTGGCGTATATGGTTTTGTTTTGTTTTTGCTCTGTTTTGGGGTTTTTAAGTGGTGACCAGACACTATAATATTATTTCTTGTTATAGTCCCGGGCCATCAGCTGGTCAAACGTTAAGCCTATTAATGGTGAAAATATGAATGTCTATTCCATGGATTCTGTTTAAAATGCTATTTCAATGAAGCATTCGGTATATTGTCTTTGATTATTTGAAGTTCATTTTTAAAAATCGATCTTGACATTAGCAGGGAGCCTATAGGCCTATTTCCCTAAACCTTCTATCATCAAAATCACTTGAGGTTATGAACTGAGGGATTTTCATCTTGTCCTCGTAGAATCCATATGTCGTTCTAGAACTATCTCTGCATGTATCTGCCGTAACTCAAACGCTGAAGTGGAATATTGGACTGATCGAAAATGATGTCTACATGCGAGCGAGGGGAGCGAGCGAGCTTGAAAATTTTGACATTTTACAGTCCAAAAACTGCCGGTTGTAGCCATATTTGTTTGCTTTGTAAATTAAGGGAGGGGGCGCACCGGGCGCAACTGCTGGCAGTTACTGGCAGCAACATCAGGTGAATGGCATCAATGCGAGCGAGCAAAGAGAGCGAGCTTGGAAATTTTGACATTTTACAGTCCAAAAACTGCCGTTTGTAGCCATATCAGGGGCGTCACCAGCTTTTTTTCAAGGGGGGTGCGTTTTGACACTAAATGTTTACGTGATTTTTTGGACAGACATTATTTTTGAATATAGGAAGCTCTCAATCCTTAGACTTTTACTGTTTTTTGAGGGAAACCAAGCGGGGAAAGGGCACCGGCGTAGCTAGGATTTCATCTTGGGGGGGGGGGGGGGGGGGGGGGGGGTAGTATGCGAGGGAGCGAGCAAGGGTGGGGGGAGGGTGTGGAAGTGCCGGAGGGGGTTGCACCCCCTATAAATGGACTATGGAATGACGGTGTGAAACGACAAATTACTGGCAGCGGTATCAGGAGAATGGCATAACGACTACATGCGAGCGAGGGGAGCGAGCGAGCTTGAAAATTTTGACATTTTACAGTCCAAAAACTGCCGTTTGTAGCCATATTTTTTGCTTTGTAAACTAAGGGAGGGGGCGCACCGGGCGCAACTGCTGGCAGTTACTGACAGCAACATCAGGTGAATGGCATAATAATTAAATGCGAGCGAGCAAAGAGAGCGAGCTTGGAAATTTTGACATTTTACAGTCCAAAAACTGCCGTTTGTAGCCATATTTATTTGCTTTGGAAATTGAGGGGGGGGGTGCACCGGGCGGAACTGCTGGCAAGTACTGGCAGCAACATCAGGTGAATGGCATAGCAATTAAATGCGAGCGAGCTTGAAAATTTTGACATTTTACAGTCCCAAAAGTGCCATTTGGAGACATATTTTTTCGCTTTGGAAATAAAGGAGGGGTGGGGGGGGGGGGGGCGCAACGGGCGCAACTATGGCAACTGCCGGTAATTACTGGCAGCAACGTCAGGAGAATTGCATAACAATTAAATGCGAGCGAGTGAGCGAGCGAGCGAGCGAGCTTGAAAATTTTGACATTTTACAGTCCCAAAACTGCCATTTGTAGCCATTTTTTTTTTTTTTTTTTTTTTTTTGCTTTGGAAATTAAGGGGGGGGGGGGCGCACCGGGCGCAACTGCCGGCAATTACTGGCAGCAACATCAGGTGAATGGCATAGCAATTAAATGCGAGCGAGCGAAGAGAGCGAGCTTGAAAATTTTGACATTTTACAGTCCCAAAACTGCCATTTGGAGCCATATTTTTTCGCTTTGGAAATAAAGGAGGGAAGGGGGCGCAACGGGCGCAACTGCCGGTAATTACTGGCAGCAACATCAGGAGAATTGCATAACAATTAAATACGAGCGAGCGAGCGAGCTTGAAAAGTTTTCTTTTTACAGTCCCAAAACTGCCGTTCTTAGCCATATTTTTTCGCTTTGGAAATTAAAGGGAGAGGGGCACCGGGCGGAACTGCTGGCAATTACTGGCAGCAACATCAGGTGAATTGCATAACAATTAATGCGAGCGAGCGAAGAGAGCGAGCTTGAAAATTTTACATTTTACAGTCCAAAAACTGCCGTTCTTAGCCATATTTTTTCGCTTTGGAAATTAAGGAGGGCGCACCGGGCGCAACTGCAGGCAATTACTGGCAGCAACATCAGAAGAATGGCATAAAGATTAAATGCGAGCCAACGCAGCGAGCGAGCTTGAAAATTTTGACATTTTACAGTCCCCAAAGTGCCGTTTGTAGCTATATTTTTTCACTTTGGAAATTAAGGGGGGCGCACCAGGCGCAACTGCCGGCAATTGCTGGCAGCAACTTCAGGAGAATGGCATTACGACTAAATGCGAGGGAGAGGAGCGAGCGAGCTTGAAAATTTTGACATTTTACTGTCCAAAAACTGCCGTTTGCAGCTATTTTCCTTTTTTTTTTTTGCTTTGGAAATTAAGGGGGGGGGGGACGCCCGGTGCACCCCTCCCCTGGATCCGCCACTGGTAGTCAAGGGTGTGGGTTTATGTTCATGACTGGGGGAGGTATGACCAGCGAGGTGACGTCGAAGTGACCAAGCGGGGAAAGGATGTCCAAAATCTGCACTTTAGAGTATCCCTAAACTAATTGTGCGTGTTTGTTTGTGTGTGTGTATTATATACATGGAAAAGTTAGGAATTAGCCCAGGTCAAGTCTTTTTATTGGCAATGCAAGACATTTTTATATAGACTAGTATGTAAAGCAACACTGCAAAATCAACGATCTAGCTTTGATATAACGAAGTTTAAGGTACAAAGGTGTACATTCTACATCACATTGCGCAACATTGTAGCGACTCTTCGTTCGGATGTACTGAGTACACTGCGCACATCCTGCTTATATGCAGAATGCCAACCAGGAATCACAATCTTTTGTCGGGGCCAGGCTTTTTGAACAATGTTTCACACTATATACCTATTTAGTTATGGTTAAAAGAAATCATAGAAAAATATCTTATTTCTGGATCACCCTTTCATTCAAAAGCAGTTTACTAACACTTGAACTACTATTTCGGTAATTTTTTTTTTTTTTTTTTAACCAGCGGATTGGGAGGGGGCGCACCCCCCCCCCCTCCGTAGTTACGCCACTGCTTTTGGGTGAAATAATTGGACAGATTTCTTGAATTCTAACAAAAAAGCAAGAAAATCTTTTCATCGCGGGAAATTATGATTATGTGGGGTGGGGCAAATGGTGCGCTTGCCTTCCAATGTTTTTATGGGGGCAACATTTTTGTTTTCTTTCAAAAGCAAGAAAATCTTCTAATTTCGGGAATTATCAATATGGGGGGGGGGGGACAAAACTAAAATATGCTTGCCCCTTCATTTTTTTTTTAATGAGGCTAAGGCTCGCTCTTGGGCTGGCAATATGGATTGGTCATGTATTTATATCAATTCGAAATTGGTACATTCATCTCATTACTCTCGTTTTAAAATGGGCCCACTTGACTGCATAAAATCAATCGCAATTACATGAACCTAATCGAATTCAGTGCGCCGAATAATTAACGGCATAATTGGTTGATAACCAGTCTCTTTGAGGCTTTTTTTTCTATGTTAAGCTGGCCTAAATGGCTCTTGTTGTTTTTTTTTTTTTGTTAACGAATATCAAAAGATCAGGAAGAATAGTGGTGGGCATAATGAAAGAGCTGGATACAAAAAAGGATAGACGGATGTAATATTAAGATTTTCATTGCTTGTTTTCTTTTGATTGGTGAAAAATATTTTCGTTTCTGTGGCAGCTGTTCACAATGATATCGATAGAAAAGTAGGCCCTAGGTACCTATAGGGGTTGCATATGGTTTTTTTTTTTTTTTTACAAGCTATGCAACTAAAAAGTGATTGACCATCTTTTCAAAATACATTGTCTTCCATTTGCACTTATCTTACATTTTGTTTTAGCACACTGTCCTACTCCTATTGTAAGAATGATAGGTTTCCTATAGTCTTACTTGAGTTTGCGTCTGTCTAATTCTGTTGACATTGTTTGTTTGTTTGTCTGTTTTAGCCAATGCATCAATAACACTATTTCAAGTAATGTATTTTCTTATTTGTTTATCTATGGCTCTGCCTTTATTTTTTTTCCTGGTACTGTTCTAACAAAATTATAGGCCTATATAATAGATACGCTCTGAAATTGAAATGGAGACAACGTGTTACGTGTTTTACAGTAATCATTCAACTGCACATTTTTCTAGTTGCACCGAAGTTGCTCGCCTTTGCCGATGGCATGATTGAGCGTACCGTGACCGATGTACGGTAGTAACAAGTGTTGTAGCAGCCGCACCAAACCGAAAACTGATCGACGGTTTTCATTCAATCCGCCTTTGCTTTGACGTCCTTTCATTTACCGAGCGAGCAGAAAGCGACGAAATTTCACAGCCAGTTGAATGATCGAGCTGCGGTTCTTGAAGACGACAAGAAGCGGACGCCAGCAGCCAGCTAGCTAGCAGCTGCTCCTTCAAGCCTGTGCGCATAAAATAGATTGTGCTGAATGAAGAGATTTGCTGGTTAAATTTCACATTAACTCTCTTCGCTTTCAAGATTTGTGCACTCTTATACCTCGTCGGAGGATTTCATGATGTGCGGAGAAGAAGCCACGGAATGGTAAACATTTCACTGAACTCTTCATTATTTGCTACCCATTTCAATGCATTTGGCATTGCCATGGGCTTGGCATTGCATTTGCCTTTGCTTTGGCTTTGCGTCGCCCATCGGTATCAGAACCACCTCATCCTACGTTTAGAGTGTCTAAAGTTAGTCAGCAGAAAGAGCTAGACAAAAAGGTTCTAACAGTTAGTTTTATTTTCTACCATTGATACCAGGCACAGTTAGAACTTAAATAGAAGTGTCTTCCAGACCATTTTGACAGTTAAATATGTCAATGTCAACAATAAACTGGCGTGTGGCACTGTAAACGTTAGACCTTGTTATATATCATATCGTATGCAAGATTGATGAAACACGTGACTCATGAGTGATGAGTGTTGTGAATGCGGCAACAAAGTCAAGGGTGAGCATGGTGAGTGTGAACAGTGTCAGTGCAGTGGTGAACAGTGACAACAAACACTTTCTGGAAATTCTAAATTCTATTTCTGAACGTTACCAGCCAGCTGCCTTTGTTTGCATGTCAGTGAGTGAGTGTTCCAGGGCAGAGTGGTCCACGACGACCACAACTTGAGATTTGAACATGTTGCAAGCTCAGAAGCTCAGTAGTCAGAGTCTGAGAATATCACAGAAATTGTATGTGCGCAGAGTGCACATCACGAGCATGTATTACGCAATTATTTCGCAGCTTATCTCTCTTTTTGCAGCTTACATTCACCCTTCAATGTTCTCTCTCATGTTTTGCACACAAATAGTACCAGATAGTTTGATGTTTCGTATGTTTTGCACATATTTTTTCACATGTGTGGATACCTTAATTGGTCCTTATTTTGAGGATGTTGCACAAGAATTCAGTCCGGGAAACCCGCTCACGAGGCCTGCTCCCCCGTACGAGCACTCCTCCGCCTCACGAGGCCTCCGGAGAGCCTCATTACGCCCCTGGGGAGAGAGACTCATGAAGCTCCCTGTTCACTTTTTATTCATCTCACATCTGACATATATATTGTCGCAACTATTCACGGTGAATTTTTGTTATACACACGTGTCCACTATCCATGATGAAAAGAAGAAAAAATTCTTTTTTTAAAAATAAATCTTTACAACAATCAAGTTTTAATCAACCGATGCACAGCGACCCATCGAAACACGGGCGCCAGCAGGTTCGCTCAATGCGAGGCTGCCGCACCTAGCGACCTGATCCGACTATATATTTTCGTTGCTTTTTTCTGCGGCTCTCACCTCTCCGCGCACGAATCAGCCTTGCGAAGGTGAAGTCTGACATCTTTTTACAAAAATTCGTAATGAGAAAAATAAAATCAGTACTAACCTGATATTGTGCATATATTCCAAATAACTATTCCACACTGATAGAGTAGGTGGGTACTCCAGTTTGTTAGCAAACTGATCACTTTGTAGGTATGATGGGTTCACTTTCTTTGTCAATTCCGCCATCGGCTAACCTTTGGGCGCTTTTTCTGGAATCATGCCGCAACGCGACGTCACATCACATCATGCATCCAGCACATACAGACAGCGTGCAAGCTGTGAGATTTTCAGAGCAAGCTTGCGCACGCACTTGAGGGTATTTCAGAGCGAGCTTGCGCATGCACCGGAGGGTATCCTCTGGTGCGTGCGCAAGCTTGCTCTGAAAATCTCACAGCTTTTGTGCGCTGTCTGTATGTGCTGGATGCATGATGTGATGTGACGTCGCGTCGCGGGATTCCAGAAAAAGCGCCCAAAGGTTAGCGGACAGCAGAATTGAGGAAGAAAGTGAACCCATCATACAAACACCTACAAAGTGATTAGTTTGCTAACAAACTGGAGTACGGTACCCACCTACTCTGTCAGTGTGGAATAGTTTTGGGAATATATGCACAATATCGGGTTAGTACTGATTTTATTTTTCTCGTACAAATTTTTGTAAAAAGATGTCAGACTTCAGCTTCGCGAGGCTGATTCGTGCGCGGAGAGGTGATAGCGGCAGAAAAAAGCACCGAAAATATATAGTGGGATCAGGCCGCTAGGTGCGGAAGCCTTGCATTGAGCGATCTGCTGGCGCCCGTGTTTCGATGGGTCGCTGTGCATCGGTTGATTAAAACTCGATTGTTGTAAAAAAAAGACAAACAGAATTTTTTCTTCTTTTCATCATGGATAGTGGACATGTGTGTGTAACAAAAAATCACCGTGAAAAGTTGCGACAATTTATATGTCAGATGTGAGATGAATAAAAAGTGAACAGGGAGCTTCATGAGTCTCTCTCCCCGGAGGTGTCATGAGGCTCTCCGGAGGCCTCGTGAGGCGGAGGAGTGCTCATACGGGGGAGCAGGCCTCGTGAGCGGGTTTCCCGGACTGAATTTGAGCATGTTGCAGCGACATGCTGAAACCCCTGGTGGACCACCCTGTGGTCATGCTTGCTAATGCCAGTTTAGACCAGGGAGGTGGGAACTTCTCTTCCCACCTCCCTGTTTAGACCTAATGTAATGTAACGTAACATGACCAAAAAATCTGTCTGTCCAGAGGAGTGTTGTTTTTTTCTAGTCATTTTTTTCCCATTTTATGGCTCTCCAGAGATTGTTGGAGCCAGTGGCAGTAGGAGTGTAGGACAGCCTTCATTTGGTCTGTATAAGGAGGGGATTTTGTAAAGCCAGACGTAAACATAGTCTTCACAGAACAGATCTTTCAGTCAAGTCTGGACTCTAGACCATTGACATTGACTTTGTCCAGTTCTAGACCTTGACATTAATTATAGTTTGTAGTTCTAGATCTAAATTCAATTTGATTTAGGTCTAGATCTACATGTATGATTTCAATGCATGGTGTATTCCTATTTTCCTATTCATGTGTATCTTTCAAGTACAAACAACGGGGGAGCTGAAGTTAAATGACAATATACCATATTTAATATTCATGAGTAAACTCGGCCACTATCACGCCCTCATTATGAGTGGCCAAGTTTACCCGCCAGGCCGAGCGAGTTTGCCCATAAGTACATGTAGGGTACAATTGTAGGCCCTACATGATATTAATTTTATGATGATTATCGGCACCTGCACTAAGGTTAGACCTCCTGTGCCAAAGACATGCATTTGTACAAAGGTTCCACTGTGCGCAATGTTTTAGGTTTCTACAGGCTATTCTATGTAGCAACCGGTCGAATTAAGGTGGCTTGCAGGTTGAAAGTAGTTTGCTGAGAAATATGCGTACTATGTGTGAGTGTGTGTACAAGTGTACAATTTGTATGTGTGTGGTGAATGCAGCGCCCTCTAGATCTGTCTGTCTGTGTTCTTGTTTGCTCAAGGAATTTCCTATATTTAACTGACTTCACAAACTTGCCTTTAAATCATTTCTTAAAGGGATGGTACAGTATTGGTGGAGATGAGAATTGGGCTTTTAACTTTTTGCAAGATACCAAGAAAACATTCATGATATAGTACAGAGCATACCATTTTAAGAGGAATTCAAAGTTTATTTGATGAAGATCGGGTTTGGAATGACTGAAACATCCAAAAACAAAGTAAAACAAAGCGATAGTATTAGTAATGAAGTGTGGGTCCCACACTTTATTAGAATCGCTCTTTTTGGGATATCTCGGCCATTTCAAAACCAATTTTCATCAAATTAACATTTAATTCATCATAGAATTATTGCTCTTTCATATTTCATAAGAGGTTTTCTCATTATCTCACTTAGGAATGTTAAAAACCTGAATCCTCACCTCAACCAGTGCTGTACAGTCCCTTTAAACAACCTACAATGATTTCTAGCTCCTGGTTACTTGAAAGCTGCGTCACAGGATATTATTACAAAGTAGATGGCTAACTCCAGTCTTAAGATTACCCAGGCAGTGAGCATTGCGATTGCTCGCGAAGAGTGAGTTGTTTTGAGTGACAACATGAAAATTGACACCTACATGTACAACATGATATTAATGCTTCCTGATCTGATAATCAGTTTACAAATGTTATGTAGTTGAAATTTATGTGAGTGATTGGTAAAAAGCTGTGATGTATTTCCTCTGATTTTTGTGCAATTTTGACATGCGGAATTTGAAATACACTCTACTGTACCTACACCATACATGGATACAAAAGTACATTGTACACTAAGAGTACTTGTTCTTTTGCATACAATACTTATTATTTGGTCTTACAGTGTAAGTGCAACATATACTTTGTATATGAAATTAACCATGTGAACAGTGAACTTGCACCTGTGCAACATGTCTTCCACCTCCCTGATCCTACTACTCCTAGCTGTACTGTTGTGTACTATTATGTAACTTTGCCATCCAGTGTGGATGTGGATATGTGAAGACTTGGTGGTTAGCACACTGCAGAGCTGTGAATACATAACAAATCAGATCTAGTCAGAGACTCCAACCCCAAGCACCTTCTGATCTGGAGATTCTCCCGCCCGAAACCCCTAGCAAACGGGAGACTCCAAGTTGATGTGTGCGAAGCGCGAAGTTCCTAGGGTTCTAGATGTTCTTTGGTGCTATCTAAGGCTTATTTTTTCAACATACGATAGCAATAAATAAGAAATCCTTTCCACCGGGAGACACAGAGCCAGGGCGGGAGAAATCAAATCTCAAGCGGGAGAACGGGAGATTTTGCAGAAATGGGTTTTCGGCGGGAGATCTCCCGTTGAAAACGGGAGGGAGAGTTGGAGTCTCTGTCTAGTGAGTCACATGGTTGGTGTATAAAATGAAAACATTCAGAGCTGCATACACTGTAAGTGCAACTGTGTACAGTAGCAAAGTGTTTAGGGTAACCTCAACTCACGTGGCATTTTGTTCTTTAGTAGATATGGAACAAACTGCAACTGGTATTACATACGCTGTAGTATAGTATTGAAAGTCTGCACAATCAATCAGCTTGGGAGAAATTTTAAAAGGCTATCGAGTGTCATTTCTAGATATGATATGTATACTAATACAGTATACTAAACATGCATGTTGTATTTTCTCTTGTATTCTTTTCTTTGTATATCCACAGACAATTTAGATTTTGTGAAAGAAACAGCAACTCTAGCTCTATCCTGTCAAACCGGTGACTAAAATTGTGCCATGCAGAGCGAAGCATCATGCATGGAGCTAGCCCTGGAGGGCGAGCGGCTGTGTAAAGCAGGAGACTGCAGGGAGGGGGTGCGCTACCTGGAGGCAGCAGTAGAGGTCGGGACCGACGACCTGAAGACACTCAGTGCCATCTACAGCCAACTGGGGAATGCCTACTTTTACCTGCAGGACTATGGGAAGGCACTCACCTACCACAAGCACGATTTGACACTCGCAACGTAAGCATCAGTAGCACTGTAATCATTATTGAAATTTGTTTATTTTTCACAACACACATCCTTGAATGTTTATACTGCATATATGCCATATATTTTACTTAAGGTTTTCACTTTCACAAATCTCACGAGATGGGTGCAATTTGCAAATTTGACAACATGCGAAAATATCAAATTGTTGGGAAATCGTGATTGGCAAAATTTCAGACTCACTAAATATATGGTGTGTACAGTAATCAGAGCTGGATCTTTGCAAACTTGGCAGGAAGAAAAGAGAGCTGGGACAAATTATTTGTTGTATAGGGGCCATTTTTTTCTCTGTCTCTTTCTTTAAAACACAACAACAAAAGAGAAGAGTGGCATGCTAAGTTTTCGCTTCTTAAAGTAGCTTATTTGGTATTTTTCTATAATACCAAATATCACATTTTACCAAGAGTTTGAAACCAACCAGAATCACAATGTCTTCTGGTGGCTGACATGTGAGTAGCTATTAAATTAAGAAAGAGATGGAAGGAATTCAACCTTTAGTTGTGGTGACCTTGTATAAAATATTCTTTTGGATACTGTATTGTATTACAATATGTTTCACAATCTTAATGTATTGACTGAGTTAATGATAGAGCTGACATCTAAAGCAAAGTAAATTGAAGGGAACAGAAATTAACATATCGGGTACTTTCTGTTTTTTTAGTTTACACAGTGTGATATTGTTTCGAGATGAAACGTTATGACGCCAGTTGACAGAACTGATGAGAAGTACAATGTGTGATAAATGTAATGTAATTTATGTATGAATGGTCTCTCCACCAATCAGCAACATTGGCGACAGATTGGGCGTGGCCAAAGCCAGCGGCAACATCGGCAACACAATGAAGGTACTGGGCAAGTTCGACGAGGCTATCTTCTGTTGCCAGAGGCATCTGAATATATCCAGGGAGCTCTCGGACAAAGTAAGAGAACTTGTTGACTCTTCACTGTTTACACTGTTTTATTCGGGGTTTAAAGGGATGGTACAGTATTGGTGGAGATGAGAATTGGGCTTTGAACTTTTTGCGAGATACCAAGAAAACACTTATCGTATAGTGCAGAACATACCATTTTAAGAAGGATTCAAAGTTTATTTGATGAAAATCAGGTTTGGAATGACTGAAACATCCAAAAACAAAGTAAAACAAGCGATCGTAATAAAGTGTGGGTCCCACACTTTATTAGAATCGATCTTTTTTGGATATCTCAGCCATTTCAATACCAATTTTCATCAACTAAACGTTAAATTCCTCATACATTGTAGAATTACATGCTCTTTCATATTTCTTAAGAGGTTTCTCATTATCTTACAAAAATGTTAGAAACCTGGAATTAGGTCTCAACCAAAACTGTACGATCCCTTTAAGATGATGCAGTAATCTGGATCAATACTTCATTGCAAACTGGATGCTCTTTGGAAGAAATCCCTACAGTATATAATGTTTCATGCAGATCTCTACGGTTCTATTAACAGGCAAAAAAAAGTATGAAAAGATGGTGAATTGCTTTTTATGTGACACAGTGGAATACTGTAAAAGTTGATATTTTCGCGCGACTACTTTTTCGCGCTTGGCCGGGTAAGAAGGGTTTCGTGTGTTTTTAATTCCGCGGAATCAAGACATCACGCACAGGAACATATGGCAAGCAAAAATATTCGCGTGCTTTTATTTTCGCGCTATTTTCTGGTTGCGCGAAAAGTTCAACACCGCAAAAATTTCCACTTTTACAGTAGTTGGTATCCTCAAGGAGTTTTAGCTTATTAATGTATAAAGCTAGTACAAAACATAGTGATACAAATCTTATAGATAATGCAATGTGATTGAGTGTGGTAAAGTATACTTTGGTACGTGTAGAAAATGTCTGGAATCGAGACTATCTGTACCCGCTTGAATGGGTAGAAAGCCAATGTTTATCTAAATGTGTTTTTCTTTAATCAGAGTTAGTGCCACTCTATATTGCGTTTTGGCTCTCAAGGTAGCAAGCACACCATTTCTTTTCCTTTCAATTAACTATATTTGATACAAATAGAGAATGTTATTGACTGCACTGTGATTATGGATGAACATGTTGTTTGAAGGCAGTCATAGCACAAGGTCTTATCCATCGTGATGAACATGAAGTTACGAAGGTTATGGTTAGCTTGCAAGATTCTGTTTGTATTCAGGAAAAAAAAAAATTGTGAAAAGTTACACAAGCACTTTCATTCTCTTTCCTTAACCTACAAGTGCTTTAGTTTGTCTTACATGAGACATCGGATTTGATTCTGATTTCATATAAAAAGGAAAAGCTGCAGAATAGGGCTTATAAAAATTGCCTGTAGTAGTACTGTAGCAGTGTAGGTGTGCAAGCAGGGATTTTATCTGTTCGTGCATTTTTATGTAGGGAGTAATCATGGGAAGTCCTTGTAGTAACAGGAAATGCTGACAATGGGTGGATTAAAATGACCAAGCATTGACTGATTGCTAATTTGCTTGATTGAATTATTACTTTAAGAGTGGAAATTTTTGCAGCATAGGCAGTAGAAATTTTCATGTATTTCATGTGACCAGAAACCAGCACTTGCAAAAATAGAAACACACAAATATTTTTGCACGTCATATGGTCAATTAATAAAAGTCTTGATTCTGCGAAATTAAAAACGGTCTAAATTCATCTTCCCAGCCGAGTGTGAAAAATGACTCGTGTGAAATTAACCACTTTTACAGTATTAGATTGATGGGTAAATGCATACGATGTATGAAACGCTGACACTGTTTATAGAGTACCTCCATTGACAGTCCTACCTAATTGCCTTCAAAATATGGTTATTCACCATAGGTTTAACATACATTGTATGATTCGCTTGGTTTCGAAAGGCTGTTACTTCTTATAGATAGTGTGCGATTTGGTAATCCAATCTCAAGCAAAGTTAGCAGTGTTATACAAGTGGTCTTTGAGACAATAAATCATTGTTTTGTAGTAGTGTAATACATGGAGGATATATTTACAATGTAGCATTGTTGACAGTTTTACACTCCCTAGTGGACTCGCAAAATTAACAACCCCCAAATGGGGGGGGGGGGGGGAGGGGCTACACCCCTCCACAGCCCCCCTGGTTCCGTAGCCCATGATTAATGAAAGTAGAACCACTGCACGCAAGTACATGGTGTATACAGTAGTTCAAATTTACAATTTGTATGTGGTGCAAGTGTGTTGCAGAGCCTGCAGTTTGCAAACTGTGGAGACGGCATAGTTCAAAAGTCATAGAATCGAGGTTTTTGGTACCGGTACTTCCTTTTGTAATGGAAATGTCATATTGTTGTGGTTTATTTTTTGTCCTGTATCAATTATACACTGGATTTGGATTAGCTTTATGATAATGTACCCTGGCTGAAGGATAAATATGTGAAAATACTGCACGACCCTAGGAATTGGAAAAAAATAAATAAAATATTGGCTATGGCATGCAATACCCCCTCAGAACCAGGAAAAAAAAAAGGAAGGAAAAAGCCAAGCTAAAGATCTTGAACACTTTCAGAAAATCTTTTCCTGTCTGTCAGTGTCATTATTCAACAACCTTTTCTACCAGCAACAAACTGATAAACTAGTGTTCAATTCCATTTTTTGCTGATTTTGCACAGGCAGCATTTATAATACACTGTTGCCTGATCCTGATTCAAACCATGACACCAAAACAACATGCATTGACAACTAGGCATTTCTTGCTGGTACAAGACTCCTATTTTAAACATCCAGGGCACAGCTATTGTGAGTGTGATATATCGTATTCCTCTCAGGTAGGCTCTGGAAAATTGTCTGCATCCATCTCACTGAATCCATTAAAAATACACCCATCAATTTCCCTTCATTTGTTGTACAAGACCTGTTGTTTCACCTGGCTGTGCATTAAAAACAAAGAGGAAAAGTTCTGCAAATGATTTCATGGTCACATGACCCTGATACCCACAAAAACTAGCTGGCAGGACATCAGAACCTGTATCATTTACTGGGATCCAAAATGTAAGTAGTAGTTGCAATTGTTTTTGTCCTCATTTATTATCATTATTATTTTAGTTCTGTCAGTATTTGTTCAGCATTTTAATGTTAACATCAACAGTTCTCATAAAAGCAATGGCATCATATCACTTTAAATCTTCTTGCTAGAATGCAGATAACCAAAGAGTGATCCTGTAGTCAGCCTGGAGATGTACAGAGAGAGAGAGAGAGAGAGAGAGAGAGAGAGAGAGAGAGGGGGGGGGGGGACAACATTTACTCTGGGTAGGCTTATACGTAAATCTAAAAGACACTTCAGGCAGAATCACACTGGCAAACATGTTTTAGGCCTTTTTGGGCGATACATACAGATGCAATCGTGTTTTCAAATGCATTCAGAAATGCTAATTTGAAATGCCATTCAAAGGGCGATTTGAAACGTTGTGAAACCACGATCGCCTTCCTGCCAAACGCAATGACGTTTTGAAACGCGTTTATATCTCATCTCCGAGCTGCCATGGTCAACATCCAGCTGTTTCTGGTTGCGGAGAAAGCGCACACCATTTGTGTTTTCTACCCATTGTTCGTGTGTGAATGATGAAAGCATGTTTGGTGGTTCGCAGTTGACCTCTACTTCCCGGGTTGAATGGCGCAAGCAACTACGCAGTGACAACACTCGAATCGGGATTGTATGTGTACAATGGTATCAGATAAACGTGACAGAATATCTCAAGAATCGTGTTTCAAACCACGTTTGTAAACACCATTCCAAGCGCGTTTTGAACTGTGATTCTCTCTCTCGAGTTTAGATAAGTGCATCCTCTGACTATCAGTTCGTCCATCGAAATAGTCTTGCTCTGGAGTTAATGCTATAGGACATTATAATGCAAATAGAAGGCAATGGAAGGAAAACTGTGGAAGCTACAACTAAGTTGTACAAAGTAGGGATGAGGAGCACTTACAGTGAGGAGAAACTGAATGTGTTTCGAATCAGTTCAGTTTAATACAGTATCAAACACTGAACCGTTATTATCCAGTGAATATGATTCTTGTGAGACCACTCCAGCCCTGAAATATTACACGCTGGTGACATTATGCTCTCTTGAGTTTAGTAGCTGAAGCATATGATGTATTATCAGGCACTTGCATTCTGCAAACATGGCTGATTGGAAGCAGAAAGGTGATTTACTGGTAGTACCCAGTACTCCATTGTTGCATAGATATCCTGTGTCCCCTCTTGTATGCTGCTTTGGTAGTCAGCCTTCCCCACTATAATCCCTCGAAGCTACCATTCTATTCAACTCGAAAATCTCTCTTGTGTCAAGGGTGTCTGGACTGGGATCCGTCTTTTGTTTTGCTTTGTTTAACACTTGCCCCCACATGCACATACAATTGTGTAGCAAGGACTTGGCAAGTGTTCTTTGTGGCAATGGGTTGGGTCACTTCCACCTCCCTGTTGTGTATAATGTACAATGTACAGTGTAAGTTTGAGATGAATCAACTCAAGTGCAACTGCCCCCTTCATCCTTTAGGAAGTCTATTGTGATATCAGGGAGAAATTGAGAGGAAGGAAAATTGAGAGGAAGGATGAAGTAATCCCAATGCACTGGCATTGGTTTCGTTGTATTTTCTACAGATTCAGTGTGTGTGTGTGTGTGTGTGTGTGTTTTGTTGTTGTTGTTGTTGTTGTTGTTGTTGTTGTCATTGTCGAGAGGGGGAAAGGAGGGGATTACTACGCAAAGCCAGAGTAAAAGATACCACAGGGCCTAGTGTTTGATTTCATTCGTTTATTTCACTTAAAAAAAAAAAAAATTAAAGTGGAATAACAAAGCTCTGCATTCCAAAAAGCATGCTATCACTGTACGTATGTTAATTTCCCTCAGTAATGTTGCATGTGATACAGTATGATACAGGATAGACAAGACGATGCATTTACATGAAAACATGATTGTGATTTGAGTGGGTAAAATGTGCATTATTGAGCACACTGTCTCAATGCCTTTAAAGTGAAACATTTGTTGTTCACTCTAACAAAACTTCAAAGAGTGTGTAAATAAAATCTTCTTCTGTTTTGCTATTCAAACATTTATTTACAACCCCTTACCACTAAATGTTAAATATATTATGAGGCACTTGCCTTTTTAATGCGAAAGAGAAAGTGTTCAATTTACAGTGCATGTTTATATTCCCCTGTTCTTGTCAGTATACAATTGCAGCAAATTAAATTGTACATTTAGTGGGAAGGTACATTTTTTGCTTTTGTCAGTAAGGATAAAACTGCCATATCAGTAGAATGTATTCAAAGGGCGCAATGGAATGCTGTTTTTTTTTTCTGCATTGATGACAAAAAAAAATTGAAGTACATACACCTGTAGGACCTTGGTTATCAGGCCAGCTATTATTCAGATTTCTCTATCATCCTGATGTGTTCGCACAGTAAAGCTGAAAAAAAAGTGATCTTTCAATCTCATTTAGAACTCCTACAAAATTCATACTGTTGCAAATATTAAGAAAAATGCTTTAACTTCCATGAGAAAGCAACAATCCTCTTTTAAAAGTACGAATTGTACGTGTAGGCTTGCAGAGATTACACCACTATTCCCGGATACGCTATGTCAGGTACCTACATGTTGTACATTGTACTTAGCTACATTGTACCAATGGGTCATCAGAGCATACTGTAAAACACAATATATTCGCGGCATGAAATTTTCGCGAATTGGAGCCGACAACCTTTTTTTCGGCATGAAATTTTCGCGAATTGCCACTGGCATTCAATGCATATAGTGTAGACTTACTGTGACCAGCCCCATACGCATAGCGTAATGGGGCTGTGGACTGTAGCATTCAGGATCATGACAGGGTAGTATCGCGGACAAATATCAACTTAGAATCGAAAAATTTCTTCAATTTGAAGACTTACCAGTGAAGTTGAAGTATTGACAACAGGGTTCGTGCAATGTTTGGTTCTGTCAATAGTCCCTTTCTGTTCGAATTGATGACTTAATGTTACTCGGTCGAGAGGAACCTGGGAGAGCTACACTGAATTGACAGCTAGCGTATGCGCACACAGACATCTTATCCAGTCAATGGATTTGAAATTTGTGCGCATGTGATGTATGCGCATGCGCTGGCCGCCAATTCAGTGTAGCTCTCCCAGGATCCTCTCGACCGAGTCACATTAAGTCATCAATTCGAACAGAAAGGGACTATTGACAGAACCAAACGTTGCACGAACCCTGTTGTCAATACTTCAACTTCACTGGTAAGTCTTCAAATTGAAGAAATTTTTCGATTTTAAGTTGATATTTGTCTGCGATACTACCCTGTCATGATCCTGAATGCTACAGTCCGCAGCCCCATTATGCTATGCGTATGGGGCTGCTGGTTGCAGTTAAAGTGTAGACCAGAACTTTCCTGTGCATTTTAATTTTGCAAATCTTGGCGCTTGCGAAATGGGCGAAATTAAAATGCACACGAACATTCCTCGTTTTACAGTATACAGTACAGTACCAGTCACCACTAAGTATTACACGTTTACACGTTTCGGGTCCGCTCACCGTTTCGCGTGAGCGAATCGAGTGGAAGTGAACTTTACACGATTCGCTCGCACAGGCCCGCCCGCAGAGGGAAACGTGTAGCGTTCAGAACGTCACGATTCAGTGCCGATGTCCGAGCGAGGGATACGCGTATTTTTCTTCTACACGTTTCGGGTGTGTTGCATGCGTGTGCACATTGTGCGCGCTGATCGAATCCAGACAGCGCTGTGTTGAGCAGACGACGTTCGAGCATGGATGGATAGCAGCAGCATGCTCCGGCACACCGCAAAGATACTAATGTAGCTCGTTAGATACTACAATGTAGTTCGTTAGATATACCACTAATCAGGGAGGTGGAAAGAGACTATATCGTCCTGCTGCCATGTGCCGGAAAATTCTTCGTGCACAATATACAAAGTTATACACTAGTACAGCATGCACAGCTGCCTAAACAGTACTATCATCGTCGACTCGCGATGGTCGTCAAATTTGTACCGTACTCATGGGCGCAGTCAATGGAATCGGGCAAGCAAAAATTTCGAAGCCACCTTTTTCCCCACAGCCAACATTTTCCTCGAACATTGAACCCATGAAATCACGCATACGCAAACCTAAAACTAACGCTGGCTGTCTAACGTTAGCGATGTCACGATTTCAACAACTGTCAGACACTTACTCAATTCAGGAAGGTGCAAAAGTCCATTTATATTCCAATACACAACGTGTGTCTCGCCAAATAACTGGTGGTAGTGTGTGGTGAACAAAGCCGAGTACTAGTATTTCGGCAGTAAAAGTAGCAGCAGCAGAAGAAAATGTCTACCACTTGCTGTTCGCATTATTACACTGCCAGCAGGTCAGTGGTAACTAGTAACTTGGCACGCTTCACATGAAAGTTCCCACGATGCCAAGGTGCCAGACTGGGGAATGGGGAGGGGTAGAGAGAGAGAGAGACCAATCACCAGAAGAAACCGCGCGTACTGGCGCATTCTCGGAGGTCATGAACATTCGGGGTCTTGGAGATGAACAGAGAAGGAATGTTTAATCAAAGATAGCTCAAGTCGAAGACCCAGGATTACAAACGTTGATTCTTTTTTCCCTTTCATTTAACATGCCTTCACGTTTAGAAATGGTTGAACTCCTTAAAAAAACTCTCCTGCGATTTTTGTTAATGTAGCCGTTTAAAACGTCAAACTTATCATGAAAGTGTTACTACGTGTAATACAATAGTTAATACTATACCTATTGCTTTAATCATAATTTAATTATCTGTAAAACACAAATTTGACTACCAATGACAATAGAAAATACTTGCATTTGTTTTGTGCGGAGATTTTTTTGTCTTTATCCTGACTAGTTTATATGAAATTTCTAATGTTTTTACAGTAGCGTCAACAGCCTAAAATAAATTACTGAGAGATTTATAAATTATGAAATTTTTGGCAACCATCCATTTGAACTTCAGGCATGAAAAGCTCCTGATATTCAGCAAAAACAACTAAAGAGATCAGAGACAAAGTTCCTTCAAATTTTGAGGAAGTAGCACGCAGATTTGCTGGGCGTGGTAGGGTCCATGCTTTGAGATCGTCACAATCGTGTTGTCACCATGCAGGGAGGTGGAGTGTCTCTCTTCCATCTCCCTGTTGTCACGGAGTATCTGGAAATTCTCACAAACTCCAGGATCACCCCTCCCTGCCAACTCCATGTTGCTCCCAGGGAGGCGGGAAGAATCTCGTCCCACCTCCCTGTTGCTCCCCAACGTGCGTCGTGAATGCATGGCGTCTCTTGTCACCGTCAGTACCCGAGGCTGCTTTGTATTTGTCTTGGAATATTCATTTCTTGTCATGACATGAGTGTAGTAATCTTTTTGCATGGCTATGTAAAAAATTGTGATACAACGTGTACTCAACTCGTCTTTGTGATTTTTTTCTTTCAGTCCAAAAGGAAGACAAAATAGTATCATGACGTTTGCAATTGTTCGAAAGGTCTGCTTTTGATAACTCACAGACTAGTAGTAATCATCCTTGTTTTTCCCGCTCCCAGGCCCTCCAATTTTATTGAGCAATCCACACGCGCGCGCAAATTCCTTTGCCATGTGGTTTTGTCAGCCAGCTGTCGGAATGTGCTTTGAAGTTACATTTCAGCCTGGCCTGGCTGGCATGAATGGGTGTCGAGTTTCAATCAATACCTACTGTTGTTTTATTCTTGTATTTGAACATGTCGTTTCACCTGACAACACACGGAGATCGGGAAGGTGTAGGGCTAGGGAAGAGGTTTTTGTTGTGTGTTGCAACCTAATCCGGGCAATTAACCCCAGGGAGCAATTAACCCCCCCCCCTCCCCCGCTAAATACTGGTTAATGGTAAGGTTAGAGTAAAGATTAGGGTTAGGTTTAGGGTAAGGAGTTTGGGTTATGGTTAGGATTAGGGCCAGGGGAAGGGTCCGGGCTAATTGCCCAGGAAGAAAAGAGGGACGCGCTTTTGTTCTTGGTCAAATTGATTTTCCTAGGTGATGCTGTGGAGCTATAAAGGAATTAAAAAAAGCAATTATGATGTCTGGCGTACTTCCGGGACGTCTTATTTTTCTTGCACTCTGAAATTTCCGAATGTTTGGCGTTATCAATGTCGTTAATTGTTGTATAGTTACCCTCTTTCGCATTATAAACTTAAAGTCCATAGAACGTTCATACGCATTAAGATCACACTCGAAAAGCTATACTGGTGTATAGTTTGAACACAGCAAAATGAAATAACGAATATCCCGCAGATTTTCCAGAATTATGTTTCATATGGGTCCATTCATATTTTTCTTTTTCTTTTTTTTTCCATTTGTCTTCTTGTCGATGTGGGGGGTAGATTCAGGATATACAACTTTTCCTTTTCCCCTTTCGGCCCGGTGCCATTACTCCTGGTGCTGACATTCTTTCTGCTCGTCTTCGGATTTACTGTTGTTGTAAATAAATGCGCATGAAGCCCAAGCTGTATCGCAAAAAAGAAAAAAAGGTCTATCTAAAGTTGACCTGCAAATACAAGTAAAATCCGAATCAATTAGCCGTGGTACGGGTTCGCGGTTCCAATCCCCTCGAAGCCCGATATTTGCCCTTCAGCAAGACACTTTATCCACAAAAGACCAGGGCTCCACACTATAACTTTTATTTTGGTGGCCCGATCGGGCCACCAAAATGATTGATTTTTATTTTTTGGTGCCCCCCCCCCCCAAAAAAAAAGAAAAAAAAAAGAAAAGAAGAAAAACCATCGGTCCTACTAAACATAGAAAAATAAATATCAAGTATTACTGAATGATACAGGTACCCACGTCTAAAATAAATGAATAGAAAATTTAATCATCTTATACCGTTATTCTGAATTCTAAGATTTCGCAAATATTGATATACACATATAGGCTTATAGATTTAAAAGTTGATGCCACGGTCAAAATCTAGGTTTGAAATGAGAAAGTGGGAGCATTTGCAGACATTGTAAACATCCGACATTTGTTTTAGCATCGTATACAAGAGCCAAAAATTACCGTTATTTATTTTTGATGGAAATTTAAGCAATCATCCAGCATTTGCTTTACAAGTATTTGAACACCTTCCGGAGCCGAATGTTACCGTTAATCATTTTCAAATGTAAAACCAAGCAACCGACATTCATTCTAGCATGTTACGGACCTGAATATCATCCTTATTCATTTCCGAACGTGAAAGCAAACATCCGCTCTTTATTTTATCATCTAACTGAGCCGATTGATACCGTTAATCATTTCCAAATGTAAAAGCAACAATTTGTTACTTATTTTAGCATCGTACGGAGCAGAATATTGCCGTTATTCATCTCCAAATTCAAAAGCAAACACCCGACATTTATTTTATGATCGTAAGGAGCCGAATGTTACTGCTGTCCACTTCCGAAAGTGAAATGAATCATCTGACACATTTCAGCATCGTACGGAGCCGAATGTGTTATACATGTACTGTTTTTCACATTCAAACGTTAAGGCAGACATCCGACATTTACTTTACCATCAAACGCATCTGAATGTTATTGTTATTCATTTCGAAATGTGAAATAGCAAATGTCTGATGTTTATTTCAGCATCTTAATTATTGAGCAGAATGTTACTGCTATTCACTTCCGAACGTTCAAGCAATCATCTGACCTTTATTTTGGCATCTTCCGAAGCCGAATGTTATTGAGCACTATTTACTTTCGAACGTAAAAACGAACATTCGGCATTTATTTCATCATCGTATATACGGAGCTGAATATCATTATTATTAGCATTTCCGAACGTCAAAGGGATCATTCGACATTATATTTTAGCATCTTCCGGAGCTGAATGTTATTGCTATTTACTTTCGAACATAAAAGCAAACATCAGACATTTACTAGTATTTTTCATCGGACGGAGTTGAATACTATTGTTATTCATTCCCGAACGTCAAAGCAAACATTAACTTCACCATCAAACGCAGTTAAATGTTACTGTTATTCATTTCGAAATTTAAAAGCAAACATCCGACAGTTATTTAGCATCGCATGGAGCAAAATATAACTGTTATTCATTTCCGAACGTAAAAACAATCTTGTGACATTCTTTCAGCATCTTCTGAAGCCGAATGTTATTGCTATTTACTTTCGAAAGTAAGGCAAACATCCGACATTTTTCTCATCGTTGTACGAAGTTGATTATTATTGTTCAATTTCCGAACGCCAAAGGGATAATTCGACATTTTACTTTAGCATCTTCCGGAGCTGAATATTATTTTTATTTACTTTCGAACGTAAAAGTAAACTTCCGGCATTTATTTTATCACCGTACGGAGTTGAATATCATTATCATTTATATCTGACCGTCAAAGCAAACATTCGACATTTATTTCAGCATCATCCGGAGCCGTATTTTATCCTTATTCATTTCCGAACGCAAAATCAAATATCTGACATTGATTTCAGCACCGTACGGAGCTGAATCTTACCATTATTCATTTCCAAAAGTATAAGCAAACATCCGACATTTATTTTTGTATTATACGGAGTCGAATATTACCGTTATTCATTTCCAAAATTAAGAGCAAACATCTAACATTTATTCTAGCAGCTTAAGGAGCCGATAGTTACCGCTGTTCATTTTCAAAACTATAAGGCAAACATCCGGCTTTTTTTGGTGGCCCGGCGGGAAATGTCCTGTGATGTGTAAACGATTAAGTGTACACAACGTGATAAGAATGGTGCATGGATCACTAAATAAACCATTTGAACTTGTGTTACGTAATGACGAAAACCGCGTCTCTCGTTAATCGTTTCGTTTCGATTGGTCGAGTCCATCCTTTCGCTGGAAGACATTTTGCAAAATCGTTGGCCCGTTTTATCCTGAAAATGTCAATGACATGTTTCTGAACATAAACATGAAAATATATGTTAAATTCTTGATTGTGAATGAAATATGAACATTATAATTTGATGTTGTTTTGTACGCATTGATGTATCGTCACATCAACAAGATTGTTTTTTTTTTTTCTGATCATGTCCTGACATTAATTCGCTATACACAAGTAGCACATCCTTTATTTTTGCATTTCATGTGTTCCAATTTAGATATCGTACCATTATAATCGCATGTGGTGGTTGTAGTATACGTACTGCTCATGCCGGTTATGTAACAACGTCACGAGCATCATTTCTGACAGTCTTCAGTGCTTTATAAAGAGACCACTAGTTTTATCAGGGTCCTCCCTGGTTTTATCATTAAAGAGGAAAACGTGAATGAGCCCAATTAACTCGGTCTTCTAGCTCGTGTTTCGCTCCTCGGCATCAACTATACGAAAATCGGCATGAGGGACAAAAAAAAAAAACCAAGAAAATATTCTCATTTACTAGTATTGGAAGGCAACACGGTCGACGATTGGAGTTGGTGATAAAAGACAGCGTACTAGCAGTCGTAAAGGTGTCAAAGAAAGACGATCCTTTCAGAAGGACAGCTAATTGAGTGAGCGGCTAGTGTCTGTCCCGCACAATAGCACCCAAGCGGAACAGAGTGGACCCGCCTCTGATCTTGGAGATCAGTGCCAACCGAAGGCACTGGGATTAATTAAACACAGCTTTACACGGAGGTTTGGTATATAATGCTGATGATTTTCCCGCTGAAAAGAAAATGTGTCAGGTGCCAGTTTCTTCTCTTTGTCTCCCTCTACAAATTTTCTTTCAAGAAAATGTGTCAGGTCAGGTTGCACTGACAGAGTGTCTTACGTAAGAAATACACTTCATTTGTGAATTCGTATAGTCTTGCCTAGATCTAAAAACTGCCCGAGTACTTTCTTCACTTCGTTAACATAACCATGACATCGTATCATTATGATGATTCAAAACCTGATTTTGAATGTCATGATTCTGTATTTCTTTCTGTTGCTTTGAAATACAAACAGCAATTAGTCGATCAATGTTTCTGAGGTCGGGAATTGTAACTAAGACGGGCAGGCTTAAACTCCTTGTGCAATTTCATGAAATATTATTCTTGTATACTATCTTTGAATGGGCAGTTGAAATTAAGACATGTTGACACAATATTACACGTGCCTGCATACATCACATACAAATTGTACACCTGTCTGCATACAAACATATATACATGCATATATCAATGTATATACATGTACGGGCAAGTCCAAGATATCGCGCACCTTACGTATGGGACATTCAGAGATTTCAAACCTCTGAAAAGTAATGAAGGAGCACTTGGATTTTACTGTTTATCATCAGGAGGACTGGTAGCCCTGAAAAGAATATTGTGTTTAAGTTTGATGTCATTTGACCTTGGGTTAATTATTTTATTAAGAAAAACATGGCAACTTACGTATGGGACCAGAGAAAAACTGGATTTTTCAAAATAAAGTTTGAATTGAAAATTCTCTGAAAGTACCTTACTGATCAAGTTCTGTTTAGAAGTGAAGAAAGGTACAATACTGAAGTATCTTTCAGCAAAGTTTCACTGCAAAAGAATGGCGCATATTTTCATGAAGTTGGTTTAATTAACGAAAGTACACCTTACGTATGGGACATGGCTGAACTTACGTATGGGACATTTGTCTTTAGTGCACAAGTGTATTCATGGGAATGACTTTAAATTTCCCCATAGTGTCATATTCAGTTCCACAAATCATACTACAACATGTAACAAATGAAACAGACTTCTAAGTGGGTACTTTCCCGGTTCAGATACCTAACAAAAGCTAAAATAAGACAAATAAAAGTAATT
This sequence comes from Diadema antillarum, assembly GCF_040938485.1. NCBI lineage: Eukaryota > Metazoa > Echinodermata > Echinoidea > Diadematoida > Diadematidae > Diadema > Diadema antillarum. Next base: position 2,673,161 of record NW_027270924.1, read on the forward strand.
ACCAATTTACAATTAAATACAATGTCTTAGTTTGGATTCCGTCATGCATTAACACTGTCCTCATGATGTCTACACATACAGATACAGTATACTGACACTCTATTTCTAGCCCATTTGTAATACTCTGGTCAATATTTTTTATCAAATGAAAAAAAAAAAAGTGCAAATTCTAGCTTATGACCTTGATGTAGCATACATGCACATGTACCATGACTTATTTGTAGTCTTGATAATTTCAACTGTAAAATCAAATGTCATGTACAGTGTAATTTGCAAATACAGTTTGAAGTGGGTACTTTCAGTAGTTTTAGGCTTACCTTGCAAGTTGTCTAAGTTTTTATAGAGCTTTGTAATTGTTTGAAATGCAGCACAAGACACAACAACAACAAGAGGAATTAATTTTGCTCTGTAATCATCATGTTTTGCCATGTGAATTTTAGCTTCTGCAAAATCAATCCAATTTTAATGAAACTTTTAGAGTTTAAAAGCCGTGGTAGAACAAAGAGATAGAAGAATGTATACATGTGCCAATGCTGGCTTTTTTCTTTTTTTTTTTTCAAATTGCTTGGCTTCAGGTCTATGAAACCAAAGACGACAAAATTTGTGTTTGTACTTTGTACATACATACATGCTTGTGTAGTGATACAGGAAAGATTATCATTTGTACATTTAAATCTTAAGAGAAAATGTAATTCTAGATTTGAAACACTCAAGTAACTCACTGATCTGAAACTTACAAGTTTGATAAATTCTAATAACCTAATTTGATCATACACTACGAGATTGCAATGCTTGTTGATAATTGTGTAGATGTGGGGTACAAAGTAAGTATGAGTTGATTAAGGTGTCTCAGAGCACATATGTCTCTTCAAACACAATATAGAAAAGAAAATTGAATTCCCTATTTGTTTGTGTAATTTGTGTTATTAGCACTCCAACCACAGAACCAGTATTGATATTGTGTTTCATGGCAAATGTAAACTATAGTCTTCATTTTACAGGATTTTCAGAAATTATGTTCATGACCTTGATAAGTCATGACATATTCTGAGGGTGTGCAGTTGAAATATTAAACATCATATAAAAATAAAAAGTATTCTTGTAGGGTTTTTCCCTTTGCTATCAACTCAAGCAATGACAAAGTATACTTGCTGTCACCTCAAGTGATTTTTCTTTTCAGTAAGACCTGTAATGTTGTCATTGATGAGAACCATAAGCACAATTGTTTTGATTTCCCTTTTTAGGCTGTACAGCCTGTAGTACATGCTGAACAGTGTACTGCACCTAAAATGACACTTAGAAAATCCCATTCTCTAGGACGAAGTTATTTTGTAGAGAGGTAAAGTTGAAAATGATAACTGAATTAAGAAAATGTTCAATATCAAAATGTTAAAAGGAGGAATATTAATTGAAGACCAGCTGCACAGCCTGTAATGAAAATAAGAAAATACAAGTATAAATGAATATTCTTTATTTTCCTTTCTTAATCATAGAATGACTCAATAATGCTGTTCTTACACTCTCCCTGAGGTCAACTAAGTAGGAGAGGTAGATATATAGACATATCCTTCAGAGTAGGTGCAAAGATAACCATTAACCAAACAAATGTAAGGACATATAGCATCCCTGTCAAAAGGCGGTTTTCCCATTCACTTTGCATGTAATGTCCCATACGTAAGGCATTTGTCCCATACGTAAGCAAACTTTAATTAGTTATAAGATGAAGGACTAATTAAATTTCCACATTTAGTTTTGCTAATCTGGAGTTAAAATGAATAAATTAGAACTTCCTAAAGTATGATTGGTCAATGTTGGAAATTTTCAGAAAAAACTTAAAAAAACATACTCAAATCCTTACGTATGGGACACTTCGTTCTGGGAAAGAGCATAATTTGCATAATTAATGTGCTGACATTGTCTTACCTATTGGAAATTATACTAGCTCATACAGGGGTCATGTCCATAAAGGAACTAGGTCAAGGACAAATTCAACTGATTTTAGATGAATATTTTTAATTTGTCCCATACGTAAGGTTTGTTTTTAATTTATGCAAATTAAGGCCATATTTCTTGCATAAATTTGCATAATTAAATATTTTCTTTGCTGGAAATATATAATTTAACTCTTTGGCTACAACATGAGATCAATAACTTTTTGATTAAATCAAGATGAATTTTGAGCATCTGAGGGGACATTATCTTGGACTTGCCCGTACTCATATTGTTTAACGCTAGATAGTAATTATCCTCGTTTCGTCATGAGCATGAAATAGTTCAAAGATACACTGACTCATTTTGCGTCCAGTCATTTTATTTTGGTTTGCTTTTTACTTGTACAACCAATCAAATTACCTCCATCGCCGTGCGCATTTACGTCGATGCAAACTGACAATCAGATGCAGCAAACATGTAATGACCAAGTTCCCGTTCATAAATACCAATTCAGTCCAAGGAATTTTCTTATATTGAATTAAAAATGTAATAATAATATGCAGAGCTGAATTTCATGCGCCTTCTTGCAGTTAGTGAGCGTAAGGATTACCAAGGTCAAGCAGATTGCGTACCTTCTGTATGGTGGTTTTTTGATTGGTGATGAGTTTCATATACAGTGTATGTTCCAGAGCGAGTACTTTTCCGAGGAACGGAAAATTTGTATTCCAAAGAAATACATAACTAGGCAAAATACTATTTTGAAAATGAATGCGTTACTTAATACTATATAGTACTAAAATATGAAGGTGCTGTTTAAACTTGCCAAGTTTGTTAAAGTAATACTACAGAAGTTAAGCTCATATTTTTCATAAAGTTTATACCCTTTTCATCTCAAAAGAAATAAAGTTAAAAGTTAAAAGGATATATGATGCAGAAGTAATCAACTGTTACGGTAATTGTATAAGGGACTGTGATTTTATCGGTGGCGTTTATGATTTCGTAACCTTCCCCATTATTGAAAAAAAAAAATCATCATACATTATGAAATGGCGTGACAGTTTTGTTTTGTTTTTTTTGTCGTTGTCAGAATTCCCTACCAATATCACTTGATGCCACGACAGTTTTCAGATTTCACTTCATCATTTGAACTGTTGTTCTAATATTTGTAGTGCACATTATTTTCTTTGAAAGAGGTGCTTCATAAGAAATTACCTTTCACCTTTCATCACTCGCCTATTTTTTTCTTTTTATTAGCTTACTGTCATAATATTTTCACGATGGTATTTCTTCTGTCTTTACATAGCAAGATTGTATTTTTTTTTTTCATCCAGGGTCAAAGAAAAAAGTGACAGGAAGGAAATGAAAAAGAAAGTATGAAACACCTGCTTAGCAGGCGCTTTTAATAATATAGCACAATAGTGAATGCAATACATCAGAAATTTAGTAGAGTTCTAAATAATTTAATAGTGGGAAAATGAGCAAAGAAAATGGGATTTCATCGAGTTCTAAAATAGAAATTAAGTTAGCATTACAGACTGGACTTGAACAAACTTATTGTCTACAAATTAATTTGGGTGAGTTTCTACACCCAGAGACAGGACTTCAAAGACATGAATTTTGGGAGCACTACACCCGAGTGAACAGACGAAAAGAAAAGAAAAAAAAAAATGAAGGTCGCACGAGCGAGCGGGTGTCATGTCAGCCACTGCCCTGCGCCTGGCGCCTGCCCGCCTCTATATACACTTACAGGCCCATCTATGATTTAGGCTACTCGTACTCGCCATCGTCAACGTCATCATATCGGTCACTCGAAATAAATTGCATCACCATCAGAGCTCGTACATCAATACCACCACACTCATTATCATTACTATCATTACAGCCAATCTTATCCACCGCAACTTAAAATCATTCCCATCAGAGTCACTGTCACAAAACACATCAGCAAACGATTCAGACATCGCAGACCCTACGACTAGCTAACGTTAGATCTTACAAAAATGAAATGGAGGTGGAAAACTATGATGGATACACGATCGATAATGGCATTTTACCGCAGAAAAAAATACACAGAACATCTTGCACCGGAAAACAAAATGGAATTGGCAAACCACGATGAGGAAAACCAGGGTGAAAACATGAAGCTTGAAGACGAACGACGAAGACACTTTACGGTAAGAATACTACCGGTACAGCTGAATATAATCAACAACGTTGCAACATCGTTCAATCAAACACTCGATCAAAAACTCACCTCCATAATTGTTGCTAACGAGGTAATCACTTAACAAAAAATGAGCAAAACACTCTCAGAAGTACGATTGTACTCTGAAAATAAAGGGATATAATGATACGAAAGCAAAAGAGAGAAAAATGAGAGAAAATGGACTGGAAACCTGAGAATTTACGCCACTCTAAGCTAACGTAATGTGGCACAGCACAGAAAACCGTTACTGTATACATATATACACGGCATACGATCGGATTGCCGGTGTACTCGCCACACACATACTGTACTGGTACACCGAGTCGAAGAGCGCGCGCGGACATATCGTGTAAGTACTACACGTTTCGACGATTACACGCTTCGCGCAGGCTTCCGAACTTGCGTGTAATTCGCACGACTACACGTTTCCCCGCGAGCGCACTGACTCGGAACACCTTTTGAAACGTGTGATCGTGCCAAATACACGATACTGGCGTCTGTGTGGGTACATGTTCGAATCGTGTAAACGTGTAATACTTAGTGGTGACTGGTACTGTACATGTACATCTTCTCCCTTATCTGGCCAAGTCACTTATATGGATGGGCACCAGTCCTGACATGGCCAGATGACAGAGGTTGGACTGTACACAGTTTCCCCTTGATGCAAGTGTACTCGCGAATGCTTGTCAAAGTTCTCAATTCAATATCATGGCAACCTTGAATTAAGATACAATTTACATGCTATGTACACGTGTACAACGTGTACATGTTAAATCAATCAGTGTGACATTTTTGATCCATTGTAAAGTGCTGGAAAACTCAACCTTTCATGTCATAGAATACATGACTTGTTCGTTGTACATGTATTTCTGCATAGTGTGCATCTTGTAAGCACAGCTAAGAATGGAATAGATGTGTGTTGATAACATGATGTGGTTGTCATAGAAACATTAGAGGGGATGGAGTTTGAAAGTGAGCATCTTCTGTTTCATTTAGTTTTTTTTTTTTGTATTTAAATAGAAACACTGCAAAATGTCAGAACAATACAGTTCATGCGGTATTAACATTTAGCTAGAATACGATGTAAGACCTGTCAAAAATTTAATGCACTTTGGTTGACGTCACGCTCTGGACAATTTCATCACTAATCTGCTACACATCGGAGCAACATCAGAATCGGCAATCACTTTAAGTGGAAATGCCAAATTTGATTGAGGGACAGAGAGAGAGAGGAAGAGAGGGAGAATATCTCGAGAAGATGTTTACATTTTGTTGTTTGTGTTCAATGTTTATGTGCATGCTTCTGTAGCTGGAAAGGGCGTATCACTAGAACAGTAGAAATCTGAAGATGTACAGTACATGTACAAGATAGCAAATTGATTTGTATCAATCAGATGTTCCGGACTAGTTTGCAGACCTGTACAATCCTTTGTTGGTCTTTAAAGGAGTCTGCTCCAAGACTACTTGTACAGTATATAATGCACCACTGGCACTGTGCCGCACTGTCCCATAGGCCCTGTACTGTAGCCTCTCCCAGCAAGGAGCACTGACACTGGAGGGAATAGATAGGAAAGAAATGCTTTGGCAGAGACTCCTTTACGTCCAACAAGTTTTTGTGCCTGCAAACTAATTTCGGACTGCCTATGTATCCATATGAGGTAAACCATGCTTTAATCGGTGTGCATCACTTCTCTGCTACTTTTCTGTCATTCAGAGCTAGAAGGCCTTTAAATGAGTATTGCATACAAGTAAGATCTTCACTTTATGACAATACAGTATGTGTGCAACTTGATGCATACTGTGTTAAATGTTTGAAAGTATGGAATAATGAATGTCGTTAAGGCAGACCATATTGTTTGGTAGCAGAACTATTAACCCCCCCCCCCATAATGATAAAAACAGAAACAACAAAGACAAAACACCTACATTTACAAATAGTACATGTACACTGTAGTTCAGAAGCTGTTTCTGATCTCCTTGAGATGAATCATATTTCAATTCTTTAAGTGCAGCTGTGTAGAATGTTTAATTTTAAGTGGGCTTTCATCATGGATAGATTCTGAAAGTGAAATTAGGTAAAATGAATGATGATAAATACAATGTATTTCGTCAATGGTGGGTAAAGAATCCATTTTCTTTGCTCTGTTTTCCACTAATGAATATGAAAGCTTGATGGAATTTCATGTCTGACTCTGATAACACTTCTATTCATCACTCTGTTTTTCTTATTTTATTTTGTTTCATTTTTAGCTCACCTGAGCCAAAGGCTCAAGTGAGCTATTGCGATCGCCCTTCGTCCGGCGTCCGTCGTGCGTCGTGCGTCGTGCGTCGTGCGTCGTGCGTCGTGCGTCGTCCGTCGTCCGTCGTCCGTCGTCCGTCGTCCGTCGTGCGTCGTGCGTAAACTTTTTACATTTTCATCTTCTTCTTGAAAACCCCATGACCGATTTTCATCAAACTTGGCAGGTAGCATCCCTAGGGGGTTAGGAACTCAATTTGTTAAAATGGGCACCATGCCCCACCCAGGGGGCCCCCAGGGGGCCCAAACCCCCCAAAATTAAGGAATCTGTAAAAATCTTCTTCTCTAGAACCAGAAGTGATAGAGCGAAGTTAATACTATGAGTTAGTACATTGATGACTGTAGTTTCAAGTTTGTTCATGGCAGAATCAGGGGTGCCCCCCTTGGGACCCAGGGGAGGGGGGTGGGGAAGGGTTCTAATGGGGCCTAAATTGTACATTTTCATCTTCTTCTTGAGAACTCCATGACCCATTTTCACCAAACTTGGCAGGTAGCATCCCTAGGGGGTTAGGAACTCCATTTATTAAAATGGGCACCATGACCCACCCAGGGGGCCCCCAGGGGCCCAAACCCCCCCAAATTAAGGAATCCGCAAAAAGCTTCTTCTCTAGAACCAGAAGTGATAGAGCTAGGTTAATACTATGAGTTAGCACATTGATGACTGTAGTTTCAAGTTTGTTCATGGCAGAATCAGGGGTGCCCCCCTTGGGACCCAGGGGGGGGGGGGGGGGGTGAGGAGGGGTCCTAATGGGGCCTAAATTGTACATTTTTTCTTCTTCTTGAGAACCCCATGACCCATTTTCACCAAACTTGGCAGGTAGCATTCCTAGGGGGTTAGGATCTCAATTTGTTAAAATGGGCACCATGCCCCGCCCAGGGGGCCCCCAGGGGGCCCAAACCCCCCAAATGAAGGAATCTTTAAAAATCTTCTCTAGAATCAGAAGTTATAGAGCTGAGATAATACTATGAGTGAGTACATTAATGACTGTAGTTTCAAGTTTGTTCATAGGAGATCCAGGGGTGCCCCTCTTGGGGGTAGGGGGAGGGGGGTGGTTGGAAGGGTCCAAATGGGGGCCTGAATTGTACATTTTCATCTTCTTCCTGAAAACCTCATGATGGATTTTTGTCAAACTTGGCAGGTAGCATCCCTAGGTGGTCAGGATCTCAATTTATCAAACTGGGCACCATGCCCCACCCAGAGGGCCCCAGGGGGCCCCAATTCCCCCAAATTAAGGAATCTTGAAAAAATTGGGCCCTTATTGTACATTTTCATCTTCCACTTGAGAATGCCTCGTCAAATTTTGGTAGAGCTGTGAATAATTTAGATTAGTGACTGCGTGAAAGGTGAACTTGCGATACTCAGGTGAGCGCTAGACCCGCGGGTCTCTTGTTTCATTAGAAGTCAACTTCATCACATGGAAATTGCACTCTAAATTTATGAATATCAGCAGTTAAAGGGAGTTCTGGTAAAATTTCCATTGTAGTATAATGCATTTTACTCAGTGATCTGAAAGAAATATTAAGAATTACAGCCACTCCTCCCCCCCCCCCCACCACTCACTCTCTACAGATACCGGCGCTGTATACTCCACATCTAACATAGATGTGGCAGACCCTGTCTCATGGGGGCAAATTAGTGATCATGTTTTTGCACTTAGTTGCCATATTAGGCCATAATTTTTGTTGGAAGTGTTTGCATAAATCATGTTTTTATAAAAAATTCTGTCAATATTTGTTTCCAAATGTAGCAATTAAGACATACTCAGTGTATTAATCATGTACACTGCCATGCTCTGGAGACACAATAGTTGGTGCTATATTTTGTACATACATAAGCCTCACAAGGCTAGATGACAAATAATATTCATCCTCATTATTCCCTAAAAATCAGGACAAAACTTGTTGATTCATGTTAGCACTTGTGTACATGCAAATGAAGCAGCTTTCTTGTTCTCCTAGGAGATCTTTGCAAAACTCCATGCATAAAATTGCATTACTTTACTGTGTTTACTCTAGTGAACATAGACCCCGTTTACAGTGCGGGGCTGGGCTGAGCCACGGCCGAGCCCAGCCTCAATTGCGGGGCCGAGCCCCGTAATTTTGTCCGTTTACACTGCCGGGCTCGGCCGCGCTTTTAATTCAAACCTTTCAATATTTTGTCGTAGTGGCGCTCTGCTTGTAAACAAACACAATTTGGTATAGTCTGGTTTTCAGACCCTTTGCCAACTGGATTCCGTGGCGACGAAGTCGCCGTTCGGGCAAAGGCCTTTGCCAAAGGAAAAATCCTTTGCAGGACAAAACCACCTTAAACTATACTAGTTTTCGACGATGAGGGGGTTGATATCCTGAATAAAGAGACAGTACGGGCAGAGGGTTTGGAAGCCAGACTAAAATTGGCCGCGCATTTGGCCCAGTTTGCGTTTACACTGAGAAAAGGGCGGGCTCGGCCGCGGCCAAGCCGCGGCCGAGACCACCTCCAGAGTGTGGCCAAATGCGCATTTGGCCTTTTGCGTGTTAAAACTGAAATGAAGGTGGGCTCGGCCACGGCCGAGCCTCGCACTGTAAACAGGGTCATACACGTACAGTCCAACCTCTCCTATCCGGCGTCCCCTTATCTGGATCTCTCTATTATCCAGATGAAATCTCAGCATGATTTTATTTTTTCGATCTAATAATTATGGGGAAAAGGGGGATTTCAAACTCAAACAAAATTCCTACACAAACTCACATGAATTAGATATTATTCGCGACATAATGAACATATATTCACATCTAATTCTCATCTAAATAACATGCATTCAGACTTTCATTCAGAGTTAGTGTATTAGAGTTCAATCAGATGTTCTTATACAACACCTAAAAAGAATAGCTATCCGATTGGTCGATTGCCCATCATGTGACATTCAGTTAAAAGTTCCATCGCGCGCTGTGGCTGGCAGCCGTGCAGTTTTGTTTGAGTAAAAATGGATAGCACATGGCTGACGTCACCCATTTCCATTGACTCCCGTTTTAAACTCACGATTGACTCGAAGTTTTTGTTCCATCGCACGGCTCTGATGTCACAATAAACAAACATTTGCTGCGCTCACTCAACAATTACAAGCGCACTGGAATAAGCTCATACTTCTGTCGCTCTTCTTTGTAAACAGTTTCGATGATTGGCTTCACGTCCACGTACGTACACGTACACATGACTGTGACTGTGTGGTTACTCATTCGTCTTTCACGGAAAATGGTTGCAAGCCATTTCTATGCTAAATCCAAGAATCTGTGTGGACCACATTCTGTTGACGTTCGAGGTGTTGTTACAAACAGTGTATGGTCTTTACTTGTGCAATGGAACAAGATTTCGCACTCGGTGAAAGATGAGGTGCACAATTTAACTCAGCTTCACCTCGTTGAATAGAGCGCGTCTATCTTTCTCCTTGTGCGAAATCTTGTACCATTGCACTCGTGACCATTCACTATTTGTATAATATTACATGTCATGTTCACATTTACAAATTTGTTTCTCCTTGTGTGTTTGTGTGTGTATCTAATGATGGTTTTATGTTATAGTATGTTATTATTATCCTTTTTTAATGTCAATTCAACACTTTCAGATAGGAGAAGGGAGGGCACTCTACAACCTGGGTAATATCTACCATGCCAAAGGGAAGCATGCAGGGCGAAGTGGTCATCAAGATCCAGGGGACTTCCCCCAGGAGGTTACTGACTGTCTGAAGGAAGCCATCCAATTCTACCAGTGAGTCCACCTTACTTATTAAATTCCTGCTCAACCATCTAGCAACTTTTCTTTTTGTGTTTTTTGCTTAGTTTAATGTTTTTTTTATTTGTTTTGCTTCATCTTATATTTGTTTTTCTGAACTGTTCGTTGTTTTTTTTTTTTAAGTGTGCATAACATATAAAGAATGTTGACTGTTTTTGTTATATATGAAAGACATGGTTGAAATTGTGTGGCAACAGAGGTTATGCTGTATGTACATCTCAAATAAATGCAGTGAGCTTTAAGATCTCCACTACAAGCTTCAGGATATTAACCTTGTAACCTCAAATGTGTGTCATTCGTAATTTGTGAAAGCAAATTAATTGGTCAGCCACTGCATGTACTGGCAGGTTACACTTGTACATATTACACAAGGCCAAGAGTACATTGTATGCTGAATTTTATTTTATGTAGTTACTTATTGGTTCAGTTACCGTCAAGGTGCAACATTTATATGTTTTCATTTCGAAAGTGGGTTCCTGTACTGCTGGTAGTCCACATGGGAATGGCAAATCCTACTGGCACCAACAGGGTCATATTAGACCCTGTTTTAACCCTTCCCGTTCTTTCAGCCAATCAGATGAGAGGATTCTCAGATTAGGCTGTGTAATGCATGGTACAAATACAATCCCCGAGACCATTTGCCAAGGGCAAATAAAATTTACTGTCACTCCTGTTGGCGCTTGCCTACAGTACAGTACCAAAAGTATGAGGTCTTAGCCTCTGCTATGCTCATTTTGACAAGTGGATGACTTTCTCTTTTTATGCTGTGGTACATCTGGTTTAGCCACATGCAAATGATAGATCTCGTTCTTCATTTTAGCAATCATTAATGAAATTGAAAGCCACGCTGTTTACCATCGGGAACAGCGATTTGAAATGTGTTCGAGTTATCACATTTGATGCATTACATATGTAGGTCAGTTGTATCACAAAACTTCCTACCATATGGAATTTGCAATAAAGTCTAAAATGTAAGGAGATATCACTATTTTTCTCAATAAACTATAACTGTAGATGGTTTATTCTAGAAACAATTTTTGTAAAACTATTGTTCACATTTTGGAAATTTAACAATACTTAACACTGATTATGCTGATCAACATTTTTACATTGGTGTTTCTATCCCTAACTCACATTTTAGAGCTAATTGAAAGCACTATTTTTAAAGCTGTTTTTTCTACATCTGCAAATGGTAAATAATGCCTTCAAGATGTAAATCTAGATAGAGACTGTCCCAAAACTTGAAGCATTGTATTGAGATGAAGTGAGCAATCCAAGGCTTTTTTGTATATCACACTGGCCCAGTGGCAGTCAGTGTATTTGTCCAAATGTCAGTTTTGGTCTCCTATATTTAGTCCACATTTATTCCTTGCAACATTTTCTCTCCTCTCTTCTCAATTTCTTGTGATCATGTGCCGCATTTAATGTGTGGAGGTTAAACAGCACCATTTTCTTGCTGTCACTGTTGGCATGACAATTTATACTAAGTGAAGTCGGGCATAAAATCAAGTACAAGGTCTGGATTCTGATTGGTCGTAGGCGATATCTCGTTAAATGTTCATTGCATGCATGATTTGAAATCAGGCTCATTTTCATGCACTACGTGGCTGACTCGTTATGTTACTTGGTGTTTCTAGGTTAATAATACAGGTGTCTCCACAAATGAGCCACATTTCAATGCAATGGTAAACCATGATACTGCAGCATCAATCCCCACAAGTGCTGCATGCAGAATGCAAGCATGCCCCCCTCCATTTCTTTTTTTTTTAGATAAAGAAGATGAAGAAGAAGAAGAAGAAGAAGAAGAAGAAGAAAAGTTAAAAGAAAAACGGCTCCTATTTTAAAGGGAGGAGTTCATGTATCAGCAATTTCCAACATAATCGTTTCCATAAGGCTGGGATACAGGAGCGTATTGGGTTGTTTGAGCTGGTAAGGTTTATACCGGTTGCAAAAAGAGTTACCCACGACTCTAAGATGCAATGCTTAAGCTTGAAAAGCACTAACATAGGATGATGGGGATGCATTTCCTTTCCTGCTGTCAAATTGATGATCACAGTCAGTGAACGTTAAATCCTGCTTTTCAAAGGAAGAATATGGACGTTATAAATTACATGGTTTGGGAAGGGAGGGAGGGAGGAAGCATCATAATGCTACCAAAACAGAGACACCACCGTTCAATATTCATCGCTTCTCTGCCAGATGATGGTCATACAATTGTAAGCCACGTTCCAGTGGACAAGACTCTCCATAGTTTTGAGGTGCAAGAGCATAAGGACAGGCAGGGAGAGCTTCACCCTACAGTTTGTGTTTTAGTGTCTGTAGCAACGCTGGTCTGTAGGCACAACAACATGAAAATCAAACTGCTTCCAACCTGTCATTTGGATGCCGTTGCACTAAATGTAAGGATTTTGCAATTGATGATTGCAATACTGTATAAGCTGTTATATTCGCGAGGGTTTAATTTTCGCGAATCTCAGTTGGATCGCAAATTTAACAACATGCGAAAATGTCTTTATGCGCTAGGGTAATAGCGCATTTACTTTAGCGTTGGCGTCAGTTCATGAAAACACCATGTCGCGAAAATGTCTATGACCGCCTCATTCCTGAAAACATCTGTACACGAAAATAACAGCGTATACAGTAAATCAGTGGTGGATCCCTGATTGAGTCATACTTTATTGATTCACGCAAGAACGGTTCTGCAGGCCAGGCTATGTCTTATTCTTTATCGTTCTACACACACATGAACTTGAGGGTTTTTAGTCTTTGGTTGGTGTGTGTGTGTGTGAAATTCTTTGTTTTAAATCAGAATTCAAGATATTGCTACAAAACTGGTAAAGTTGTTTTCAATTGCATTCAAGACCATACAAGGATGAATGGACTGAAGTTAAGTCATGAGAGCAAATGTCAATCATTGCACAATCAAGGTCAAAGACCCCCATCCCCCCCCCACCCAAAAAAAAAATAACGATAATGTGCAATTATTGCTGTGAGGAAGGTGAATAAACATCCAAAAAGTTGATGCCATGATGACCTGTAATAACAGCAGTTCACCTAGTCAAGCAGCTTCTTAAAATGCAATATTACAGACTGTAAGTCATTTTCTGATAAAGTTAGAAAAGCTGCCAGGATTTCATCAGCTTATGAATATTCTAAAATGTTGCCAAGCGTGATGCATTCATTTTGAATAATAACTGTCATGCATGATATGGGCAGTCTTGGATGGGGGCTAAAAAGTGAGGTCAAAAGCAATTTGAATCTTGTTAACTGTTTCTTTGCTTTGAGATACACAGAGTCAAATTCACACAACCCAGCAGCCTTCATTTCTGTTCTACTGGGGGCGTATATAATCTACCCGTTGGCAACTTCCAGGAAAAGTCAAGAATGTGAAACAAATTCACAGTTTTTTGATGCCGATGGTATGAATGCTCCACTCAACACCCTTGTTTACAGAGTTTGCAATCTGGTATATCGCTGGTGTCATGTAATGCAGGGATGCATTAATGACCTGTCAATCATGTTGTGTATTAAAGGACTGATTACAATGCGCAGTAGCTGGCTCATCTTCTTGACTTGATTTGAATTGACTTGAGCCTGATTTTAGTTTTTTGCTGCGGGTGTCACAGGTTCAGGGGTAGGCGGCAGGCGGCAGGCGGCAGAATTGTGTACCGACAAGTTTTAACAAACTTGAAAATTAGACCCGTATTTTCATCCTGACATTGTAAACCTTGCCCTGCTTTCTCAGCTTGCAAGTTTAACACACCATATGCCACTGTATCTGAATATATCTAGGTACTGTTGTAAGCTGAGATTGCCCCTTCCTGATATAGAATATATTTTTGTACATGAGGAGATATCCGATGTGTGTTTCCTGATCTGTAGACTTGGGCTGTTTTCATACGTACCAAGGGTTTTATTTATTTATTTATTTATTTATTTATCTATTTATTTAGTCATATTTATACAGGGTGGCCCTATCAGTAGTCAATGCACTGTTCTCCCTAGAGGCCCTGTGTCACAAACTTATTCATAAAAGTCAAACGAAACAGACAAATAACACTACAGAAATATACAACAGAGATTACAGAAAATGGATCTAGCAAGATCCACTGTACATATATCAGATAGCAAAATAACCCAGGTTATGAGGCGAAATGTTTCAAATAATAACAGCAAAAGGTAGCTTTTGAAGGAGAACTGCGTATAATTTTATTTTATTTATTTATTTATTTATTTATTTATTTATTTATTTATTTAGTCATATTTATACAGGGTGGCCCTATCAGTAGTCAATGCACTGTTCTCCCTAGAGGCCCTGTGTCACAAACTTATTCATAAAAGTCAAACGAAACAGACAAATAACACTACAGAAATATACAACAGAGATTACAGAAAATGGATCTAGCAAGATCCACTGTACATATATCAGATAGCAAAATAACCCAGGTTATGAGGCGAAATGTTTCAAATAATAACAGCAAAAGGTAGCTTTTGAAGGAGAACTGCGTATAATTGCAGGAAGTGCATTCCAAAGCATAGCTCCAGAGAAAGAAAAAGCCCTTTTCCCACTCTCAGAGGTGACTCTGGGCAAAACAAGACCATGGGTGCCCGCCCTTCTTGTCCTGTACCGATGTGTACAACTGCATAGGGTGCATAATTTGAATCATTTTTCTAATGCCGATCACTAGAATCATGATTTAAATGAGACATTTTGGCCGTGTGTATGTAAACTGAATCGTAAATCCTACTGTAATTCAAATGACACTCTGGAGGTGTTCTCCCATCACGATTCTCCAGAATTTCAGAACAAAACAGTCGTGTGTATGGATTGACGCCAAAGTTGTGTTTTTTTGGGGGGATGGAGCTTACGGTGACCTTTCAACCACTTCCGCCAAAAAACCGCGCTCCTGAAAGGACAAGTTCACCTTCATAAACATAAGGATTGAGAGAATGTAGCAATATTAGTAGAACACATCATTGAAATTTTGAGGAAAATCAGACAATCCGTTCAAAAGTTATGAATTTTTGAAGTTTTTGTGCAGTACCCGCTGGATGAGAAGACTACTGCAGTGTATGAATAACTTAGATGTCACATGCGTACAACAATATAAGGAAAATATAAAGAGAATTTCACAAAATTCCATCTTTTGAAAAAAGTACACATTCCCCTCCCTCGTTACCGACAAATGTTATGGGTAATATTATTCCCCCTGCCTTTAGAAAGAGGCAAGTCAAGTGCTCTTTTATTATGCGAAAAAAGTGAAAATATGTTAAATTTTCTTTTACATTTTCTTTATACTGTTGTACGCATATGACTCACAAGCTGTAGTAGTCTCCTCATCCAGCGGTTCCAACACAAAAATTTAAAAAATTCATAACTTTTGCATCGATTGTCCAATTTTCCTCAAACTTTCACTGATGTGTTCTACTTTTATTGTTGCATTTTCTCAATCCTTATGTTTATGAAGGTGAACTTGTCCTTGAAATGCTCGCACTGCAGTCAGTGTGCATGATACTTATCACTCAAGAGTGATCGATAGAAACTCAGAAAAAAGCCACACCTCCCCTCCTTACTCTGAAATTCAAAACGGCAGAATCTGCAAAGCCTTCCTCGGTCATGTGTACGGACGATCATTCCAATTCCAATTGTAATCGTAAAATTCAGCATTGCTGTATGTATCTCGACCTGTGTGAAATGGGCCTGCGAGAGTTGAACTGTATTTAAGTCCCAACACAGATATGAAAACATACAATATTTTGGGTTCTCTCCTGGTAAGCTGATACACCCTCAGTGCTGTTTGCGACTTTATAGCATACTACTGTATGTACCTGCATATTTTCCCTCCGATCTTGTCAAAGGCTCATCCTGTTTGCTACGGTTTCATAGGAGGGGTTAACTCCCATATTCTCTCCCTGCATATATGTACTCATTGGAGTTGTTTACAATTGTGAAAGTGTATCTACTCCTGTAAATTCCCAAATTATGGGCATTAAAATTATAATGTTTTTACTGCCATGGCATGGTCATTAAAGACCTAATAAAATGGTTTAGACATTTTTTTCTCAATGATGTAACAATATTAAATGTTAAATTCTAAGTAATTCTATGGTTGTGCGGGGTTTTTTACTGTTCTGAATTTTGTTCTATATTTGCTAACATAATGGATGCACTTTCCTCGGTTTTGGAAAACTTTCTATACTTTCGCCGCATGCGGCGCACTATCACTTCTAAATTGTGATGACGTCTAAGAACGGAGTTGTCGATATTGATTGTCCGACCAGCCTAGCCATAGCCAGCGAGCTGGCAAGGCTATGTTAGCGCAGCGCAGCGACAGCTGAGCGCCGGCTGGCGGCTAGCGCTGGCGGGGGAGCGAGCTAGCGAGCGCATAGCAGGTGCTGCGCTGCACTATTGTCATTGGCTAAGCCTTTAGACAAAAGAATGTTTAATGAGTTGTATCGGATTTAATACTGCCAATAATACAGATTACAACTGTGGTACGCTTGGACATCCATTATTTTCGGCAAACTCGTGAAATGGGCCCCACCACTGCGTGTCTGTACTAATACTACGGCAACTCGCCTGTTTAAATACTCGTGAATTCAGCCCCACCGTGTGGCATTCATAGGTAGGACAAGGTAAGCACGGCGGTGGGGCTGCCTTCCACAGTCAATACTTGTGAATGCGGCGAAAATGACTTCCTAATATGTCCCTCGACTAATTCAACGGCCAATTTAACCATAAATACAACCCTACCTAACCCTACCTAACCCTAAACCCTAGAAGGACCTACCCTTGCTTGCTATAAACGCACGGGTACGGTGCACGCGCACTGCGGTGGGGCCTATTTCATGATAGCCCCACCACCACTGCGAGACTGTACTAATACTACAGCGACTCGCCTGCTAGGCCTAGACCTACTCGTGAATTCAGCCCCACAGTGGCGTTCATCGGTAGATAAGCACGGCGTTGGGGCTTCCTTCCACAGTTTGATTTGTAGCATAAAACAAAAACTACTCGACCAAAATTGACGATCATTCTTGGTATCGTTTTTCTTAGAAAATGGCGCATCATAATTACTGATAACAAATACTGCAGAAACTGACCATGGGAAACTGGTTAGGCCTTTTTTTTTTTTTTTTAAGCCACGACCCACCCTGTAACAATACATATCCCCGTAGCCTCTGTACTACTACCATAACCGCAGATGTTACAGCTACTAGATCTACTACTAGACTACTATTAGTAGTTTAACTTGTTAGCGCCGGCCGACGGGCCAGGCCACGGCCAGGACGCTCCCACTTGCTGCGGCGGGAGTAGCCGCTCACTTTGTGAGCGAGCTGGGTCTGTTCTTCTACTACTTACTAGACAAACAGTTACAACTTACAATGTCAATCATGTAGAATACAGTATATACTTTCTAACGTTAAACTGTATGGGGGCATACCAGACATACCACTCTGTATTTCCCAGGCGATCGTTTCTGTGATGTCTATTCTCGGACTTGGTGCCATGTTCATACGCTCTTGCACTAGCAGCAGGTGAGATGCAGCTGGTTCATTGAATATCGGTAAGGTGCAGCCCCACGATAACGTTCTGGTTCATCGGCTGCCTCTCCCTCCCCATCTTCCCCTTCAACTTCATGTGCCTCCTCTTCTTCTCCGCTATCGTCAGAGCTGCAGTCTTCATCATCATTATCATCATCAATGTCGAAGTTTACCCATATAGGGGAAGACATTATGCTCGAGGTACCACATATTTGTGCAAGCTAACTTGGTGATATAATGTACGTGGTACTAATGCGTACACATGTCGACAGTCAGTGGGTCGACCGGAAGCGCACATCCCGTGGGGCCCGGGCCTGGCCGGCAGGGCTAGTAAACGTGTACACGCGTGTACCAAGCTAGTAATCTAAGTGCTTGTGCTGAGCGGCGTCTGCTAACTGAGCACAATTCCGTGCTTATACGTCATCAATCGGTTCAGGGGTGTTGGTCACGTGACTATCTTTTTCGCAAAAGCTGCAACGAGGTCCTCCAAAAATGTGATATTTGGGGGAGTTTCTAGAAGCGATAAAAACCGGAACGACACTGACAACATATTTACATTGATAATCATGACATATATTTTACATTTCTTTTGCATATTAAGACATTTTGCAAGCATTTTATTAGGTCTTTAAACTTTTCCTTTCCTATACTCTCTGTATAATTTGTGTTGATTAGAATTGCTTATCAACACAATTGTTCAGTGTAATTCCATCTGCAAACTCTCAAATTATGGGCATGAAAATTACATTTTTTTTTACTGCCATGGCATGGTTATTAAACAGAATTTCAATAGTGTTAATGTAATAACTGCTCTTAATTATGTGCTCATGTGTGTGTTTTTTACTTTTGAAAAAAAAAGTACATTTTCTCACGATTCACAAAGAAATAATCGCTAGAGCAGGAAGTATGAAACGAACGCCAATTTTTCGTAGCCAGCGGTTGATTGTGTGAATAGCAGTATGATGGGAGAAGGGATAACCGGAGGGCCAAACCCCAAAAAGTCGCTTACTTAACGAGTGAGTTGCACTCTCTCTACAAACTAAGTAGACCATGCTTATTTTCAAGTTTTTATTGTAACAAACAACATTCCACTGGTCTACCTCAAAAAATTTGTTGCGAAAGCCTCCAAATCCAAGATGGCGTCCAAGATGGCCACCATATTTACTGAATTTGTTATTTGCAAGATAGAATTTGATTGAAACATCAGACTTCAACAAATTTGATGTCATATGAAAGAGAATAAAATTTTCTACAAGTTGATACCATTTTTGTGGGTTATTGTGATAACTGGATTGAGATTTTAAGGAAAAAACACTCATTTTTGATATTTTTCTGAAAAAAGGAAAGTCATGAAATTGCTTGATTCAGCATAAATCAAAGAAAGATTAAAGAATTATCTTGAAACGTTTCAAAAATTTTGTTTGACATATAATTAATATTTGGAGAAAATTAGGGGTCAGTGCCATTTTTGGTTCAGGAGTTATAATGTCTCAAACTTGAAAACTCACTACGTAAAAATGGCCACTTTAGTTGTGACCAAGACCTTGTTGGTCATAAAAACGTCTGCGCGCGCCAAGACTACTACACGCAACACAGGCACTGGCGCTTTTAGCAGTGCCAGTGGTGCGTGTAGTAGTCTTGGCAAATGCAGACTTTTTCTTTGACAAACAAGGGTTTGTGCCTGCAAACTAACTTTTCATACCAAGTGGTAGCTCAGGTGATAATGATTGCTATTATTTCAAAGTAGATTGTTCTGAAGCAGATGAGATGAAGCCAAAAAAAAATTCAAATAGAGGTAGTAGCTTGAAACTTGGCACCAATCTTGTTGTAGATAGTTTAAGACAGAATTTAGATCAACCGCTCAAAAAAAAAAAAATAAAGATGACAGCCATCAAAGTTGACATAGTTTATTGCGCCAAATTAAATGTATTATTTCGATTTTGATACAACTTTGTCTGTTGCGCTATCTTAAACCGTCTTAGGTTTTTATGGACACATTTTTAAAACCAGTGATATTCTACTCTCCGAAAAAGAAAAAAAAAACAACAAATCGAGTGGAAGTTTTTACTTTTGATGTGAGGAGTGAATAACAGAAAACGGTGAATTTAGAGTGAAATTGGAGTGACTTTTGAGTGAAAATGTTCGTTTTCACTCATTTTAGAGTGACCTTAGGCAGGGCCCCACACCAACTTTTATTTTCGGCGGCCCAAAGGCAAATATCCGACCTTTTTCGATGGCCCGATCAGGCCACCAAATTCTTCATTTCTGACATTTTGGTGGCCCGACATGCGTTTTTGGTGGCCCTGGGCCACCGGAACACCGTTAGTGTCGAGCCCTGCCTTAGGGATCACTCGTCACTCTTCGAGTGATCCCCGAGGTCACTCTAGAATGAATGAAAACGAACATTTTCACTCTCGAGAGATCCTTATATCTAATATGGGAAAGCATCTACCAATGGCATAAGTTCAGATATTGTGACACTATAACCCACATGAAATCAGCCTAAAAACAATGTAAGAAAAATCTGATAACAGTAAATACAGTTTCAGCATGCTTATTTGTAAATGTGAATATACAGCACGAATAATCAATTTGGAAAATTTTATTCGAACAATATACTGAAAAGTAATTTCGCACAGCACATTTAAGAGCAAAGTTGAGAAATTGCCGCCATGTCGGATTTTTTTTTTTTTTTTTTTTTTGGGGGGGGGGTCGGATCAGAAGGGCTTTCAAGGACATCTGCGGATCAGACATTATTACACATATACCATCATCATTCACGTTTCTACAACAGCAGAGTATAACATACAAATAAAAAAGCATATCTTTGATACAGAAGCATTTCTTTTTATCAAAGATTGGGCCTTACCCAAACACTGTAATGAGCTCCACCCCCCCCCCCCAAAAAAAAGACCCTCAATATGGTTTACACTAGTACAATATCGTTTGGATGTATAGAAACATGTAATAGACAGCAATATAAGAAGATTAAAAAAAATATATCAAATTATAAGTTACAGTGTATAAGTTGAGATTTAACTTTCACGCAACACACTAAAAGTACTGTTTACCATTGGGAGAGATATCACATTCGATTTATATGTGCAGGTTAGCTGTATCACAAAGCATTCTACCATGTAAAAAAAAAGATTATAATAAAGCCTAAAACATACGGAGATAACACCATTTCTTTTCAAAAACCACAACCATGATAATTTTTAACAATTTAGTATACAAAAAAAAACATTCTTATCAGATCTATTTAGTATATGTAAAAATATTTAGCACTGATTACTAGTATACTGATTTAAGTTTGTACATAGTTGTTCTATCCCTAACTCACGGTTTAGAACTATAGTTTGAGGAATTAAGTAAAGCTGGGTTCTTGTTTTACGTGCACTAATGGTAAATAATGCCTTGAACGACAACCTTGATTAATTACCGCCATCTTGAATTTTGTGTGGATACTATTTTTATCGCTAAATATTACACATTGGTAAAATTTGTGCCAAATTCCAAAGGGCTTTTTACACTTGTGTTTCATAATCCCGGACTTTCTCTATCGTTAGTCCTGTACCAATTTTTTCAGCTTTTTACACTCGCCAATTAGTCCCGTTCTATCTCTTGTCCGGGGCTAAGGAGAAAACTGACCTTTTTACACTCGTATTTCTTAGCCCCGGACTTTCCAAACCACATGAATATTCATAATTACGCTGTGTACTGTACACGTACACGCACGCACCGGCAGCACTTGATTACCTCGTTTCTAATTGGTCAGTGAGGGTCGGACTTCGTCTCCGTCGCTTAGCCCAGGATTATTTTTTCGTTCTGTTTACACTCACTTGCTTGGCACCGCAATTGCGGTGCTAACCCCTGCTATTTTGCAGGGCCAGATAGTACCGTACTATCGGTGGGGCTAGCCCACTTTGGCAAAAACGAGTGTAAACAGAAAATGGGCTAAGGAAAGTCCCGTACCAACGGTGGGGCTAAGGCCCCCCCCCCCCCCCCCCCCCTTAGCCCCACCGTTGGTCCGGGGCTAAGCAAAAGTTTACAAGTGTAAAAAGCCCTCAAGCTCCTATCTCTTTTTGGAAAATATTTTCTGTTTAATCTTATCTGCCTCAGAACAATCTACTATGATGAAATGCTACAGTAATAGCGACCAGCGTCACCTACTACTTGGCATGAAAAGTTAGTTTGCAGGTACTTGCAAGTCACTAGATCATAACAATATTACATGTGACCATGTAAACACATTATATGCAAAATTTATAATGCATAAATATAATTTTTTCAAATTTTAGAT
Source organism: Diadema antillarum (assembly GCF_040938485.1). Lineage (NCBI taxonomy): Eukaryota > Metazoa > Echinodermata > Echinoidea > Diadematoida > Diadematidae > Diadema > Diadema antillarum. The sequence continues at coordinate 2,695,212 of NW_027270924.1, forward strand.
GTTAACTTGTCATGACTTTGAAATATGAATATGAATTATGTCTCAATCTCAGTAAATCTCAATCTCAATCGCAGGTTTCAAAACAATTCTTCAGTTCTTCTTTGATAAATATGAAATCATGCATTTTTACATTTCTTCCTTTTTTCAAAACAATATAAAAATATGTATTCCCTCCCCCCCCCAAAAAAAAAAGAGAAGCAAACACCCCCCCCCCCCAATTTATCACAATACACAGCTAAAGTGGTATCAACTTTTATGAAGTTTTGCTGTCCTTCATATGACATCAAATTTGTTGCAATCCAATGTCTGTATCAAATTTTATGTTTGAAATATTAAATTCAATAAAAATGGCGGCCCTGTTGGACCGCATCTGTACTTTGGAGGTTTTTGCAACAAATCTACTGAGGTGTACTTACGGAACATTGCTTAGTATACTTAATATTATGTATGGTCTTGTTTATAGAGAGAGTGGAACTCGAAAAGTAAGCACGATCTTGGATTTGACCCTCTGTGACGTCTTTGGGAACAGATGCTTGCAAATATATATTATGTAAAATTGGATTTCAAGTTTGAGACATTGTAACTCCTGAACCAATTACAATACTGACCCCTAATTTTCTCCAAATATTGATTATGTTATGGGAAAGATGTTACTTTCTGCATGGTTTTCATAAACATTTTTTATTTTATTTTTTTTTTACTTTTTAGAGAAATATTCATGGTGTTTTCTGAAAAATGTCTCCATAAAAACCTAAGATGGTTTGAAATACCATTGAAATGTTCAGAATATATAAAAACCATATAAATAGACAGCAAAACAGACAAAATTGTATCAAAATCAAAATGATACATTTACTTTGGCGCAATACACTATGTCAGCTTTGATGGCCTGCAATCTTGAATTTTTTGAGTGACTGATCCAAATTTTGTTTTAAACTTTCTATAGCAAGGTTAGTGTTTCAAGCTTCTACCTCTATTTGAAAGATATTTTTTGCTTCATCTCATCTGCTTCAGAACAATCTACTTTGAAATAATAGCAATCAGCGTCACCTGAGCTACTACTTGGTATGAACAGTTAGTTTGCAGGCACAAACCCTTGTTTGTCAAAGAAAAAGTCTGCATTTGCCAAGACTACTACACGCACCACTGGCACTGCTAAAAGCGCCAGTGCCTGTGTTGCGTGTAGTAGTCTTGACGCGCGCAGACGTTTTTATGACCAACAAGGTCTTGGTCACAACTAAAGTGGCCATTTTTACATAGTGAGTTTTCAAGTTTGAGACAATATTACTCCTGAACCGAAAATGGTACTGACCCCTAATTTTATCCAAATATTAATCATATGTCAAGCAAACTTTTTGAAACGTTTCAAGATAATCCTTCAGTCCTTCTTTGATTTATGCCGAATCAAGCAATTTCATGATTTTCCTTTTTCCAGAAAAATATCAAAAAATGAGTGTTTTTTCCTTAAAGTCTCAATCCAGTTATCACAATAACCCACAAAAATGGTATCAACTTGTAGAAAATTTTATTCTCTTTCATATGACATCAAATTTATTGAAATCTAATGTTTCTATCGAATTCTATCATTTAAATAACAAATTCAGTAAATATGGCGGCCATCTTGGACGCCATCTTGGATTTGGAGGCTTTCGCAACAAATTTTTTGAGGTAGACCAGTGGAATGTTGTTTGTTACAATAAAAACTGGAAAATAAGCATGGTCTACTTAGTTTGTAGAGAGAGTGCAACTCGACCTCTGTTTTTAGCTTTTGGCCCCCCGGTTAGGAGGAAAAATGTAATTTAATGTATGTATTGTAGAACCAGAAATTTTTGTATGCATTTTAATTTTGCGAATTTTGCAAGAGCCAAGATTCGCAAAATTGAAATGCACATGAAAGTTCTTGTCTGAACTATATATGCATTGGATGCCAATGGCAATTCACAATGATTTCATGGCACAAATATATCTTGCTTTACAGTAAGTAAGTTTACTGTAAAACTGCTTGTTATTCAGGAAACAGGAAGCACTTCCCTGAAAAATAGGGCCCCTCAAAAAGTCAAAGTCCAGTGAATATCTTGTATGACATTTTCTTTCTTTTTCACTGACAGCAGGACTTCATACAGAATTCCCCTTGTTCTGTAGTATTTGAGAAACATTGGTCAGCTGCTCACACATTTCCATGTATTTTTTAGGGGAAAGCTGAGGCAAAGACAAAAATGCACAGCCATTGACTCCTGAAGTCATATTCATGATTAGTTCATGTCAGCGGCATTCTGTATGGTTTCCAAATGAAAAAGTAACTCTCTGCATCATAACTCTCTATCTAATAACTGGCAAGATACAGCACACAATGTCAGTCCAAAGTAGCTCCATGTTGAGATGAGAGGCATCTGCAGGCATGAGATTTCTCCGCGGATCCGCGGATTTCCGCGGATTTTGAAATTCTGGTTAGAAAATACACAGTCGGGAAAATTTCCGTGATTTTCCTCTTTTTCTTTTTTTTTTTTTTGCAGCCACCATATCTCGCCGTGTGTGAATGGTGATGAGTGCATTTTGTCAGCGGGCAGCTGTGCGATGTTGCATGTTTCATGCGTGAAATGGATGTGAAACGTGCGTGTCGATCAACTTGTAGCTACTATACTAGTGTAGCTTGCAGTGTGGTGTGATATGATGCACAGGCACACGTGAGGCTGTAACTGCGTATTACGTGTATCATTACTATCAAGGAGCTTCGGCATGCATGCTGCCGCAGCATTCAGCGCGATGCATTGACCGAAAGATCGGTCTGTATCTGTCCGTCGGGCGGGGAATGTTCCGCGGAGACTGCGTCTGGCTTCACGGATCTCCGTATACGGAGGACAGCGTTATGGCAAAATATAAAAGAGTCCTCCGGACAGACGGATCTTTCTGTCTACGCGATGCGTAGACCTCCATAGGGATCCGTGAAGCCAGACGCAGTCTCCGCGGAACATTCCCCGACGGACAGATACAGACCGATCTTTCGGTCAACGCGATGCGCTGCTTTTGTATCCCGCTGATTACGTTGGCGTGACCTAACGTTACATTTGTCATCGTGATTTTGTGGACCGGTGAGAATATTTCTTTCTTCAACGAGAAAATGTTTATGGACTTAACCGGGTCTACAAATTTTTGTACCTCCTGTAAGGTATTATAGGCAGTCTAAGTTAGCTGTTGCATGGACGTAGAGACGGTCAACAGTGCTGAGCTGCATGTATGATTTATTTTCAGCTCTCTTACATACCATGGTACATGATTCTCTACTAGACTACATGGACCAAGTACAAGATCAGCAATACTTTGCCTGGTCTGCGCACTGTAAACTGTTAATGGACTGAGGTAAAGACAGCCAACAATGGCAATGCTAAGCTGTGATTTTTTTTTTGTACCCGTATGAACTGAATCCAGCAAGACGTCACCTGGGTGTACATTACTGTGATTTATTATGGCCTCACATTTGAGTAGGTCCTAGGTATTCAACAGTTAAGCATACTATTCCTTCCTTTAGATTTTGCAAGTGTCATTTATGAGTTCAATTATCACAATGTTTCTCTGTAAAATGTACCTCATAACAATAGTAAATTTCAGTTGTAAAATGCATTAAAATGAGTTTTTTCGTACCTTGAATTTCAAAAAGTCCTCACCGTCGAAGGGGGGACACCCCCCTCCCACACCCTCCCCCCGCTCGGTCGCTACGCTCCCTCGCAGCTTGGTCGCTTCGCTCCCTCGCAAACTCTTCTCCTCTTTTTTCAACTTTTCTCTGTCTCATGCCTGCATCTGATATGATTAAAGGGTGTGTACAGTTCTGGACGAGGTGAGGATTTAGCTTTTCACGTTTTGCGAGATATTCAGAAACCACTCTATGAGATGTCAAAGAGCATGCAGTTCTAAGGGGTATCAAAAGTTTATTCGATGAAAATCGGTTTTGAAATGGCTGAGATATCCAAAAACAAGGTGAAAACAAAGAGATCCTAATCAAGTTGTGGCATGTCGCCTTTTGTTATTAGCACTTTTTGGGATATCTCGGCCATTTGAAAACCAATTTTCATCAAATAAACGTTGAATCCTTCTTAAGAGTACATGCTCTTTCATATTTCATAAGAGGCTTTTCATTATCTCACTTAGGAATGTTCAAAACATGAATTCCCACCTCAACCAGTACTGTACAGTCCCTTTAAAGTGATGGTATAGTTTCGGTTGTGGTCCTAATAAAAGATGGGTCCCACCTTTTATTAGGACAACTTTGTGTCTGGATATCTCTGTCATTTCATAATGGAGTTTCATCAATAACTTTGAATTCCCCTTAGAATTGGATGATCTTTCATATTTCATAAGTGGTTTGGTGAATATCAGTTTTGAAATGGCTGAGATATCCCAAAACTAGGGCGTGGTCCTAATAAAAGATGGGTCCCACCTTTTATTCGGGCCACAAGCAAAACTATACCATCTCTTTAAAGTGCTAAGTCATGCTGTAGATACAGATTCCTCATTATGTTATCAATTCATGGCTCCTATCGAAGATTACATACAGAAATGTCTCATACCTGTAGATCTCTAATATGCACTAATATTTGAAGTGCACCCTTTATGTTTGGTATACTTCCAACCAATTTTTGTTGTTGGTTGTTTTAAAAAAGAAGAAGAAAAATCACATTATCAGTTGTAAACACTGCCTTTGTGCGGATGGACCACAAGACATCTAAAATATCAGAGGAGAGTACCATACTAACCAAGCTTCCATTTGATGTCTACTCATAAAGCTTTATTCACACACAAGGGTTTAATGTGCATTTTCTTTTTGCATCATGGTGCAAAAATTGATTTTATCTATCCCTGTTCACACACACACACACACACATGCAAAAAAAAAATCTTTTGGCTGCAAATGAAGGGCATTGAATGTCCATACTGCTTACAGTAAATATGGCTAAACAATGACCAGAGTGTGACTGTGGGCACCAGAGTGCATGAACCAGGGGGGCATTTCATGAAGCATTTTCTCAGATATTTCGTCTGACAAAATGTTAAAAGCTACTGAAATCCTTGCATCTGATTGGCTGAGAGCAAATTTGTTCGACAAGTTGTCGGACAAAATGCTTCATGAAATGCCCCCCTGGTGTGGCAATTTGCGTTATGAGATAAAAACAAAGAATTTATGGTTTCTTCACATGCCCTCCACTGCACACTGCACAGGGCAAATCGTTACAAGATTTAAAAAAAAAATAAAATCAAGCTGAACCAATTTTTGTATCAGATCAGTTTATACTACGTTAATAAAAAAGAAAATAGCATATAACAGTTCAAGTTTGATTGGGTTTTATGATGACAATTAAATCATATACACTGTACCTCCATCTTCCTGGTTTGACATGATTCATCTGCAATGTTGTTGCCAGCATTGTGTTGACTATCACACAGTTACATGGCAGCGATTACTGTAAAAAAGGAAATTTCCGCATGTTTCGTGCAACCAGAAGCTTACGCAAAAATGAAAGCATACAAATAGTTTCTGCTTGCCATATGGTCCAGGAATTAATGTCCTGATTCTGCAGAACTGAAAACAACTCAAAATTTATCTAAAAGGCTGTGCGTGAAAAATTATTCATGCGAAAATATCCTCTTTTACAGTAGCTTACTTCAGGTGTGAGGCAATCTGAACTAGATGTGGACATTTTAAAGCTGAAAACATATTCAATAAAAAAATTTTCTTAGTGCATTGGTGTCACAACAGAATGAAAATTACATCTAACTTGAATTAAAAATCAAAACCATGCTTGGAGATTGCCTTTTGTGAAAACAAAAAATGTCTGTGTACATGATCAGTGTAAATATATGCTATATAGTGTGAATACTGTCACACAATTTCAGTGGATTTCAGCCCTAGTAGATGGAATGTACCGATATACAGCGATCAGCTCTGCGGTTGTTACACTCTTATCTCCCAGTTTTTCACACATAGTTTACAGTTTGTGACGTGCATTTGATGTCCATGATAATCCTTTCATACTGACATACTGCACATGTACAACTATATGTGTGTCTTTGTCTGGGCCAAGGTTACAAACCCTGAATTCTAGTACAGTCTGTACCAAATAGCCTCAACACATGGCGTACCACCTGCAACGCTCCTGTTGTCTATTCCTTTAAGACTCATTCTTGCACAGTACAGGCTGTTGAGGCCATACAACGTAGAGGTTGCCCCATCATGTGGTGTGTCATGGGACAACTTGTCCACATCCATCAATTTCAAGGTCCTTCACCCTAGAATATACAGCATCAAATGTTTAGGCACAGGTCCAGCCTATATTTAAAGACAAAATCTGCAATGTACATGTGTACTTCAACTGTTTCATGCAGCACGAAAACCAATACATCAGACTGCGTAATGCTTATGTTATGCTATGGATTTTACGTTGGTCACAAACGGCAGTGGTCTCGTTTTTTTCCTGACATAACCGTGTGGCAAATATTACAGAAAAGATATTTGGAACACAGTATGGACATACTACCACAAGTCATATACCGAAGTTTCATTGTGGGGCAATAAAGCAAAATGTGAAAAATCAACACTTTTTTAGCTCAACCAAATTTTCTTTTTTGGAGGCTAAGTTTCAATGTTATTTTCACAGGTTTATCCTCAATAAAACCCAAAATGACTAGCATTGCCAGGTAAAGAATAGTTTCTCCTTCAATTTGCAGGACATAGAATTTATTATTTGATGGCTTCTGAGGCGAGATATTGTGATTGTCCTGCAACACTTCTCCAGTGGTTTTGCATACAACAGCTGTTTACTTTATACAAAAAGGCTTTGAGGTCATATTCTTTCGGCGAGTTAATTGCACCGTATCAGCGCGCTTGCATACAGACTGCTCAGTCCATGTGCTCTTGACAGTGTACACATTGTATCTAGCCCAAAACTGAAAAGAAAAAAGAATGTGATATGTATATCGCAAGCTTTGTGTTGCAGCATTACTTTAACAAAAGTCAAACATCACATATTGTGCTGGCAGATATTTCCCAGTTTAGAGTAGGCCCAAAGTTTTGTTTGTCTGTTTTTTTTTGTGTTAGACAGTACTACTAACTCATGAATGTGATTTCTCCACATTGCATTTCATCCAGAGAACATTATGTCCTGTATCCATGTGACAGGGCAATTAAAGCGTAATGCATGCACGATGGATACATTGTACATCGTACAATCAGAGTGATTGCGTCATGTGATCAAATACAGTTATTATGTGAGTACGTACGCACATGAAGTTGACGGATATTTGTGGAGGAAAGTGTTAATGGTTCGGGTAGGGGAACACAAGTTTCTCTTTTTATCTCAAAAGCTTTGAATGAAATATCTGATATTCCCCCTACACCTTTGGCAACCAGTTTGTATTTTGAGTTTCTACACTCTTTATAATGCACGTAAGATACCTCTTCTCTTAATTGGCAGCTCCATTGTGGAAACAGTAGAATGCTATTAACGGTGTGACGTCAAGACCTGCCAGAAAACTAATCAGCGAAGGTCGCAGATACAATGTAGCTCACTGGAAAGCATGCCTCGCTCTTTATGTGGTGGTGTTGTCTGATTAAACACCATTTGCGATAGTCATTGGGGTCAACTCTCCGCGCAACAAGTGGAATGTTTCTTCATCAAATCAACCCTTTCTTCATCAAATCAATCTTTTAATCATCAAATGGACCCTACGCAGTGATACCGAGATACCCAATGGACATCTCTGTTCTCTTATTAATTTTACTTGACTTTTAGTTGTTGTTGTCATATATATTTAGATTCTGCTGTGCAGATTTCATGTCTTGGCCACAGTAAGCTCAATCTATGTTTTTCATTTTTTTTTCTTTTCGTCTTAGGTCTTTTATATTATTGGTAGATGTGCATTACTGGTATATTAGATGAAGTCAGCTAATATTGTTCTTTAAAATCAAATATGTAAACAAGAAGATTAAATATGTTGTTTGACGCACGCATTTCGAGACAATGATTTCTAAAAATATTGCAGAGAATCCGATTGTATTCTTTTATTGGGGGGGGGAGGGAGAGGGAACATACGATACATTATCTGGTCAAAATCTAATAGTCTTTTGTGTTCCTTTTCTCCAATTTTAGTGACACTTTTCTCCATTCCACTCTCACTCATCCCTTTGTTGTCATGTATCTGTATATCTCACTTCTCCATCTCTTTTTTTTTTCTCCCCCTTCATTCATCTGTGTCATCTCTCCCCCTCTCTTCTCTTTCTCTCTCTTTTCTTGCATCTCTTTCTCTTTTTTTTTTTCTCTTATCTCTCTCTCTCAGTCTTAGATTGCTCCCCTGTTTAGAGTAGTGTGACTCTTTCTCCGACACTATTTCCCTGTGCCCCCACTGTGTCTGTTCGCCACTTCCTTGGCTTCCCCCGCCTAGGTGATATCCTGAGTGTCGTCCACTTCAGCCACATGGTATGCAAGCAGGGAGACAAGCGGTGCTGGGCTGTGATTTATCGAGCAGGTCTCCTGCTCAAGCGGCTGGCTAGCGACTGGAGCCCTCCTCCCTCCTCCCCCCCCCCCCCCCTTCCACCATGGCACAGTGGCCATCTTTCCTTCTAAAGCGCTCGTGAGGGCTCAACGCAATTGTTTTGCCAATCTCCCCTCGCCAACGTCCATTAAATTCTCACTTGTTTGTACACCTCCCCTCTGATATTGACGGAGTTGTGGCAGGATGCGATCATTCTGACGAGCCGCACTTTTGAGAAAGACAGAAGTGCTCGAACAAAAAAAGAAACGGGGAAAAAAAGTCAAGACTGCTAAGCTGCGAATGGGAAAGCGTCATAGCGTTATATCATCATGTCTGGCAAAATGCATGCTGGTGCAGGTCTACGACACGTAATGACATTTGTGTGCAGGCTAAACGCTGATGTTGTATTCAAGAAGATAAAATGGCACTTGAGTTCAAGCAGTAAGAATAAATTGAGTGTGCAAGACTTCACTCTGCACAGTATTCCTGCTCTTTTCTTCCTCTGTTTCTTTTTGTTTCATTTATTTATTGTTGAGCTTACCAATATCAAATTCAGTGCACTCTATGCGCTTTTACCGAAACTTGTGGGTGGTATGGTGAGGTGTGTATGTGAAAAGAGTTTGTGGCATCATCACATGATGATAGTGTCACATGGTGGCACCGCAAACTCTTTCCACAAGGGTCTAAGTTGAGTTGTCTTCCATTTTGATCTTTTTAGTTTAAAGACAGTACGTCAATTGAGGAGTCGTGTGGTTTCCAGGATTCTGTTTGAAAACTCAAATCCTCTATTTTCCCCACTTCTTACTTTCCTATCCCCTCCTCCTCCTCCCCTCCCCACGCATACACACCCCCATCCATCCCCTTCCAACTTCACAGCGTTCTATGTCTGCCGCTGGACAAATGAAGCCAGCTTTTCATGAGGCCGAGAGAGAACCGAATATGACCAAAATAAATTCCTGCAAATTTGCACATTTGTCGTGCACCAGGGATCTGGGGCATGGGTGTGTTGTGCAGTACCTGAGCACGTACTAGGGCTAATTGCTTCGGGGCAAATGCTAGGTATTGTCCACCTGTTGCAATTGTTCATTAGCTCAAAGTGCTCCCATCATTGTCATCTGAGCAGTTTGCTATTCATTCAAAGTTTTCTCTGTCCCGGAATATGACTGCCAAACGCTATTTGGAAATTAATTTTTGAAGGACGCATGCTGAACTGATCACAAAGCAAGTACAGCGTAACGTCATTGTGATGTGTTTTTTACATTGCGGTGAGAGGTAAACCACAGGGCGCTACCTACATCAGCAGTTATTAATATGTAGATATATCTTCTACCGATGCCCACCCAGACATAAAGTTGCCATTTATTGTAAATATTGTCCCATTAGATTACTACACTGAAGGATTTGTTTCCATCATGGACAAAGACTTTTTTTTTAATCACTTGCCTGGTCCAGCAGGCAGATTTTTGCATTGTTGCAGAACACTTGCCCAAACATGAATTTCACTTGCACGAAAAGAAATGTTAGAAAATCATACAGAAAATCATGTGTAGGTCAAGGGCTTTATAAAACACAATCATTTGAATAAACAGCACACATTGATTTTCATGCTTTTAAAACACAGTTGAGTAATAGTGTAATTTAAACAAAGTTGGTTCAATCAAATGTTGGCATTGCATTGCATTGGGGCTTCTTCACGTAAGTGTTGGAAAGTTGCTGAAATGAAAGTAAAGTGCATTGCATCACTAAAACAGTGGTTATCTTTGAGCCTCTGTAATGTTTGACTTTATGGGTTTGTAAGGGGAAATAAGTGAAAAAAAGGTGGCTTCAAAACATTTTGCTTGCCTAATTTGGCCAAACATATTTTCTTATTGTTCCAAAACACTTCCCTGACTCTGATTTTTACTTGTCCCGGGCAATCGGGCAAGCGTTTATGTAGCACCTTGCTTAAAGATATTAAACGATACATGGACAGGACAGTCCAAGCTGATCTGTGTATCATGTAATGGGACATCTCAAAGACATTCACCCATCAAAACAAATACTGAAAAAGGATGAGAATATTTAATAAATTATCATTTCCATGCTTGATAGCCAGGAGAAAAATACACTTGCAAAAGATAGCGACATTTGACCAATGATAAGAAAAGAAGATATTCCCCATGGTTTGTGGGACTTAGAAAAGTGTGTTTTTCTTTTTCTTTTTTAAAGTCAAAACACCTCTTAAAATATGTTTTAGCTTCTTTGGTAATATGATAGGTACAGAGCTCAAGTTTACAAGAGAATGGTTTTATTCAAATGAAATATTTGATGTAATCAGTGTTGGTGATGTCACATTACTTGTGGGACAGTTTATAGTACTTATGGTTATTTGAATACTGTATGTCATGAAAGTATAATATTTGATGGTTTCATGTTTGCAAAGTTCATGAGTTGACTGATAAGCACAGGATTAACAATACAGCAGAATGCTTCCCTCTCTTAACCTGTTGAGGACGAGTCCTGAGTATACTCGGGCAAGTGTCTAGATGGGAAATGTGTGTTGTAGCAAAATCAGCCCATCCTCAACAGGTTAAGATACAAACATTAATATGCAATGTGAAATCGCCTCCGAGATATTAGGGGGGGGGGGGGTTCGGTAAGGGGGCAGGAATCGAGAGCCATCGTAAATCTCAATGCCTTGTGTGATTGTCCTCCGGTTGTGTTAATCATGACCGATTTATAAATTTTCAGAAGCAGTTCGAACATCGTCCATGGTGCCTCAAAAGACAAATGATGGCCCAAAAGCCCCTCAATATATCTCGTCAAGAGCTTAATGCCTCACCCTTTGCGTTTGTATTAAGCCTGAAGGGTCCAGAAATGTAGTCATGTAATGATATCAAAATTGCTAAAGATATTTCTCAAAAGATTTTGGACAAATTACCTATTAAATGTTACATTATGACCCTTCAAATTGGCTACCGAATGGCTGTCATCATAGACTATCATGTACAATGCACGTCATATACTGAAATTCATTTTCCTGTGGATTTGATTCGTACAGTAGATGACGAAAGAGTAATTCAAAATTGATACCTACATGTAGCTATATACTCGTTGGTAAGGTGATTGTGATCATTGACATAAAGACCTTAAATTTACACATTCATTCCCAAAATTCAAATTTATCATAGACTGTAAACAGTATAAATCCAATTAAAAACTGTTATTTTCTCACCACTCCTGCTGGGTGCCTTTATTAACAGGTATCTCACCAGTTGAGATTTCTCTTTCCATTTTTTTTTTAAATCGTACTTGTGCTATCATCGTCCTTCTTTTGTTCTTCAGCCTTGCTTTCAGACTGCTCATTTTATTTCTCCCACAAATACCCAATCCACAGGTGTTTTTGTGATCTTGTAATCTTGTGTTCTTTTTTATGCCTCCGCCACGAAGTGGTGCCGGAGGCATTATGTTTTCGGGTTGTCCGTCCGTCCGTCCGTCCTTCCGTCCGTCCGTAATGAATTTTGTGGACAGGGTAACTATCAAAACCTTTTGAGGTATCCTAATGAAACTTGGCATGTATGTGTATTAGGAGGTGAAGTTGTGCCTATCAACTTTTGGGTGCACATGCTCAAGGTCAAAGGTCAAAAGGTCAAGGTCAAATGCTTAAAATTTCACTTTTCCCCCCACATCTATGCAATGCCTGAAGATATTTTCTTGAAACTTAGTGTATACATGTATTACCCAATTGAGATTCTCTGGTGAAAGTTTGGGGTCATGAGGTCAAAAGGTCAAAGGTCAAAAGGTCAAGTAAAATGTTAAAATTGCACTTTTTTCTCTGTATCTTGGAAATTGTTCAAGGTATCTTTATGGAACAAAGTATTTATGCATGTACTGACTGGCAGTGGTTGTCTAGGGAATTTGGGGTTCATGTGGTCAAAGGTCAGGGGTCAAAGGTCAAGGACAATACTTCAAAATTTTACTATTTTCCTTATATTTATGCAATGCCAGCATGATTATTTTTTTAAAAACTTGATGTATGCATGTATAACCCACTAGAGATTCTCTGGGATTTTCTTTTTTTATTTGCCAAGAAGGTCAAAGGTCAAAAGGTCAAAGATCAAGTGAAAGTGCTGAACTTACTTCTTTCTCCATACTGTATCTGGGAAGTGGCTCAAGTTATCTTTAAACTTAGTACATATTTATGTGTGTTCTGCCTGACATTGATTCTCTTATGAATCAAAGGCCAGATGAAAATGATAACAATTTACTGTTCAATATAGAAATTGCACTTTTTCTCCATACAATTTATACCTTGACAATTACTCAAGTGTATAAACTTAAGGAAGGGTCAAAGTCGAAGTTAAAGTTTTTAAATCCCCAAATACATGCTCTCCTATTCATTCAATTAAACATAGGTCAAGTAAGGTGAACATTCGATACATTTGTGACAAACATGTCATTTTAATATTTTGCCAATTTTGTGAAAATGTAATCACACATTGTCCACATGTACTATAGACCTATTAGGAGAATCATGCATTATGGCGGAGGCATACCAGTCGCCATAGCGACATTTCTAGTTCTGTTTTATTTTGCCTGGTTGCCTTGCACAGCTTTCACTGAAATGTCTCCATTGGTATGCCTCTGCCACAAACTGGTACTGGAGGCATTATGTTTTCCATCCGTCCATCCATCCATCCGTCCATCTCTAATCAATTTTGTGGACAACATAACTTTAGAGCCGTATGAGGTATCCAAACAAAACTTAGCATATTAAATGTAAGTGTATGAGTTTATGAAGCTGTGCTTTTCAACTTTTGGGCACACATGCTAAAGGTCAAAGGTCAAGTTTAAATGCTAAAATGTCACAATTTCTCCTACATGTATATCTCTGCAATGCCTGAATAATATCATCACAAAACTTAATACATGTACATGTATATGTTACCAGATTAAGATTCTCTAGGAAAAGTTTTGAGTCAGAAGGTCAAAAGTCTACTTTATATGCTTAAAATTTTCCCCCATATTTCGGAAATGACTCAAGATATCTGTAGAAACCTGATACTTATGCATGTATTGCCTGATATTGATTCTTTTTAATGGAACTTTTTAGTTAGAAGTCAAAGGTCAAGGGTCAAAGGTGATGTTAAAATGGATGCTGAAATTATATACTACATAATATTTTCTCCATATCCTGCAAATAATAGAATGTGTACTTAGCAGTGTACATACATGTGATTAGATTGGTATCATATCTAATACTATTTTCTACATGCTGTGCCACACAGTGATTATCTAGGAAATGTTTTGGGCCATGGGTCCAAGGTCAAGTAAAAATGCCAAAATTTCACCTGCTTCCCACATTTTGAAAGTGGCTGAAAGCTTTGTCATGAAAACTGGTGTATTTCTAATTACCAGATAATTATTATTTGCCAAGCATAATGTGATATTGTCGTCTCACATTGGCAGTATGTACAGTAGACCTATTGGGGATAGTGATGTGATATGGCTGAGGCATACCAGTTGCCATAGCGACATTTCTAGTTCCTGATCGCTGCAATTTTTCAGTGTCGAATGTGAAGGGCCCTCAATGGGTACTTACACTGCAATCATACGAATCATGATGGGTCATTCCCTCTGATTGACTGACTGTGTTTCCTCGTTATGTGTTTTAGCCGTAGTGACTGGCAATATTCCAACGCTAGACTGATTTATGATACTGTGTGTGCAATGTGAATGTGACGCAGACTGAGAATTAACAGCCAGTAGTCTTCGAGACAGACTGTATTACTTTTGCTGAACTCTTCCAGGAGCATCCTCCTTTTTCTAAATACATGTGTATTTAGCATGCTGATATTATTTCAGAGAAGTACATGTTCCCCGTAATGCATAAATTTCTCTCTGCTTTGCATGCCAATTGGAAGACAGCTGTCGATGCATCCCTAATTCTCTCCTTTCCTTGCTGTTTTGATATAAAACCTCCCTCAAATATGCTCAGTTTGATGTTCGACTGTGATTTCATGTGAGAATTCGCTGTATCTGCTGAATCATTCCGTCACGAGCCTTCAGTGCGAGAGGTCTCCTGCTGTACATCTAATGTTGAATGGAGATGTAGTGTACAAAGAACTACAGGGCATTCAACACCAGGCAATCAAGTTCAACTCCCAGAACTCATGTTCCCCATAGAATATAAGAGTTCATGTCCTCACACATCAGTGGACTGAGTCTCAGGGTTTTTTTTTTTCTCTCTCTCTGTTAATTTTCAAACAGTGAACCCTAGATAATAAATCTAATTCTCTGTATTCATTTTCTCCCTCCGTCTATTTTCTCTTCCTCCCCCCCCCCCCTGTCATTTTCCTGATGCTTGATGTCTTCCCGCGCCATCCCTGTCTGTCTGTTTGTTCGTCCGTCGGCACCAGAGCAAATCTGGCCATTGTCAGAGAGCTGGGAGACAGAGCTGCCCAGGGCAGAGCCTGCGGTAACCTTGGCAACACGCATTATCTTCTGGGCAACTTTGAGATAGCGATACAATATCACACGGAGGTAAGACTTGTGGAAAACGAGAGAAAGAGAGAGATTGGGTAGTGGGGGGGGGGGCAGAAAATTAGGCAGCAGAGTGGCAACCGTCCACTCTGCTCACATACTTCTGTTTTGGTCAAATTTACCAAATGGTAGAACAAATAACAGAGCTGCCAAGTCTTCATTGCTTCAGCAGGAAGCTGCCTGACAACGTCAGTATCTCCTCGTGTCTAGATAGGAAGAGAATATGAAATCCCCCTGATTAAGGAATTATTTTTGCCCTTTGAGGTACATGTAACACACAAGTAATCTGCTCATTGCCCTTTGGAATCTCCCTGATTTTGATGTGTGAATGTTGGCAGCCCTGAACATGAGAAATGCCAATTTTTGTTTCCCTGTTCATTTCTAAAATTTCTTGATTTTACTTCTAAACTTCATTTCTAACTTGCGAACAGTTTTATAGACCTATGCAAAGTGCACATTATGTGGGACAGGTTCAGTTGATATTGGCACCAGTCAGTGTAAAGTTGTACGGTATCTCTCTAAATATCTGTCTCTTTTGGTATTTCCCTGTCTACCTGTCTGTCCTGATAGCATTGATAATTAACCCCTGCTAAATACCAGTGGGGAATAGGGTTAGAATAAAGATCAGGGTTAGGGTTAGGGTTAGCAGTTGGGTTAGGGTCAGGATTAGGATAAGGATTAGGATTAGGGTTATGGTCTGGGGAAGTGTCTGGGGTAATTGTCCTAGAACCCTATACAGAGAGAAAAGGGAGGATGAATTTATAAAGTAATAGAGAGGGAAATAAAGCGAGTAATAAAGGCATGTAGTAACTAGTAGTAAATTGCAATCCATACCATACATGTGAACCTGTAAAAGATCAATTCACACCTGAATGGAATTCTTCAGGTATTCTGGTGAAGAAGAATAAGAAGTGAATCTTCTGGTAGTGAAATTTCCTGTCCAGCAGTGCAGTATCAGACGACGAAATGACGTCTCACTCGAATCGATTCACTCTCAGGTAGCGGGGGTATGTTGGGGTGCATCCTGTTTGAATTGTTAGCATGTTGAGCACACGTAATGGCTGTACCTCTCTCTCTCTCTCTCTCTCTCTCTCCCCAGCGGCTCTCCATAGCAAAGGAGTTTGGCGACAAGGCGGCAGAGAGACGTGCCTACAGTAACCTTGGCAACGCATGTGTCTTCATGGTGGATTTTGAGTCGGCAGCAGAGTATTACAAGTGAGCAAACCCAACTTTCCATGGCCACAATGCTCTGAGACAGAAATTAACCCCATGGGAAAGATGGCCATGTTCCTTCAAAACCTTCCTTCAAAGCTTATCATTCAACAAATTTTGCATTACTGTAAAAGTGGAAATTTTTGCTGTGTTGAAATTTCGTGCATTTCGTGCAACCAGAAACTTGCGCGATGATGATAAAAGCACGCAAATATGTTTGCTTGCCATATGTTCCTGTGCTTGATGTCTTGATTCCGCTGAATTTAAAAACACATGAAATTCTTCTTACCTGGCCAAGCGCGAAAAATTAGTCGTGCGAAAATATCCACTTTTACAGTACTTGATGACATTTTTTTCATTTCTTGTGAAGGCAAATATTCATTGACTAGCATGCAAGCTGTGGCCTTGAGTTCACATTGTGGGCATGAAGTCTGGCTCATCATACCTCATGGAGTCTCCTCTTTCCATTGGCAATTTCCTGATACTTTTCTCCTGAAAGTTTTGTCTTGCACATGGTTCTATTTTTTTTTGTTGTTAGTCTTAATTTCTCTTAAAAAAGGGGGATATGCATACATTGCAAATCCATATCATTTATTTTGTACCAGGTACTCTAAATTTTGCAGATGTTACACCAGTCCTTGATAGACTTCAGATTTAGTACACTCAAACCTGCCATAGCGGCCACCTGCCGTACACGGCCAGTAAAAAAAATCCCCCCAAGAAAAAAGCCATGCTAGAGATCCTTTCTGTAGTGGCCACCTGTCTGCAACAGACACTTTTTCGTCTCATGTCCAGCTGGATAGCTGCTATGGACAGGTTTGACTGTGGTTGGAATGCCAGAGGGCTTTTTTATTATTATTACTATTAAAGTAATTTGTATATCATTTTCAGATTTGTTAGTCTAATGTTATCTGGGGGAAATGTACACTTACTATGATGTAAAGTTAGATGTGTATGGAATGATGTGCAGAGGACAAAATAATTTCCTCTCTATTCTCTGAGATGATGAATCATGTTAATGCCTTTGTGTTCATTTGTGTGCGTCTGTGTGTACTCGGTAAAATTTTGTAGGAAATCCTTGCACATCGCTAGGCAGCTGGGTGAGCTCGCGATGGAAGCGCAGGCGTGCTACAGCCTCGGAAACACCTACACGCTCCTACGCGAGTACGAGAAGGCCGTGGAGTACCACATGAGACACATGGAAATAGCCCAGCAGCTCAATGACAGGTGAGTTTCTTTTTCCAGTCAAAATTGGCTGTATGATTCCCAGGCTTTCTGTATCATAGTAAGCCATCTGAAAGAGTTTCTGTATATGCCACATGTTTAGCAAGTCTAATTTTTCGCGAATTGGGACTATAGTAAAGTTCATGATTGTGTAGTACAGCACTGAATGGAGAAATGTATGTGTACATGTTGCATTCATGCCGAGATCAGAGTTAATGATTTTGTGTCTTGCTAAATTTACGAATAGCACCCTACTAATGAAATTTGCCAAAATAAAAACCTCGCAAAATAAATGATGTGTACAGTGTACAGTATACTGTAAAATAAGGAATGTTCGCGTGCGTTTTAATTTCGCAAATTTTGCGAAAGGCAAGATTCGTGAAATTAAAATGCACGCGAAAGTTCTTGTGTACACTATATGCATTGCATGTTAGAGGCAACTCACGAAAATTTCATGCCGCATAAAAGGCTATCGGCTCCAGTTAGCGAAAATTTCATGCTGCGAAAGTATCATGTTTTACGGTATACTTGTCTCATCACTGGAAAAATTTTGAGGTCCATTGGCTGACGGTAGTCAAGTGCATATGATGTCTGTCTCGCAATCGGGAGGTGGCATATTCAAGTCTCAACCAAATATTGCGGGCCAATGATTTTAATTATGTCTATTACTCTAAACACTGAATAATGGGCACTTACTTTGTATTTGATGAAGGGTAATTTGTTACTCAGTTGCTATAGAAAACAACTCAATGCAGGAATTATTAATTTTGATTGCCATCATTATACCCCCGCCAAACGAAGTTTGAAGGGGGTATATAGGAATCAGCGGACGGTCGGGCGGTCGGGCGGTCGGGCGGTCGGTCCGTTGCAAATCTTGCGTCGCGAACTACTTCCTCAGTTTTCAACCGATTCCCATAAAACTTGGCACAGATGTGTGCCTTGGGTTGTAGATGTGCAAGACGTATTTTTTGACAGTACCCAAAAGTATGTTGCCATGGTAACGGCATATTATGGGCAAAAATGGGTACAAATCTTGCGTCGCGAACTCATCCCACAGTTTTTGATCAATGTTTGATCGTGTTATTGGTAAAATATAGGGCAAAATGCTTCATGGCAAAACTGCTTCATCAGTGTTCTTCCAATTCTCATGGAATTCATATTGAATGTTTGTCTTAGGATATAGGTCAGCATGACACATTTCTTGACAGTGACAAAAAGAATGTTGCCATGGTAACAGCTCACATATTATGAGCCAAAATGATGGAAAATTTTGTGTTGCAAACTACTTCCTCAGTTTTTGCCCAATTTCCATGAAACTTGGTACAGATGTGTGCCTTTGGTTGTAGATGTGCAAGACGCATTTTTTGACAGTACCCGAAAGTACGTTGCAATGGTAACGGCATATTAATGGCAGAAGGTCAAGGAAAGATCTTGCGGATTTAACTACTTCCTCAGTTTTTTGACCAAAGCTTATGAAATGTTGTTTTGACCAAAGCTTATGAAATGTTGTTTGGCGGGGGTATAACCAGTCGCTGTAGCGACATTTCTAGTTTTGTTTTTGCTCTCTTGCTGCCTAGCACACCAAGTTTCTGGATTGTGCAGTCCATAGTTGTTTACTGGTAGTTGAAAGTTTAATCAGTTGAGACACAAAGATCAGCTGTGGTGTTTGTTGGTTCACTTGGCACATGCATTGGATGTGATTGTGTCTGTTGTCCATTACTGGATGACGGAAGAAGTGAAATATGAAGGAGAAGAGACAGTAGGAGAATTGAAGAAGCTGATTTGTGAAATGTGAAAGAGTGAATCGCATTTGACAAGTCTCCTGTGCCACATTCCCACAGGTATCCGTGTCATGTTCTTAGCTTTTCATCGGAAATGATGTCTGAGTCTGAGTGGAGGCATGTGTCATTTAGCGCTCTGCCAGAGCCAGTTTGCTGTATGCCTGAGTTAGTCATTAAACCATATCTGGGGCGTATTTGTCACATTATGAGTGGGACTTAATCGAATTCTCCGTGGATCATATCTGGACGTGAAGTGCGCCAAAGCCCCTGGGGGGAGCCCTTCACCTAAAGAAAGGTTCCCTTCCCCCTCCCCCTTTCTTTTTTGCCTCCCTCCTCGTCAGTGCAGTACATGTATTTTCCACTTCACGATGCCGAATTTGTGGAATATTCAGCAGTATGATGACTCACAGTTCTGTTTGATTTAGCAGTCAGTGAGATGTGATTTATTGCAAAGGAAAGAGATTCAGTCCATATTGTATGTGGTGCATTGAAGTGCACTGATGTGGAAGGGACTTCTTTTGGTGGGGAAAGAGCAGTGAAATGCTTCATCGTTCAGTGCACCATCATTTCAACCGATCGAAACCCTAGAGAACTTTGCTGTGTGTGCTGCAGAAGTCATCACCCTCTTGACGTTGTCAAATTGGCAACTCTGACTGTCACTGTGTATCTTATCGGAGAAATGGAAATGGTTTGATTCATGACGTCTGAATAAGATCAGACTGAAATTGACAATTTACAAGAATGTACAAACTTTGTAGGGAGAGAAAAAATTTATCTTCTAAAATTTGTTGCCAATTTGGGTATCACCTATGAATTAAGTAATTAAGAGGCTTCTGTAACTGAAACAAGCTGTTGATATATATGAACAACAAAGGGCTAAAGGGACAGGTAAGTTGTTATTATCATTATCATTTTTTTTCTCAGGGTCAGAACACTTATGATCACATGGTTTTGATCCATTCCCTGTCATGTTAAAAAATATAATAATGTTGTCCATAAATTGTTACTGCAGCTTAAAAGCTGGCAGCCAATGATTTTCAAAATCATTTCTTTGATAGAGACTGTTCATAACATAGTAGAGATAGATTTATTATGTTTGTGGAGGAGCTGCTGTTTTTCTCTCATGTTTTTGTTATGGGGGGGGGGGAGGGGGAGGGGGGAGGGGGGAGGGGGGAGGGGGAGGGGGAGGGGGAGGGGGAATCGACAATCAGGTCAGGGGGGAGGGGGAGGGGGAATCGACAATCAGGTCATGATTTTTGTAGGTTGAGATGATGAATTGCCATCTTTGCCTATTACAGTACCGGGTATGTGGTTGCAGATGTGTTAGCAGATGTGTAGAAATATGGGAAATTGTAAAATTCATTTTTTTTTCAATTGTTTCAGGTCCATATTTTCTTATGTTGGAATATGAAGTACATCAATCTGTTCATCTGTAATTCACTGTTTTCATTACAGCAAACTTGCACACAATGTGGAATTATATTCTAATATTTTTTTCCATTCATTCTATCAGTACATTGATTAAAATGCTGTAAACCAGAAGTGTAAACTAAATCAAATGTCATTACTATGCATTTCTCATGTCTGTACAGTTTGTAGTAACACCAATATTGGTTTGTTTTTAAATTGTGGGGGAGGTGATAAATTCATTTAAACATAGAACTTCGTGGACTGAGCTGAATCATGTTCATTTGGTTTAAAAAGAAAAAAAAATGGAGAAAAAAATAAGCATGCAAAGGTTTTTGACAATTTGTAGTTACAATCAATTTGCCTGCGAACAAACGTCACCATGAAATTGAATCGATTATGTAATTAAATTGTTTGTTCAAACACTTCTGCCCTGAAAAACATTTAGTCTGGTAAATCAAGTCACTCACAGTTTTCTGTCCTCCAAGCAAATGGCAATCTTTTATGTTGCTGCATTTTCTTCCTTACTAGTAGCATTTAAAACCATGCAGCTCAGACAAATAAAAAAGAAAAGAAAAAAGATAAGCACCTCTTTATATCTGTCCATTGATGCATACGTGTCACATTGCATATTATATTCACGGCTATTGTGTCTTGGTGCATGAAATGCCACTCGATTCCTCCGTGTGTTTGTGGGCGTGTGTAAGTGTGTGGATGTGTGGGCGGATGGACGAAAGATGTCATTTGATTTCTGCCTCGCAAGCCTCTTTATCCACTTTGTTCCTGTAAAACATTTCCGCGCGAAGCTGAGTAAAGGAGATTCAACCGTAGTCGGTAGGCAAACCAGAGGAAAGAAAAATGACATATACAAGATATTTTTTTATTGTGTGTCAGGAGCATATGATGGTTTCTGCTTCGATGGCATCAGTGCCATATCGTCTTGGTGAGAGCCTCCAAAAGGATGCGATATTAGTCAATTCGTTGATGCTCAAAGAGTCATTGTATTTCATTTGTGAATATTTTTCTTTTGTTTTTTGCAGAGAAGAGCATTCACCCAGTAATCGCTCTTACTTCAGCTGTTTTGAGCACAACTGACTTGTTCTCCCCCTTGAGAATTTCATCACGTATAACAAATAGGGTTACTGCACTGCACTTTTCATGACACAAAGCCGCTTCATATTCCTTTCTTTCCAATGCTACATTACTGCACATGCCAGACTTTTATGAGTGACTTCAAGTCTACCCTCCTCCCTTGAGGCTATTGCCCCAAGGTTCTGTAAAGACCTCTCGAGTTGTTGCTCTCGTAATTAGAGAAAGTGACCTGAAATCGGGCGGAAAGTCCAACGTCATTTTCCTAAACTCCAGAGAGCAATTATTAGTGGCAAGCGAGCAGAATAATGGTTGTTTTACATTTATGCAGTTTTTGCTTGCGAGGCACAAGAGAAAAGGATGAAAAAGGTTAATGTGTTTGTATCAGTTTTCATGCTGTAAAACTTTGAATGTTTCTTCTCCCTCATGTCATTTTCCTGATATTCTTTCTTTTCTTTTTTTTTTTGTCTTCAATTTTCCCCCACAGGGTTGGCGAAGGGCGAGCATGTTGGAGTTTAGGCAACGCACACACATCACTCGGCAACCACGAAAAAGCTCTTCACTATGCAACTCAACATCTCCAGATATCAAGAGAGGTACAGTAATTACTGCACCGAGAAAACATTCAACTAAGTTACGGTCAATAGCAGCTGTTTGTCTGGTATTGCTGCCTGTCCATGGCTAATGGAATGGTGATCAAACTTTACTCATTGCTTGAAGCTGAGGACAAAAATGTTTTTTTTTTTTTTCAGAAAGGAGGACTCAGAGATTAAAGGGAAATATCAGAGCAAGTTCATATTGGCCTTCACTCCTAGATTTGTACCAAAGGAAGAAACACAAAACGAAATTCTTAATAATCACACAAAAGATCAGAAAGTGGTGGAGTTATGAACTGCATACTTTTGCAAGAAAATAAGAAGCTTTATTATATATACCGCCTTGCATTCCTTCTGGTAATTATGAAGTTTGGGATATTGATAAAAACCTCATCTTTGCAAATCTTACTCCTATTTTGTGTTATATATCAAGCTTGAAGATTAGCAGTTATGAAATGACCTCATATAGATTCACTGCTGTGTGTATGGTCCCTCAAAACTGTAAGGAGGTATTCCCGCATCATTCATGTTATCACAGAGAAATTTGACCACAGTTTGCCCACATTTAAATAATTGATTAGGTGGGTGACCGGACGGGGGAAGTGACCGCCCAGATGAATCTCGCCGATCTTAGGAGTCTGTTTGGCATCAGTACTGGTGATACCAGGTAGGTACAGAAAGGGGGCAACATCTGACCCGGCCGAACTTCCAAACTTACTTTTCCATTCAGTGATGGTTGTTATTTACACCAATTTCTTTACAGTAGTTATGTTTATTTTGATTTTTATGTTAATGTGTGGTCAGGACCCCTTCAGAAATCAGCCCAAGCTATGGCTTCGGGAGCAACCCTTCCCATGGATGAAGAATACAAATTCTAATGTAAGTGAATACGAAAGAATAATAAAATAGAATAGGCCCAATTTCCAAGTATGTACAAAAATAATTGGTGTGAAGGTAGCATTTGATTTGTTTTCTTACAAAGAGTCACACCCTACTACAATGTATGTCAAGCATAAAAGAGAAGTATTGCTAGTGTTTGTTAATCATCAATCAATGTCAGTGCAAGATCATTGGTACAAATATCAGTTATTTGGATGACATTGTATCAGAAATATCTCATCATCACCATACAAAAATCTTGCAATTGCTGATGTCAGACATGAATTTGGAATATTTTACAATGTTTGACAGATTTGATTTAGCTCATCCAAGTGCATTTTGGAATGGTTTGGAATATCATGATGTCTCTTATAAAGAAATGTTTCATTTGTTTTACTCATAAATATCAGGAAAAGAATTAATTGTGTATACATCATGTAAATGTATTTTTGTTTGTAAGTTACAGCATATATATCTTTGTATTTTCTTTCAGTGAGGCCAATACACCATGTAAAACAACTACACAGACTGTGAGAGGTGAGCATGGCTTTTTAATGTCGGGCAAGCTGTATAGATAACTCATTTAGTATTGATTTCTCACAAATGTGTGGTCAAACTGTGTAATATTCTGTCTGCACTTTGAATTTTGAGCGATACTCATGTCCAGATATGTATATCTCCCAAGACAAAGACTGCTATTGTATTTTGTGTCGTCTTAGCCCATGAAGCTCCAAAAATCACATATTTTGTGTTTTGTTGCAGTATCTTTTTATCATACTGTATAAACCATCTATTTAGCGAGTCTAATTTTTAGCAAATATGGACTTCCCAGTCATTCCGTCAGTGGTTGAATTTGCGATTGGGGAGTGCAGCAATGAATGGAGAAATGCCCATCGCGTTCACATCGTGATCAGAGTCAGTATTTTCGCATGTTTTAAAATTTGCACTTGCAGAATTTGTGAAAATAAACCCCCCACCAAGTCTATCTTGTTTTGTTTTGTTTTATTTGTTTTTTGTTTTAGTAGTCACTGTTTGTGTTTCAGAGGGTGCAGTAAAGAAAATTCTTTTCATTTGGGCCCTTCCACTGTTCATATTTGATTGTTTTTAGTTGGAGAAGTTTTGATTTCTTCTTAATTGCTAAATTCTCAATTTGGCTGTACCTTTTCAAAGATGAAATATATCTGTTTCTTGCAAATGAACAAATTTATTTCTAATTTGTGCAGCTTTAATGAATTCATCCATTTCTTTCTCATCTTTCTCCAATGTATGATATGTAAATAACATTCAGAGGTGCCAATTTATGAATGATGACATCATGATATTTGTGCAGCAAAATTCTCCCAGCACTTGATGATTAGATTTTAGAGGGATGATATAGTATTGGTTGAGATGAAGGCTGAGCTTGCTCATAACTTTTTGCAAGATACTAAGAAACCACTTTGATGAAATGTTGCAGAGCATACAATTATAAGAGGAATTAAAAGTTCATTTGATGAAAATCGGTTTTGAAATGGCTGAGACATCAACAACAAAAAAGTAAAACAAAGCGATCCTTTCAAAAGGGGAGTTCCACCTTTTATTGGCATTGCATTGTTTGGGATATCTCGGCCATTTCAAAAACCATTTTCATCAAATAAACTTTGAATTCTTCTTAGAATTATATGCTCTTTCATATTTCATAAGAGTTTTCTTATCTCACACACACAAAAAAGTTGGAAACCTGAAGCCCCATCTCAACCAAAACTATACCATCCCTTTAACCTTTCACACTTACATTATTTGTAAGTGTAGTAGAGTGCTCACAGACATTATCTAGCATAAAAGGACTGCAACATACAAAGAGGGAGCTTGGAGAACAATATTAAATGCCTGATTTGGATGAGCAAGTGATAATCAGGTGAATGACATGATTTTGTTTCCCCCCCCCCCCATGAACCTTGACCTCTCTCAGGAGCGAGACCAAGGAGAAGAAGCATGGAGAACTTGGAGCTTGTTGCCATGACGCCCGAGAAGGTAACCATCTTCAGAGCTCTGTGGATAGTTTGAAGTCTGTCAACTTATCTGGGAAGGGTTTATTTTGTGCGTTTTGCTTTTTTTTTTTATATTCATGTCACGATTGACTAGGACAGCAAGATTCTGTAAGATTGTTGACCTGCTTTTGTTAGAATTTGTTCTTATTTGAAATAGATTAGGAAACATGTGACAGCTCGCTGGTATGCTTCTCATAATTTCCTCGTGATTGTACTTCTTTCTTTTCTTTAAATTTTCCTGTTAATTTATTGCTGCTTGAATTTCTGTTCTGAGCTAAAGGCGAAAGGCCTCATCTGATGGCATTTTCTCTTGGTGATATGATTTGATGGTACAATGACTGGGCTTTTGGATTACTGTTGTTGTGTATGTTCTCTCTGTGCCTTTTAGTGAAAAATACAGGCCAGAATTCACAAAGGACATTTTTATCAAATTCGTGGTTTGAATAAGTCCATGAACTAGAACAATTCCAAACTGATGGGTACCTTGCACATGCACATGTAAGCAAATGTTCAGTGTAACATATTTTTCGGCAGACCTTGGTTGTATTTAGGCAGTTGCAAATATACGTAATCCACAGACTAGATTTGAATTGCCTTTGTGAATTCCGGCCATTTTAGTTACTCCTCTTCCTCTTTGTTCTTCCATTGCATGGCTACGTTGAGCACAACGTCTTGTGATGTGATAGTGATTGTAACAGACAAGAGCACTGTTGATGTTTTTATCTATTTTACTTTTTTTTTGTCACCCATCCCACACGTTCTGCCCCACACTCTCAGTGTAGATGACCTCATAAACAAGCCTCCATTAGTGGCAATTACCCTGCCAGATCCATAGAAACCACACTTTGGGAGATTGACTTTGTGTCTATTCATTATAATTTTCACGATTCAATTTTAATGTTTCATACGGGAGAGAAAAAGGCTATGCTTTATTTTAGCCCTCATTTGCCTCAGACATCAGAGAAAAATCACAAATTTGTGAAAAAAAAAAAAGAATAAGAAAATAGAAGAATAAAAAAAATCAAACAAAATAATCAGGGTGGATCTTTAAACAAAGCAAAATTTAGAGTATCAGAGCGATTTCAACTGAATCATGGGGGCTTGCACTCACAGCAGAAATCCCTTTCCACCAAGCTCCTTTTCTATACTCTTGAGAGCTTCTAAGTGTGAGTCTCATTTTGATTTTGTGTACATTTTAGTCAACATGTCAATGTTTTATTATCTTTTCCACATGTAGACAGTTTGAGTGAATTCCACTATCAGTAGTTGTTGAGTAATTTTGGGGTATTTACTGCTTAATTCTCTTTTAAGAACAGGATGTACAGGATGCTGTTGACATGTAGAATTTTTATTTGAGCTATCCACAAGAGAGTTGCAAGTTTTTCAAATGCCATCGGGAAGATGGGAGTGTTCAATCAGAATTTTCCATGTATGTTTCTTTGTAGTGGCACTCTTTTATGAGTTTTCACAAATATGCACAGAAAGATGTGGTTCATCATCGCCATTTTCCCTTTGAATTTGATTTATGCTATGTTCTTTTTCCCAAATTTGTATTTCTTTTTATTGATCATGGGGAATTCATCACCTTGGTGTTGTTTAGAGTATACATTTTCATGTCCGATCATGGTATTGCTTTCTTTCTTCATGTCACTTACAATGAAACTTACCCCTCCCCCACCCAGAAGACTGAAATCAACCCAGTTCCCAATGGCAAAATTAAACCTGCGGGGAGTAAGTCCAAAAGAAAGAATGGCAAAGAAAAGCTGAGCCATAAGGCCTCCAACGCGTCCAACGGCAGTGCCAGCAGTAGCGCGTCCAACAAATCGCAAGCTAACTCACAGGCTCCGGCGCAGAAGGTATTACAGGCTGCAGAACACAGCATTGCAGCACTTATACTTTTCCTGCCCAATTAACCAAAACCCACAAACCTTGAGAAATTATATGACTGGTAACAACATTATCTGTGTGAACCTCTTATATTGTATACACCAAGAAACCCATCACTACTAACCGTATATCATTATCGCCAAGCTCTTGCTGTTGATCCCCCCCCCCCCCCCCCAAAAAAAAGCAGAAAAAAAAAGAGTAGAAGGTCACACTAAGACCAAAACATACACAAACTGATTGAAAGTAGTGCATAGAAGCACCCTAAAAGTTCAGCAAAATGAAGTGACAATCCTAACATTGTATTTTATAATTTGTGACTCCCCCCCCCCTTAGTCTTGTTTCAATAATTTTGTAGATCATGCATGTCAATAGACTCATTTTGTCCTTAGTTTGTTGTATAGTGCATATTACATCAGTTGCATGAAATTTTTGTGTTGTCACTTCTCAATAAGATATTTTGCTACTTTCGATGTCCATCATTTTCGTGTCAAATTTTGTGAAATATAAACCGTGGCAAATAATAGTTATTCTCTGATGACTGGTAAGTAATGTGATGTGTTGTGTACCTTGATGATTATGATGATTGTGATTTTATAGTTTTTATGTGGCATGTATCACAAACAATTCTTCTTTTTCCGCATGGGTGGGGAGCAATGAAGAATGATAATAATGAGATAGTAATCATGAAAAATACTGTGAAAGTGGAAAAATTAGTGCTATGATTATTTTGGTACTCAGCCAAGGAAAATAAATTTTTTATATGTTTGCAAAGTCGATTTCATGCCATGCTTTTGTAGACAGTGAAAGAGAATTTTACATGGGTGAAGTTACAGGGTGATATCACGTTTCTGCCAGGGATAACTAGCCTTCATGAATAACATACGATACTGGGCACACTCAGTGTGGAACATTCCTTTAACCTTGACCAAGATAAAGCCAACCTGACTCTCATGTACGCATGAATATTCCATGTTCTTACTGAATCTACAATTCTCTCATGACCGCATGAATCGCGGCATGACTTATTCATGGGAGTCATCGTTACGCCAGTAATTCAAGCGTGAGCATCGTTCAGAGTAGCATGAAGTGCTGGTCTGAGGCAAAATTCAAGAATGAGATACACTCCAGTATCAGTCTAAACAAGGTTGTGATAGGCAAGTTTGTGAAATGAAAGGGAAAAGGTCAGAGGTCTGGGTCAAAGGTTATTTTACTGTGTCAACAATGTCACTTTCCCACCAAAATTGAAGTGCCCAGCATTGATATGATTTACTTTTTCAAAAATCATTAGAAATGAATGAAAAGATATTTCCGTGTACAGATATCCATATGGGCATGTATTCTTCTGTGCAAGGGTCCAAGGTCAACCTTCATGGTCGAATATCAGATTTGTTAACCTTCATGTAAATACCGGTATGATTAAGGACCAATTTTTGGTGATGTATGATAATTGGGTAGGAAGACATACAATTGTAGGCATCCCAGTCAACTGTGCTTGACTATTGAATTGTGGTGATGTTATATACAATTTTCTGTACTTGTGTTTAATAAGAAGCATTGACCACATCCTTATTTATTATTTTTTTTAATTAACAAAACGTCCTTTGGATCTAGCAAAGTGTGGAAACATCTATCAGGAGTTGAGTTGATTTCCCCCTTCTCCCGCAGGGTGGAGAACCCACGCAGATGCTGGATGACACAGACAACTTCTTCGAGGCCATCAGCCGTTTCCAGAGCAACCGCATGGACGAGCAGAGATGCTCGTTTGGGAGACTGCAGAAGAAACTTCAGGATGAGGAGGAGAATGGTGAGAGATGTTTTGACTAGACAAGAGTTGTCTTCTCTGAAATTTGATTTCATTTTTATAGTAGATGATGTCAAGAAATCACAATGTGTCAAGCAGTCTAGTTTGTCTGCTGTGAACAGGTGTAGCATAAATCTGTGTGTTGGTTGATTAGTCTTCATGCAAATTTGGTGCGTCATGCAGTAAGTGTAGGTTGGACTTTTATGAGGAAATAGTACCACAAGACATCTCATTGTCTTATGGAATGAAGCCTAGGGGAGCATGCATGAATATGGCAGATATAGTCTATGTGTTTATCAGGGCAATCAGAAGCACACTTATCAACTAGAGAAGCACTCTTGAGAGCGCAGATCTCCGCCAAGCATGCCAGCTCATTTCCATCACTGATCTTGTTCTTCCGTAGAGATATCAGTGATTTCCACCCATACCTATACTATAGCATGCTGAAAGTATTTATAATAGTGTGCTGAAAGTCTCCTGATATCCCAATACTAGTATACAGTTTGTAGAAGCCTTTGTTACGTCATAAACCCTCAGCTGCACAGTGCGCCTCGCCCTAGCAGAAACTAGAGCACGCACTTCAGTGCGCGCATGCAAACCTCAAATACGCGCAGCCTGAACTCCCAAGTTCATTGACCCTAC
Organism: Diadema antillarum; assembly: GCF_040938485.1. Classification (NCBI taxonomy): domain Eukaryota; kingdom Metazoa; phylum Echinodermata; class Echinoidea; order Diadematoida; family Diadematidae; genus Diadema; species Diadema antillarum. Next base: position 2,724,802 of record NW_027270924.1, read on the forward strand.
CTGCCAAAATATAAAAAATCCTTCATAAATTCCCCACAAATTCTCGGATAACTACCAAAAGTTAATCGTTTGTTACTTGTATCATTCTAAACCTTTCCTGCAAGTTTCATCTAAATCCGTTCACTACTTTTTGAGTTATTTTGCGCACAGACAAACGAACGAACGAACGAACGGACAAACCAACGGTAATGAAAACATAACCTCCTTCCGTATGGCGAAGGTAATAATTTAACCCTTTCTGTGCCAGGGACTTTGGACAGTGTGTGCAAGGCTTTGCCAATCAGCATTCAAAGCACAGAAAGGGTTACTTTGGAGTTGTTCATGCTTTGAAGTCACCTCAGCCATTCTCTGTCAGGATTTCCCCCAAGTCTCTTTGCTCTTTGCAAAAATCAGCTTTCATGCACAGTATCAGGAGGTGATCCAGAGTTAGTAACCATTTACCTCTGAAGAGTTTTTTGAGTAGTCTTTAACTTCATGATTGTGGATGTATGGAGATATGACTTGCAGAGTAAGGTCATGCAGGGATGATCAGAATCAGGCAGAGAGGAGCACTCGTGTTGGCATAGGTGCACCCTGAACATGCACTCACAAGCACTCATGCTTGAGCAAGGATGGCAGTATGCTATTCTGAGTTCCAAATGGTTAACCTACTTTCTTCCTAACAAACCACCGCCCACCAATGTATCAGTATGTCAAAAATTGTCAAGTAAAAAAAAAAAGATGTGAAGTAATTTGTTACTGTAATGACTATTGGTCTCATAATCAGTCTCAAAGTATGAGAGTGTGAAGCTCTGAAAGAGTAGATGTACTGAGTGGGAGATTATTCCAACTAGCACTTGAATTTAGACTAGTCAACAGGCACTATCAATAGGCATCAATCGCACAGATTGGATATTTTTTTTTTGTGGATGGTTCTTGGTACTGAAACAAGATGAGATGCAATGTATGCGAGCATATGGTACATAGCGTGCATCCCTTGTTCTTCGTGATTGCACCGCTCCTTAACAGCTGCAATGAGCAGACATTCACATGAAAAGGGCATGTATGGATTTCATTCTCAAATGAACTCTGTAAGGGATGGGGCATGAAATTAATTTCTTTAAACTATGGAGGAACTTGGCAAGCGATGAGAAGCATATTTGGGGTACCTCTCAAGTGCTCTTTCATCTCACAAGAGTTAATTTTCGGGGTATTTATGCACTTCTAGGCCTACCAGAGAAGGAGGAGCTGTTGGATGAGATCGCCAAACTCCAGGGCAACCGGCTCAACGAACAGAGGGCGTCGTCCAATCAGCGGTTACCGGGGCTACCGGGCCTGAGGGCCAACGACAACGTCCTGGGAAAGCTGCTGGCAAAAGGAGAGCTCACCGGGCCGGACGATGAATTCTTTGAGATGCTCATGAGGTGTCAGGTAAAAGCTAGTTTAGGTTTTAGGGAACATTGGAGAACATTTATCTGTTCATTTTAATAGTACCAAAGTGATGATGTCAGTCTTTTGTTATGGCTGTAGTTACAGCGGTAATGTTCACAGATATTCAGTCCAGGTGAAATTGTTTAGAACCAATTTCCATGGCAACAAATGGCTATGACATCACACCTTGGTACTCTGTGATGGGATGTTGCTCAGTGAACCCTGAGTTTGCTAGTCTCATGATTTATGTATTTAATACAGTCCTACGTACTCATTTCTGAGTAGGTCTTCTAATTCAGCACAACTTCATAATAGTATGAAAAGTTTGCATTGCATAGCAATCGGTTCTTAACAGTGTGTCAATGGTTGATATTTACTGAGCTGCCACCAAATAGCTGCATTTTTCCAGTTCCATGAAGAAATGAAAAAAAACCCACAAGTTCTAAAGAGAACTTCAGATTCTGTATTGATATCGATATGCTTTGAGAGCCTGAATCTGTGCCAGTTTTATCTTTTTATTTTGGTTTGGACTTTGAAATTGGGAACATTTGTAATAATTGCTTTTCAACAACAAAAAAAGGAAATGTAAAATGCATATTTAAATTTGTTTGTAAAAAGTATATACTTTACTAGAGATCATGGTATGTCTGTCATTGTTGATTAGATATTGGCAGGTTTGTGCATGTAATATTCTTCAAAGACCCTAACCTTCATTTCAGACCACTCATCTAAAAGTTCAGGTCAAGCTATAACCTGTTATGCAGTGGGGGAAATTCAATGCCATGATATGATTTGAAGATATTATGACCTTTTTACAAGATTTCATGATGGGTAGTATTCATGTCCAAAATATTAGGTTGCAAGAGTAGCTGGCTTAGTTCTACTTCAACTGACCCGCATTTCTTGTCAGGGGTGCTGTCTTTGATGTCCTGCACAGTTTTAGCAGCTCATGTCCTTTCCAGATTTCTGCTCTCGTTTCACACTGTGAGGGTCACAGCTTCTAATGTGCAATGTTTTCCACCGTCTTATTTTGCGTGCTGCAGGGCGCGAGGATCGAAGACCAGCGAAGCACCTTGCCGATGCCAGCCCCCGCCCCCACGGTGCCTGACGAGGACTTCTTCTCCCTCATCCAACGAATCCAGTCCAAGCGCATCGAGGGACAGCGGACCATACCACCGTGGGAAAAGGGTGCAGAAAATTGTAGCAAATAGGAGGGACTGTTCCTCTGGGGAGGGGCGTGTACATGTCTTCGTAGATCACAAACTTAGCTCTTACATACCAACATCAAATTTTAGGCTGTAAGATATCTCTAGCAATCAAAGAGGGGTGTGATACTTGAATCAGGTGAAGTGGACTTCAGTAAAAGAGATTTCCACTATCTGCAACCAAAGGAGGAGTTCAACTGTGTAGGGCTTGACATTAGAGGTGTTTACATGACTGATTGCGTGTTGTTATTGCTGTTGCTTAGACCAATAGACCCAGGCAGTTTAACTGTCATACATGTAGATCGATCAGATACTCAGATGTATAAACAAGACATATAGACCAAACCAACAAGACTGGGTACCATGGCAACGTATATCCCTGTGAAGATTTCCTTTGGGAGGCTGTGGAAATCCTGAAATGCTTGTATCCAATGTTTTTGAGAAATGAATAATTTTTATCATTAAACCACCAACATTTAGGCCAGCAGAACAAATGATGTGCCCAGTTAATATCAAAGTTGATATGAGCACAAATGTCAATGTGATGGTGAAACCATAATTGTAGCTTTCCAGGCTGCCAGATGTCTATTCCTACAGCTGTTTCTATGTCGAGATCCCTCGTGATGTTGCTGAGCCGTCTGTTTTTGAGGGGGTGCTGAGGGAAGGATGGGGGATGGTGAAGCAAGATCAGAAATGACAGTGTGTTTAGAATAGCAGAAAGAGAGAAATGAAACAAGCGACTTGAGAACTATCAATCTCTTTGTAATTCCTTCAGAATATCATACACTCCATCTTGTTCATATTTCAGGCATGGCTTCTTTTTCATTGTGCGTGCATGAAAGCACCAGCCTCCCATAATCACGTCTTGATGGGAATGTTTGCGTGCTTGGTACCCAGTGGATTAATCGCAATGCCATGCATAAAGATAAGACTCGTTCCCAAAGCTGAGATTGTAAATTTTGGATATGTCATGCATCTAGCGAACTTCCATGTTATTCTGTATCATAAGTCTCATTGGATGCTGCGTGCCATTTTCTTAGAAAATTCTTTCTGTATCATTGATCTCCTGTTTTACGTATGATATTGGTGATATGTTGGAATTTTGGGCCAGAGAGGGGTGAACCCATGTGCTTATGTGGATGTAAGAATCAATTGATAGATGTAATGACAGTGGACAAGTGTAACAACGTACTAACTTTTACATAAGTATCCGTACTGCATCACCATCATCATTCTAACACTGACACCAGTATAATGCACCCACCATCCCCAGTGTTGTCAGGCATTTCATTTCTCTAGTGGTTCTAACACCAAGAATGTCATCATGTCCATGTCGGGTATCTTATGTTATGAGTCCGGTCGTGTGGTGACCTCATTTTGACCCCATCTGTTCACACTGTGTAGGGTCGTCCGTTGAGCTCAATACACATAATTGACCAATTGCTTGTAACTTTCCTGGAAGAATGTTCCCAAGGGCGGGATAGAGTTCATCATGGGACATCTTGGATGTTAACTGGAATCGGGTGTGGCTGTACTGGACCTCATATTTTCCTTTGGGTGTGAACTCAAGCACGACAGAGAGAGAGAGAAAGTGAGAGCAGCATGATACATGTAATATTAGTTATGACGTGTATGGTCTGTAAATGTTGTACTTCAATGAATATCCCACCAATGAAAGGCACTGACTGGAACTAGCCCTGTGTGTGCCATACCATGGCCTTTGCTGGAGCTAGAGGTGGTGTAGTCTTCAAGAAGCTGATCACCTCTCGTCTCCTCTCTGCTGCCTCCACCGCCCCTCCGCCTCCTCCCGCATTCCAAAGAAAGCATCACCTCCCTCACCCACAGAATTTGTAGCTATTGTAGCTACACGTTTTGGAGTCTGCTACCAGCCTGATTCATGTTTAGTAGACCCAGCAACGTGGGAATGCCATTGAATGGGAAGGCTGACCCGGTTCGAATATATTCGAGAATCCCTGTAGCATTGTGTGTACAATGTACAGTTTCATCACTGATCTCTTTGGGTGCGTTCGAGCGCTCTCCTAAAGCGAACTGTACCGTACCTTACCCGCGCCAGAGGAGTGCTCGAACGCTCCTAAAGTGTACCGTACCGTACTTTACCGAGCCAAAAGTGGACCACTTCCCAAAGTGCTCCAAAAGCGTACCAAAGCGTACCAAAGGTTCGCTGTAAAGCATGCGCGTATCATGCGCATACGTCACAATGCAAAGACATCATTCTCTTTGTTCGGGACAGCTGTAAGTAGGTCAAGCGCAAGGTCAATGACATTCTTGCTGTACACAAGCGTGACCTTTTCTAAAAATAACTTGTTGGGTACGCTTTCTCAACAGAGCGCTCGAACGCTCCAAAACTAGCACAGTTCGGTACGGTACGTTTTGGTTCAGTTCGCTTTGGTTCGCTTTAGAGCACTTGAACGCACCCTTTGTAAGTACACACACAGCCGAAGAATCTCAACTTGAGTCGACCATTACCGATGAGCGTACACTTTGATTCACATATTTGCGAAGTCCTGTGCTATTTATGGTTTCGATTGTATCCCGGTAGGCAGTAAATGAACCGGGCCAGCCATGACTCTCCATGGTACCGGGTCTTTCAATGTCTGCTCCTGACTCGCAAGAGATGGAATTTTCCCAGCTCAGTGACTGCAAGTCCTCATTGTCATGGCTGAGCTGTGTCTCCATGGCGACCGGAGTGCATCCTCCAAGATGTGCAAGGAAATACACTGCCAAGATAAAGAGAAGAAAGCGAATTATACTCTAAGCCCAGAGCTTTACCCATAATGAATCAATTATGCTTTCAGTTGTTTTGAATAACAGATGCTATTCTTTTGTTTTCTTATATCATAGCTGTGGCTTTGGAGGCAGAGTGTGAAAGTATTTTAAGTATATATGAAAATATTTCTTTAATAGTTAGGTGAAGAGTTTTTTTTTAATGAACTGTTTTGTGTGTCCAGAGCAAGTGTTCATACATGTAGCTGGACATCTAATGAATAAGAGGTTGAATGTTGTTATAGTTCAGTATGGGCATAGGTGTGAGGAAAGACCAAAGTGATTAGATAGTCCAAACGAGAACACACAGGAATGATATTCATGGCGAAGTGCCTCAGTAAATATTTTTGTTCGTTTGTTATTGTTGTTTTTTATTTTCAGTATTGATTTGTTATTATGTTGAAAGTACTGTGCAGCTTTCACCTAGGGACCAAATTCGTTTGTGTATGAAGCATGCCAGCCCTCCACTCCAGTCCATTTTTTTTTATTTTTGACTTCTTTTTACAGCCAGCTGATATTGCTGCTTTTTAACTTTCCCTAAGTCAGTCTGTAACTGAGGGATGTCTTAATGTGTCCTGAATGGTTTTGCAGAGGAAATTTTTACAGGGATTTTTTTTCCTTTTTTAAAGCATTGTTGTCTGCGATTGAAGTTTTGTGATGTGATTTAAAGTGGCACTGCCTACCTGTGAATAAGATATGAGTACAGGCAACTTCTCTGTTATAATGAAATTCTCCAGACAAGCAGTTTCCTTTTGTTATGTCAATTTTTTTTATATATCCAAACAAATAAAGTGTATAAATATTTCTAGATGATAATTTTGGGCCCTGAATTTTACTTCATTGTATCCGAAATGTCGTTATAATCGTCACAATGTTCATTATATAATGGGATTGCGCTGTACACTATCGCGATATAATGTCGTAGATACTGTAGAAGAAGGTTAACAAAGCATTCCCCTCCTCCCCCATAAACATATAGATATTAAATTGACACTCCCTTCTAAAATCTATGCTGTGAATTTATGTGGGAATTTTCCTAACCAGCTTTGCATCAGTGAGAAAAAAATCATTAGCTTTGGATATGGCTAGTCATACAAAGAGTTTTTCTGATTGTTAATGATTTTTGAGTGTTTTGTTTTGTTTTGTTTTGTTTTGTTTTATTTGATTGGTCTCCTATATATTGCCCTTTCCCTGGACGTTCCCATATCTGATATTGTCATGCTTGGTGGGTTTCTGTTGTTTATGATATACTCACTCACAACGCATTCTGTTGAACTTTGATACCAAAAGTGGATCAATTTCACTCTAAAGCCAGTCTTGTCAACAGCAGTTTGAATGAATTTTTAAGACAAAATATGTGACATGATTCAGCAAAATTTGCAGCAGAAGATGAACTTTTAGTAAATATATATATATACAGAGAGAGAAAGAGAGATAGATATTAGGCAGTTGCAAAAGTTTGGGTAAATAGGTCCAGGGGATGTGAATGGTAGCAGAATGAAATCACCTGTTTTTTAAATCTTTTGATGTGATTCCTCTGTGATTTTTAATTGCCATTAGGGATCTTCAACAATGTGATTGTTTTGACAATGTGTAAAGGAAATTCCTTGTTCTAACTTATATTTTTGTAAATTATATGTTATATTTCATAATTTGGTTTTTATAGATATTCATAGAGTTTTATATCTCGTTGATGGTAAAAAAAAAAAATGTTGCAGCTCAGTAACATTTTAACTTCCTCTTGGTATCATAAATGTAGGAAATGTGAGAAGGAGTTCCTGCTAGAAATTTGAAAGTGACTTTAACATGAATCTAGAGGTGAATGTGTATGTTTTCCTCGGATATCACCTGTACCTTGTATCTGTGTTCCAGACTTGTAAATAGCTGTCTGTACATGATGTGTTCTCGCTGTACCTGCTATGTAGAAGTGTGAAGCTGTTTGAATTTGTATATCTGTGGCAAGGTAATATATATAGTTGCATATGAAATGTTATGGATGGTGGTAAGCAAAGATAGAAAATGTATATACTATGGTATGGCAAGCTGCAGAATTTGTCAGGCAGAATTTCCAGAATATGCCAGTGGTGTTGGCGTCTCCCCATGCACACGTACTAGAATCATAATGCTGCCCTTTTTCTATATCACCTTTGACCTTTGGTCTTTTTATGTAATCTTAACTAATCAAGGGGTTTGAAATCGTCAGAACATTACAAGAGTGTATCCGTGACTCGAAAGTCACTGTGCGTATTAACCCATAGAGGACAGGCTGATTTTGTTATAACATACATTTCCCATAGAAACCTGCCTGAGTATACTCGGGACTAGTCTTCAATGGGGTAAGGAACATTCTACAGATACTGTACCTGTGATTTCTTGGTACATGATAGCAAGTTTGTCTGTTTAAGCACTGTATGTCATGTACTTGAGTGAGTTACTGATAGGGTTGCAATTTCCCCAGCATATAAAAATAAAGGAGAGAAAAATAGAAAACATTTGTGAAGAGATAACCAAGAAGAATAAGCACTGTAATCGCCATATTTACAAGCATCGCGATGGCTAGGCTCTTCAAGTTAAAAGTTTCCCCCTTTTCAGCAGTTTTCATGTCCCTACCTTTCAACTTTGGGGCAGAGAGCATAAAGCCAGTGAAAAAGCAAAAAATGGAAAAACAAAGCTCGTAGTGTTTTCTGTTTAGCATTTCTGGTACACATTGGAGTTATAGCTCTTGTCTGCACAGGAGAGGTTTTAACCAATGAGTAGGCAAAAGGTCATGTTATGCAGCAAACCTTGGTGTAAGGATGCTGCCACAATTCTTATCAGCTCCAAATTCTCTCCACTCTCTCTCTATCTCCTTCTCTTGTTCTAAGCTCACTCAATCTCACCCTTCTATTTTCTGAATGCCTAACAGCCTCAGAGCAGTTTTCACTACTCATGACATCTGAAACAAAGTTATGATTCAATGAAATTAAAAAAGAATAAAAGAATACAGTTCCTGGCCATCCAACACAAAATTATTTCAAGCAAGTGTTTCTTGATTGACTCTCGAGTGGATTTCCAGCTTGGCTTTCTCCAGGGAAAAACAAGAAATGGTGCTTTAATAAAATAAAAAAATAACACAAAGACAAAGAACAAGTAGGTTAGCATGTGATATAGCATAACGTTTTGGCTTCAGGTCTGTGTACAGTGTATTGTTAGTGCTTCAGCAATAGCTCAGCATTAGCAGCCAGCATCCGATGCAGTAACCTGATAGTGTGTTATGCCACCGTCCATGACTAGTCTTAACTAGCCAGTTTTGTAATGTGGGCCAAACCAAAGCTCTGAATCTCTTCTTTTTATTTTTTTTAAATTTTTTAAAATTAATTTATTTATTTTATTTTATTTTATTTTATTTATTTATTTATCTATTTATTTATTTATTTATCTATTTTTTTTTTTTTTGGGGGGGGGGTATTTTCACTTCTGAGGAAACTGATGTAGTGCTCACTGTGGCTTGAGAGGTAATTATTAGCTAAATGTGCATTGTGGGTAAAAGTATATGTCTTAGATCATGAAAAAATACAATGTGTACGAACTGATACACCGTGCCACTGACTGGAGTGTACAATACAAATGTAAGCCTTGATGGATTTGAATTTGTTCTAGACCTCTCACTGACAGAAAATTTGTGGTTTGGACAGGTCCTCATTTTCTTTTTTGATACCATAGAGTCAAAGAGTTTTTGTGTTTTGTTTTTGTTTTTATTTCATTTGTCCTCTTTTATTCTGGTGGTAATTTTCTCCGGTCCCTGTAAGATGTGTGGAGTGGTTGTTAGTTACCTGAAATTTTCAAGAGTCTGTATCAGTCAGCTTATATGTAGACCCTATGTGTTTCTTACTGTGAGATTCAGCTGTGGTTGTAGAATGAGGTAATGGGTGAGAGCATGCAAGTATGTTGTGTTTGTTCTCATATTTGTGTATGTATGTATGTATGTATGTATGTATGTATGTATGTATGTATGTATGTATGTATGTATGTGTGTGTGTGTCTGTCTGTCTGTCTGTCTGTCTGTCCATCCGTGTGCTCAGCTTTTTTTTCTGACACCACAAGGTGGTGCCCTTATTCTGCCCGATGCTCTATTAAAGTAACCGCAGTACATACATGTGTACATTCACATCAGCCTGTTCTGTGTGTGTCAGTGTGTGTGTGCTTGACAGGAGTACAGAGAGTTAATGGGGAGGGGGGTTATTTTCTTATTTTGTATGCTACAGATATTGCTTTGATGTATGCAATACAGGTCACTCCCGTTATAACATACAATGTACTCCTTGGGACAGGCACTTTTGTTTTGTTACACAGAAATTTTGTTATTGCCAAACTATACAGAATATAGAGATATAAGCCTTTGTATATAGACAATAATTGGGGGATCTGAATTGCAATCATATAGTTGTAACAAGAGTTTCATTATAACCCTGTTTGTTATAAAGGGAGTGCACTGTATTGCAGTTGCACACTGATAGGTAGTGAAGCTCTAACAAGTACAAATTGTATCAGAAATTGAACAGATACATTGTATAATAGTCCCTGTCCTTGTTCTGGTTTCCTGTGACCTTTGACATCCGCTTTTTCTCACATAGTACCCCTGTAAATTGACACGAATCCAATCATATGGTGCAAATTTTAGTCTACCCTGAATACATCCGCTTGCAATCAATTCTGTTAGTCTGTATGGTTGATAAGACTGCATTCTTATTTGGGCCAATAATTACTGGTAATTTAAATCCCTGAGCAAGAAATGTGCAGATTGCGAATATCTAAAATGATTTCTTGAAGCTACAAATTAGCTACAATGTTGATGTGAATTTCGACCAATGGAGGGAATTGGATGAAATGGTAGAAGGGTACACTGTGCAAGTGTAAACAAGGTTGTGACACAGGCTTCCAATGTCATATTTGATCTGTATGTATGTCTATATTTGTGTGAGCAAGTGTTTGTATGTGTATGTGTGTGTGTGTGTGTGTGTGTGTTTGTTTGTTTTAAAGACATAGTATTTCGTCTGGGGGTGTGTTGCTTCCACGATAATGTGATTGGTGTGATGTGACAGTAGAGCCCCGCCTGGGTCATACAGTGTAAGCTGGAATCCATCTCAAGAAGTAATACATGTTGTGATAATTACTTGACTGTGTAATGAGTGTATACATGCTAGAATATTGTTAGTCCAAAGTTTAGAAATGTGGATATCTTAGCAGAATCTAGCGATAATGTGTGTCTGAGGGTGTGTCTCCTCACGCAACTTATGGAATATGTAGTCCCACCCATTGCCTCAGTGATCACCAGAGATCTTACAAGTAGGCAAGCTCTGAATTACACTGCATTCTCGCAGCGAATGAAATTACTACAATCTCCTAGAATTTTTACAAATATAGCAACACTGACAGACTGCACAAACTGCACTGAAAGTTGCTGTGGACGTACATGTACAAGGTTGTTGAAACTGAAGATATGTTGCAACACGACTATGTTAGATACTATGATATGTTTGTGGCAGGCCCTGTGCTGTTTCTAACAATCTCGCGTGCGGCCAAGCTGTGTGCAGACATACATATGTACACTTGACAGGTACTTTTGCGCTGCATTTTCTGCTGTGATTCACAGGTAGGAGACACTTTTGTGTAAAGGTGTATTTATATTTCACCGTCATCCAGTATTGTGCTGAAAGTGCAGAATCGGACTTGACAGTGTGTGTCAGTTTCTTGTACCGTGGGCAGGCAGTGTGACTGATATGTTTGCCGCACCAGCGTGAACCAGGCACTCTAACGTAGGAATTTCTGTCACGTGATCAAATGTCAATACGCTAACATCGACCACCGTAGGACATACTTTGCACCGTGTTAACACTGTACTGATGACTGATGACTTGACCGAGATGTTGTGTATTAACATAAACCTGCACTTGTTATCAGGGAAACCGGAATTCTGGTATCTCATGGATGTGGTGTAGACTTCTCAACAATAATAAAACCATTTGAAATGAATTGATTTTCAGAAAAAAAAAAAGAAGAAGAGTAGTCCATGTTGCTTCATTTCTTGTATGTGTCATCAACCATTTCATTTCATAATCAGAGTACAACAATGTATGTGTGCATACAGTCAAACAAGAAACGTTCGCCGCATGAAACTTTCACAAATTGGAGCCCACAGCATTTTTCACGGCCTGAAACATCTGCAAATTGCCACTGGTATCCAATGTATTGTGCAGACAAAACCCTTTGCTCCCATATTCCTTTCCAGAATCTTGTCTCCTCGCAAAGTTTGTGGAAGTTTCATGCGTGTGAAAATCTCAGGTTTTTACAGTAAATGGAGACTGGAAAGCAGATGGGAGATTTGAGCACAATGATAACTCACGCAATCAACCTGACATTGTTTAATGGACAACTCATTGTGTATTTGTGTTTGTGCCACCCTTTGTGACAGACGTACACCATTGTTTCCAACTTTATGGTTTCAACTGTTCAGCTGTTTGTTTCTGTTCTCACTCCATTTGTCGTCACGTTTACAAATTGTGCGTCCTGCTTTAGTAAGTGTACCATGTTGACTGACATTCGTGTACGAGTGTGCTTCATTACGTCATGTGGTATGCGCATGTGAATGTGTATGTTGTTTGGTGATAACTCGTGGAGGTTTTGTTGTTTTACACGTTAGTTTTATATTTTCTTGTTTACTGTGGTTGATTTCTTTGATGCCAAAATAAACAGAGGGTATTGTATGTTGGTTGATCAATCATTTTACATCTGTACATATGACTGATAATTACTCTGCATGTCTTGATACACCAACGTAGTCCAGTAGAACTGACTCGGTGTGTGTTTCTCTGTACATCTTGTCCCCACCTGTCTATCTGTCCATCTTTCCGTCTCCAGGGGCGTCGTCTTACATGTGTTTCCTTCAGTTTGAGACGTCCCAGATGCGAACCTCTGCTTGCTGTTTCTTGCGCAGGCCCATCCTCGAGTCCGACCTTTGACCTCTTCCATTTTGCGTATTTCGTACATGCACAGGCTGTGCCTGTGTTTGTTTATGTGTGTATATACATGTCTGTGAGTGTTCTTGTAAGAGGCTTCAATTAGGGATACATTGTAGCGTTTCACTCCACGCAACTGGGGATACATTTCACTCCACACAACTGGGGATACATTTCACACCAAGTGTATGCCCATATGTTCAGTGTACTTTAAAACAAATGAAAAAAGTGCCCTTTTATGGCCCTTGTGGTACAGTACCTCAGGGGTAGATGTATATACTTCACCTGCCCATTCTGTATACTAGTATATAGTACCTGCAATGTAGGCAAATAGTACCTAACACTATTCAAATGGGGAAATTCTAAAATGTTCATACAAATGTACTTAATCGTGGTGTTTGCACCTGTGCAACACATGAAGCTAACACTATTCAAATGGGGAAATTCTAAAATGTTCATACAAATGTACTTAATCGTGGTGTTTGCACCTGTGCAACACATGAAGCAATTTTTTTTTTTCACTTACTGGTACAGCTGTAGGCCTACGTAAGTGAATTTGAATATTATTTTTGATAGTTTTCTATAGCAGTTGGTCAATTGATTCAAAATACAGAAACATAATTATTTTCAGAAACATATTTAATGCAATATGCCTTGTTACCTTGAGCAAACTATCATATCCCCATTTGAAGCCTTTTTCGAGAATTGGTGTTTGTTGGTGTGTGCATGTTTAGTTGACACTGGTTTTTATCTCGCTAGTATTTTTTTTTTTAATGCTTTGTTTACCTAGACAGGCCAAAGACAATTCCCCCCCCCCCCCAGGTTGTATATCTTAATTTGCCTTATTTCTTGTTATCAAAAGACAGTGACAACCTGCATCTTAATGAAAATTGGTACATGTACGTGTATATATGTTGTGTGTCTGTGTGTACATGTATGACTGCAAGGATGAATTGATGAACTTAGGGGTCAAGGGGAGGTAGGAGGTCATGCCTGTGGAGGTCAAAGGTTAAAGTTCAACATTGTAGGACTACTGTATGATTAGAGAGGGGTTTGGTGCCGCTCCAAGTTGGTGCAATGACAGGTTGTGGTAGAACAAGTCACTCTAAATATGGGACACTGTATACACGATGTAATTAGTGAGTCAGAACTTTCGCGAATCAGGACTTCCCGATGATTTCGCGAGAGCTAAATTTGCGATCGTGGAGTACAATACTGAATGGAGAAATGTATACATGCATGTCACATTCATATCCGGATCAGAGTCAATATTTTTATGTGTTTTTGAATTTGCGAATAGTAAATGACTCGCAAAAATAAAAATATTCAGCATATACAGTAGATTGGATTGGAAGTCCTCGGTTCAAGTTAATGTCATGAATCAAGAATCTTCAAGTGGTACTCCAGTTCATAGTTCCACTTTGGGCATGAGAAAAAAAAAAAGGTCATTTATACAAACAGGCATGATGGTTTTTATTATAAATGACATTGAGATAAGCATCTGTGATGCAATGATTATTCATGTTATCCTTGCCAATGCTGCTTGCCAGCACATCCACCTAACAGCAGGCGTGATATTTTGGCCAGATTGACTGAAACAATTTGATAAAGCAGGCAAACCAAAACAAAGAAATGGATGCTTCCCCAACTTGACAGAGCATTCTGATCACCTGCTCTTGTACACGTACTTTGTAGTATGCAAGTTCATTCTTTATTTGAATATGAATACCATAAAATGTTACATCAGGCCAGCATATGCATTATGACACTTTTAAAGCGAGTGAAGTGCCTAACCAACCGAGAAAATATAAAGGTCATTTATACCAATGTGCAAGTGATCTAATTACGCACTGGCTTATTTCAAGCAGTTTACTAAGTCGATATATTTGCATGCTTCTCTTATGACTGAACAATCTTTCAAGCTTGTAGGGGGCACAATTTTGCAGGTGTAATACCACTTCGATACAGTACAGAGGAATAAGGTGAATTACGGTACTATCGCCTTCACGAAGCAGAGAGTTCTGCCGTCAATTGACAAACTGATAGATTTTGAGAATTCTTTGTCACATTTTCATAAACCAGCACAAGAGGACTGTTCCAACTGAATACCAGCTGCTCATCTTCAAGTACATTAGTCAATTTGAAGTCAGACATGTGTGCATGTCATTTACAATTCTGGTGAGCTTTTGTGAAGGTGAACCCTGTTATAACAAGATGCTCGGGACCACTAAGACTCTTTTCTTTCTTTTGAAATTTTGTTAGCATAATATGTTTGTACCGAATACGGTACGAGACGTGTGTTTAAAACGTTAATGAACTTGCATCGAAACCGTCCGACTAATTAGTAGCATGAATATCCAATTTATGGGTCTGTATGTGCAAACACATCATGGAAAAGGAGAGGTAGGGGGAGGGGGGACAAAATGTTCTACAAATGTACTCGTTGCCAATAACAATCTTTTTATCAATTCCTACCATCCATATGGTAATGGAAGCATCCGTTTATCATCGCTTAAGAATCCATCGAACCTTATCCTACAACCACAAGCCTAAAGTGGCAAATAATGCATGAAATCCTGTTGTATCCGTGTTTATCATACGTAATGGGGTTTGCCTGTATAACATTTCTTTGTAGAAGAATTGCCAGAATCGTAAGTCGATCATTTGTTATTGGACCACATAATGGTGTTTAGTGTGTTTGTGATAGCAGGTATGAGATCAGTTTCCATAACAGAGTTTAGTAACCAGTACAAAGATGGCTGTGCCTCAAACTTCATGTTTCAGTAAATCTCTGCGTACAAGATAGTAGGTGAAGATGAGTGGCATAAAATTTCTTGTGAGGGAGGTACGGTACATTGTACATCGCATTGTAAATGTACAGCAAGTGTGTTATTATTAATCTGTTGTCAGTACATTGTAGTAGCATTTTCTTAGAAGCCCTTATCAATGGCTGTTGTGGAATGAGTATTAGGGAATACCGCATCATTTTTTCCACACGATGCGCTGGTTAAAACCCTTTTTCAACCAACACGTGAGTGATTGTCTTGTCATTGTGGTCTACAAACTGCTCATTTTAAAACACTGCTATTTCAGTTGTCTGCATTTATGTCAGTGTGTGCTCCCTGCAACACAGAGAGTGTGAATAGTTATGGACTCGAGGCGAATACAGTGCATTCCCGTTATAACGAAATGCTCGGGACCGGCAGTTTTCTTTCGTTATAACGTAATTTCGTTACAACCGAACAAATACAATATAAAACGAAAACAAGGAAGCCAAGCATATATGATATTCTGTTTGTTGAATACTCGTCATACACTGGAAAGCTATGTGAACAATAAAACAAATAGTTTTTCAATTTCAGATTATTGTATTACAATAACGCAAAATCCCCTCAGAAACTGTGCATGACACACCAAGCGAACACACAATGATGTGACGCGTTCGCCCATGCAGAGACGCTATAAATGCTTGTTCCGCTACGTATTTTCGAGAGTGATCCTCAGTTCGTTATAACGGAGCACATTTCTTTTGTTTTTCTTTGTAAGTGGCCCTCGGAAAAGACTTCGTTATAATGAAAATTTCGCTATAACCGTGTTCGTTATAAGCGAATTTTGCACCATAGACTTTAATGGCGATAATTTTGGGACCAGAAGTTTTACTTCGTTATAACGAAATTTCGTTATAACCGTGTTCGTTGTAACGGGAGTGCACTGTATACACACACACACATATACACATACACACCATTGGTCTGTGGGGTACACTTTTGTTATCTCTTTATCAATAAGGTATAACAAAAGTAAAAATATTATTTTCAGTGTATACCGCACACAGTGGTTTGTATAATCTGAAGTCATTCATTGTGCTGTATTGGTCCTCATACCAACGAAGGGAGGGATATGAAAGAAAGCACACACACACACACACATCCACCCACACACATAGCATTCTTACACAACTCACTCCTGACTTTAAAAAAAGATTGGCGCTAAAGAGAAACATCCTTCATACTCCATTTTCATAGCCCCACATGTACACATCTGTATGTGATTTGAGCTGCTACTAACTCAGTGGAAAGGACTTATCAAGGCAAACAAAGTGCAATATGCAATGTATGATACTATGCTCCCATGATCCAGTCATATTGAGTGAATAATCGACTGCAGAGACTCCAACTCTCCTGCTTTCGACGGGAGATCTCCCGCCGAAAGCCCAGTTTTGCAAAATCTCCCGTTCTCCCGCTAGAGATGTAATTTCTCCCGCCCAGGCTCTGTGTCTCCCACTTGAAATGATTTCTTACTTAATATCATTGTATGTTGAAAAATAAGCCTTAGATAGCACGAGAGAGCATCTAGAAACTTAGAGCTTCCAGGGCCCTTCAGTGGGCCCTGGATGCCGGCCGCAAGGAATTTCGCGCTTCACGCTCGTGATGTGTGCTTTGCGCACATCAAGTTGGAGTCTCCTGTTTGCTAGGGGTTTCAGGCAGGAGAATCTCCAGATTAGAAGGTGCTTGGGGTTGGAGTCTCTGCTACTGATATTTCTGTGATGTATCTGTCTAGGCCTACAACGACAGGTTGCTCCCTATTGCTAATTTGGCACGCTCTGGCTAACTATTGGTCATGTCTACAACTCCTCAAACTGCCACTGGCAGATTCAACTTGATTCAACCACATACCACACATGTACAGATAAACCTTGTTAAAATGAGGACACCACTAACAATAACATGCGTGCTTACAAAGTGTTGACAGGAAGAAGCAATGAATACCATATTAGCTTTGCCATCGTTGAAGATATTTCATTTATTGTGAAACACTGAAATTAATGCATGATTTCCCCAGCTGGGATTAATAGATATTGTTGACATTGCCAATATGTTGATTCATACATGTCCACGAAATGAAGAATTACAGGGGAAAAAATCTGGACAATTTGTTAAAAATGTCAACTTTTGCAGTGTCGACTTCAGTGAGGTTTACTGCAGTGGCAAGTTGTGGTTTGAAACGTGACTAAACCATGCTTGAATAATGTTTCAACAACACAAGAGCTCTGCATGTGAACACCAAAGAGATTACACACGACGGTATGGAAACAAGTTTGCAACTGCAGTCATACGCTGGGAGCATGGACCAAACAACAATTATGGATCTTTGCCAGTTCTTCCATAAGAGCGTAATATATCTCCTCTGCCATATGCTTGGCAAATTGACAGATTGACAACATACCGGTAAAAAATCCCATTTTCAAGCATCTTTACAAGACACCAATTCAATCTTGCTTTATTTTTCATGCAAATGCCATCTTCCTCTCGTACAACAACAAAAAAAGTTGCCAATAACTTTCCCTTCTGTACAGCGACTGAACAAAACTTCAAAAGTTACCCCAAGTATGACTTGGCTTCATTCATACAGAACACATCCACTGGATCCCATGCCTGCAACGATCACGAGCTCTGGGTCAAAGGTTAGCCTTGAATAGGGTCTGTCATGGACAGGTTTCAACAATGAGGGAGCTACACCCAAACATCCTGGTGCTTGTGACCTAATGCCCATTGCAACACTGCAGCTCTCGGTGACCGCAGTTTCCACGCCAGCAGCTGGTAATGGCCAACATGCCCCATGCTTCTTGAGTTGCCATGGTACCTTCTAGCTCACAATTACTAGATTTCTCTTCTGGGAGGGTTCTGGTTTGGTACATTCAGTGCTGCCTCTGCAGGTCACAGGTCAAAGGTCAGAGGACAGCAGGGCTGTAGTTGGGATCAAGGTAGTTGTAGTCGCCAGACATCCCCGTGAAGCTGGTGTAGTCAGAGTCGACGAAGCCACCCGACTGGCTGGAGTGGACAGCTTCCAGTTGATGAGAACTTGCGTGCACCTCTGACTGGAAATCACTGTAGGTATGTTTGAAGGAAAATACATAGGAACAGACAAGTTTGCAAATTAACAGAAATGAGAGACTGAGAGCATTTCACTATATTTTATGACAATCTTCTCACAATTTTCCTTTTCAGTCACTGCACAAACTGAAAGATGTACAGCTATTAAGTAAACCTCCTGTACCGTAAGTAAGAAACTGTGAAAATGATGGTGGTATCATGCACAGAATAGTTGATTACCTCCGCCCAGGAAGGAGGTTATGTTTTCATCGTTGTTATTTCGCTTGTTTGTTTGCAAATAACTCAAAAATTTGTGAATGGATTTGAGTTAAACTTGCAGGAAAAATAATGGCACAAGGAACATATTAAATTTTGGTACTGATCCGCATATTTTTTATGGGTTTTTAAAGGATTTTCTATCTTTTGGCAGATAGGGTCAATGAACTTGGGAGTTGAAGCTGGGCATATTTGAGATTTGCATACATGCTCTAAAGCACATGCTCTAAAGCGCATGCTCTGCTTGGGCGAGGTGCCACGCAGCTTAAAGCTGATGACGTAAACAAAAGGCTTCTATATTGGGAAATTGGGTAATTTTCTGCACTCCTGTATGGGTAGAAATGAACTGCTTGGCGAAAGTGTGCGCTCTATGAGTGCTTTTACATTTGATTGTCTGTCTGTCTGCCTGTTTGTATGTTTGTCTGTTTTTATCTTCACCCGTGAAACAATCTATCTACACCTATGTATCTAGATATTGATATACTGTATACACAAAGGGGGGGGGGGGAGGGACCTAATACACTTGCTTAGGAGAGTCTAATGGGTGACACTAACATCTGATAGAAAAAAAAATATGTATGCAAACACAACTTCTCTAATGGTAAGGTTCGTAGACTGATCATGGGGAGGACCAGACCATGAAACATATCCTAGTCCACCCTCTGGTGCCCTATTGGTGCATCCAAGATGATGTGGCCGCCCTAAACGACACACGAAGAAGATGTGTCAAGAATTGGACAAGTGTGGAGTAATGTCCAGAGAAGAAGACATGCCCCATCCCCATCCTTCCCCACCAACCCATCCTCCACCTCCTCCCATGCTAATGGGGGATGCATGTTTTTACTGCCCCACTCCTCAGACTCACTCATTGGCACAGTTCTGGCACAGGTCGGTGGAGACTTCTGGGGGACAACTGACGCAATGCCACCTCAGTCCCACGATGGGCGACATCTCGCATCCATCACAGCTGTACCCGCTGTGGCTTACCTCAGTCTGCCACAAAGTGAGAAAGAGCAAAGGAAGAGAGGGTCAAGTGAAAAGAAACCCTAGCTAAGAGGCATAAAGCGTTTGTGTACTTTGAGTGCCAATTGGAACAGAATTGTACACACTGTTCAAAGTCCTTGGCACAAAAAGGGTTAATGTGAAATTCTACATTATATTCATGTAGACTTATACACAGGGTAAAATCTGAGGAATAGCATGATGGATGTTTCATCAAAATCAGAACCAGACTCCGAAAGTTAATGGAATCTTGACATTACATATGTTCTCACTGAGTACACACAAATTGGAAGAGGCGATGATGTCATCTCGTAACTCTCACATTCGTTTGTACACACTATTATTAAACTCATGCTTTTGATTATGCAGTGACTGCAACCCCTCTCCACCCCCCCCCCCCCCCCATTTAACAGTCATTGTTGCAAAGTTATAATAAACCAACAATATGATGTGAAGGATGTATCTTTTTCTATGATTTCATGCCAAAAAGGCAAGTTAAAGAAGATTTGTGTACAGTTCAATGGGAGACTTGCCACATGATGACATCACTTCTGCCTATTAGAATGTGTAGCCGACACTGATCTAACTGATTCATGTAAACACACAAATTAGTATGACAAAATGGAGAGATGAAAATATTACAATCTTTGCATGAAATATGGGACATTAGTCACAATTACATGTGGAAATTAGATGCAACGACATACTTCTATCAAAACTCTCCCATTGGTCTGTACTTTCCAACAATCACACACAATCTTATACACTGTATAATTAAGCACCCACACTCTACGTAACAAGTAAATTTAGCTAAATCCTTACAACTCCAACATAATTTCATGTGAAGGATTGAATTTCATTTGAAATCTATTTTCAGAAAATGACAAATGAGAGAAGATTTGTAAACAAGTCCTTAGGAGTCACTACAGAGAGTTGACTACATCATCATCTAATATCTACTTCTCGTCAATCCCAGCATATTGTTTGTTGACCTCACCTGCTGTTTGAGAGTAATATTTCTGAGTTTTTTGAGTCGGACCAGCTCCTTGTACTCTGCCGTCTCTTTCAGCTCTGTAGGAACGTCATCATCCTCCTTCAAGAACAAACATTATGCAGAGTTATAGGCAAAAGTTTGTTGAAAGTGATATATCTAATGTGCAGACAATCTTGCAAAACTTTGTAAAGGAAGCGCAGGGTTGCCAAGATAAGACTGGACTAATCCTACTGTAAAACCACAATTTTTTGCGTAAATTTTGCAAGAAGCCAATATTCCCCAAGTACAAGATACACAAAAGTTTTTTTTTGTCTCAACAACGGCTGCATTGAATGCAAGTGCCAATTTGTGAACATTTCAAGCTGCAAAAAAGATTGTTGGCTCCGATTTGTGAAAGTTTCAAGCCGCAAATATTTCTGGTTTTACATTATCTTAAAAAGACACCTCGTGGCAAAAGCAAGAACTCTCTTCATGGTGCCAAGGTAGCATTTACCCAATGTGCCAATTTAGACCATGAAAAAAATCTCTGTTTGTGGAGGACTTGGGGGCTGTTATCTATCAATACCACAAATTAGAATTGATTTGATATACATAACATTCCCACGTATCTAATCAGGCAAGACTGCATTAAATTAAAGTTGTTTGGAGATTAAGAATGCTAGTGCATGGACACTTTCACGGTAGCGTTATTTGCAACAAGCCTAGACTAAAAAAAAACATAAAGAATGCAGCAGCAGTCAAATTACCATGATGGAGTCTGCATCATAGTCTAGATCCATCTCCATTGGCTCATCGTCATCCGTCATGAGGACCGGCGCCCTCACCGACTGCAGGAATGTAGAGGGCGCTAGAGTCAGTTTGTTGAAGGGATTTGTGTACCTCCGCTGAGACGGCTGCAATAATGTACACAGGGCAATAGGGATGTGAAAATGAAAATTGTGAGCAAGTGTGAACAGTACAGGTGGTCATCCAAAGACAACCTCTACTCCATAGCTCCATATTGTGATCTAGATTACTAGCCAGATTCCAGGGATCTAAAAATTCTTCCGTAACAATCTACACTTCACCTCATTCCACTTTTAGGACAATTTGTAACTACCTTCCCATGATATAATAAATGCAGTCATTACTAAATTATTCAACTCTGGTGAATGAACGTATAATTGACTGAAAAATGAACCAAACAAAACTTGACTTTTGATGTACGAAGAGCAGACACAAGTTTTCTTTGGCATGGATATCCACCAATTATTTCCTACATATTCCAAATGATGCATACACAGAGGAGTGTGTCATATTGAAATACTCGTGTTGATGACAGTTTATACAAGGGTGCAATGATCAGTTCTGGGCACTGTTGCATGAAAAAATGGAATCAAGCATAAGTTGAAAAAAAATCAAACATTATTTAAGTATCAGCCGATCAGAATTAAGTATTCAGAGACATACGTTTGACTTTCTGACTTGTGTCTGATTGCAACTTTAATGCAACAGGGCCCAGTAAGGAAAACTTACCATTACCAAGTAGCTGAATGTTTTGACTAACTACAAGTAAAAAAAAAAATAAGACAAGAGACAAAAACTAAAATTTCATGGATGACAGCAACTCCTCCACCAGCCCAAGTGTTACCTCACCTTCTTGGTACAGTAGGTGGACAGGTTTGGTGTCCTCCCGGGGACAGGTAGACCGGCCTTGCTCAGCTTGATGAAGTATTTCTGAACTCTGCTGGCAACCTGGTGAGATAACAAGACAAAAACATACATTCAATTCCATCATGTACCATTCCACAGTTTAAAATGTAGGATTCTGGGTCAAGCAACATCAGACATGGCCATGGTATCACCTGTGTGTTCCCAGGCAAGGCACCCTTAATAACTTATTGTAAAAGGGATATTTTCACATAATTTGTAGCGCTACGCCGGATAAGATGATTTGTCACGTTTAAATTCCACAGAATCAAGACATTAATGACTGGAACATATAGCAAGCAAAAGTATTTTGTGCCTCCATTTTTGCGCCTGTTTCTGGTCGCGTGAAAATTTCTACACTGCAAAAATTCCACTTTTACAGTAATTGCCCAATCCAGCAGAGGGGATAAAACACCAGTGGTCCCATGGTACATGTAGCTTGGTCATCAGCATTTAAGAGCATTCTTAGTTGTCACAAAAATAAATCCAAACTCATGCACAAATACACAGCAACTTTGTACTGCCTTGCAGGCGACAGTATGTTTGGCTCTTCAGTGAACAAAATCTATAATATAATTATTGTCAATGCCTTAACCTTTTTGAGAACTAACGTGTAACAACTATGCATCTTAGAAACCTTGCAAATATCTCAAGCCAGTATCAACGAACACTCACACACTCACATACACATCTTAAAGCAGCAACACAACTAACTATATTCATTTCTCATAAGAAAGTATCAGGGTTCTATATGAACAACATTCGATAGAAGTGATCTTTCTTCAGCATTCTTGATGGCACACAGCACACTTCCAGTTGCATCTTGGGATAATTGCAATTAACGTGGTAATGAGCACAAAAATTCAAAGCTGACTGAAATTTCCAATTGAGATAGCAATCGCACGAGGTAACTCAACTTTGAAAAAACGTCTTGTGAAACGAGGCACAGCTCTTCTAATACACAGTAACACAGGGGAAAGACTTATTAGATAGCAAGCATTTTCCATGTTCCTAATGAAAGGGTGCTCAAGTTTCAAAGCTGACTGAAACCTGTAATTGAGACAGTAATCGCAAGAGGCATATCAACTTTGAAAAATGTGGAGTGACAGGAGGCACAGCTCTTCTTAGACATAGTAACACAAGGGAAAGACTTGGCAAATATCGGGTGTTTTTTTAAATGTCCTTGTTTCTAATGAAAGGGTACTCTATTTTATCCTCCACATATTGCAATTATATCACTTGAACCAAACGAGTGAAAGCAAATAAACCCAATTCTTGTTTTTCATTTCCCACCTGATGTCGCGTCCTGTTGCCAAGATCCTTAGCGATCTTCTCCCACCGCCTCGCCTCCACTTCCTCGGATGGATACTTGACAAGAAGCTCCTCCAGCCGTTTCTACACAAATGAGATGATGGGGGAAATATGTCAGGACCAGAGAGCACAGGGCAAAATCCTGGTGAACAAGTCTAAGACAACCATCTGCAGAATGTCCATATCCATAATCACTCACCCCTTCCCATGATTTCGAAGGGAGAAAATTATGTTTCTGAACGCGAAGACATGTATGAACAGACTGACCATTCTTTTGTAATTGGAAGATGATAATTTCTCATGTTTGGAGACATCATGCCATATCATCATCACCTCCAAAGGATGATTACCACTAGGTACTGAAGTCCCATATATGTACATCTGTGTGTAAACTTTGAGAACATGCCAGTTCAGTACACTATCACTTACGAATGTATTAATGGGTCTTACTCTTACCAAACATTACATATTTTACGTCTTCAGAAAATACTTGCAATGCCCCTATTCATGATAACCATTGGACAGCTCTTCACATTATACATCTACATATCACCAATCTATCAAGTTGGGAAGATCTCCCACCATCCATGGATTAGTTCGTTTCCAGCCTTCTTTGTCTTTCATGATCTCATTGATGTCTTACTCCTGCTTTATATCTCCCTAAAAAGCATGGGAATGATTCAGGAATATCACCACAATTACTGCAACTTTCAAGACAGAGGAAATGCAAAATGCAGACTATAGGTAGAAAAGGGGAGGAAGAAGAACACTTGCATATATGGATTGTTTGCCAACCTGTTCTTCCACTGTCCACAGACGATTAAACGTCTCTGGCTTACTGTCATCCCAAACACGTCCACGAATCACACTCTTCAACTACGATAGGAAAAAAAAAAACATAACAAAAACAAGGAAAAGGCTAAGTTACTAGAAATGGTAATTTCCAAACAAGAGCAACAAGAGTGAAACAAATAAGTCATTGATAATTATATACTACATTAATCATGAGGACATTACATTGTAAGTGACTTCATCATTCTATTTCAATGCATTTCAAATCATGGATAACACCTTAATCTACTAGTGATCACTTCAGACGATTTCCAGGTGTGATTCACGAGTTCTATTAGGTACAGTCAACCTCACCTAAGTTGAAAAATTGGCTAAGTCCAAAAAAATATTCCACCCCCAGATGTAAGTAAAATGAGCTCGTCAAAAGTCATGAAGTCAAAGGATTTTCTCTTGTGTCTTTGGATTTGATGTGGGTGAGGTTGATTGTACCCGGAAAAGATGTCACATGTAAACAATTAATCTGACATGTAAACAACTTTTACTGCCCTGTCACTTTTACAACACAGAAAACTTAATTCTCAACAAAATGGGATTATCATCAACAGAAGGCAACGCTATCCAGCCGAAATAAAATACAATCAAACAAACAAACAAATTACAGCAACAACAGTATGAAAAAACAAATCTAATGCAGTCTTTCAATATGTCTTATGTGTGCAGTAAAGAGAACAACATTCCTACTTTCTCATCCTCGAGTGGGTCTTGGGTCTGAACGCTACTCGGCCCAGCAACAACTGAAGGAGCACTCTCATTTGTCCCATCTGGGAAATGGAAAAAAAAAAAAAAAAACATAACCACAAAGTGTCCCTAAATATCTCTGTTGGCTATGCCTGCAGGAGAGCAGTGATCACGATGTGGAACTTCATCAATGATAGAAAATCTATCCAGACTGTACACAAAAGATATAAGAAATGCAAATTATGCAATGTATTAATACTACTACTACAAGTACTGCAACTTTGCAGACATGTCCTTCCTCACACAGTGGAATAAAAAGACAACAACCTGATTATTTGTCTACTTTACGATGTAAATTATGTGTTGGAGCATGTTCATAAAGATATCAAATTTTCCATGAATTTCTTGTGAATCACACCATGTTTTGTCACGATGCCTTTTTCCAAAAGAAAATGGACATTGTAACGGTAATTAATTAAAACATAAATGGATACCAGTACCTAGATGTTCACACTA
This sequence comes from Diadema antillarum, assembly GCF_040938485.1. Taxonomy (NCBI): domain Eukaryota; kingdom Metazoa; phylum Echinodermata; class Echinoidea; order Diadematoida; family Diadematidae; genus Diadema; species Diadema antillarum. Next base: position 2,750,387 of record NW_027270924.1, read on the forward strand.
TAAATTGCAATTCTTCGCTTTTGACTGCATCTTGTTAACTTGTTTTACTTACGTCCAAGAAGTAATGTGATGGCTTTCTCTCCTCATGTCATTTTTTTTTTTAATAACATGGTTTCTATTCATTCCATGACTCAAGAACTTTCATAATTGTATGTCACACCCCAGACATCTTAGTGAGACAGTGAATTGGCAAGCATTATGCTTGGAAGAATTAATTACCTTTCTGTTTAATGCTCCCCCTAGTTTGGTGTGACAACCCCTGAATAAGCTCCTTGCTATCAGCGTGGCCTAGATAGCGCCCCCAGGGGATTTCCGGAAGAAGCACGATTCGCTGAGCTGACGGGAGATGCAGAGTGTCCTGCCCAAGGAAAATACTATTATTTTTTTTCCATATCAAATCATTGTGGGTGTTACACCAAGTTATGACAATGTCTGAATACATTTATACACCAAAATCAACTGCATAACAATAAGGAAAGATTTAGATACAGATGCAGATGAAAGAGAGGCTAATCAACTGAGTAATTTATGAATTAAATTTTATTTTTAAGCATCAAAAATATGATTCAAAATGACATGAAGCAATTATTGGTGGCTGGCTAGGTAACTTTGCCCATCAAACAGAATATTGCCCATGAGGGCCATCAATGTCAGAAATAACCTGAAAATTACAGACTGCACCCTAGAGTATTAAAATGCAGAAGTTGCCAGTGATTTACCAGACCTTTTTCTGCAGCTTCTGCACAAACTTGAGAGGGTTTCTCAGAGCTTCTCGCTGGGCGGTGACAAGTTTGTCAAGATCTTTCACGGCTTGTTTCCTCTGGGCCTCCAGGGTTGTTATTGTCCGGAGCAACATCCTGTAACTAAAGGGCAAGTGGAGACAAACATGGAAATATTTGCACTGCACAGAACAAATTCTTGAAATCGCTTTACAGTGCCTTGCTACAGATGTGAACACTTCTACTTTCACTGACTTTACAAATAATTCATTGGTCATTCATGGGCAATGCAGTTACTTCCATGTTTAGTAGGCTTCATATTATTCAGCATTCAGCTGATGGCAATGTCCTTTTAGGCACTGAAAATGAAAGTCACAGATGTATACAAAGTAAAGAAACCTGGAAAGATGACCCATCTGCAAATGATTATTTTTTCTTCCTTTTTGTGCCCCTGAAATTTGCTTTTTGTGGATGACTGCAGTAACTTGCACAAGTTGATTGACTATGCAATATATATCAGTGTAAGACTTAATTTCTCCGCAAGTACTGGGCAGCTTCATGAGATTGGAAAGAGCAATAGCCAGAAATCGCATGTCATCCAGACATGATGTTAAGTAAGGAATACCTTAGTACTTACTCTTTATTGCCCTTCAGAGCCATGTGATCGGACTCAAAGTAGAAAGGTTCTCCTTCGTCAACCTCCTCTGCGTACCACTCGTCTCCCTGGAAACCAACGCTGTCCTCTTCCTGCAGCTTCCACTCTTGCACCTTGGCGGCTACATCGTCTGAGATCTCGGACACATCAAATTCCTCCTTCTCCTCCTCCACTGCAATCATCTCACTCACCAGGGGCTGCTCCTCCACCATTTCTTCTAGACTGTCTTGAAGAATGTCCTCATGGTTCACAATCTGATCCTCTAAGTTGTCACTCTCTACCACAGGAGTTACATCAATTGGTGCAGACAGCAGTTGAGATGCTTCCACGGTGACGACATGAGCTTCCTCCTTGTCTCCTGGAGCTTCAAGGACAGGTTCATCAGGGTTTGGAGCAACTCCATTCTCTGCGGGCTTGCTAGACCTCAGCCCTTTCCTTGGCGACACTTGACCACTATCCCTTGGAGACTTCACAGGACTTCTGCTTCTCCTCGCCTTGGGAGACTTGGGAAGAGTGAGCAGCAGTTCATCTTCTGTTGGCTCAGGACCTTCGGACTTTGGATTGGACTCCGAGTCTCTCCTGGCTCTGGTTTGCCTGGTGGGAGACCTGGGGCTTTTCTTTGTGCCTTCAAACTCTTCTGACAAATTCTTGCAAACTGAGCTGGACCTTGTTCGCTTTTTGGCGGGCTCTTCATGCTTATCTTCTGCCACACCGCTCTCAGCTGTTGCTTCTTGGTGTGATGGTGACACAGCTACCACCGCCTCACTGGCTGATGGAGGATCCTTTGCCTGCTGAGACTCTGTTGGATGATCTTTCTGTCCACTTGGTTGTCTCGCTCGCCTTGGACTCATTCTCAGTGGAGGACTCATAGCACATTTTGAGGATGGCCGTCCACTCTTTGCGGACCCCTCGCTGACATCAAGATCCAGTTTCAGCAATTCAATCTTTTTCTGTCCTTCCTTTCTTTGTTTTCCAGGACTCTGAGGAGGAGACCTTAGTTTTGATGTGTCATCCTTTCCCTTATCTGGAACACTTCTGAGAGATAACTTCAACTCTTTGTCTCGTACTTTGGGCTCTCGGTATGGTTCCATGGGATCACTTACTTTTTCACTCTGATCATTTTCAGCACTTTGAGCATCCGTCTGTCCCTTTTCCACATTCCCTTCCTCATCCTGTCCATGTCTCCCAGATCTTGTCCTCCTCCGCTTGGATCCAACTGACTCTCTTGGAGCTGCTAATTCATCTTTCTTCTTTTGGTCCTTTTTGGGACTCTCTTCATGGATGGAATCCTTTGCTTTACTCTTACTTTCCCTCCCTTCTTTGCTTTTGCCATCCTTTTCTTCCTTGCTCCTGCCATCTTTCTCTTCTTTGCTTTTACCATCTTTTTCCTCTTTGCTCTTACCAATCTTTCCTTCTTTGAGTTCGGTATCTTTTTCTTCTTTTCCTTTCAAATCCTTTCCCTTCACATTATCATCGTGTTTTGCCCTTTCCTTTGAACTTTTCCCTTTGCGTTCAACAACCCTCTCAACTGTCGGTGACAGTTCCTCTGGTTCATCCTGTTTTTTCTCGTGGCCATCGCCTCCATCTTTCTCCTCCTCTGCATCTGCAAGTCTGCCTGATCGGCGCCTCCTCTTTGTAGAGAGATCTGTCTTTGCCTCGGCAGGAGACAAGCGTTGGACTCGCTTCTCAGGCTTTGAGGATCCATCAGCAGTCGTCGCAGCAGCGCCCTCGCCCTTCAGGACTGTCTTGGGAGGGTCAGGTGATTTGCCTGTTCGTTTGAAGTTCCGGGTAATGCGCGGCAGCTCCAAGACAACAAGGTCTTCTGAGGCTGTCCTGGACCGTGTACTCCTTTCTTCCTGCAGTAGGGGCACTGGACTGGTTGGCTGACCCGACGCTGATCGCGTTGATCTCCTCATCTTTTGTTTGATTACGGCAGACTGTACTGCTTAAACAATCAAGCAGATGAAAAAGTACAGGAACAACATTTATCAAATTATTTGCAGCTGTTTATATCATGGGGAAATTTAATTATAATGTATACAGTGTACCCACTCGTATCTGGAAGCATTTTGATAATATACACATAAAGGTAAGACCTACACACTCTGGGAGAAAATTTATTGCATAACAATAAGTTGCAACAGTGACAAAGAATTCAGAAGAGTGGCTAATGTCAAATTTATGAAAGAAATATAATGATAGATGCTTCGAACATTTTCACATCAGCAGTAACTCCAGTTTGACAAAAACACACTCAAAACAAACATTTCTTGCATCAACAAAGACCGATAAATCTTTGTTCAGTGGTTTCTTGTTAACTGTATGGTCGGTAATACGGTCGGCCCCTCACAACATCAGTGAGGGGCTGACCGTTTTACCGACCATACAGTTAACAAGAGGCCACTGAACATCAAAAGACAGATTTATCGGTCCATCATCCTTTCTGTTGGAGGAAATACAAAACCCTGCCCTGGCCTTCTGATGTGCTATTCACCCCCCTCCCCCCCCCCCCCCCCAACATGACATTAGATGCATTCTATAGAATAGATTTGTATTTACTACTCATGAAGTACTGTACCGGTACGGGTACTGTTTCATAGATAGGATCTACTCATCAATCTGTAGACCTGGGTCCTAGCCTTGCACTTGAAACTGAATGAAAAATGGCTATTATCAAAGCCGAAGTAGAATAAAGAAAATGGATTCAACTATGATATACCACTGCAGAAGCGTGTGCGAACCAACGAGTGATAAAACAATGGCCGAATACCCCGTCATAACATTGAGAGCAGCCGTTACTAGACTAGAGTAAAAGCACCAATTTTTGGACACTTAAGCTTTTCCGTAATATTTTTTAAACTCAAATGATACTCTACAAAATTATATTTATAACAATGTATGTTAAATAGATCAACCTACGTTTCCCCAATATTGATTTTGTAAAATACATAAAATTTCACAAAATCCCCAAATATCATCACCTTGTCAATTCCCCTCTCCAAAATTCGGACACACGCGCAATGTCAATACGCATACAAGGCCGCTGAAAAATGAGCGCGCGCCATACCTTGTTGGCACAAGGTTGCATCGAAGACGTTGCGGCGCCTGTTCGTGTCCGAATTTTGGTGACTCAGCTCTTGCATTCAGCCCCTGTACATTTATTCATAGCATCGGCACGTACGAAGATTTTGTTTTTCTTTTGAGATTTTGAGGATACCATCACACTCTGAGCTTGCAATAAGCGAAAAATCTCGAAACAGAACGGCGTGATTTTTCAATTTTTAGCGCTTTTTCGGCGACCCCAATTCTCTACACGGGACCTAATTCGCGCACGCTTTGGAAAAGTTGCGCCGATTCTGCGTTTTTTACGGCAAAATTTGGGATTTTAGATGGATTTTTTTCGGTGACTCAGGCACTTTCCTGCAGGCTGTAGTGAATGAGTGTGCCAGTACAGTACCGGGTATGTGAAACGATGTGATATGCGTGTGTTGTGACGGTAGAATTTGCTGGCTTGTGATAAGTGACAAGTGTCCAGATATTGGAGGGCGGCCGAAAATTGGGGTTTTTACTCTATATATCACTTATCAGTCTTCACTACCCTACCCTTATGCCTTACTTGCTAATGCATGGATGTGCACGCTCGCGCTCCCGAGTCCTAGTCCAAGCCACATGGGCTAGGTGAGGCGGGCCAAGCCCAAGACACAAGTGATATAGAATCTTTTTCTTCTTATAAATGTGCAGAACCTCCTGAGACTACACACACACTCGTACAATCTAATTCTAAAATAGGTCGACTCAACATCTCTAGTCTATAACGTTAAGTTTAAAGTTTTACTTTGATAGAACTTTGTTCGTTTGACTTAGAGTTGGTTTACTAAATTGGCCATATCTGATGTCTTGTAAAAAGTACTATGAATAGTATGATAATGTTAGTAACAGTGATGACAGTTTGCTTAGTTGTAGAGCTCATGAGACTTACAATACACTCACACTGCACTGGCACTGCACTAGTCACACGGAGTCACAAGGAGTCACAGGCACACACAGCTCCACAGCTGCACGCATGCTGCAGAGAGCAAGTATGAAACACCAACACAGAACTCGATACGTGGGACAAGGCACAGCTTGTCACTGCACTGCACTAGAACTTGCCAGTTGAGATAACTCCGTCGGGCGTATATCATCTTATCTTTTCGACCATCCAAAACAGTTCTACAAAAAGTCTATTTCTATCATCTAACAGTGTCTATATAACTGATACATCCTCACGCACGAGATGAAACCAAGCAGCGACAAAGAGATCAGAGTAACAAAAAAAGTGTACCGTACCAGGGCCCAGGGGTCATTTCGGGTCACGGCGCTTATTGTTGTTGTTGTTTTTATTTTGATTTTAAGGCAAGAGCTCGATTCTGTAACCTGTTTTCAGACGTTTTCATTTTGTTCTCGGTTGATGAAATTACACTGTATTTTATTTGAGATGAAATTCGAAACAACGTTCCACTGGTTCAGCAGAGATGGATTATTCATGAGCCTCATTCACTGTCCATGTAGTTTTCACACATCCACACACCTACACACATATTAAACAAGTAACTTTGATTTTTCTGTCCTTGATACGAGTACAGTGTATGAGTGTGCGTGTTGGTATGTGTGTGCGTGTATGTATTTGTGTTTGTGCGTGTGTAAGCCTATGTATGCAGGGGCGGATCCAGGAATTCTGTAAAGGGGGGGGGGGCACTCTCGCCCCCTCCATTTTTTTTCTTTTTATATCTTTTGTTTTAGCAAATAAACAAGAGGGGGCGCGGGCCCATTGCGCCCCGCCTTGATACGCCACTGTGTATGTATGACGTATACAGTCATTATATGCAATGTATGCATCAATCTCTTCCTCCCAACCCCCCCCCCCCCCCTTACATGTACGTATGTATAGTCGCAACATTTTAAGATATAGAAGGATCGGTAGATAGCTGACAGACAGACAGAAAGTTAAGTATCGGAAGGTACTGGTAGGTCAGTAGGTAGGTAGGTAGAGATAGATAGAGATAGAATCGATAGAGATAGATAGAGATAGATAGATAGATAGATAGATAGATAGATAGATAGATAGAGATAGACAGATAGATAGACAGATAGAGATAGATAGATAGATAGATAGATAGATAGATAGATAGATAGATAGATAGAGATAGATAGATAGATAGATAGATAGATAGATAGATAGATAGAGATAGATAGATAGTATAGATAGATAGATGTATAGAGATAGATAGAGAGATATAGATAGATAGATAGATAGATAGATAGATGAATAGATAGAGATGGATAGATAGAGATAGAGATTGATAGGTAGAGATAGAGATAGATAGATATAGATAGATAGATAGATAGATAGACAGATAGATAGATAGCTGAGACTATTTCACTCTTTTCCTTTCTTTATCCCTCTGTTGTTCCTTATCTTGTTTGATGTTGCCTCCCTATTCATCCTTTTCCTTCAATGGTTGTCCCCATGGTCCTCAGGATCATTACCGACCCTCCTCTGCCTTTTGTCTATCCACCCTCCTGCTCTAATCCCCCTCCTTTTACCTGTTGGGCTCCTTGCCCATGACCTCCTATCCTCTCCTTTTGTTTTCTTTGTTCTGTGTACCCAGCCTGTCCCTGACTGTTCTTGTTGTGTGAAGTCCTTGTATGTGATTGCTTTCCCTGCCTGTTTGTCATTTTGCCTCTGACAAAGATTCTGCTAGGATCGAAAGCTCAGGCCCCTTTTGACTCCAGACAGACAGACAGACAGACAGACAGACAGACAGACAGACAGACAGACAGATAGATAGATGGATAGATAGATAGATAGATAGATAGATAGATAGATAGATGGATAGATAGATAGATAGAGATAGATGGATAGATAGAGAGAGATAGATAGACAGATAGATAAAGATAGATAGAGATTGATAGAGGTAGATATAGATAGATAGATAGAGATAGAGATTGATAGATAGATAGATAGATAGATAGATAGATAGATAGATAGATAGATAGATAGATAGATAGATAGATATATAGATAGATAGATGGATAGATAGATAGAATAATGATAGAGGTAGATAGATAGATAGATAGACAGACAGACAGACAAACATGTAAACAGAAAAACAGACATCTAAAGTGATGGATAGATAAATACATCAGAGAGCTAAACTATCTCCATGGATACATGTACTGGTATCACTTTATGATACTTCTCACACATTTTCCATCTAGTCATCATTTCTTCTACACAGATACATTTTGCTTTCTTCCTCTCTTTCTCAGAACATAAATCCTGTCACAATGTATACAGGAAAAGGCATGAAGATATGTCTGCATTTGTTTAACATTAATAAATGTCTTTAATAAAAAAACAAAGAAAAAAACAACAACAAAAGGACAGATTGCAAAGTACAGAGGCAAGCAAACACATGAACACGGTACACTTTGAAAAAAAAAAGTGAAGAAACACAATGAAAATAATGCTTTCCACAGGCATAGCCCATATGATAAATTTCTCATGAAACATACTAGGCCAAGAGAACTGGTTTAATAAAATACCAGTCCAGAAGATGTGAAAACTTTGCGAGGCTCTTTACTGTGTCTCCTGTTTTGCAAAGCAGTGTCAACCTCGTGAACAAAGAGAGAGACTATTGGCTTGCCATTTGGGGTAAAAGAATCCAGTTGAGAATCTAGTGTTCATACTTGAAGTTGCTACATAGCACAACTTAACAGTGTATCATGATGATGATGATGATGATGATGATGATGATGATGATGATGAGTGTGTGTGTGGGGGGGGGGGGGGGAGATATGTGTGTATGTTAAAACTAGTTCTACATCTTTGTATCAGAAAGACACAGCCTCCTCATTCATTGCTACAACTTACCATATGTTTGGCGTGATGCAGTAACATACAATATTCACCAATTTTTGTTTTTGTTTTGTTTTTGTTTTTGTTTTGTTCTTTTTCTGAATATACTGGCCCAGATGTAGAGACTTTAAACAAGGAATATTACAAAGCAGGATGAATTCTGTTTGTTGGATGTGTGAACCTTTGAGCAATTTATGGAATGAATACCTGCCATAAGTTTCCACACAATAAATGTGACCCTGCACCTCAAAACAAACAAAAAGTCACCAGACATGAAATTTTAGTTAAGATCATATCTTGAAAGAGCAGACTCTTAGCTTTAAAATGATGTATAACTCAAACCAATTTGACTCTCCTAACCTATCTAAATATTGGAAAGAAGGCACACAATCAGGAAAAGTGTAAACTGAGAAAAGAGGCTCTGATGTACAGTGTCTATTCAAGCGCTTAATCTTTACCAAGCTGTCCTGGCTGTGCGATGAATGGGACAAAAAACAGGATGTAAACCACCGGAGTAACAACAATGAAGAGATTATCAGATTAAATTGAAATTGATCATGCCTTATTAACACATTCTGTCCTTAATTAATGCCAACTTTCAAAGCAGTAGTGTTATCCCCTCAAAAGGATTTGAAAGTGAAGAGTGTGTACAAAGCTTTTACGAAATGAAAACGGGACTCTAAAGACACACTTAATCACACTATTCTGCCGAACAATGTCCAGAAAAACGGCTAAAAAGCACACTTTCCTGCCCGTTTTATGATTTCAAATTTTAGCATGATGTAGAAGAAGACTCGCTCTTTCAGAAAATATGAAAAAGTCAACATCGGCTCGGTTGACCCTTTTCACCTATATTCAGTCCTCACACAAAATCAGTGTGTGCAACTTTTTGTTCGTTTTGAGGTGCACGGTCACAAATACAAATTTTAAAAAAAAAGTGGTTGTAGCTATTGCTGGTGTGAATAAATCTAGGATATAACTCTAATATATCTGCCATTGACAATTCCACAAGTCTACTATACAGCACTGGGTTTCTGTTTATTGCATGTGTTATATTAAAACCTATAGTATGCTCGCAAGGGTAGCGAGAATAATAGCATTTCTCACATTGCCGTAAGTATTTCATTTTGGACTTCAGTCTTTTCTAGATATCCAGTCAAATGGCAGAGTAGTGACTTAACAGACACAACCCTTTGAGAATGCTAAAATAAAATATTGCATCAGATGACACTTACTGTAAATATTGCTTAAGTCAACCTCGCATTAGTTGAATAATCATCTAAGTCAAAGGTCTTTTCAAGTCCTCTTCTCTGTATATTCTATTGAATTTTAAATCCCTCATCAGTCAAATTTTCTCTAAGTCCAAGCTATTACTTCAGTTCAAATAGATTTGACTTAGGCATGGTTGACTGAATTTTGAAATAGTTGTGGCAATAAAATTTGTCCAACACAGCTTAAATGCTTGTTATTATGTGCCGCCCTGATAATCCTGTGTTTACTCAGAATAACTCCCCTACTCTGGAACAGTTTTCTTCAGAAGATGCAACATGATTATGGGTGTGCCCTTTAACCCAATAAATGGTGGGTTCATTGAGCACACACACACATAACAGACTCTTTGTCTTGAATAATGTTATGAAGTCATTCCCATGTTATGTAGGTCTGACGTCTTGACCACAAAACAATCAAAATTCAAACTTTTTAAATTCACAACAAAGAATCACAATTGAAGCAAGAAATCAAATCTCGGAAATATTGTAAAAATTCATCATTACGTACATCATTCGAAAATACAAAATCCAACACAATATGATATGTACAAATTCGTAAAAAATGATAGCTGTACAAGAATTTCAAGGTGATGGAATGCTCTCATAGTCTATATACACTCTTACAATGCGTTCAGCATTTTTGTTCTGAGTCTTGATTGGTGCTGATGTAACAAATACCACATTTGATCAATGGCGAAAACAATGCATGATGGGAACTTGAAGTCACAGCTACAAGCTGCACATCTTGTTACATTTTATCTACAGTGTACAGACAAACTTGACTCCCACATATTCCTGATGAAAAAGCAAACAAACTATGTTTGAATATCACCTTTGCCCTCCAAATCGTATACAACTCTTCCAAGAGAAGGTGGCATCTGGATATCGAGTGAAAGGATATGTATCATTGATTTCAAATCAGTTTTACTTCATCATCCTAGAACAAGACAATTATAATAAAACATTCCCCCTTCTGTTGGAGATTTTCCAATAATTCTTCAATGATATCACTGCATCATCTGCAATAACTAGCCCATGCCTAAAGGTGCGGGGCGGGAAAATGTCACCTTGGTTGATGGAATATGAAGTGCTTGGAAAAAATCACAGAAAGGCATGATTCCAGTAGATATCACTTCTCTCGTAATGGGATATGAAAATATAGGTAGTATTTGCTGGTAGATCATAAGTTTCATTCTCAAGAGTCACAATAAAAGCAACAAATTGCAGGAAAGTACATGACAGCTTCACTCTTAATAACAGCTGAAAAGCATAGTATTTGTGAAATGAAAATACATGTAGAGAACATAACTATGAATACATAACCCATTTAGTATTGAAAGTGCAGAGCAAAATATCACCATATCAAAATTTAGGCAATTTGCAACACACATTTGAAAATTTCGAAAACAGAATGCCAATATAACACAGTCTGTACAAGTCACATCAAAATCAGCTCACAAATCTAGAATGATAAATTGGAAATACATTGAGATAATGCATATCAATCAGCAGTCATTTGAAAGGGTGGGTGAAAACCAAAATGTGATGGGAACATCTTGCAATCAAAGAATAAATTTCAATGCTGGTGAGACAGTTACATAAAAAGAAGAAAAGATTGAAAGAAAGTGTGCAGCAAGTTTTATTACCAGATACATACTGCATCTCTTGTCCTGAGAAGTAAAATGAAGATTGATCAATTTCTAACAGTTTTGCTCCTACTCAAACAGACAAAAAAGAATATTTCCATATGTAGGAGGCTCCAGTACAGTATATAGAAGAATAGGCCTGTGCTTACTTCGGGAGTGAGGATATTTTAACAGAACATTCAAAAATAAATCTTCTCACAACTATATATTTTGTACCAACTTATACTTGTACAGTACTTGCTAATTTCTTACACTCCCTGGAATACACATTCTCTGGATAATCATTCAAATCTGATGTCCATCTATCACTGATTTCTGAGTGATACAGGCCTAATCACTATGCATACAAAGACATTGCACTTTCTTTAGACAATGAGACTGAGTATGTCTCATCACACCTCAACAAATGTTGGGTCTGCCACATTTAAAAATTCAGTGGGCCAATTTACTGATGTATCAAATAATAAATCAATTTTTGTTTTTTGTCTCACAACTGTAAAACAATAACAGGTGAACACAAACATTAAGGATGCCTATGTTCCTGTGTGTGCAAGTACATGTGGATGTGTCATCTTCAGAATATTGATTACAATAAAAACGTGTACTTTAATTCCAAGTTTCAAAAGGTACTGTGTACGACATATATTTAGCGAGTCTAAATTTTTCGCGAATTGGGACTTCCTAAAGATTTCGCAAGTGGTTAAATTCACGATTGTGGAGTCCTGTACTAAACGGACAAATGTATACGCTTACACGTTGTACGTCATATTCATATCAGGATCAGAGCCATGTTTTTTTTGTGTGTCTTTAATTTCACAAATAGCTTCTGACTTGCAAAATTCGCGAAAATAAAAACCTCGCGAAATATCAGCGTATACTGTATAAGACTATGTCACCTCTTTCTCTATGTGTTATAAATGCACCTATACAAGTATCTATGATACCTAAAAAAACTCTGCATAAGCAAGTGGCGTAACTATGGCAACTTGAATCCTGTAAGGCAAGGTATCTTTATTCTTCAAAAAGGTATGCTACGAATGGTTCACTAAGAAATAACTACCAGCATCGTGCAGGCATTTTGATTGACTTTGCAAAGTCAATTAAGATTTGCCTGCTGTAACTCATTGTACTAGCAGTGATATAGTACCATAATACTGCTATTAATCAAGTTGTCAGAATCAGTGTTCTTTGCTAATAGCTAATGTGAAATAGATAAATGCCTTCTTGTGCTCACTTCAGCTGTCTGCAATAAAAAAAAAAATAGCTTAAATAGGTGTCGTAATACCAAGAGTGATGCAAGCATATGAAGACTAAAGCCTCTTAAATCTTTCAGACCACATGTGTGCAATTATATCACAATATGCAACATCTGTCAACAACAACAACAACAAAAAAGAGAGAGAAAAAAAAAAGTTGAATACCTTTGGCCATGTCATGTTCTTTGCAGAAAGTTATGGAAGTAGATACTGAGTAATTCTGCACAGATCCATTCTGACAATGCCACTAACCAGTTACAAGTCATCTTTAGAATACCATACGCCCGAGATTAGTGATGTTAATGACGTCAATAGACAGATGGGCAAGCACGCGCTATCAATGTGTCATGGTCCTTCAGGTTGACAAGAATAGAATCATTTCAGGCAGAACAGAAATACACACCTTTTGTAAAACACACATGATATAGACTCTTGGAAATATCTAACAACTATGGACAGATTCGAGATTGAAGTGGCTTAATGAAGCTCGTTTAGGTTTCCCTTTTGATTTCTGTACACTCCTGACAAGTCAAAACAAGCATCCATTTCAAACAACAATTCCTTTGGTGCTCCTGTTGGTACTTACAAAAGAAACAACAGATATGATCAGACCTCAAAACCTTTCTAACTGAGAAATAGGGGTGATTTGGCTCAAAAGTAGGAAAGAAAGAGTAGTTCCCATATAGGAGAGTGCAGTAAAATTACATAGAAAAGAAGGAAAATCCCACTGACACGAGAGCTGGGAATGGCCAAAATTCAGGTTCTTTTCTCTAAAGTCAGAATGGCTAAGAGGTCTGCATACAAACCTCAATTAAAACTTAAGATCATGTCGTATGTCCCAAGTCTGTCCTAGATTGATTATTTGGCAAATGCAAGATATGTTTACATCTACTAATACTTTTCTTGATCTGGTTTGTTTGGTGGGTACACATGAATGCTCAATAGCAAAGCAGCTTTACAAGCACAATTTCAGAAGGAATATATTTGATAAACTTGAATACAAATTTGATATACATGTAATTCACCTTACTCACATTAAATTCCATGTGAAAAAATATCTGTGGTATTCAAGCGTATCACATCAAGAAATAATGCCTTTCAATATAAAAATCCAAAAGTGAAAAATGTCCAGAAGTGAAAAACTATAGTACACAGATTGAAAATCACTTTGAAGATTCACATGATCTAAAAAACAAGAAAGAAAGAAAATAAGGTTCATATGATATTACATCTTGGTCCAGGTGGAATGTGGAATGTCTCATCAAGCCAAACGATGGCAGTTATTTTTTAGAGACCATTAACCCACTGAAGAGTGATGGGGGGTATTCTCGAGCCAAAGTTCATGGATAATGCATGATTACACTATAGAGCAGTGATCTGCAATGGGTTAACGATCAATGATAAAAAAAGTGGGGGGGGGGGGAGCCCCCTCCCCCACTTTCTTTGATAAAACATAGGAATACATATTGTCTGACCACTTGGCCCCCCCCCACTTTTTTTTTACCCCAGAAGTGGCACCAGAAAAAGCAAAAACAAAAACAAAAACGTGGCTTAGCTTGTTTCCTTTTTGTACCAGAAGGTTTAGAAGTGTGAATTTTTTAACTCAGAGGCAGACTAGTTTGACGATCAAACTCTTGTTTGGTTGAAAATCATACTGATGCTACTATTTGGCTGTACCCAAATCCCCCCCCCCCCCCCCCCCCGAAATGCTTGGAGGTGGGGGTGGGCTGTATACCCTTTCCACTCGAATGAAGAAATCCATGTCTGCTTTGAAAGTTCAAATGAAAGCTTTCCTGAGAGAAATTTTCAAAAGGTAAGCAAACCTTAATGTAATTGTATCATCACTTTTAAAACAAGGCAATCGCCAAATTGTGTCTCGCCCATTCACGTACAAGGAATTAATATTTTTTATAACTCCCAGAAGTTAATTGACCTGCTTATGACCTTTGACCTTGTGGTGACCTTCAACACCCTAAGGGACATTTACCATCCAAGTTTGATCACAAACGGACAAAGGGATCAAAAGTAATGAGCCATAATCAAAACGCACCATAAAAACTTAACATTGGGCCCTAAAAATTTGTTGACCCCTTTCTGTGACCTTTGACCTTGTGATGACCTTTAACTCCCCAAGGGACATCTACTGTCCAAGTTTGGTCACAAACGGACATAGGGATCAAAAGTTATGAGCCAAATCAAAACACGCCCTAAAAACATAACATTGGGCCCTAAAAGTTTGTTGACCCCTGTCTGTGACCTTTGACCTTGTGACGACCTTCACCTCCCCAAGGGACATCTTCCATCCAAGTTTGGTTACAAACGGACAAAGGGATCAAAAGTTATGAGCCATAAACGAAATGCGCCCTAAAAACTTAACATTGGGCCCTAAAAGTTCGTTGACCCCTGTCTGTAACCTTTGACCTTGTGGTTACCTTCAATTTCCCAAGAGACATCTACCATCACCCAAGTTTGATTGCCATTGTAGCAACATGTGCTGAGTTACATGTGATAAGAGAGTCTTGCAAGTAAACTTTAACGTATGACCTCAAATGACCTTTGACCTTATCATGTGACCTCTTACGGCACTATAACATGAAGGTACCCCCAGTGCATCCATCACCAAAGTTTGATTGCCATTGTAGCAACATGTGTCGAGTTACATGTGATAAGAGAGTCTTGCAAGTAAACTTTAACGTATGACCTTAAATGACCTTTGACCTTATCCTGTGACCTCCAACAGCACCATAACATGAAGGTACCCCCAGTGCATCTATGACCCAAGTTAGGTTGTAATCCAAGCAACTTATGTGAAGTTATTTGTCAAAAGAGAGTCTTGCAGGTAAACTTTAACATAGAAAAGAGAGTCTTGCACATACTCTTTAATATATGACCTCAAATGACCTTTGACATCATCACATGACCTCTGACAACACCATAACATGAAGATACCCCTAGTGCTTCTATCACCCAAGTGTGGCTGCCATTGCTGTAACAGTTGCCAAGTTATGCATCATAAGAGAGTCTTGCAGGTAAACTTTAACATTTGTGACGGACGACGGACGACGGACAGACGACGGACGACGGACGGACGACGGACGGACGCCATTTGGATCCCTTAGTCTCGCCTTCACCTCCGGTGGGCGAGACAAAAAGGAGAGTGACTTTTTTTTTTTTTGTCCAGAACTGGAAGAAGGTACATGCTCGCAAGGAGTAGTCAATCTATTTCAGCACCAAAATATATCTGCCTTCCTTGTGGAAGTGTAGAATATAGCAACTCAACTGTTTTGTTCTTCTCCATATAAAATATACACCCTTTACATACACTATACAAATTCATGAGGATATAAAAAAAGCACTACTGTTGCATGTTCACTTCTTTGTTCGCTTGCCCTGTTGAATAACGACTGTAAAATGCACACATTTGGTATATGAACACAAAAAATGTACGCAATGATTATGATATCTGTATGATATAAAGCCATTCACAGCTTTGTATGCCTTGTTTGGCGCATCAAAAGTGTCATAAAATTTCAGTTATGGTAAACATTCTCATCGGAATATTGCGGGCGAAGCGTTGAAGGAGTCTGCGAGTTGGACGTCCCGCTTGACCGTAGACACGAGTCTGTGCGTGGTCTTCTGAAGCCTCTGGGCCATGTGAACAGCGTCATCTAGTGACAGCTCCAGCTCCATGGGAACGTCACTTGCCTGGCAAGGGAAACGGACAAGATTCTGATGTAACTCAATCGAGCAAATTGGCAACAGTATTTCTATGACAGCTGTCCTGATAACCGAATAAAATGTTACATGCATTTCCTCTCAATAAACACTTTAATGTGTCTAGTCCGGAAGCTTGATAATGCCGATATTTCACTGTGAATTCAAAGGATAACTGCAAACCCTAAAGTTCAGTAAATAGGAATAACTGGGAGAAAATAATGCAAAAATAGGAGTTTTCACCCACCTCCCATAGATCACTATTTGCAGGTGTTGACAAACACAGGAACACAAGGTTACATGAAGCTTCATCTTTCTTAAGAAATGTGATTTTTTTAATCAAATGGGAACATTTAGCAGGTGTATTCATGGCAGTATAATTTTCCTGCATAATATTCAACCAATGGTTTCTTGCACTTTGTGTAAATGTTTTCAGGTTAATCTTTGTAAATGCTTTCTGATAGAGTTTTCCCCACATCAATTTGTTGGACCCCACTCAAAAAAATTCCATCATTACATCAGAGTCGCTTGCGAAGGTCTTCAATGTACAAGTGTACCTTGCTGTGCACAGCAGTTCGTGACGTGTGTCTGCTTTGCTTTCTGGAGGAGCGCGGTGTTCTGCGGTAGTACAGCTCTTCTCCCCCCTCTCCGTCACTGGTCGCTTCATCGCGGACATAATATCGCCCTCGCTGCTTCTTCTCTATAAGGTACACGGGACGTGCCTCGGGATGGCTGTGTGGGGAAATTGGGCATGAGATAAAAAGAGTGACTTTAGCACTGGTGCAGGGATGAGACAGCGACATGACACGAGCAAGGGTTCAGGCATGTACAGAATGGAGTTCTCTTACTCAGTCATAGAACTACAATTTGTATCCCACCATAGTTGGGTGTAATCATTACAGAATGCAAAGAGAAACCTCCTTTATACTGCGCCCCAAAACGATTACATTAAAACACTTATCATACACATTCTCCATTTACAGAATTGTTAATGCAGTAATGATTGTCACATTTCATTTTTCCTAATCCTTGAAGGCAACTTTCTATAAAATGCGGCCCAGATTGCATTGTGTAGTCAACAGCAATATACAATTCAGTGGGTGATTTCAAGTTCGGTGCTAGTGCTAGTGCTAGTGCTATCTCAGCACTAGCACCGGCGATAAAACCGAACTTGAAATCACGTCGGTGTTAAGAGTTGACCTCAAAATTATGACGTATTTCCGGTTGCTGGTGCTGGGCTCGGTGTTGAATGTCGTCTGCTGAACCGAGCTCCGCCGTCTGTGTTAGCGATTTACGTGCTTTTTCGCCATTGACTAACACTAGCCCCTAGGGATTAACATTTTCGTCATTTCAAGTTCGGTGCTGGTGTTAGCGTTGCCGTGCGAGACTCATATTCACGTCCATAATAGATGCACGTTTTACGTGCAAAGTCTATGCTAATGCAGTGGTCGCCCACGTAACGTACACGAACACTCTCGACATGGCTTCATAAACCTGAGCCTGGGAGCAAAATTAAGATAGTTGTATTTTGGGGAGTGGATGAAATTTGTGGCATTTTAATATTTCTTCCCCACTATGTCCCTAAAACTAAGCAATTTTGGCTACATCTTTTAATATTTGACTGTAATCACGCGCAATCACTTTTTTCGTCGCGCAATTCTCGCGGAGCTCGCGGTGCTGTGATTCCAACACCTAGTGCTGGTGATCGATAATTTTGATCGGTATCGCCTTGTTAATCTGACCGTCGGTGTTGGAGCTCGATTTAACGCTGTTATTCGGGGGCTAGCACTAGCACTAGCACTAGCACCGAACTTGAAATCACCCAGTGTATCTATCACATCTGATCTTGAGGCATAAACAGTTTGTTTGGAGAGGAAAAAACAACAACAAAATTTAACTTTGCACAATTCACAAAGATGCAGTGACTTGACAGTGGAATATGACATAAATACTCACAGAGGTCTAGACATAGAATATCCTTGCTGACCAGGCGATGAAATTTCTGGTGGTACCACAGTGTTCACTTGTGGAGGCCCGCCTCCAGTCTGTGGCACACTGCCAGGTGTATATGCAGATCCACCTTGCTGCTGCGTGCTGACCTGTGGTTGAGTAGCTATTTGTGGTGGTGCAAAAACGTTGCTATGTGGATGTACGTAGGACTGTCCATGCACGAGAGGTGTTGATGATAAATGAGGCGGTGCCACTGACACATTTTGTGGTGCAGCTGCAGGATAAGATTGGGGGACAAAGGTAGATGGCTGGGGGTACTGGTACGTTGGTTGCACGGCTGGTGACCCATGCACTCCTGGATTTACCTGGGGAGGTGCCGGGCTGAAATTTGACGGTTGCGGATGGTACTGGAAATCCTCGTGTGAGTGAATGCCTGACCCTCCACACATCGGGCAGGGAGATGTCCTGGTGGCATACATCGGTGACGGTTCAGCGGCGGTACGGTAATGCTGCTCACTAGAAAAAACAGGTGGAGGACTTGTCCTCGACAGGTTAGCACCTCTGGTCCTTGAATAACTTTGCTTTGCTTGGTGGGACAATTGGGGTGACCTAATGCTGGATAAATAGTCTCTCTTTAAGGGTGAGCGATACCGCTGAGAGGTTGTCCGTATCGGTGAAGCACCAATTGATTCATCTCTCCTAGGAATATATCGCTCCAGAAGCACATCACGGAGGGTGTCCCTGAGGGGTGTGGAGGTTGCATACTGTGGCATCCCGGCACCATGAGAGGTTCTGTCATTGTTATCAAGCTGCTCCTTGAGATCAGCTATTTCCTCCTGCAGCATGCGCAGCATCTCACTCTTGGAGCTTCTCGTGGATGCTGCATCATCGGCATCGTCGCCATAGTTACGACTCATCTCCCTGTGGAGGTGGCTTGCCTCCTCAGGGATGGTGGGTGGTACTGGATTGCGCCTTGCGTCAGCCACTTTGGCCTTCAGCTGGTTAACCTCATCTTGTAACGCCCTCAGCGCCTCGCTTCTCACACTGCTCCTCGTCACATCGGAGCGCCGATCGAATTCCGGCTGACTTGGTGGTAAGTTCGGCCGCCTATCATACCTGCCGCTCCTCGATGGAGCCTCGCTTCTTTGATCACTTGCTCTCTTTGGCATTGCTGTCCCATTGTACGGTTCACTGGAAGTCCTGCTTAAATACTGATTGCTTAGTGGAAGGCTTGAATTTGGAGAGTTGCGTCTAGTGGGCTGTGTTCTAGCTGCGAGTGTTCTGCTCCTCTGCTCTATAGCTTCACGGTGTGATGGGGCTGGGTGTGGTTTGGTCACTGCTGGTCTCGTATCTGCTGAGGCAAACCACAAAGAGTAGATTTGTATGAAAGAATGTCTGGTTCAGGAAGAGACAGCGAGATCCTTATTCAACCCAAGAAGCACAAGAAGGCTACACCTTAAAGAAAATTTACAATATATTTAGTTGCCATGCAAGAAGAAATTAGTTTTTGGTTATCTTTGTGAGTTTGATTGATGGCTATCTTTAAAAGCAATGAAAATAAATTCTCAACAATTTTCTTCATCATTTGGATCAGTTGAAGTTTGTTCATCTGCACAATCAATATGTAACACAACAGCAAGCAGCAATGATGAATGTTATTGTTAAAGGACAAGTTCACCTTCATAAACATAAGGATTGAGCGAATGCAACAATATTAGTAGAACACATCAGTGAAAGTTTGAGGAAAATTGGACAATCGATGCAAAAGTTATGAATTTTTAAAATTTTTGTGTTGGAACCGCTGGATGAGGAGACTACTACAGCTTGTGAGTCATATGCGTACAACAGTATAAAGAAAATGTAAAGAAAATTCAACATATTTTCATTTTTTTCGCATAATAAAAGAGCACTTGACTTGCCTCTTTCTAAAGGCAGGGGGAATAATATTACCCATAACATTTGTCGGAAACGAGTCGGAGGAATGTGTACTTTTTTGAAAACATGACATTTTGTGAAATTCTCTTTATATTTTCCTTATATTGTTGTACGCATGTGACATGTAAGTTATTCACAGACTGCAGTAGTCTTCTCATCCAGCGGTTACTGCACAAAAACTTCAAAAATTCATAACTTTTGAACGGATTGTCCGATTTTCCTCAAACTTTCAATGATGTGGTCTACTAATATTGCTACATTCTCTCAATCCTTATGTTTATGAAGGTGAACTTGTCCTTTAAGGTAAGATTTTAGTTAACTAAACATATGTACAATTTACATGATCTGGGGACAACATGCTCTATTTCAAATCAAATTCTTACAAAAATTACAAATTCATCTTTTCTTCGTATTTCACTTTAGCTACTACAAGCATGCCATCTTTGATGAATCTATGCATGACAGACAAGAAAACAAACAAACACAGGCTCACCTTTTCTCTGGTAGTCTGTGGGAATGGCCCTGGACTGCCTGTCCCTTGCCATTCTGCTCCCTCCAGAGTAAATGGAATCTTCCTCCTCTGGCACTGCTTGTTGCCTCAGTGGGACAGGTTCATTCTTCCTTGGGGGTGGTTGGGTCTCCCTCCTCTGTTGTTTGACTGGCAATCTACTTGATCTGGCTGGTGCAGTTTTAATGTCTTCAGAATGAGGTGGTAACCTGTCAAACAAACAAACAAACAAATAAACAAACACATGAAACAGGAATCCACAATGTGCAAATAAAAAATGCATGATACATTCAAATTTCAAAAACCATATATTCCAATTCAAAAGCATATATTCCTTATCTTTGATACAGATTAATATATTTTGTACAACATATATTGACGTAAAGCAAACTACTGTACACGCCATATATTTAGCAAGTCTAAATTTTCTCGAATTGAGACTTCCCGACAATTTTGTGAGTGGTTAAATTTGCGATCGTGGAGTCCTGTACTGAACACAGAAATGTATACGTGTATGTCACATTCATGTTGGGATCAGAGTCACTATATTCACGTGTCTTTGATTTTGTGAATAGCACCTGGGGTGGTATTCTGAGGTCGTAATTAAGTCTGTAATTAACTTCGTGATTAAGTCGTGAAGTTAATAGGCCCTTAATCATGGGCAAAATCGGTATTCTGAGGACGTAATTAAGGTATGATTAAGTCCCCTGTAATTATCTTAGGTCCCTCCCATCTAATTGTTATTCCATCCAATCAGACGCATTGTTAGAAGCCAGAATGATGATTACACGCGCAAATATGCCCTCAATGCGCGCTCCTGCACGCCCCCTGTAATTACAACCCAAGAGCTCCGTGCGCACACTCCGGTATTTGATTACAACCCCTCACCTACGCACGCGAAGATCTCAACCTCTTTGCTCACATAAAATGACAAAATTCCCCGAAGATCGACTATATTTCTTTTTTTCTCTGAATTCTACGGATACCATGATAACAAGATTCAACCGCTCCTCGGTTATCGAAGACGGTAAGCATCTTTGCGGCCGAGAAAACACGATGTAATGCGTGATATCGGAGTAGTTAATGACACTCTTTGGTATAATTAAGTTTTCCATTAACTTTCATACTTAATTACACCCTCAGAATACCGATTCGTAATTAACTCTGTGATTAAGTCCTCTCAGAGGTGCACGCACATTGATACGCGCAAACGCGTAGGTCCTTCCCGCCAAAACGCTTGTTGCTATGGTAGTTGATATACCCCCTACTTAATCATGCTCTCAGAATACCAATTCGGTAATTAAGTGCTAATCAGACACTTAATTAGCTCTCAGAATACGGCCCCTGGCCTGCTAAATTTGCTCAAATAGAAAACTCGCAAAATATTCAGTGTATACAGTACATGGTAGTTGGTAGCTCAGGTCAACAGTATATTTTGTTTCACTCACCTCTGGGCCCGGTTCTTTGGTCGCGTGTCAGACCCTCTTGTCTGCAGCGATTGCCGGCTGCTCTCTGACCCCATGAACCCGCTATCACCTTCTGGTTCTGCTGGTGCGAGGGTGCTCTTCACGCCCTTAGGTCTCCTCCCATCACCTGCATCACCCCTTGGGTTGGACGATCGGTGACCGGAGGGTTGGGCTTGCTTGCTGCTGGCCTATGAAATGTTGGATTTGATGTTTGTACACACTTACACCACCTATTTGTTTGTTTGTTTTCGTTTTGTTTTGTTTTTCGTGGGGGTGGGGTTGTTATTTGTAATCCTAACTCTTCCATTAAATTGTGAATGAGATACATGGATACGTTGCATGACAAAGAGCATCATGTATATGTACATCTTATAAAATCAAAAATTGACAGAGATTTTTAGCTGGATTCGACTATGGAAACCATGTATACAAAAGAGGAAGCCCAGAATGACAATGTTTTAGTAAATATTTTTCAGTTCAAAATGCCTGTGTGTGTGATTGGTTGGCTGTGGTGCTTGTACAAGCATGAATAACGGGAGTAGATTGTTTCTGGTGCCAGCTTTTAGATTTCAGGTAGTGAAGATATGGTGAAAATTATGATGACTGCATGAGGAACATTTTCCAAATCCACACCTTTAGGGCATGCACTTTCCTTCTCTAGATCTAACATTGTACTGACTTTGCTGAGAGATCTAACAGACAGTATAAAATATGAAGTCTTAGAAAAAACTAGAGATTGTAATTTGTCATTACTGACAAATTAAGGTGATCCGATTTTTTTTTTTCATCAATGATTCCAGTCCTGATCGCAATAGGCATGACCATACAGGTTTCGTCTGTTGTTAAAAACGTTGGCCGTGTGATGTTTGAATTCTCGTTTAGAAAAGGGAGTCATATCTGCCATCTTTGGTACCAAATTCCGTATACACTAGATAACGAAGATACAACAAATACATATGACCTTTGACCCACCTTTACACTCGCAAGATGGCATCTGAGGAAAAAGTGGTTATTTTGTGAAATGATTCTTGCGACATCGTCTATACGTGTGCAAAATATGGGAAAGATAGGACAGGTATTCGCCAAGATACAAGATGAAACATTTATGACCTTTGACCCTAATTTACATACCCAAGATGGTGTCCGATCAAGTAGTTGTTATTTTATGAAGTAATGTACGTGACATGAACTAAACATGTGCAGAATATGGGGGTGATAGGGCGTGTTTTTCTTGAGTTATTGCAAAGAAAGTTGCAGAAAGAAAGAAATATCTCAATACATAGAAGATAAGCTTTAATTTCAACCAAGTTTTTTATCGTGATCCCGACATCGTATGAAAAAACAAAATAAATTTAACGATAGCGCAAAGTCTCAGCTACAACATATTAAAATCTGGGAGAAATTCACCGAAGGGTAAGTGAGCTAGTGCTCGATAAAGACAATCATGTCAATATTCACATTTAAAAAAATTCCCTCCCATAGAGATAACACGTCATAACGAAGAAGTACATATGACCTTTGACCTAAATTTGGACAGACAAGATGGCATCTGAGTAAAAAGTGGTTATTTTGTGAAATGATCCTTGTAACATGGTCTTTGTGTTTGCAAAATATGGGAAAGATAGGACATGTATTCACTAAGATACAGGATGAAACACTTATGACCTTTGACCCTAATTTGCATACCCAAGATGGTGTCCGATCAAGTAGTTGTTATTTTATGAAATAATGTACGTGACATGAACTAAACATGTGCGAAATATAGAAGTGATAGGGCGTGTTTTTCTTGAGTTATTGCAAAGAAAGTTGCAGAAAGAAAGAAATATCTCAATACATCGAAGATAAGCCTGAATTTCAACCAAAATTTTTGACGGGATCCCGACATCGTATGAAAAAACGAAGGGCACACTGACGGTAGCGTAAAGTCTCAGCTACAACATATCAAAATCTGGGAGAAATTCACCGAAGGGTAAGTGAGCTAGTGCTCGATAAAGACAATCATGTCAATTTTCACATTTAAAAAAATTCCCTCCCATAGAGATAACACGTCATAACGAAGAAGTACATATGACCTTTGACCTCAATTTGCACAGACAAGATGGCATCTGAGTAAAAAGTGGTTATTTTGTGAAATGATCCTTATAACATGGTCTTTGTGTTTGCAAAATATGGGAAAGATAGGACATGTATTCACTAAGATACAAGATGAAACACTTATGACCTTTGACCCTAATTTACATACCCAAGATGGTGTCCGATCAAGTAGTTGTTAGTTTATGAAGTAATGTACGTGACATGAACTAAACATGTGCAGAATATGGGGGTGATAGGGCGTGTTTTTCTTGAGTTATTGCAAAGAAAGTTGCAGAAAGAAAGAAATATCTCAATACATCGAAGATAAGCCTGAAATTCAACCAAAATTTTTGACGTGATCCCGACATCGTATGAAAAAATGAAGGGCACACTTACGGTAGCGTAAAGTCTCAGCTACAACATATCAAAATCTGGGAGAAATTTACCGAAGGGTAAGTGAGCTAGTGCTCGATAAAGATAGTCATGTCAATTTTCATTTCCAGAAAAACTGCACTCCCATAGAGATAACACGTAAACTGGTCAAATTTGACTAGGTTACTTTCAATCCATTTTTACGAGGTGATACCGTTATCCAATCAAAATTTGGTAATTTCATGTTTGAAAGAACATTGAATAAGCTACAACATACTGAAATCTGGGTGAAAATTGACAAAGGACTAGTGAGATACGCTCGAATGAACTTGAAATTTGATGACGTCATTTTGAAAATTTACTTTTTTTACTTTATTAAGAAATTTGCTATCTTTTAATCATTTTGTCAGCATTGCCACCCCATGAAATGACATGTACAACTCATCAGGTTTTAAAATGTGTAAAGAAAATGGGGGGTCACCGTCCATCCTGACGTGTAAAATCGAATTTAAAATTAGCAGTTTTTTGGCATAGTTGCACTGTATATCGCCATTGACGCGCGCGCGGAATTTCAACTTTGACGGGCCCGTATGACGTCATATTGAGTCGCATTGATTTGAAACTTGGTATAAATATTCCTTAACATTTCAGACATCCGATCAAAGTGAAAAAACTGGAAATTTCAATTGCACATGAGCTGTGCGTGCGTATATGCGCGCGCGCGTACGCGTCCGTCCGATTTTTTCAATTTTTCAAAAAATGCTCCAAATGGTCTGAAACGTGTGCAAAAAAAATTTGAGCTCGATTTGAGCATACAAATATTTCAACGCGCGCGTACGCGCACATATTAAGAGAAAATGTGAATTTTGAGAATATGAGTAGAATGCGCATAACTTGAAATAAATGTGACGTAAATTTCATTGAAAAACTTCATTCCATTAATGAGATATGATTGAGAATGTGTTTTCATATAATGACGTCATAGTGACGTCAAGGTCGACTGATCACTTTGATATTAGTTCGATTGCCGTCTTTGGGACACGATACATACATGGTATAAGTTTGAACTTGATAGGCATAGCACTTTCTGAGCTAACCTCTGCACAACTTTTGGGGAGAAATAAAGAAAGAAGAAGAAGAAGAAGAAAGAATCCGTACAGATACAGAAGGTGATCCGAGAGGATACTCGGATCACCTAATAATACAGTTAATCTGTTTGCGCACACAATTAATTCTTCCACTTCTTTTTTTTCATTTACTTATTTATTTATTTGTTTGTTTATTTATTTGTTTGTTTATTTCATCTTATCTAATTTTTTCTAAAACCAATCACTGCAATTTATACTTTGAAAGATGTGGAGTCACTGTACTTTCCTTCCCAGCCACTCACTCACCTTTCCTGTAAGGCCTTTCTTCCTGCTTGTCCCCGCTGAGGATGGGGGGTCGACGTCTGGTGACCCCATGGATGAGACGCTGCCGTCTTCCGGTGGCTGCCATTTAGGAAGGACGTGGTGGCCACTCCCTGTAGGCAAAGCAACAGAGACAAGGATTACAACAAACCATCAACAAAAACACTTCTACTATGCTGATAATATGTCAATTTCTGTTGCACAAAGTGAGTAGACGAGATGAAAATTTGATCTACAGTAGTAATGTAAATCACATCAGTGTATGTAGCAAAGTATTTTGAAACAGTTTTCCATGCAACCCTCTCAGAGCTAAAGGGATGACCAGTGTGTAGATCAATAAAAACTTTGTGAATGATCCTGAGACCATTGCTTACCTGCCAACACAGAGATCTAATTAAAAATCTAAATAAAAATCTAAATAAGATATTGCAGAAAACAGCACTTTTCATTCATCTCCTAAGCATTAGCAGGTGTCCACAAAAACAGAAATACAAGGTTGGAGAGAGCTCCTCCTTCCTTGAAAAAAAAATAAAGATAGAATACTCGAAACACATATGAATACTTGGGTCTGAATAAGGAAAGAAACACAAAACAATAGAGGTTGGATACCTGTATACTTTGAAGGATCTTTAATCACGGAGGAGAAATCACCATTACACGGTCTCCTGTAATTGATTCTACCTCGTCCTTAACCACATATATTCTTCATAATTTTACAGAAGTCATGTGACCATGAAATTTTGATATCTTGATGTCAATTCTGTTCTCTGTATGACTGAAAAATTTATTTACCTCTTGGTCTGAAGACGTCAGGTGAGGTTGTTTCTCGAAACGGCGAGGAATGCGTCGAGGATCCATCTACATCACCATCGTGGTCATCGACTGCCTCGTCCAGGGCAATCTCCTCATCTGCATCGTTGTTAGCTTGGTTGCCATAGAAACCAGCACCATTTGTTGCAGGAGGTTCACTGACGTGATCTCCATCGACAGCAAAGTTTGGTATGTTTTGAAGACTCTGTAAAAGACCATTTGTACATAAACTGAATCATAATATCAGTTTTAACATTTAAAATTTGTACACACTGAGGAAAGAGTCAACAAGCAGTGCAATTCTAGTGGGGAAATTACATCAAAGTTTGCATAGAGTCATCATTAGAAGCAAAAACAATAATAATAATCATGATAACGATTAATACATCAGCAGTGTCTTGAAACAGATATTATTACCTTCACAAGCTCTTGAATTTCTCTGTCTCTTTCTGGATGCGGTGGCAACTGCTTCAGAGCCTCATATCTACATGAAAAAAGGAGGACATCATGAATCAATTATTTTGTAACTTGAAAAACTTTGCATAAAATTACACTCACATCCACAAACACATCCACCAAACTTTTCTTTTTCCAGAGGTACTCATTAATTTCCATTCAAACAATTCATGGACTGAAGCAGCTAAACTAGTAATTCTGTGCACCATAACAAAATCTTTACAAAATTTGGACAAAATCAACAGAAATTTTTCATTCATGAGCACTTTTTTTAAAACACATTAGAATTAAAGATTAAAGGTTGATAATAAAAACAGACACAGACACAAAAGCTATACAAGCCATGTAAATGAACTGTTTATACTTGTGCCAAGATTTGCAAAAGTTGAATGCACGTGAAGGTTTTGTGTACACAATGCATTGAATGTCCCTCGTCAATTCGTGAAAATTTAATGCCACAAATTTTTGTGGTTTTACAGTATCAGGTAAAGTTAGGTATTATGTATTTTAGCTTACTACATGTAATAAGGCCCCTTTTTTTTCCTCTCTCTCTCCCTCTCTCTCTCTCTCTCTCTCTCTCTTATTTGCTTCTTTATGTCCATGATTGCCTGCACATAACATTTTTGTGGACCATTAAAAATGTAATCGAAGGCAACTAACTTGGCTAAAAGCAGGGAGTAGTCTCCTTCAGGTAATGATTGCACTCCTGTGGCTTCAGCCTGTCTTTCCACATCACTGCCTTTATGGGGAGCAGCATCATTTGTTGTCATGGCAACATCAGGGGTCCTCCGTGAGGGGGTTGGTGGCTCAGGAGGGTTGTTTCGCAAGTTCCCCTGATGATAGCAAATACACAGAAAGAGAGATTGAAAAACATCATTAGCAGTGTTCACGATAACTCTCAATAGCAAGGATCAGGCACGAATGATGTGTTAAAGTTTGACTAAAGTGCACAAAGCAATAGCAATCACACACACACATGCACAAGCACACACACATACAAGTTTATTTCATTGTTGGAAATGTTGCTAAAAAAAGTAAAAGAGAAATCATCACAATGAAAAAAAGGGAAAAATACTGTAAAAACTAAAGCTACTTTTTCTGTATAATTTGCATTATAGCTCTCATAAGTAGAAACTGTCAAAGCACACAGTGAAAAGGTATGGAACACAGCATCAAGCAGATTTTCTACTTCATTTCAAAGTTAAAAGACTGAATTAGAACAAAAAGTCCATGAATGGTAAATAAAAGGGCGAGCTGTAAACAGGGCAACACAAATTTCCACAAGGCAACACATAATCAGAGGAAAAAGGAAATACCATTACAACAAATGATCAATGCTGTTTGTATCTTTGTGTCGATTCTACACTGTAGGATTTTGTCTATTTATGGGAATCCAAACTTGTATTGAGTCATGTTGTCTTTGAGTTCAGGAAGAGTCAGTGATTGCTAAGAGTGGAGTCTGGTTGTACTAGACTAGCACATGCCACAAGGGAAGAAAAATAGCAGATGGATAGCACAATCACCATACCACAGGTCACATCATGGCACCCCATCAGGGCCCCATTTCATAAATAATTGCTATGATGGCAACTCTTGCTGGGATGGAATATGTCATGGAAGCGACATGAATCCAGCTTCCTGATTGGCTGTTGCTGGGGGAAGTTGCTGTGGACAGGTATCTTCGCAAGACTTGCTATTCAACATCTTTTTCATTTATAAAAATGGGGCCTCAAATGACAGCTTATAAAAACAGGAGTGTACAGTGTATGTTCCCTGAGAAGAGTGGATACTTGGTTAGCATTAGTCTTCCTCTGCAGACCACTGTTCTCAAGATACTTGATATTTTGGTGCATGAGCCACTGTGCTTTTGATGATTTGGAAGTTTTGTGAAACAATATTATAACTTTCACAGTCAGTCCGCAGCGTGAGCGAAAACGCACGTATTTATTCAAGTCGTATGCACGGCTGAGCGGTGCTTGCATACGTAATGAGCAGATACATGGTCATGAATAAATCCGTGTAGAACGAGTATTTCTCGTCAGTTTTCGACACTTTTAGTATCGACTGAAAGAGAAAACATAAGCAAATATGCTCATGATCAAAATAAACGGAAAAGAAGAATAAAGAATATAAAAATCCCTCTCGAAGTTCGGTATTGTATTCAAAAATATTCCTTCACGTTTGAGGCCAAAAAATTAACCTGAAATTTTTCATGCCCCTCTAAAATATGGTGAAGACTATGTCCGCTAAGGTATATAGTATCACAATAAGGGCACGTTTTCCCATCTTCATTTCAATACGGGTCAGGAACTAGCAAAATTCAGAGACATGTCTAGCGTCGAGTTTAAAAAGATTATCCTCGCATTCGCACCGGAATTCCGGGTCTGTGATTGGTCGAAATCTGTCGCAAGACGCGGCGTGTCGCATTGCGTAGTATCCATTGGCTGCTGACTCAATGCTGTGAGTTTTAAATGTTAGGTTCCAGATTGTGATCGAATTTTCACTCTCTGTACAAAACTTGAACTTTACACAGGAACCAATGATGTGTATGTGAGTGTGCACTTACAATGACCCTGAACAATGGACCTGGCTGCCACCTGTCCCGAGCTCTGCTGCAAGGCACATGAATGCTTAATCAATTATTCATGTGGATTGCCCCGAGCACTGCTAGTCTGAATTCTTGACACAGGGTGAAATGCATGCACATGAAAGAAGTAAGCACATGTTTCCATGTGCTTGCACACACCACATTTCAGAATGAACAAAGACTAGCTGCGATAGTGGAATTCCTCATGAAACATTCCAATCCTGGCCATTGTCCACGACCATTGTCTGGGTATCAACAACACATTCCACGCGTGTTCATTCACTACCCCACTTCCAGTAAGAAAACATAATTTGCCTTGTTTTCAACAGGAAAATTCACAACCTTAAAAATGGTGCCCCTCTTCGTTTTTTAATTGATCATACTCGCTCAAGTTTCACGATTGTGAAATCGAAGAAATTACGGAGATCTATTTTCAATACCAGTCAGGAACTAGCAAAACATCAAACTATGATCTAAAAGCTTCTTGAACATTGGCAAAATAATCGTTTACTTTGATGCTAAAATGGACTACTATATTGACATCAAAAATAGGGAAATTAGGTATCAAATTAATGAGCATAATCAGCTCTATAACTTACCCAACCATCCTGGGTCAAACAATGCACTGTGAAAGCTATGAAAGTTGTTATTGCGACCTCTGCAAAAACTCTCGCAAAGTATCGCGAAATCTCGTCAGTCTCAAGGGCACAAACTGCGTAAACGTGATTCTGAATAAAATTGTCGTTCGTGCCTCATTATCGCACACGCTGCGGACTGACTGTTCACCCCCTCTCTTTTTCTCTCTTCACGCCATGCTACAAATGCCAATTCACATACCTCCACTGTCTCCTGGATATCATCCAGTCGCATTCCTAGCTGGAAGATTTGACCCTCCAGCGACCTCTCGGGGTCAAAGGTCGCCTGCTGCCCTCCAAGCCCCTCCAGTCTGACCTTGGTGCTGTGCTCCTCCTTGGCTTGCATGTAGTTGGACTCAAGCTGTGATTGGCCGCTCTTCAGTCCCTCTAGCCCCCTCTGTTGGTCGGATGGAGGGAGGTGGTTCTCTCGCAGCAGAATCTCAAAGGAGTCCACCTGGGATACATTAGTTAAAGGAGGCCTCCGCATGATTTTCAGACTTTTACATTTGTTAACAATTACAAATTGTAATTTTATGATATATATATTTGGAAAATAAAACTGAAATAAAGACTAAAAAACCAACTATTAACTGGTTATACTGGGTACAGAGTTTCAGAATTCATAAGGATTGGGATGAGGAACAATAAAAGTTAAGTTCAGACGCTGATCCTTAACTTCAATTCTGGAAGTTATCACAAAATTTCTGGAAAAGGGGAGGGGGGCATGATGCCCCCTCTCCCCTGTCTTTTTATGGTTAAAGTATTAGAGAGAATACAATTCTAAGAGGATCTAAACATTTATCTGATAAAAATAGGTTTTGAAATGGCTGAGATATCAAATAACAAAGCAAAACAAAGTGGTTCTCATAAAAGGTGGGACCCATTTTTTATTAGGACCACTTTGTTTTAAGATATGTCAGTCATTTAAAAACCAATTTTCATCAAATCACAAACTTTCACTTCCTCTTAGAATTGTATGCTCTTTGATATTTTTTATAAGTGGTTTCTAATCATCTCCCAAAAAGTTAAAATCTGAATCTCCATCCTAACCAAAACTATACCGTCCCTCTAAAGGGAAATTTCAGTGCAGTTTAAAAGTTAGTCTGAAAAGACAAAATAAAATTTCTTGGCAAAACAAGGAAAGTTTTATCAAAATCAGATGAAAAATAAGCAAGTTATGACATTTTGAAGTTTTGCACGAAACAGTTCTTGAACAGACAATATGAATATATGCAAATAGTGATGCGATGATGTCATCTCCCCACAACTTGCCATACTGTATACTTATGTTCTGTATAAAATTTTGAAATTTTTAGTTTTGCATTCAAATGCGATTATGCCCCAGTCTCAAATCCTGATGTATCTCACTAGTCATTATTCCGAATTATTCAACCAGGAATGACATTATGTTTTACACTTTGATAACATAAACATCGAATTTTTTGGCCTGTTTTGTACACGATCAATGGAAAATTGTGAGGTGATGACATCATCAGCTCACTCATTTACATATTCATATCAACTGTACTAGAACAGTTCACTATTTCACAAATTTCACTATTTCATAGTTGTACAATGTAACTTCCCTAATTCTTATCCTATTTTGATCAAATTTTCACTCTTGTACTCACAATATTTTACTCTTTTTTTATTAGACCAACTCATAACTGGACTGAAATTCCTCTTTAATGGCAGATTCACAACAAATAAGATGTATTCTGAGCAGCCTGCAGTATGTACCATGAAATAATATTATATACGCTGCTCTTCAACTGGATACACAGCTAGATGCAGAGTCCTTTGAAGAGTTACCAAATACCAAAACTGAAAATTGTGCTGGTACCCAGAGGTGTGGTATGTCTATTTTCAAGTATCATGGTGATGTGCCTAACAACAAAGTTCTGACAAATGACAAAAAGGACGGTGTGACGTTGAAAT
The DNA here is from genome assembly GCF_040938485.1 of Diadema antillarum. NCBI lineage: Eukaryota > Metazoa > Echinodermata > Echinoidea > Diadematoida > Diadematidae > Diadema > Diadema antillarum. The sequence continues at coordinate 2,782,688 of NW_027270924.1, forward strand.
AAGTTGTACAGCCTCTATGGAGTTATAAACTAGAAGAAAGCAAGACTGCTATTCAAACACAAAAGAGTCTAGAGTTACTGTAAAACAAGGAATTTTCGCGTGCACATTAATTTCGCGAATTTCGCGAGCGCCAAGATTCGCAAAATTAAAATGCACGCGAAAGTCCATGTTTACATTATATGCATTCAGACGCCAGTGGCACTTCGCGAAAATTTCATGCAACGAAAAAGGCTGTCGGCTCCAATTCGCGAAAAATTCATGCCGCAAATATATCATGTTTTACATTAGATTGAGTTCGAGTTGGTGACCACCAGGCACCACACACAGTCACCTCCAATTCCAATATGTGAATATGAATATGAATATGAAATAAATTATTTCTGTCAAAAACTTCACTCTACAATTCCTTTCTTTTCAGCTCCAAACCTGGTCATCCCAAGATATACAACATAAAATGAATGTTGTGTGGCCATGAAAAATCACAGTAATCATATACAATGTACATTGTCAACAGATTTGTCTCTTTTATCACAAGCACCTCTGGATAGTTTTATCATGGAATACATTGATATGGCATGACAGTTTGAATGTCTGTACCTCACACCCAGCTTCGACTGGCAAATTGGTTTGAAGAAACATCATCTACAAACAAGTTTTAAAGTTAAGGTCACCCTTGTCCAAATTAAGATCTTCCTTTGATACACTAATCATCTCCATGTAAATACATTCCAACAAAGTCAATATCACAAACGGATTGTAGTGCACCAGAAAACAATGATTTAACATCACATGCCAGAAATGCCAGACTGTGGGTATTTACATTACAAAGCAATTTACAGTTCTCCATAAAGGGAATGCACCTGTTGTCCTCATAGCCACCTGATGCACAGGTGTATCTTTTGTGTGAGTCACAGGGCAGTTTATCTTGAGGCAATTTGTGACAAAACAACCAGAACAACACATGGAAGTACTACAAGACCTCGCTCCAGACAATGCACACTGCACACTTCAAAACTCAATGTGGAGATATTTTACCACTGTCACATGACACATCAATACAAAGTCTATGCAATTCATCCCCAATGTTGAGTGTCATTGCATATCATATTTCCCCAAAACTTAACAACACACTAAGAAGGGAACATTGTATGTCTTCTTGCTATAATTCCAATTGTGAGGATCAATCACAGAGTGTATCTGATTGATCTTAGCTCAATATTTACTTATTGCAGTCATCAAAATTCCCCTCGTAAACATGCAAACACTTCAAAGTTTCATATCATCGGTGTCTTCCACTCACTCTGTCTCTCTGGCCCTGGGCTTGGAATTGGAGGGCTAGAAGTTTCCCCTCTGCAGGATTCCCTGGAGGCACACCCCCAGGATTATCCCTAGTGGGAGTAATGGAACCTCCCAGGCTCAGGCTTGATGTGGCATGCACCAGGTTTGTTCTACTCCCTGAAGGGGTGTGCTGCAGTCTGCGCACAGAGATTTTGAATAAATGTACAGTAAGAGGAGGGAAATAGATCATCATTTCACGGAAAACACATGTACACAAAATTTCCATGTATCAAATCTTATAAACTTTTGGGTCTTTTGTTAAGAGGCCCCCCTTCCCCACTCAACTTTTGGTGCATTGCGTGGACAGTGGTAACCAGTAAAATAAATAGAAAAAAATTTAATGTATGTGCCCAAAGGGAAAGATTTACATGACAAAAGTAGAATTTTCACTCGTGAGAGGTGAATCAGTCTGTACAATGGCAAAAACTGGAAAAACCCAAAACAAAACAAAACAAAACAACCATTCACAGAGTTTTCACATCCATTCATAGCAATAAGGTTTTTCTCCAAATATTTTAGGGTAGCTTGCCTACCAACTTCTGACGAAAAATTCAAAAGGTGAGAAAATGTTGGGTTTATAATGCCCATGTAAACCATCCATTCATATTAACAGTTAATATATAAACTTATAACTGATGCTACGAGATACTATTTGACACAAGCACTAGTTATGATCAATTTGAACGACGCATTCTGATATGAAATACATTGTATAATGTCAGCTAAATATAGAGTAGGAACACGTTAGTGCACCGATTTGGTCTTCAATTTTTTCCCCAAAGTTTACTATTAAAGGTTTACAATACTGTACAGTGGAATATCATGATATAGTATGCATATTACGTCATGAAGAAGTTTGAGTGGTGTTATTTAAACCTTTTAAAATGTCATTAAAACTGAAGTTTTTCAAAATGCATGTGTGTGCAAGCAACACATAAAACTTCCCCTCTCAACATCTCTATGCCCAAAATAATGTTTGCATTATGCAGCAAGAAGTATAGGGATATTTTGTGCTTTGGAAGCGAGTAGCAGAAGAACCCAACACCATACCAGTTTCTTAAAATGAAAAGTCACAGTGAGATGCCAAAATGTAGAGCTAAATTCACAATTGCTTCTAAGGAATTGTAATGGGTATAGGGAGGGGATGATACGAAAGCATTTGATCTCCACTTGTAAAGAAGGAGATTCTAGTGGTGAAGAAGCACTTTGGTTTATTCCTGATAATTTCAAAGAGATAGAGTATTGCTAAAAAACTCACCCTCCTTGATTGTTGGATAGAACGGCCCTCTGCCCTTGAGACAAATGGAATTCATGTGCATGCCTCCCCAATGCTAGTGCATTCCTGTCTGATTGGCCGGCTGGAGGACCATTGTATTGCAGATTGACCTTTGCACCCAGGCGCAGCTGGTCAATGGTGTTTTCTGCTTGGGCGTATTTCTGTAGGAGTTCATCGTATTCCCTCTGGAGCTGGTCTACGAATTCGTCGCTCATGAGCCGTGACCTGGCTGTCCGGTCCAGTTTGCTGATCTCCGACATGTCGCTCATTTCGCTGTGACCCGTCATGTCATCCAGCCGTAATTTGGGAACTATGTCTCCCCGAGATGACCCAGCGGGCTTTACGGGGGAAGGGCTGAGTTCCAAGTCTCCATTCACCAGAGTACCATCCCCCGGAGTGCTCGATCTTGGAGTGGCTGCCCCGGCACTTTCTACGAAACTTTGCTCACTTCTACCATTATGACTCTTCACACTTGATCGACTACTTCGCCTACTTGATAATACTGACCGCTGCGACGGAGCAGGAGATGATATAGTCCTACCCGATTTCAAACTACCACTTCTCCTATCGCTCTCCCTACTACGCAGAGAAAGTTGATCATCTGACATGACTTGTTCCGGTGATTTCCTGTCCTTGAGCTGAGCTGCAGTTAGCGGCCGGCTTGGACGACGGACTGAGGTAGCAATTGGTTTGAAGTGCTCTATGTCTCCACCGCTGGAGTTGGCTCTCCCCTCGGGGCTATCCCCTGCACCGAATGTCTCCACGTTGAAGGCTGCAGCCTGGATGACAGCGGTCAGGCTCTCACGCTTCTTCAGGGTGTTTTCACCGCTGCGTGAGAACAGATCAGATCCGTCCTCGGACTCCAGGTGGGACAGCTGCTCCGGCATCTTCTCCTGGCTCAGACTGAAGAAGTCGTCTTGCTGCGACGACGGCAGATACGGGCAATTCTCCGCAGCAGCATCACCGTTGTATCCTTCCAGGGAGTCATTGTCGTACAGATTATCCATGATGTCATATGGTCTGCCTCCTGGGTGATATGCGACATCAGGGTGGTCTCGAGGTGTTGCCTCCATGTATTTCATCATGTCGTCATCTCCGTACCGGTGAGCGTCCCCATTCAGCATGCCATCAAATTCTGTTCCATCTTCTAATGACTCATTGTGACCCCGTTTGAAGATGTCGTCTGATTGATCAGTCATGTTGCCATTTCTGGAGTCGCCATCATAGTCTTGTCGGAAGCCCGCCTTTTCTCCGGGAAAGGATCTGCCTTTCATGTCCTCACCATCAGCGGATCCCTGGGACTGTTCCTTCAGAAGCCTCTCTAGGTTCTCAAACTCCTGCAGAGACTGCCGATGGATCGGTCTCTCGAATCCGTTACCAACTATCTTCCTCCGGGGAGTCAGCGAGGTCACCTCATCATCCTCTTCCTCCCCAGAGACTGACCGTGCGCTCTCCTGTCCCTTGAAGTCAAGATCGTAGTCGTTGCCAGGACTACTGTTGGTCAGAAAGGTGCTTCTCACAGGTTCCGGTGAGAAGACATCTCCTTCCAAGAGTCCCTCTAAGCCATGGCTACCACGAGGTGAGATATCCGAAAAGCCATTTGAACCCTCTGTGATGATAAGAATGAAAGAAAAACTTTGTGCGGGCTGAAAACCTTGCACTACACATACAAGCTAGAACATAACACACTTGTACAGATAGGCATCATCTGAACCTAAACATACATAGTGAGAATGGCCTAAAGGGTGAAATGTGGCAATGAATCACTCTGCCATGTCACCTCTACTATCACTATCACAAAAAAGGGGCAATGCGACCATTGAATCAGCAGGTAAGGACATTATCAAGCCCTATCCCAAATTTCCTTGTGAAAATTCTACAGCTAAGCAGAAAACGTGTTGCTACCACGATCGTGCAACGCAATAATACCATGAGGCTGTGTTGAGCAACTTCATGCAGCAGACTGATTGTGACCCAAATGGATGTGGGCATAATGGTAGAGGGAAGCCCTCCGCGTTTCCTAATCATTTGTCTTCCTTGTTCTTAATCCCCCAGCATCAATCAACAGGGCTCAAGGCGCAACCCCGCCTCTCTTTGGATATTACCAACTTTGCACAATTTGTAAAAAAATTCCACCTGTTTTTTTGCATCTCCATGACTAATCATCCCATTCTTGTTAATTATCCTACTCCTATTTTTACTTGTCATCTTGGCAAGTTCAATGGCCTATGATGATGAAATATATGTCAATATAATATGTCATCACTGTGCACTGACAGCTATTCATATCTTGCCCTTAAGATTTTTGTGTGCAATGTTGCTTCCAGATCAGAGGCCACAAACAAAAACACAGAGGCAGGTATAACTAAGAGATTACATCCCCCCCCCCCTTTAAATCACCTACAGGGGTAAAAGAAACCACCAATTATGCAAAGGGAATGGCATCAGAGAAGCATTGCCATCGGGACAACCATGTTTGATTATCCCCTTTAAGTGAAAGGGAATACGAAGATGAAAATTGATTATCTGCCAGGTTCCTTCTTGAAGTGACATTGAGCTAACATATCATGTAAATGTACAAGTAGAACTACAGGGACTTCCTACTACAAATATTTGTGGTTTGTAAAAAGTATTCTTTCTTCGGCGGAATTTGGTGCACGGTATCACGGTCAAAATGTAGGCCTATACAATAGTTCCATGATATTTACACCTTCTTTACTGCTCCATTGAAATTCTTCTTTTTCAAACATGAATAGCACTAGTAATTGATTTATGTCAAGAAAAAAAGTTATTTCAGTTTGTCTAAATCCATTCAACACAGTGTAAAATTTTGCTGAAAACCACGCTGATGGTCTAAATGACAAGTAATCATTTGTCATTCAAGAGGACTTTGAATTTTGAATTGCTTTATGAACAAACTTTGCGTTATACGCATTTCTCTGCATCACAACAGCTTGTCCATGTATAAGCTTGTGCCTGCATTTGGTAAGAGTCGACTGAAATTCAATCCAGGTTTTACTTCCTTGGTCAGTTCTCGCTCCTCCTGTAACCTTGCCTCGGCTTCAATCACCACAACCTAACACGCTCACTTCCTCATCAGATCTCTGCATTTTGCAGAAATGTGTTGCCTGGCAACAGGAACTCTTAATGAACGTTCAAGGAAGGTCACTGCTATTTATATTCAAAGTCTCTTAGCTTATCAAGAGAAGCCCATTAAAGACTCAGGGCAGTACTTTTTTACAGTTGAGAGACCTATAGAAGGCCATTGACTTTTTCCAACCTGAAATATTCTTCCATTTTCTCTGTAACTGCACAATTTAGACAGGTTTTTAATACTAAAAGCTGATTGAATTCTTTCCCATCCATTAGCCAGCTCATTCTGCATCCAGAGTTTCAACTAACCATTATGTCTGAAGGAGAGCATGAGGAAAGGGGGGGGGGGGGGGGGGGAGGGCATTAGAATTATGTTATCCTTCTTTGACTTTAACAAGCACTTTTTTTTTGAAAGCTTGTATTTCAATCTGTCGCTCAAACAGCACATACAGCTGTACTCACACAATCTTGATTGACCGCTTCGTAAAAATAATAACACAGAATTTAACACCATAAAAAAGAAAGCAAATCACATTTCATCTCCGGGAATATATATATTAAAAAAAAAAAATTGTTCTTGCAACTGGGACTGTTAAGAATGAACATTGTAGTTTGTGATATAAAGCAAGATGCTGGAACAAGGAAGTAACATACCTTCAAAGTCATCTTCATAGGAGCCTCCTGATCCAGCCATGGCTGTCTTTTCATCTCTTACACATCTGTTAAATTATCAACACAAAATATGCATCATCGGATCATATACAACACTGTAAGGCCTAACATATAGAACATATTTTTTATAACTTAGACACACACAAATATGCAAAAATACTGTACATTATTTTTTTCTCACATGTGCAATACATAAAACACAGACCAAAGTTCTGCAAAGATTCTGCCTAATTCAGAGATTACACTGAAAGAAAACAACATGTAACACATAATCCAGAGATTAGACAGGGACAGAAAAAAAGGAGAAACGAAAGATTTATTCCCCCCCCCCCCCCAGAGACCTTCATTACTGCCATTAAAACCACATTCACAATTCACACCCATACATTGTACACAGTATACACTTTTACCTTTCAAAGTATTGATACAGTCATAGAGGTGATGGCTAGTAACTGAACAGTGGGAATCAGAGGGAATGCTGAGGGATGATTGTTCCAATTCTTGTGGGAATCATTCCAGAGTACATTATATATCTATTGTTGAGTGAAAATTATTTGCTTCAGAACAGTCTCATATTCAAGTAATGTGCAGTTTATTGCCCCGTCACTGTACAGGCATGCTTACCTAGAAACATTATCCTGCACATTACTTGAATATGAGACCATTTTGAAGCAAATAATTTTCACAAAAAAATAGATAATTTATAATGTACTCTTAAATGAATCCCACAAGGATTGGAACAATCATCCCCCAGCATTCCCACTGATCAGTTACTAGCCATCCCTTTTAAGCGACTTTTCATTGATCCTTCATAATGTTCTTTTTGTCCTAATCAACATAAAATCATTCAAAACTGCCAATATGTAATTAAAGGTTCAATCAAATTCTCAACAGTCTTCCCCAACAACTACATTTCCCACTGCCGAAACTATCTGGCAAACTAATCCACTAAATACTACCATTTAAATCTTTTTTCATCCTGAAGTTTCAGATGACAGACCCTATTAGATTGAAGTAATTCCTCTTGAGCATTAAACTCCTGTTTATACCAATCAGTGAATTGAATTACAGCTCCATGTGGCATTGAAAGTATGCATCAAAACGAAATATCCATAAAAGCCCTTGAGCGGTCAGGCATATGGGATATGATGGCATTTGTCCAAGACAAGAAATGTGTGTTCCATGTCAACGTACATAGACTGTCGATGTGGCCTTACGCATATGTACAATGTACGACTGTCAAAAGTTAATTATGTACCTGCAGAGTTTTACTTTCTGTTATTCCAGCTACAAGTAATGTTTTCATTAACCAGATATTTGAAACCTTCATTGAGCCCTGAAAGTAATATCATCTAATGTGTTGGTCTAAAGTGATATGTTGATCCAGTCGAATGTTTGTTTTTGTCAAGCCCCAGGCTAAATCTGTGTCGATGCATTGCCCATATAAATGAATGCTATTATTCTAACACACTACATTCTCTCAATCAATCTATTCACCTTTTCTATTCCATTTTATTATACCTCAATGACATGAGTAGATAAAGTCTCTGAATTAATATCAGGCTTCGCTAAGCTTTATCGGCTGGCGATGCTACTGCATGAACATTATAATCCACGGGATTTAGAAGGCTAGGCTTAGCAGGGATTTACAAATTCCTCTTCTTATTCCCACTGGGGGAAAAAGAGCGAAAGGTGAAAGTTAGAAAAGTTTGTGTAATTCAGTGTCTTGTGAAATTCACAACACATTTGGCATTCTACACTGAAATCGCCATTCTTCCAAGTCTTACTAAAGTTCATTAAAATAATTTTAAAATAATGAAACTCTTGTATCAAGCTGGTGGAGGGCACATTTTCATGTGCAGTGTACAATGAGATAGATAATCAAAGCAGAATGTGATGAATTGTATACTACCATATCAAGTACAATGTATAAACCACACAATGTATCAACCACAACTCACCTTTCGGCAAAGAGAGCATCTGTCCGTGGAAGACACCAGGCATTCTGTCACTCTCAGAGATTCTCCCGCCTTCATCACGTCAGGACTGTCGAGCGGATGAGCGGCAGATGGCTCTGGGCGAATTAGATGGAACCAGCCGGCTGCTCACCGCCTTCCAACCATGATGCTAAATTTTGTTCTTGCGGCTCAGGGCGTCACGCTGCAGCATACAGAGAGAGATAGAGAGAGAAAAAAAAAATAGAAGGCTGGCAGTGAAAAGATCTGTCACCTGGGAGAAATGTCAGACCGCTGGTGGCTTGACAGATGGAAAAGAAAACAGGCATGCAGAAAGAATGATATATTGCATGGCCTACGTAATATAACAACATGGTTTCTCTCCCTGTAATGTCTGTTCTGCCTGATTGTGGGATATTGACTTTTGACTTTACCCACAGAGGACTGACATCATAATATATGCATTTTTATTGTAAACACTATCAGAATGTAGTTAGTTCCATGCATCTGGAATATGCAGCTTTCACTGTTAGTGTTAGTATCTTACCTACCAATTCTTATTTTGTTTTCATATCCTCACTGTGAAGGGAAAAACCAAATCACAAATCCTTGTTGTTGGTCATTAGTGTATTTTCTTCGTTTAAACAGGGTTCCACAATAGAAATGCAGAACACACTGTGGACATTGAAAAAAACATATTATGACTCCTTTGCAAAACAACAATGGGAATGTTCTAAACAGTATGTTTAAAAAGTCATCTGGCAACTTCATAGTTTGGTGTACAGAGGTGTTTCAAATTAGTTTCATAAATCTGTGCATTTCGGTGATTCAAGATTCCAATAGTTATATTCATAATGATAATAATGGTGATAATGATGATTATAATAATAATAAAACAAACAATAAACACTAGTGACAATAATCATATAATGTCAAGAATGACAGTGAGAAGATGAAGATAACAAATTTTGAATGTAGTGGTCCCAACAGACTTGAGAAATGATTCAAGACTTCAATTTCTCACTTCAGCTTATTAATATTACAAAGAGCATCAAAACATAGACTCGAAACATAGAGAAAACGAGACATAAAATCTTGTTGTATCACTAGCCTATGGACATGCAGTTTTTATGCAATCTCTCCACGAGGTAAAGTGTACCTCAGTCTGAAGTAGACCCCAATTGGATGGTAGAGATATTGATATCTAAAAGCATGTCAGCATATCATATCATCTTCGGTGTCTCCCCAGGAAAGAAGATGCCTGGGAGATAACAGACAGACCGCCTATCTCCTCTGGTCCCTGAATTCAATTACAGTACCGTACATCATGAGATCTGCATTCAATTACACTGCACAGGGTATGAAAAAAATGGTTTCTGTATGTAGCTCCTGTGATGACGGATTACTTTGCTACTTGTATTCCAATTACACACTCCCTCATCACTTTCCTTCTAGTCTTTGCTTCAGCGTATCACTACACAGTATGGAGGGTGCTGTACGAACCCACATGCCAACTTGCCCGGGGCAACCAAAACTCACTGTTAAGCAGGTTGAATTAATGGGTATTTGTCTGCTAGAAGTATCGCCCAAACGCCAAAATAAAAGAAGGAATTTCCTGATGTAAATTCTTTTTTAATGCTCTGCATGTAATAGTCCCTCATGCTCTCTTTGTGAACAATACTCAAATTACAACTTTGTATGTCCTTTTCTTGCAATTGTTGCTTTTTCTTTCTATAGCTATCTACTATAACTCTCTTTCTTTGTTTCATAGTCTCAAAAAAAGGTTTTATTATACATTCGATTTGTTCATGTCTCAGTATGTGAGGCACTTCCTAAACACACTATGTATCTTTAAAAAAAAAAAAAAAGAACACACACACGATCCTTAAACTAGCTACACCATGTGAAGAAAGAATGTATGTACTTCGAGAGAAACTCTGCAATACTTTGCACAAATTATCCAGAAAAATTCTGGTCTCTGAGACTGGCTGCACTGTTGATACCATGTCATTCAGGAGAAGAATTCCAACCAAAGTACACTGTAAGTGTTTGCCTGTTCATGGGCTGAACAAGCCAATTTTTCATGACAGGAAAGGCATTCATATTTAAAAAATAATCATCATAATGAGGACCCATGCCTGGGTTTCGCTTGATGAACATCACTACATTAGCTGTGTGCACATTATGTTCAAGCCTCTGTACCTTGAGAGCATCTCATAAACGGTGATGAAGATTACCATATTCATTCAGGCAAAGAATGCAATTTCTGAGTGCTTTAAAGGGTAAAGTGAACTCATGCCTGGAATTTATTTCTAGCATAATGAAAGCACTTTTGTAGAACAAGTGCAATTAGAATCACAATCAAGGAATAGAAAACTTGACAAGTACTATGTGTTTATTACTTTTCAATGTCTCTTTAATACATAATATTAAGAAAAGACAAAGACATCGTATGAAAACATGCAAGTTGGAAGTTATGCTCGATCGGGGGGGGGGGGGCATTTCAATGTATTTTTGAGTTTTTTTAATCATATCTAATACTATAGCATTGATTGACAGATGATGTTATCGAAAGAATCTTGATTTGCAAGGGTTTTTGTGGGCATGTCTGTACAATATCCAGTTAATATAAAGGAAAAAAAATATCTCTACAATGTATGGTAAATATTTAGATACTCTTTTGACCACATAAGAGATGATCTGGATATTATGTATCAATACAAGTCACCATGCACTTGCACTGCATGGCCCCTTGAAAGATATTATGGTGACTCACTTTCAGAAATTGTTGGACTTTGTTTACTGAGTTGTGCGATGACATTAAAAATACATGAAAAAAATAGAGAAGCGCTCTGAGAGCGCCCAGACCTCCAAGCAGCTCATTTCCACCACTGATCTTGTTCTCCAAAGGAGATCAGTGATGTCCACTCATATGTACAGTATGCATGCTGAAAATTGCCCGATTTCCCAATATAGAAGCCTTTTGTAACATGTACGTCATCAGCTTCCAGCTGCATGGTGCCTCGTCCGAGCAAAGCACGCACATTAGTGTGCGTTACATGCAAACCTCAGATCACTAGATCTTTGATGGTAGATCATTACCAAAATTTAATCATCTGTTCCTTGTGTTATTCTTAACCTTTCCTGTAAGTTTCATCCAAATCCATTCACAACTTTTTGAGTTATTTTGCACACAGACAAACAAATAAACACATGCCGATGAAATCATAACCTCCTTCGTTGGTGGAGGTAAAAAAAAAAATATTGGCAACTTTTTTTTTTTGGTGGGGGGGGGGGAGGGATTTTAATTTTGTTTAGATTTAATGTGTAACCAGTTTCATAGAATCTTTCTCCAATACGTCATATGCAGTAAAACTTTCAGAGTTGCAAGGTTCATACAGACAAAAATTAAAATCTTTATAGCAAAGCTACCCTCAGAATTAAATTAATGTCACTATCTTTTAAGGGAAATGACAAACTTCTCTAAATGAATTTTCTTTTAATAGTGTCTCACATCCACAACGCCAGTGACCAAGCACCGTTGTCCCTGGTGTACTTCTACTTCATTACAATCGGTGCGCACTAATTTCTGCCCGCTGTTTCAGCGACAGTCCGATGCTCTTGTCACCACTGCCTCAATTAAGAATGGCACGCTTCTCAGGGTCACGCCGGCTGCTTCTTCAATCTTGCATTCGCATCTCGGTCAGAGCACTCTCTCCCTTCCTCTCTCTTTTCAAGATCTTCTCTCTTCCCAATCCTCTCCCTCCCCCCCCACCCCCCCCCCCCCCACTTCGGTGACGCATTATTCCCTTGCAATGCCCTACAATTTGTCACTCCTGGCTTTGTAGCGTGGCACTAACGCGATTCCCAGAGGCTCACACCAAATGGGGAGCTCCATATGGCACGGAGGAGGTTTAGGGTAATTGGTGCACAAAGAGGCTGCAAAGTATCGCACAAGGCAGTGTGCAACATCACTCTGGTAGGAAACATACAGTACGTACAACAAGGTGTATAATACAATGTAGGCCAATATAACTGACGCCAGAAATCAAACGACACAAGCAATTTGTCTTGGATGACACATACATATATATATCATTCATTACTCAGGTGAACCCAGGTAATAATGACATTGCAGTAAGGATACACAGAACCATAACCAAACTGTAACAGTATTGATAACCGAACATAAACAGTAAAAGGTAACCTTATAGATGAACAGAACAAAAGCAATTAAGAGCATAATGAACAGGAATGAACTCTAAAATGCTTTGCGAACAGAAAGGCTCAGTCTTATATGAAATACAAAGCAAAAAGAGTAATATCGGAATACAGCATAAAAGAATTTAAAAAAAAGAGGATATTGATATAAGCAGAGAGTGATTGACTGAAGAAATACAGACGATGCAACTTGAGATAGAGAAAGAGAGGGAGAGAGAGAACAAACTGTCCTAAATGAAAGATTACACCAGTTGTATGACAATGACTGTGATGTGCAATATCTGGTAAAATGTGCAAGAAAAATACAGCGAAGAACTTCATTTATGCAAGAAGCAAATCTACATGTAAATATGGAAGAGATGTTATATGCACTGTCTGAGCTACAGCATTGATGTTTAATACAATAGCTTCAATCAACGCTAAAAAACATGAGGAGTTAAATTCAAATTGTGTTCTGAGTTGTATTACCCTTCAAACCAAAGCGATTGATTGACGGCTACCTATCAATGACCTGCAGATTATGATTCTAAGGCAATTGCTTGATATGAACAATATTAGACAGTATCATCATCAAGCTGTTCTAGTGTGTCAACATGTGTGACTTACACATATGAAAACTGAATAGTTTGTAAAGCTGTATATGCTCAACAATGTTGATAATATTGTTTCTACTTTTTTCTCTCTTTTTTGCACGTCACTGCCAAGTGCAGATCAGTAGATTGACAGTTCTATACACACATGAGATATGGTAGCCTGAAGAGGTGAGTCTGATTGAGTGGATGCTATTTCTCCATCACCGTGCTACTGCTAGCCCCACATACATTGTATTTTTATGTCTGTCTTTTTTTTTGCATCTGAACCACTGAGCAATAACTACAGCCTGCTTACAATGGAGCGTGCTCCTTTAAAGAAGCCATTACGGAGCTGATGAAAGCCAGAAAACTCCGGCAACATTGCCCGCCAGCCATATAGAAGGAGCGATTTACTGTTAAAAGCTTCCAGTGCGATGCAATCTCTTCCCGTCTCTCTCTTGCTCCTCTGTCTTTTGTCTTCATACTTGTTTTCCCTAGGCTCTTAAGCCATGGGATGTGAATAGAGTGGGCCATACCATGCCATTAGACACATCATATTCATCATCAGGCCTTGATGGCATTGTACACAGTGCTTCCTTCATTTCTGTTCATACATATCGTACACTGTACCGTGTTCATCGGACTGAACAGTTTGAACAGCTAACCAAATATGGCATCAATCTATGAAATAGTAATCGATAAGGTACAAAGGAAAAGAAAATACTGTATGATGTATCACAGTATAGCCACTGTCAAATGAAGAAGGTGGGGAAAAAATCCTATAAAAAACTGGGTACTTTAAGATGCATTTTGAACAGAGACACAAAAAGGAATAATTGCCTTGCAGTAAAATCATGTTTTGACAAATAAAAAAAGAACCATAATCTTGAAAATTATTATTCTAAAAAAAGTACGCAAAATTGAGTATGTTATGGTTCAGGTACTTGAACTAAAGAGTATCTGATATTCCATGCATCGTACAAGAACCACGGAATATCAAATAGGTTAGAACTGACATTGTAGATAAGTGTAATACTCATCATATCAGCATTCAAAAAGCCCTCCTCAACTAGAACTGAAGGAGGGATCACATTTCGACATTATCTAAAAGTTGTCATCTCAAAAATCTCCATCTTTAGGTTGGTCTTTAATATGCAAATGAATTTAAATTTCATGAATCAGTATCAAAATGAATTGAATAATTTCAATCGAGAACTGTATAATAAACAGAAAGTTTTTCCATAGACCAGAACTTTTTCTTTCTTTACCTTTGGTTCATTTATAAATGGCTATTAAAACTACCAAGTCCAAATGAACACGGAGTTTTAATCTCTGTGAATTTCCATACAATGTACTGCATACCAGCAAAACAGATTTTGCATCAAATCATACACTGTTGTTTCTGAATGCAAGCTATCCTGAACTTATGATTTTAGATTTTGAAACGGCACGCTATCCTTCTGTGCTAAACAAGTAGGTTTGAGAAAACTGCACCCCTTCATATGTGGTTACACATCAGGTGCTGAGCATGCTCATTAAGAGAAATGCTTGTAAGATAAATCATTAACTGCTGCCTATAACGGCTGGGGACCACCTTCAAGGATTATAAAACTGGTGATTAGTGTAATTAAGGGCTTGTTGGCTGACATCTAGGCAAGCAAAGGAAGGTGTATGGTGTAGTCATAGTCACAACAAAAGATGCCATGCAACGCAATAAACCATACAACATCAATTCAATGATATTCATGTTGGGGTTGTTTTCATGACATACAAGGTGTATGTCACAGTTCTGTATTTGGTTAGGAATACTTTTATAGGTTAGGCTTACTTATTTCACAGTGATGTCGTTTACTTCAATTTTACTGTGTTCTGATATTAAAGTCAGCAGACTTAAAAGTTCTGTAGCATGAAAGTGAACAGTTTCTTAGTTTCTTGAAAAGTAAATATTGTATTATTGCTCTTCATCAACATAGTAGACTGACCCGGCAGTCCACGCCACAGGATATACACAAACTGTGTAAAAATGGCCTTGGTTTCACTGCACAATGAAACAACAACCGTGAGACGTACAAACAAAATATCAATTTCAATGCAGGATGTAAATTGCATTCAGTCTACATGTATACCAGCATATTTGTTGACTTTTGAGATGAAACATGACCACGACATTCAGAAGAACACTGGATCCACAGCTGTACTTCTTTTTATTTTTTTCCTTCACATACACTTAAGACAAGTACATACAATGATCTTCCTTTTACAACTGTGGTGTGTAACAGAAAATGAATCAATACTTCTTTTATTCAAAAGTGCCTGTAGCAACTAGGCCTATATGACATACATTGTACATGTATTTTGCATTATACCTCAGTTTCAAAGTCAGACTAACCTCAAACCAAAAGTCCCTCAATTTGGGGTATTATAGGCCTATATCAGTACAGCTGTATGTTGATCTACAAATCAAGAATAGACTTTAATATCCGATGCTTAGATTTTTAGCACAATCGTTTGCCGCCTTTTTACAAAAGTAAGCAAGCAGCCCACGGGACCAATTCAGCTGCTGTTTCCTTTAAAAGCAGTTTTAATACTAGCCCAAGCACACAATGAAGGAGATGAGTTTAAAAGATGCAGGTCTACCAAATAATTCCCCATTGAATCGTACAGTGACCTGTACACTGTAAACACTCCCCATTCATAATAAAAGGCATTGAGTTGTGATCACGGCGAAGCCATTCAATTCAAACCCTCTTGCTACATAATACCAGTCACACTGCTAGGAGGAATTCCTGTGTCTATTGGATAATCTTTTGGAAAGACCCATTCTCATTCAAATTCTAAGCTTGTGTCTTCATTACCTTCAAAAGGCTATAATCTTCAGTGTTTGTAGTATCACTATTGTACAATATAGGGCTAGTGAATTAAAGGACACTAAATCAGCACTTTAATAGTCTGCCATGCTAGCTTGTTTGGACATTGGTTTAGAACCTGGCTTAGTCACAAAGATGCATTCAAACTTGTAGTTTTTTTCTTTCTCTCTTACCCCCCCCCCCTTTCCTCCGAGTTCAAATGCATTCTTGGAAGCCTCAATGTTCAAATGTCTG
This sequence comes from Diadema antillarum, assembly GCF_040938485.1. Lineage (NCBI taxonomy): Eukaryota > Metazoa > Echinodermata > Echinoidea > Diadematoida > Diadematidae > Diadema > Diadema antillarum. The sequence goes on from NW_027270924.1 coordinate 2,798,916, forward strand.
ATCTATAATGTACACTGCTGATGTGTATTTTCCATTTCCTCTTTTTGAAAGCAATTCATTCATGTCTTGCAATCTACAATGTACAATTGATGTCAGCATTTTTTTTTTCATCTGAAATATGATATTTTAATACCCCTAGCAAACGGGAGACTCCAACTTGGAGCGCACTTCACGAGCGCGAAGCGCGAAGTTCCTTACGGCCGGGGTCCAGGGCCCGCTTACGGGTCCTGGAAGCTCTAGGGTTCTAGATGCTCTCTCGTGCTATCTAATGGCTTATTTTTCAACATACGATGACATTTAGTAAGAAATCATTTCAAGCGGGAGACACAGAGACAGGGCGGGAGAACGGGAGATTTTGCAAATATGGGCTTTCGGCGGGAGATCTCCCGTCGAAAGCGGAAGAGTTGGAGTCTCTGTATGCGTGCTATATATACAAATGTACATGTTATACCAAAATTGGCAAATAGTTTCCAAACAGGCTATGCCAGTTCTGCAGTTCATATGATGTACCGCGGGTAATGATAGAATATTAACCAATATTGTAAAATGGAGAATGTTCGTGTGCATTTTAATTTCGTGAATTTTGCAAGAGTTAAGATTCACGAAATTAAAATGCTTGCGAAGGCTCTTGTCTACACTATATGCGTTGAATGCCAGAGGCACTGTGGGAAAATTTCATGCCGTGAAAAAGGCTGTCTGTTCCAATTCGCTAAAATTTCATGCCGCTAAAATTTCATGTTTTACAGTACTGCACATGACCATGCAATGTAAATATAACTGAAGCTAAATTTGAAAGTCTAATGCCTGTGCTCCTAATAACACTTTATTCAACTTTCAATTGCCTAGTAAATTATTCAACAAATATGTGCAGGCCTTAGGCCTAGGTCCTTTACATATCAGTATGGATAAATGTACAAATCTCTGAATTTTTAAATTCATGTTTAAATTGAACAACCAAATTTCTTCTTCATTTCAGCAACACGTACCTCTTAATTTGATAATACTTAGTCAAATAGTTGGTATTCTTGAACATGAACTCTGCAATATTGCCAGACTTTGAGTACAAAAGAGGGCGCTTTTTGTAATGCTCACAGAATGTGATTGGCCACTGCCTTTCAATACATAATACCAACTATGAAATAACGGCAGATATTTTAGTTGTCATTTTGGCTACGCACAGTTCTGTTCCAGTATTTGATCTCTCATGTGATGCGCAAAGTCTAGTGTGCAGTGATAGTACACAGACCGCTGGCACTGCTCTCATGACTGGGTCATACACTACGATACAGGGGGCCGAAAATTAAGTGATGTCACTGTGACACATTCCATACAAGCTCACTGCTATTTTCGCCATTATTCATGTGTTCGTAACGCGCCTAGTTCAAGTCATGTGACAATTCTTATCAGAAAGTTGGAACTAGTGGCGACTGGCAAGGCCTACTGCGCATGTTACAAATTTGTATCTGCGATACTACTAATTTATTGATAAATTTGTAGAGAATTCTCTCTTCATAAATGATTTCAAACTTTGTATAGTGCTATGCCATGGTATGGTGTACATCCATACACATGAACAAAAAAGCTCCCTCTGTAGGTTTTGTCTGCATTAGTGAACCCGGCAGGCAGCCGCACCAACAGCCTTCACCAGGCTTCTCATCAAATTAACTCTAAACCTCAATGAACTTTCGCGCTGTTAACTCAGGCTCCCTAATGATAACAACAACAACAAACTTTAACAGTAACTGTGGCAAAATGCCATGTCATTGCACATGACTTTCCCCAGTAGTATACAAAAACAATTTTTCCTTTGTAAGTGTGATGTTTTTTATAATCGTTTTTTTTTTCTTTTTCACTGGGAGCTTTTTTCAATGTTTATTAGTCATACCTGTAGTGATAATAAGGAGAGTCAAAGTATGACCTTGAAGGGAAGTAAGACATAACTATATTAAACATTTTGAATTCACTTTTTCTATAAAAAAATAACACATGAACAAAAGCCTACACTAGAGATGTTTCCATCATACAGCCCTATGCCAAATTAATTAACAACATGTGAATCTTCTTCTCTCTGATGCCAATAGAGGGTGTTTGTACAAAATGAGTCCATGTGCTGTCTCTGCCAGAACAACCTCCCCAACCTCCAGTTTTTGTTTTCAGACACAATAAAATCTTATGAGGTGAAAGATCATAACACTAAATGCAGGTAGACATTGAGATGCGTGTGGGTGGGTGGGAGGGGCTGCATCTTGGTACACTGTTCTAGATAATCACACATTTTCATAATAGTCCTCTAGGAAAATTGATGATATTTTTTCCTCCCCCCCCCCTCCATTTTCATTCTTCACTCACTACCCAACAATAATTCTGTACCTGATCAATTATGAACACATCTGTTATTAGAAAAAGAAAAAGATCTACTTTATACAGCTGTACATGTATTATCACAGAGATCATTCCAAACATCTTCATTATAAAATCACCAGGGCCCTGTTTTATGAAGACTCAATTGATTATAAAGTTGATTTCTATAATACGTCTATGGCAGCCTGTGTTTAAGGAAATTTTAAATTGATTTCATCTTTTGATAAAACAGGGCCCAGATAGCATTATAGATTTTAAGATGATCACTGTTTCATTAACTGCAACCATCAAGCATACAATATCACATTTTGTAATAACATTAGAATGCTCCATTGTACATGACCTTGGAGTTTTGACTCAAATGCATGCTCTTCCTTCCTGCTGAGGAAGGAAAAAAGAAAATTGATAAGACACATACATTGTACTTGACCAGCTGGGTTCCCTTCTCTCCCTATACTGTTCTACGGTGAATCTTGACAAACCAAGTACATTGTAAGTGCAGGATGTATATGAACTACATGTATAACTAGACTTGAACTCATTACTGCGACAAGTTTAGGTGATACACCACAAAAAGCATAAATCAAAGGGAATCGGACTAACAATACTTCAGAATTGTTATCAAAAATTTGTCATCTTGGAAAATGACTCAATTCATCTGGTCTAAATGTGTGCAAATATTGGGGCAACAGGCTATGTATTCATGGATACACAGTAATAAGTATTTTTCATTTTGACCCTAATTTGCATACATATGTATAGACACATATGTACAATGTAAAGCATATCTCCCACCCTTCCATATTTTCCCCAACAGGCTAAAACATAACATGATAAACAGCCTTGCACATCATTTGACTTAGCGTAAACATTGTACAGTTTGTAGTACAATTGTATCAAACATCAATGGCTGTCTCTTGCAGACACCTCTTTTTCACACTGTAAAATTAATCCAGTTTAAAATGGCACACAACAGGTAGCATGTGTCATTTCCAAGTCAAGGTTGAAACCATTTAACCACTGGAATCTGCGAAACAAGCTTCTCCCAACCCCCCACCTCCACCCCCAAAAGAGAGAGAAAAAAATGCCAGCAATAATAGAATATAAAACAAATACCGGGTACATGTCCCCTTTTTTTTTTCTAATGCATGAATAGCATCACGCAGAGTTTCGGTGGCGTTGCCAAGGAGACAGTCTGTGCATTTGCCCATCCCTTTTACCTCCTACTGCGTCAAACTAGATCACTGCTGTTGTTGTTTACCAATGCATACAAACAGAGAAGAAAAAAAGATCATCAAGGTCAGGAAGACATCCCCCAAAAACACCCCTCCCTGCAAAGGTATTGTATTTGCAGTTTTGTCCCATGTTGCTCTTTTCACCACTAACCCTTCACCAACATGAATCTTGCCAATGCAGTTTTTGTACCCCACTTCATTGGCTTTCAGGACCTGCATCAAACTTTTGCGGCCCAAGTATTACATGACATTTTTCCACATCCTCAAAAAGACTCTCAAAGTCAAATCCTGCAATAATGATAGATGTTGAAATTGTTGGCTATACATATTCGCAAAAAAATCATGTTGCCAGACACTTCACTATTTGTTGCCTGCATCAGAATGTAATCAAACTGAGAAGCACAAAACATGTTGTTGCTTTTTCTTTTTTTTTTTTTTTTTGCATTCTCAAGAAATTTTAAAATCACTTTTCATTCTCTTAGTCTTGTTTGTGATCATTGCTATTTCCATCTTCCAAACAAAATCACATGGGCATGATAAATTGTGATGGCCGCTTCAAAGACAAATCAAGCTCTCGTCATTAATAATGAAATCATGTACCGGTAATGTACAGTATTTCTGGATTCTTTCCACACAGAGAGGGTCACAATGTACCAAGGTACTGTATCAAAATCAGTACGGTACTTAACATCAGTTATACAGCAACTACCAGACTGAATACAGATCCAATCAATTGACAAATTTAATCAATCATGTACAAGTACATGTACATTTTGTTTCTATCAACCTATCAATACAATGCTACACTGTAGGCAGTCGCAGGAGTCTAAAATTGTATTTTCCACCTTTTTTTTTTAAAGTATATTGTTGATAAATTGCAACTTACATACTATCTGGATTGTCAAAGTCAAATTCTCAAATAGCAGTGCGTAACTTTACACTATTTTTATATCAGCACATTAAGATATTGTGCACGATCTACAGCCGTAAAATGCACATGCTGTACGCTGCTGTATTATGTTTCAACCTGCATACAAACTGTACGACCTACTGTTGTACAAATCCTTTTCTATTCTACAGTGTGTCACTGACTGTGTTCCTACCAGGGAGTTTCTACACAATGAAAGCTCATCAATTCATTATTGTAAGCATGACAAATTGTACATGTACTGTACAATGTGATGCCTTCCCTTTAAAAAAAGAAGAAGCTATTTTCAAATATTACAGAACATTAAATTTAAAGGTATTACACTTGAAGGTACATTTTGTATACGGAGTGTATTCACAGCTGATTTCAACCAGAACTGTCACGTGTTCATTTTTTGTTTTTGTTTTTTGTACTCTATGTTCATCATTAAGTGGCCAAATTCTTTTAATTCCGTTTGTCTACTGCCTAGAGATGTCCTTGTGCAGTTGCTGTCTGGCAATCTAGCAAATAGGTAATTTGCAATTCAGGTTCTTTGCGACGGTAGGAATAATGTAGTGGTGCTGAGGTCTTTGGCACAACATTGATTTCATGAGAAGAAGTTTGATGTTTGAATTACTTATCATGCTTGCATGTGCAGTATCTATTTTTTTTCCACTGTATGTTTCTCAAAGTGCACGTTCCTTTATATTAAGCTACATAAAAAAGTTAGTCCTGTAGAGTGTAATCTTTGCACCCTACCCTTGATTACAACACTGCACAATGAAGACACAGTTGTAGTAAAGGAATGACTTTGGTGCAGCAGACACAAGTACACATGTACAGTACATACGATTTTCTGTATCATACAAATATACAATACAGAAAAGGATCAACAAAAATTCAGTTTCATCTAGAAATGTTCACTGAAACTTGAAGTACATGTATTATTTGCACTATTCACAGATCTTTTTTAAATGCATTTGGACAAACATGCCATTGGCATAGGCAACTCAATATTTTTTAAATTTTCAAGTATATTGTATGTTTTTTAAAAGTTATAACATTTCTATGCACTTCAAAACAAAACAACAACAAAAGAGAAAAAAAGTAAATTTTGTCTACACTGCTTAACCACTATTGAGATCCATGAAAGTGTGTCAGAGTACAAAAATTCAGGATGAAGGCAACTTCCAGCAGCAATATACTGTATATCAAAGATTACCAGGTCAAGTCAATGAAGTCAGAACAGCCAAAATTTATGACTGCAGTTGAGTAGACTCATAAATACCAAAGTTCCCTGTGGTCCTGTCCTAAAGAAGAAAAACTGAAGTTTTTTCCCTCACTTTCCAAGTTTATGAATTGAAGAAAAAATACTGCAAAAATAAATGGCCAAGATTGCTGATACAAACTAATGACCATGCACTGAAGTTACTCTGCAGATGGATAACATCTCTACTGTGCATACTCTCTTGAATGGCACAATCTAAAGAAATATGAGGAAAATATGCCCTATACCAGGGAGGTGACCTGCCTATAGATACCAAAAAATGCACACACAGACACAATACACACAAACATACACAAGCCAAGAGAGGTGTCATGTACAAGTATGACTACAGGAACTAGAGGAAAATTAACTACTTCCTGAATGGTTTCTGAGATTATGGACCTACACTAGGGCAGTGGTCCCCGACAGGTCAGAGCATACACATACAATGTACTTGATCTATTTTTTTTTTCTGCTTTTTGTTTATTCATCTCTCTCTCTCTCTCTTTTTCTTTTTTTTTCTCTTGTTTCTACAAGGCCTTGTGTCAAAGGAAACCAAAGCCCAAATAAAATGGGGACAGAGTGAAAGCAGCAATATTAGTATCACACATTAGGGGAAGTTGATGAAAATCAGACAATCCATTCAAAAGTTATGAATTTTTACAGTTTTTGTGCTGTCATTGCTGGATAAGAAGACTATAAATGCAGTTCAAGACATTTTGGACAACAATAAAAGAATATGTAAGGAAAATTCCACAAAATTTCATTTTTTCATGAAAAGTACACATTCTATGGATTTGTTTACATGTGTATGTGGCAAATACATGTTGAAGGACAAGTTCACTTTCATACTTTACAGGCTGTGATTTGAGAGAGAATGCAACAATGTAGTTCAATACATCGGTGAAAGTTTGAGGAAAATTGGACAGTCTGTTCACAAGTTATGATTTTTTTTTTTTTAGATTTCAGTACAGCCATCACTGGATTAGCTTTAGAAGACTAACTACTGCTTGTGGTGTCACAAGTGTAGAACGATACAAAGAAAATGTACATTGTACCGTACCTGTAGAAAATTCAACATGTATTTCACTTTTATCGCATTAGCATGGCCGGCGGGGGGCTCGGGCCCCCCCCCCCTTTTTTTTTGCACCATACAAAGGAATACATAAGGCGTCACCACTTTGGCCCCCCACCCCCCACTTTTTTTTACCCCGGAAGTACGTAAGTGGCACTAGAAAGAAATATAGACCGTGAAGAGCACAGTGCGCTGAAGACCTTTCTTTTTTTGCTTGTCATCCGAAGAAACCCGGAAGCGGAATGAGAAAGATGAGCTGAATACCTTTTTTTTGCTTGTCAGCTGAACAAACCCGGAAGTGGGCCCCCCACTTTTGAAAACTCTCCGATGGCCCTGATTAGTACATATGACTTGTCTCTTTCAGAAGGCAGCTCTAGGAAATAATATTACCTGTAACAGGTACATTGTATGTCAGTGACAAGTCGAGGGAATGTGTGCACTTTTTCCCAAAAATGAAATTTTGTGAAATTCTCTTTATATTTTCCTTATATCGTTTTACACACGTGACATCATAAACTGTAGAAGTCTTCTAAAAAAGAAGTGACTGTGCAGACTCTGTAAAAATTCATAACTTTTGAACAGATTGTCTGATTTGCCTCAAACTTTTACTGATATGTTCTACTAACATTGCTGCATTAAATCAATCCACGCTGCACATGAAGGTGCTTCATGTGTTGAGGAAATATGAGGATGATGTCTTAAAGAAAATGCTATTAGAGTCTAAAGTGAATGAGCCAAGAAAGCGAGGGCAACCAAAGAAAATGTAGGACAGGTGAAGGAAGAGCTTGTGAGGGTTGGCTTAAGAAAGGATGATGCGCCCTAAATCGGGAGAGAGAACGAGAATTGAGTAGGTGTGTGCTATTGCTGTGAGAGCTGTGAGGTAATTCCAGCCATCCCCGTTCTCTGGGACAGACCTGGATAAAAATTGGTATGATGATAATGATGACATTATTTCTGAAAGAGGGGATGTATAAAGTCAAGTGCCATTTCAGTTTGCTACAAAAGTTAATTTATATTGTACATGTTTGTTGAATTTTGGTTCACAATTCTTTTCTTTTTTTTAACATTTAATAAGGGCACCAAAATGGGGTGGGCGAAAGTCAAAATCCAGTGACAATGAGCTCAGCTTTGCTTGCTACGGTGTACATACAACTTTTATGTACTTCTTCATAGGAGTTTTATAGCAAAACAAGCACAATACTATGCCAGAAAAGGTACATAAGACAAAAAAACACACAGTTTGACACAGAAAAATATCTAATACATGTATAGCCTATAGGCCTTGTAAATAAATATATTATATATTAATTAATTATTATCATATATGAGAGAAATCTTTCAATCAGGCCCAAGGTCATTTTTCTGGTCAGCATAACGCAAATGAAGATAAATATAGGCCAGACAGTATGCAGACACTCTTGTCTACATTTGTTATCCGTACATTTATAGCTTCTATATTGTGATTAATAAGACATTACGAGTTGACAGTGCGGTACGGGCACCTGGCAGCAGTAAATTGTACCAGATTCCTGTAAAGAATGGGTTTGAGCAGACAGAAAGATCCATCTGTCTGGAGGAGTCTTTTATTTTTTTGACATTATCCAGGGCTCGACACTAACAGTGGCCCGGTGGCCACCAAAAATGAAAGTCGGGCCACCAAATTTTAAAAAAGGGCAAATTTGTTGGCCCACCTCGGGCCACCAAAGTTTTTTGAAAAGTTTCATTTATTCATGTTAAGATGTTGCAACCCATGTGCCTGTCAATGAATATTTATACTTAGTCTTACCATTCAGCAGTTAAATTTGTTTAAAGGATGGATGAAAAGGACTGAATGAGTGCCTGAGAGTGAGTGTTGCGAGTGTGATGAGGATTGTTTATGAGTAGATATGTCCAGCTTCCAATTCTTACTATGATAAAACTTAAATATTTGACTCATCAAAAAAAAAGCAGGAATTTTAATGTTTTTTATTGTTATTGGGGGCCACCAAATTTTTCTCTCGGGCCACCAAAAATTTGAAATTGATGATTTAGGTGGCCCCATCGAGCCACCAAATAAAAAAGTTAGTGTGGAGCCCTGCATTAGCACTCTCCTCCGGAGACACTATATCTAGGACTCTAGGAGGGGATCCGTGAAGCCAGACGCAGTCTCCGCGGAACATATCCAGACGACCAGATACAGACCGATCTTTCGGTCAAGGGTTTGAGCACATTTCTCAAGCTATTTTACTCATGCTCGTGCTACATTCACTAGTAGATTCTGGTAGACTGGCAGTGGTACCTTCATGGATTGATATATGAACACTCTGTCTTTGTTTACAAATTAAATTTATGGCAAGTGTGTATGCAAATTAAACTTAAAGTTTGCAAGAATCTTCAAGATTGAAGAAGGAGGCAGACTGAACCAGAGGGGCTAGGGCAGAAGAAATGAGGCACATTTTCAAGATTAAACAAATGCTGGCTGCATACGAATACCAAAATAGCTAGCAAACGTACGTGACCTCAGTGTTTCCAAATTTACAAAGCCTTCCTGAACACAACACTCACTCCACTTCGAATTCACGATGTACGGTTCGGGACTAGTAGCTTACGCGGGGAGTAACGGGGTCACATCAGTCTACATGCCGGTGAGCACGACAAAGCCCCTTCACAAGCAAAATCATTCATCAAGCACACGCACATTGATGTTTCAATAAAAATCAGTGAACATTGATAACTTCAATCTCACCTGTAATTGTCGATGCACTGCCCAAATGTGTAGAAGTGTCAATATGAATAATAATGATCAATTCAAACGGTGTGATATTTCGTTTTTTGATCCACTAAGTCAACAACGCCGTTTTCCTAACGACGGTTGTTCTCTACGCTTCATACACCTTTTGTACGGGTACGCATACATACGGTACAGTCATCTGTATCGCACGCATATGCAGTGCGCTCTCTATGCATCACCATTCACTCCACACACATCTCTTGTGACGTACGTAAGCGTCAAAACGCGCACGCACGCACGCACGCACGCACGCACGCACGCAACTATTGTGAAGCGAACAACACAACTTCGCATTCACCACTTACTAGTAATAAATTGTGCTATTTTCACGGGTGTTTTGTTCGTATAAAAGTTCCGGATTTTAGTTGATTTCTGAGGAATTAAAAATCTCCCTATACCCCCTTTCTGTAGAATTCCCTTAAAAATACAACAGACATCACGTCCATCACGTTTATCGGGAATGATGATGTTTCAGCGCCATCTGTGGGATCATTTCGAAACCGTCTAACGGTTGATCACAGTGGCTAGTATTTTCGTCAAATTTTCTATGTGCTTGTAAATATCTGTAAATAAATTGTATTATAATGTAAATATCACCAGTCTGCAAGAATCTTCAGTCTATTGAAGGAGGCAGACTTAATCAGAAGAAGAAGAAGAAGAAGATCCGAAAGTCAGGGACTGACGTTATACCTCAAATTGATTTTGTTGTAGGCCTACATTAATATTAAAGATGCAGACAATATGCAAAAAGTTCATTGAAAATGGACAAACACCAAGAGAAATCGGAAATTCAAAATTGAAACGAAAGAGTAATATCAGTTCTAATCACACATGTTATTTAGATGGGTTGATGATATCATAGCATCACAAGCACTCTCTCATCGATATCAATTTTCACTTACAATTAAAAATAGAATATATATAGCAAAAATACTACAGCTAACACTAATAGTGGATGGACTCTTCTACAACGCACTCATTTAATATACCTTATAAAAATACTCATGGTCCTATGGAAATCAGAAAATCCAGTAGGATATGACACATTTGAACGTAGTACATAAAACATTATATACAAGAACATACAGAAACATACAACAATCATTACCATTGTATTAAAAAAAAAAGTAATGTAACAGACCAGTTATGTTAATCTCTGCAACTAAGCAATGTACAATTTGAATTGGCAATAGTGCCTTACTTGAGTCTAGTTTTGAGACTAATCTTGTGAGTCTGAGAGGTGTAGACTACGCTCTCACTTCTTCTTCTTTTTGCTGAGGTACAAAACCCTATTGTGTGTGTGGCTCACACACCCTATTGTTTTAGTGAAAGCATGCAGCATTGACCATACTGTGTTCAGGGTTGTGTGCAGTCATCAAAATGTGGCTGGGGGACCAGTGAAACATTCTGGAGCAGGATGATGGATGAAAGCTAGCATGTCTTAGCTCAAAGGTTCCAGAAGTTTCAACAAAGTTGTGGAGAAACAAGAGGCCTGAACTTGGTGAGAAACCTGGGTTACAATGCCTGGACTATGAAAATGACAACTTTGTTATTATATAGTTGTACAATAAGTGACAAGTGTGAGTTTGAAGCATGATTTGTCAAGTTGTGTAAAGAAAGGTTGTAGTCAGTGCTGCTGAGGGCAGCTGCATTACGCAGAGTTACTGCATAAGCTAAGGTATGGTACCGATGGTGCAGATAAATGTGTGTGTTATACCTGGCAAACTAGAGAGTAACTTGTCACAATGCTATGTCATATATGAAGGATACTGGTTGGCTTCATGATATTAGAGGGAGCTTGTGTGATTACTTTTGGGTGACACAGTAATGTATGCTCCAATGCAGGCAAGCCGTTCATGTTTATGCATAGTGTTTCCATTGGAAGTTTGATGCTATGCAAGTATAAATAGTCACTGTGTAATCACTGAAACTTTGAAAGGTGACTGATTATAGGTGATAAGTGATCCGGAGTGATTGTGTAGTAAGAAATAAGGGAGATGAAGGAAGACAGGGTATGCTGTTTCATTCCTTTCCCTAGGAATAAGGTTGTAGTTTTATGGCATAGGTTGCAGTGTGAGTGAGAATGCCATATTTCAAGAGTCACTTCATGCTGTGTTCATAGTTTAATGAGAATGATGGAAATAGAAGGTATGACAAGTATCCTGTATGAGGTACACCGTACGATGGAAACGGTATTAGCTTTACCATTCAGGCATTGAATGATGGTACGTCATAGCACTCTACATGGGGTATAAGGTAGCCTTAGATACATGGTATCGATCCATCACCCAGAGAGATGATGAACTAGTTGTATCTAGGTGTAGTGGTGCAGTGTACTAAAATTCGAGAAGTATGCTGTATCGGCTATAACATACACCTACATTGTATGTTACTGTAGCATCAATGTGTTGTATATTCTTCTCTATGGAGAGTGTGCCAGATGGGATATGTTACCATACTCGCTGGAATGTATAATACGGATGACACTGGCTAGGTGTTTGATAGGAGTTATCTGTTATGACAAATAGAGTCTGTGACTCAAATTATAGTGCCGTTAGGTACAACAAGACACTAAGACATTCATGTTATTTTTATGTAATGTTGATACTACAGAGTTCAAGTTCACTGAGTGGCTTGGAAGTCACTGCACGGAGTCGAGTCTCGAGAGAGCTCAAGAGGGGTGAGTTGTAGTAGGGTAGTGATAAGCATATAGGCTAGCAAGCTCAACACTGCTTAATTTGTACATAGGTTGTTGTTAAAAGGAAACTTGTTTCAGGAAGTTTTTGGTCAGTTGAAATGTGCTTTGTTTAATACATTTCAGAGTTGATGTTGTACGATACAGTATATTGGTGTTGATAGTCCTACAAGCCTGTTTGCTGACAAGGTAATATCATTAAATTTGTGCTGTTTGTAGTACATATAGCAGGCTGTGAGTTATTTTGCATATTATGAAAGCAGATGTTGGGACATATACACTGAGTCCAAAACAATACAAAGCAAAATAAACAACAAAAAAAGGGGGGGGGGGGCAACTATATGCATGTGGTTGAAATAAATCAGAAGGGAGTACATTGTATATTGTGAACTTAAAGAATAAAGATGATTATCAGTGTAGATAATCTTCAGTGACAATGGTATAAAATCATATTTGTACAATGGTGTATGGTAATGAAAACGATATGGATGGAAAATCATAAAACGTGATATTGATGCTTCCATTACAGTTCACATGGATTGGAATGCTGAAAAGCATGAATGAACAAAACTTAAGCATCAGTTGTGAAGTATGTTACAACAATATGCAGTTTGTAGGTATGTTACATGGCCATTGTGTAAGTCATGGTTTGTTCTTTGTTGTTGTTGTTCTTTTCAGGGTTAAGCCACCCTCAATTAAAGTCTGCCACTATACTGAACAAATGATGGAGTCCAATGTCATTTGTCTCAAACCTGCTGTGTTACATTTGGCGTAGTCGGCAGGATAGTGGTTTTGAGGGTGGATACCTGGTTTGTGCATTAGAACCCCCTCTTGAGGATGTTCGGCAGGAGACTGGAGGAGACTACCAAGGAGTGGAGCGTGGTGCCTGAACTGGACTAAGGGGAGTGTCAACTGCTGCCTGGGTTCTACTACTGGACCACGGGGATGAGCAGACTGTAGAGAACAGGACAACGGAGACAAAGCCTCTAACTTTGTGTTGATGTATCAGAACTGTCTCATTTTGCTAGGTTGTTGTTGTTTGAAGAAATAAAGCAATTACATGTGATTGTTGTTTCATTGCTATCAATAATTATCTTGGTAGGGGTCAGTATTGCTTTGTTTGTGTACCCTTAGCTATTGGTAGGCCATGTCTACAGAAAAGAAAGATGCAGGGAATGGAGAAGGAGATGGTGTGGATTCAGTGGAGACACTGAAAGAAGAACTACAGAAGCTCCAAGCTGAGCTTCAAAAGATGAAATGTGAAGATGGGTTCTCGGGCGCGAAGGAAAAAGGGCCGCCAGTCGTGTATGTCGCAACAGACAGACAAATCCGACGCTTTAGTGGCGATGGTGGTCTAGAGGAGTGGATGTCAGATGTGCAAAGTCTTTTGGCAGATAGACCACACCAGAGTCCTAAGGAGAAACTGCAAACCGTTCTCAGGTACACAAATGGAGCGGCACGAATGGAGTTGACAAGTCGGGAGGATGTCACAACCGCAGCAGAAGCCTTCCAGGTCCTAAAAGCAGTGTTTGGTGATGTGGGGACGGAAGCGTCACAAAAGAGGAAATTCTTCAGCAGAGTGCAAAGGGGAGGAGAGAACCTCATTGAATACTCACATGAGTTAATCCGACTTCTGCAGACATGGAAAGGACTGGGTAGTCGAGATAAGGATGAGACTCTCATCTCCCAGTTCATTGAGGGAGTCAGTGATCCGGATCTGCGTAGAGAACTCCTCCGCCGATCAAATGAGCAGCCCTCCACCTTTGTCCAGCTGCGAGACTGGTCCGTGCAGTGGGAAAAGCAAGGAGGAAGTGTAAGGAGGAACGTCGCTGCCCAGAAAGCCGAAGTCAACGCCCAGGAAGCTGGAGCAGATAGCCTGACGAGGGTTTTGGAGGTTCTCCAGAAGCAAAGTCAGTTGGTATCAAACCTCCTGTGCCAACAAGAAGAGCACAACAGAGCACTCCATCAGCTCCTGGGGCAACAGAAACCACAGCAACAGCAAAGCCGCCCACGCTGGCCCCCAGGATGTTTTCATTGTGGAGAGATGGACCATATCAAGAAAAACTGCCCACACCTACAACAGCGTGATTTAAAAGGGTAGAGCCCGCTACTCACCAGGAAGTAGCGGGCAGAGTTTCAAACAGCAACCCAGAACACATCTTGAGCAAGACCATAGGAAAATGTCCTCAGACAAAGGTACACGTACAAGGTGTAGCAATGTTGTGCTTGTTGGATTCAGGGTCTGAAGTTTCAACTATCACAGAGAGTTTCTTTTGTCAGAATTTCCATGGACACACACTCCAAGATATCCCTTTCTTGAAGTTGACGGCAGCCAATGGATTGGCCATCCCATACTGTGGTTATGTGGAACTGGATGTCACAATAGGTGAACATACTCTACATGATATGGGATGGCTAGTTGTTAGAGACTCTGAGAACAATGAAACGCGCAATAGAAAGGCACAGCGTCCGGGAGTCATAGGAAGCAATATCCTCCGGATAATTCGCTCTTCCATCCCCTCAAAGGTCTTGGACGAGAACTTGGTTTCCACCCTGTCCTTGTATGCGGAAGCTAATGACATGTCAGCAACTACACAGAGCGACCAACCACACGGATACACTAGAGTATTGGGGAAACAGCCGCTCCTTATTCCAGCAGAGAGTGTGAGAACAATCACAGCTTCAGCCCGAGGACATGGTGAGACAATGCTCATCGAAGAAGTAGAGGAGAGTTACTCCCATCTCCCACGTGGAATTAGTGTTCCCCCATCAGTTGTTCGCTCCTTGCATGGACAAATTCCAGTGACAGTTTACAATTTCTCCAGAGAGGACCAATACCTACATCCCCGCACACTTCTCGCAAAAGTGAGCTACCCTCAGGTAATCCAGAGCTACCCCAAACATAGAGTGGTGACAGTATCTGCAGAAGAAGTCCTTGTTCAACCAGGTCCCATGCCAGAAACTGGAAACTTGGAGGAGTCAGAAACTGATGTTTTTGCTAAACTGGATGTTGGAGACATCAGCCCAGAGGAGAGAGATAGGTTAAAGACTCTCATTGCTCAACATGACAAAGTGTTCAGTAGGGGAGATCATGATATGGGCTATTGTGACAAGGTGAAGCATTCCATCAAGACAGTAGATGACACACCAGTCAAGCTTCCATACAGACGTGTTCCACCCAGTCAATGGGAAGAGGCCAGGGAGTTTCTCGAAACACAGTGTTCCATTGGTGTGATTCGTCCCAGCACCTCCCCTTATGCTGCTGCAATGGTACTGGTTAGGAAACCGAATGGAAAGCTAAGAGTCTGTGGGGATTTTCGCATGCTGAATGCAAAGACAGTCAAGGATGCCCACCCCCTTCCAAGGGTAGATGAGGCTCTGGAGGTGCTGAAGGGAGCCAAGTACTTCGCAACCCTCGATCTGGCCCATGGATTCTGGCAGTGTGCAATTGAAGAGGACGACATACCCAAAACGGCATTTCGAGCTGGTCCTTGGGGCCTATACGAGTACACAAGAATGCCCATGGGCTTGTGTAATGCCCCAGCAACCTTTTCACGGTTGATGCAAGCTTGCCTAGGAGACGTTAACCTACAGAGCGTAGTTGTCTACCTTGATGATGTACTGGTATTTGGCAAATCCTTCGAAGAAACCCTGGAAAGGCTTGACATGGTTCTACACCGCTTGCAGGAGTTTGGTTTGAAGATCAAGCCAGAAAAATGCCATCTCATGAAGAAGAAAGTCAAGTACCTAGGCCACATTGTTTCAGAAGCTGGAATCAGCACTGATCCCGACAAGGTAGCTGCTGTACAGTCATGGAAGATCCCAGAAACGGAGACAGAGCTGAGATCATTTCTGGGATTAGCCAGTTACTACAGGCGATTTATCCAGGGCTTTGCCTTGATTGCCAGACCTCTGCATGCCATCCTGGGTCCCACAACCAAGCAAAAGGCAAAGCGAAAGAAGTCTAGCACAACTCATGACAGCCGGCCTTTCAAGGAAAAGTGGACCAACGAATGTACTGCATCCTTTGCCAAATTGAAGCACTGCCTCACGTCCAGTCCTCTGCTAGGATATCCTGATTTCCAATCTCCCTTCATTGTTGAGACCGATGCCAGTTTCGAAGGACTGGGTGCCATACTGTCACAGAAACAGGATGAACGAACAGTAGTCATAGCGTACGCCAGCCGTACCCTCCGTCCAACTGAACGCAATGATGCCAATTACAGTGCCATGAAATTGGAACTGTTAGCGCTTAAATGGTCGATCACAGAAAAGTTTCGGGACTACCTTCTGGGAAACGCGTTCACAGTACTAACAGACAACAACCCCCTTGCCTACCTAGACACAGCCAAACTGGGAGCCACGGAAATGCGCTGGGTTGCACAACTGGCCCAGTTCAACTTCAAGGTGAAGTACCGGTCTGGGAAAACCAATCGCCATGCTGACGCTTTGAGTCGTAACCCGATCCCATTGGAGGACGATGTCACAGAAATGGACCAGACAGACGTCTTATCTGCCCTGACCATGACCAGTCGAGTCTCGAATGAATTGAAGTCTAGAGTCGAAGAGTTGATGACTGAAGCTACATCAGCCCAATTGGTATCAACAGTGACAATAGATGAGGTGAAGACGAGGTCAAGCATCATCAACCCTGTGGGATGTTCATCCTCTCTTCCAGGTTACAGTCAAGATGATATCCGGCGATTGCAGGAAACAGACCCCGATATCAGTCAGTTTCTTCAACTCAGGGGGTCTGGACACACACAGAGTGCACATACCATGAAGTCCCTACAGAAGAATGTTAGGTGCTATGCTCGGGAAACTGACCGCATTGTTTCCGTTGGTGACGTGTGGTTCCGTGAAGTCACATTCCAAGGACGATTTGTTCGACAACTGCTGCTCCCGACTTCTCTTAAGGGCAGAGTCCTCGAGGAGTTACATGACAATCTCGGCCACCAAGGAGTAGACCGTACCCTGTCCCTGTGTAGGAGCCGCTTCTTCTGGCCAGGCATGCCGGTGGATGTGGAGCAGTACTGCAAACAATGCCATCGTTGTCTGGTTGCCAAAACCAAGCCCAAGATTCGCCCAGCCATGCAGAGCATCCTAGCCCGGAGACCTCAAGAAGTGATAGCCATCGACTTCACGGTCTTGGAAAAGTCATCAAGTGGACTTGAGAATATACTGGTGATAACCGATGTGTTCACTAAGTTCTCGCAGGCTCTACCCACCCGAGATCAGAAAGCACGGACAGTAGCAGAGGTCCTAGTCAAGGAGTGGTTTGTACGCTATGGGGTTCCAAGACGCATCCATAGTGATCAGGGGCGTTGCTTTGAGGCGGACATCATAAAGGAACTGAGCCACATGTACGGCATCAAGCGGAGCCGAACCACCCCATACCACCCAACTGGAAACGGGCAAGCCGAACGATTCAATAGGACAATGCACAATCTGCTCAGAACCCTGGGAGACGACCAGAAACGGAAGTGGCACCAGCATTTGCCTGAACTGGTCTTTGCATACAATGCGACACCCCATGCCACAACAGGATACACACCCTACTTTCTGTTCTTTGGTCGAGAACCTCAACTACCGATTGACCAGCTTTTCAGACCACCTGAGGAAGATGTTACTGCCTCCAACCTAGATGACTGGGTATGTACTCATCAGAGACAACTAGAGGATGCCTTCGAACGTGCCTCTAAGAACTTTGAGAAGGAAGCACATCGCCGACAAGAGGCCCAAAAGACAAGTGGATCTGATGTTGACTTGGAAGTAGGCCAAAGAGTGTTGTTGCGTCAACAGGCCTGGAAAGGAAGGCACAAAATCCAGGACATCTGGCAAGGCAAGCCATATCGTATCAGAACTAGACTGGATCCAAGTGGACATGTATATGAAATTGAACGTGTTGATGGATCAGATGGCATCAAAGTGGTGAATCGCACTGACCTGCTGATGATACCAGAGTCCATGGAAATATCGCCGGGGTCCAAGGAAGGAACTCCTCCTGATGTTGCCCAAGAGCCGGTGCAACCTCCAGATCAGATCCCGAATGGGCAACCGAGTGACTATGACATTGCCCAAGCTCTGAACAATTTAGGAACTCAAGTTGTGTCTTGCCCACACACACAGAGAAACCCAGCACAAGATCTGGCCCAATCTACTGATGGACTTGCGGAGGACTTCAACTTCCGTCACCAAGGTGGCCAGACCAGGGACCAACCCCAGACGGATGGTGGGATCGAGGGTGAGACTGACTTCGAGACTGATGTTGTGACTGATGGTGAAACTGATAATTCAGATGTGGAATGCATGCATCAGCTTCCTATGCCCCGGAGATAATCACGATCCACAGCCGGAAAGAATCCCAATCCATACAATTTACCGAGATCGGTAATGAGTGAAGAAGTTGATATTTCCATGTTAAGTCCTCGAATCCTGAATGTATTCTGGTAATCATTCAGAGTAAATACCTGGAAATTTTTGTTGTCTTCCCTAGGCAATATATGGATTGTCTATTCAGCATGATGACCTTGTGTATATTCTGTGAAGATTGATTGGTTGCTGGGACAGCAACAGTTTAGCTGGGGAGAATGTAACAGACCAGTTATGTTAATCTCTGCAACTAAGCAATGTACAATTTGAATTGGCAATAGTGCCTTACTTGAGTCTAGTTTTGAGACTAATCTTGTGAGTCTGAGAGGTGTAGACTACGCTCTCACTTCTTCTTCTTTTTGCTGAGGTACAAAACCCTATTGTGTGTGTGGCTCACACACCCTATTGTTTTAGTGAAAGCATGCAGCATTGACCATACTGTGTTCAGGGTTGTGTGCAGTCATCAAAATGTGGCTGGGGGACCAGTGAAACATTCTGGAGCAGGATGATGGATGAAAGCTAGCATGTCTTAGCTCAAAGGTTCCAGAAGTTTCAACAAAGTTGTGGAGAAACAAGAGGCCTGAACTTGGTGAGAAACCTGGGTTACAATGCCTGGACTATGAAAATGACAACTTTGTTATTATATAGTTGTACAATAAGTGACAAGTGTGAGTTTGAAGCATGATTTGTCAAGTTGTGTAAAGAAAGGTTGTAGTCAGTGCTGCTGAGGGCAGCTGCATTACGCAGAGTTACTGCATAAGCTAAGGTATGGTACCGATGGTGCAGATAAATGTGTGTGTTATACCTGGCAAACTAGAGAGTAACTTGTCACAATGCTATGTCATATATGAAGGATACTGGTTGGCTTCATGATATTAGAGGGAGCTTGTGTGATTACTTTTGGGTGACACAGTAATGTATGCTCCAATGCAGGCAAGCCGTTCATGTTTATGCATAGTGTTTCCATTGGAAGTTTGATGCTATGCAAGTATAAATAGTCACTGTGTAATCACTGAAACTTTGAAAGGTGACTGATTATAGGTGATAAGTGATCCGGAGTGATTGTGTAGTAAGAAATAAGGGAGATGAAGGAAGACAGGGTATGCTGTTTCATTCCTTTCCCTAGGAATAAGGTTGTAGTTTTATGGCATAGGTTGCAGTGTGAGTGAGAATGCCATATTTCAAGAGTCACTTCATGCTGTGTTCATAGTTTAATGAGAATGATGGAAATAGAAGGTATGACAAGTATCCTGTATGAGGTACACCGTACGATGGAAACGGTATTAGCTTTACCATTCAGGCATTGAATGATGGTACGTCATAGCACTCTACATGGGGTATAAGGTAGCCTTAGATACATGGTATCGATCCATCACCCAGAGAGATGATGAACTAGTTGTATCTAGGTGTAGTGGTGCAGTGTACTAAAATTCGAGAAGTATGCTGTATCGGCTATAACATACACCTACATTGTATGTTACTGTAGCATCAATGTGTTGTATATTCTTCTCTATGGAGAGTGTGCCAGATGGGATATGTTACCATACTCGCTGGAATGTATAATACGGATGACACTGGCTAGGTGTTTGATAGGAGTTATCTGTTATGACAAATAGAGTCTGTGACTCAAATTATAGTGCCGTTAGGTACAACAAGACACTAAGACATTCATGTTATTTTTATGTAATGTTGATACTACAGAGTTCAAGTTCACTGAGTGGCTTGGAAGTCACTGCACGGAGTCGAGTCTCGAGAGAGCTCAAGAGGGGTGAGTTGTAGTAGGGTAGTGATAAGCATATAGGCTAGCAAGCTCAACACTGCTTAATTTGTACATAGGTTGTTGTTAAAAGGAAACTTGTTTCAGGAAGTTTTTGGTCAGTTGAAATGTGCTTTGTTTAATACATTTCAGAGTTGATGTTGTACGATACAGTATATTGGTGTTGATAGTCCTACAAGCCTGTTTGCTGACAAGGTAATATCATTAAATTTGTGCTGTTTGTAGTACATATAGCAGGCTGTGAGTTATTTTGCATATTATGAAAGCAGATGTTGGGACATATACACTGAGTCCAAAACAATACAAAGCAAAATAAACAACAAAAAAAGGGGGGGGGGGCAACTATATGCATGTGGTTGAAATAAATCAGAAGGGAGTACATTGTATATTGTGAACTTAAAGAATAAAGATGATTATCAGTGTAGATAATCTTCAGTGACAATGGTATAAAATCATATTTGTACAATGGTGTATGGTAATGAAAACGATATGGATGGAAAATCATAAAACGTGATATTGATGCTTCCATTACAGTTCACATGGATTGGAATGCTGAAAAGCATGAATGAACAAAACTTAGCATCAGTTGTGAAGTATGTTACAACAATATGCAGTTTGTAGGTATGTTACATGGCCATTGTGTAAGTCATGGTTTGTTCTTTGTTGTTGTTGTTCTTTTCAGGGTTAAGCCACCCTCAATTAAAGTCTGCCACTATACTGAACAAATGATGGAGTCCAATGTCATTTGTCTCAAACCTGCTGTGTTACAGTAATATTATGCAAACACTGCACTAATAGGAATCCAAGTCAAAAGTCGCATATTGCACAGACTTTTAAATCAAATAATTTTTAATTGTTGTATACTTCACAATGAATCATCGCAAAATTATCATAACTTAGTAACAATGACACATTACGTGGTGAGATTGTAGTTGATCTATAGGTTACAAAGAAGGAAAAAAAAACACCTTGAGTAATCATTAATGCGAGGCGATGCGTTCATTGTCTCAGTTCTAATTTCATATTATACGGATAAAATGGCAAAAACATTCAAGACACGTTCTGCATTACCGTATGGGTGTAAAGGGCCTCTTTGGTGCGGTATCACACGCACAGTCCGTTTAGTATTCCCATTTTGTTACACTATTGTTCGATTAGAAACCATATTAGGAATTATTTATCATAGTTAAAGGAAAGAAGAAAAAAGTTTTTTATATTGCAATCTTACTTCCTGTATTTTTCCTTCCGTTTCACTACTACCTGAAAAGTTTCTCATGGGCATCTTTTCATGTATATTATCATGTCTGCTAGTCTCATTGTGATTAAAATAAGAAATCAACGTGCAAGTTAAAAATATTAAGGAAAAATTGATGTATCCCATACGTTTTGTTTGGTATAAACATAGATTAAAAACTCGACTCCATAAAACTCACTCAAGTTGCCTTATATTATTTAGTGAGAAATTAGCCTATCATTTTGTTGTTTTTTCAGTCATTGTTAATATATCTTTGTTAAAGGTTTGTTGCGAAACTGATATTCTCTCTTCCTCTCCCTCTCTTCTAATGTGCACTGCTGATGGTAATCTTTTCTTCGATTTTTGCGTGCTTTTTAATGTGTATGCTTTACAAGTTCTCATCAACTAAATTGTATCTTTACTTAGTTGTGCTGGTAAGTATATTGGGGTTTTTTTTTCTGCCTATCCATGCCACTGTAAATTGCCTCATATACCACGGAGCCACTTTTTATCTTCCAACACGGATTTGGTATTATACTCGATCACGTTCTCGTGTGTGCATTTGTATTTTTCTTGTTATCGATCTTTCTTTGATTCTCTGTAAAATGCTGCAAGAGGGCGACATTCTGTTAATACACCGCATGACACATGGTAACGGATCTCTTCGCCAACGCTCGCCGTCAGGAGATGCTCGAGTGCCCTCTACTAATAGTGCCTTGACATAAACCAGCATTGCGTTTTGTATTCGTTTCTTCTTCTTCTTCTTCTTCTTCTTCATCTTCTCGCCCTCCTGTGAACTCTTCGTTCTAAACATGCGAGGCTCTAGTGATACTCTAATTCTTTTTTCTTTATCTTCTCCCCTTCTCCTCCTCCTCCTCCTCCTCTTCTTCTTCTTCTGTTTCTTCTTCTCTCCCTCCTGTGAACTCTTTATTTTTCTTCTCCTCTTTTTTCTTTATCTTCTCCCCGTCTTCCTCCCCCTATTCCTCTTCTTCTTCTCCTTCTCCTCTCTCTCCTCCTCCTTCTTTTACTTCTGTTGCTTCTTTTTTGTTCTGTTTCTTCTGCTTCATTACCATCGTCATCACCTTCATCCCTATCCTCCGCCTCTGCTTCTTCCTCTGCTTCTTCTTCTTCCTTCTTCTCCTCTTTTTCCTCCTTCATTAATCAGCGAGACCACGCAGTCATTGAGGTGTGACACTTTATATGGTCAGGCTGACTAGTTAGGCCTAATCATCAGCAGCAGATGCTTCATTATCAGACAATATTGCTTTTATTTGTTGTTGCAACCCTTTGTGTTCGTTGAGTGTATAGTATAATTGGCACAGGAAAAAACAACAAAAACATAATATTGTGCACATGTACACTGTAAAAACATCGGTGTTAGATTTAACACCATGGGTGTTAAATCTAACACCGATCAAACTTCAATAGAGGACCACACCCTTAGGTGTAGAAAATGCACTATGATGGTGTTGAAAAGTGTTCACCTGACACTTCGTGGTGTTAATTTGACACTGTACCTGGTGTTATTTTGACACCGTACTGGTGTTAATTCCAAAATGACACCACATGGTGTTGATTTGATATTTGTTGGTGTTAATATCAATGGTTTAACACCCGTCCAGCTTCAATAAGAGACCACACCAGCTGGTGTTACTGTGGTGTAAATTTATTTTCACATTTTTTCAAAAATCTAGTATTTTAATGTAAAATTCTTGACCGTCTTGTTTAAATTAAAAATCAACAAGAAGTGCAACCACAAGAAACTCTTCAAAAAACAGTTTTATATTTGGAAATGACACCCGGAGGTGTTAATTTAACACCATAAATGAGCACCGAAAATTTAACACCAGCTCGGTGTTCACTATTTAAAAACCGGACTTTTTGCAGTGTACTTTTCAAAGTCCCTGGCATAAAAATGGGAATGCACTGCGAAGCGCCGTAATAATCAACCAGTCTCGTGAAACGGTTCATGTCGGTCACATTATTGCACATTACGCGAGGTGATAATGACTGTCTTCTCGTCATAGCTTCCCATTTCTGTATGAACATAAAACGCAAACAAAAAATATCATGAAATCATTCTTGACAACATTCTTTTTAGCAATAATAAAGCCTTCCCTACAGGTATACTGGTAAGTCAACATCGCTGTCTCTTTTCAATTCTGTGGACTATTTCTTGCAAAAGAAGTAGCTTTATAGCTTCAATGGACTTATGTGCAAACGAATCGGAGATTAAATTTGTGAGCCTATGTAGTGCACTACTTGTATTATTTTCATCTGTATACAAATGCACATCATTCTGGGGCTGGCCTTTATCACTGTTTGAGGGGATTTCATATAAAACTATTAAAACTACTTATTTTTGAAGGTATTTTGCTCATTTTCTAAATGCTCTACTAATTGAATTTACCCTATAATTGCTAAAGACCACTCGAACGTGGAGTATTAATTTTTCATTGAAGGTATATGGTTTAAACTCAATCGTAATGTTTGATAGTGCAATTCTGTTTTCCATAAACAGTGATAAAAGACAAGAGTTGCATAATGATAGTTATCCGATATTACTTTGTGTGTGACATTTATATTGTTTGATAACATGATCACAACGTTCAATTTTCAACATCGAGTTGCTCCTGAGCCATAGATACAATCAAACAAAATCAGCTTCCTGAAAATATCCACCACTGACAAAGTTACAGCTCGGCTCTATCATGACGTTGACATCTTTCGGAGTGACAATGCCATAGATTTTGTAATCATGCGATCCCAAAATTTTGTAATCAAGAACAGAACAGAACAGAACAGAACAGAATTATGATTATTCTTGCTCTATTCAGGTCTCATCTTAAATACAATACACATGTTTATTTCATTTCATGTCATTTCAGTTTTATTTACGTAACTTTTTCCAACAATAGACCTTTAGCATTTTACAAATCCATAATCAATGCAGCTCATACTTTCATACGTAATGAAGAAAATATTATGTAATGAAATATAGTCATATGACTGTGACTTCACTACTAGTACTATATCAAAGAAAAGCATGTTGGAAGTGAAGGGGACTGCTTAAAACCTCATTAAAAATACTGAAGTAACAAAACTAAGGCAGATTGCCTTTAAAAAATAAGACAGAAAAAAAACAACAAAGCACGTGCGCACAGCTGCACACACAAACGTAAAATATGAAATTGTCCTTTCCATATTATACATATATATATATATATATATATATATATATATATATATATATATATATATAATATCTATATATATATATATATATATGTATATATATATATATATTTTTTTTTGGCCTGTCGTGCACTTTATACTATAGTAGTCTCGTCTGTCATTCCTTCCTCGTTTATAAGAGAACTGCTTCGTGTTTAGACAAAGAAGCTCTCTAACGATAATAAGCGTGGAAAGAATGACAGAAGAGAATATGATAAAGTTTGAAAGTGGACAGGAAAAGAGGATAGAGAAAGGGGCTAAGAAAGATGAGTTCAAGGGTCACCACAACGAAGTGTTTCAGGATAAATAAAAAAATAAGTGAAAATAAGATAAGGAATTGAATTTGAAATTAAATCATTGCGTGAATTTCAATTGCTTTCATCCACCACCCAAATTTTCGTTTTCTTCTCATGTACATTGTGTTATGATTTATATATGTATAATTTTCTCTTATTACATATTTTGTGCAATGCTTCTATCATGGTCCCTATTTAGTTCCCTGCTAAAAATCCTTTACAGATTTCAATTAGTACTCTACACAATACAATGAATCGTCGCCAGCACTATCCATCAAATTTACTTTTGAGGTGGTACCTTTGCAAAGCATGCTTTGTCACAGAGGCGACGTCAGGTAAAATAAGAAAAGCCCATCATTATCATGGCATTCCACCCATGCACTTCCGCTGAAATTAGCTGGTACGGAGACGATCGAATGTCAGGCATATACTATAATTCATCTATCATACGTACCTTGAAGAAAGGTAGGGGTAGACCAGTTTAACATTATACTATCTTCAAGTTCATTCAGTCATGCATCAATACCTCATGTTCTACAATTACTAACAATGAATCCCACATATCTGCTTCCGATACAGGGCCTTGTTTTAGTGACATGGGAACTAGTATATCGAGGCAAACATAGGACAATGAACTCAAAGTTGGGACAAATTCAGTTCAAACTTATATAGGAAGGATAGACATTCATGACATATTTTAGAACGTGGTATAAACAAGGTTGGACGCAAGATGTTACCAAATTGTTTAATGAAACAGTTCCTAAGCTCTGAGGACCATTGATCCCAAAATTGTTCCTATTATAAGATCAGTTGAAATGAGTAATTGATTCTAGCGCTTTGTGATACAACCCCCAAGTTCGGCGACACACCTTTTATATACAGCTTGTATAATCATAAGAATCAAAAGTACGACGTTGTATCGAGTTACATCGAGAAAATATCCCGTTTCCAGATGTAATTTCACGAAAATATGATTTTACAATATGTCACTGGATTCGTAAACATGCCAAAATTGAGAGTTTACGTACTCTTCTTATCTGTTGCTCTACAGTTTGATCATTATCATCGAAATCGTCGTCGTCATCGCCATTATATACTTCCTATTGCTTTTACATGCTTTACTAAACTCCCTAGAGGAATATAAAGAGCGATATATTCTCTATATTTAAAGCTCGCATTCGATATTTCTTTATCAATGCATCTCAATTCTATTTTCAGCTATCTACCTGCCATTCAATCAATCAAGTCTATCTATCATTCCATCGAACCATGATCAATTCATTTATCTATCTACCGTATCTATCTATCTATCCATCTATCTATCTATCTATCTATCTATCTATCTATCTATCTATCTATCTATCTATCTATCCATCCATCTATCTATCCATCCATCTATCTATCTATATAATATTTATGTTTATATCCTTATTAATTCATCTCTATACATTTGCACATTTCATCCATCAGGTTTTGTCTTTATTTATCAAAACCGTATACAAATCTCTCTCTCTCCGATTTTCTCTTCCTGGTGCATGAAATTATGTGCCATACCTCTTACAGAATAACTTCAGAACTCATTTTATTATAGACCTAATAGGAGAAAAGGGAAGTTATACGGGAAATTTGGGTCGCTTGCGCAATTGACATGATTAACATCACTTTGCTCAGGGATCCGAGATGGGATCCCTCCGCCACTTCCTGGGTCTGTTCAAACTATCATGGAGCGGTATTGATAATGTGCACTTTATGCTGCCTAAACATGTATAAGTTGAAAGCGAAACTATTAGAAAACCGCACAGGGTTTGTGAAATTTCCATCCCAGGAAGAATAATGACCTTCTACTTCCATGCAGTCTCGTGATGGGTATGTCATTGAAGAAGCCTGTGCACTTGACTCGGCTTACTATTAATATGAATGCGTTTTAACCAACCACCTATCTTTCTGTTCATTTGTGTATACTATTATAGCCGCACAGGACGAGCAGGGCAATAACGGGGTCGCATTCGCCGGTTGCCATAATTCAGGGGAAACTCGTAGAACCACACAAATTTGCGGGGGTACCAGCCCATTTCCAACGATTACCTGAGCTTTATAGAACTGCGGTCCTGTACAGGTACCCTGTGCACATTGGTGTTCTTTCTTTTTCTTTCATTGAAAAGGAAAAGCCCAGCAAAAAACAGGCGTGACTATTTCATTCTCGCTGTGGCTCAGCAGTATACTCAGTTCGCGTCCAAAATTGAAGGTATATAGACCCACATTTTGAATCCTGTTGCATTTCACAGTCACCCCTCAAGAGAACGCGATAGAAAGTCAAGATGCCTGTTGTTGAGATTGTCACAAACGTTCCCGCCGAAAATGCGCCGGCTGGACTCGTCGGACGGGCCGCTAAGGTCGTCTCAGAAATGATGGACAGACCCCTTCCGGTAAGTTCTTCGTGTTTGTTTTTGTTTTCACCATTTTTTAGCGATTTGTTTATTGATTTATCAATTGAAAACAACATCGATTGGGCACTTTCCTTCCTTTTATAATTATGAATGGGCATGCAAAATGTATAATAGAGGTTGTATCTTTTCTGTGGAAATTTACCTATACCCACGGATACCAGATAACATTACTCATCTCAACCCAACATAAGTCGATTTTTTTCTTTTTTTTTTCATCGATTGCATCAAGTTAAAAAAGAAATAATTTGCCAACATCCTGCATGGCATTGAATGGTTCCTTGTAGCTCTCTGAGACTGTTTATACATATACGCGCAATAATAAGTATTCTCTGTTGATTGAGTGCAAGAGTGTAAAGAAGAAAAACACTTGAATGGTCATCTTGTGAAATTTTGTGAAAAGTGGGTGAGCTATCAAGGGAAACAACTGTGGGGGGGGGGGGTAGAATGATTGTGTGTGTGTGTGTGTGTGTGTGTGTGTGTGTGTGTGTGTGTGTGTTTATGCATCATCTCCATTTTGTCATCTCCGTGTTTTATTTTTTTCTTGATGGAAGTCTATATTACTCTGATATCCTCATGACATTAGGCTAATTCTTTCCTTTTGCGACCGATTTCAGGCCGTCACAGTCTGTCTACGTCACGAGACCATGTTCCGAATGGGGAGCGACGATCCATGCGCCATGATCTTCATCGCCAGCGTCGACGCCTTCAACGACCACGACAACAACCGGAGGTACAGCAAGGAGCTCATCGATTTCGCCGCCACGGAACTCAACGTCCCCGCCGCGAGGTGAGACCCCGTCTAGACATTTTTTATATGACGATAATATATATTTGCTGATCTGTCAGCTTGTTACGGATGGGCAACCCAATTTGTTATTACCATGATTTTACAGGCGTTATACACCTCTTTATCTCAACGTTATTGCCATCGGAAAGGATCGATTTTAATACTTGAAATAGTCATATTAGAATATCAAGAGTACAGCAGTCAAGATAATAGTCAATGACGATAAAAACAAACAAAATAAAGCAACAAAAATACTTTCCTGACATACAAAAAAAAAAATGCGCATGGCGAAATCGAAGTATTGAAAAGCATTCAGTCAGCACCACAAACATCCGTCGCCAAAACAGGCACAATGAATTGCTTTTTGCTGAATGTATTGAAATAAGTTGACCGACATGCCAGTGACTTCCTTTGTCAGCAATCGACGTTGACGGTCAAGTAGGCCCTACGGTGTACCATGATTGTTCGTGTTGGTGCCTTAAAGCTATTGTGCCCTCGTCTATTGTGGGACATCAAACATCAGCAGGTCGTGTTTTAAAGGTCAATGTGATCTGCTATTACAATACGATATTGCTTTCGTGAATCTGATGCAAAATTTATGCCCTGAATTTGACCTTTTATCAGCCACTGACTCTATTATCGGACATCAATAGGCATATCTCTTCCACAATGCGGCATGGTGTATACACTCCAGAACGCCTGTGAAAACACAGACGGGTGAAGGGTGGACTTCAACATTTTCATATCCATTTATAGGAGGCAGTTTCAGCTCTTTTCCTCAGACCAATTGTTATTTCCATGTAATTCAGGGGTCTACACTGACAAAAAAATGATAACACCTTTATCATCTCTTTTAACACCTATAACGCTTCTGGATCATGGTTTATATAGATTAGCCTGAGAAATGTTAAAGGATGGTACAGTATTGGTGGAGATGAAATTGGGCTTTAACTTTTTTTTTGCGAGATACCAAGAAAACTCTTATGAAATAGTACAGAGCATACCATTTTAAAGAAGAATTCAAAGTTTATTTGATGAAAATCGGGGTTGGAATAGCTGAAACATCCAAAAACAAAGTAAAACAAAACGATCGTAATAAAATGTGGGTCCCACACTTTATTAGGATCGCTCTGTTTTGGATATCTCAGCCATTCAAAATCAGTTTTCATCAAATAAACGTTGAAATACTCATGGAATTACATGCTCTTTCATATTTCATAAGAGATTTCTCACTATGTCACAAAGATGATAAAAACCTGAAGTTAAGTCTCAACCAAAACTATACGATCCCTTAAGCAAAACGACGAGGGGAATCAAGGAATAGATTTGTCACATCATTATATAAGAAAAAGAAAAATATCGACATCCCTGGTCGACAATCCAAGATGAAAATACGGACTCGACAATCCCACTATGAAAATACAGTTTTTGTTGTTTTTTAGACTGCTTGATGGCATTGAAGCCCCTTAATAACTCGGTGATCAATCATACCTGACAGCAGAAATTATGCCAAGATGGAGTATAATGGTTAATTGCCACGTTTGATGTTACGATAATACCTTGTGCCGAATTCACGTATCACATTTTCTGACTATACGTACAATTCCCTGTTAGCTTTTTGATCCGTCCTGGCATACACTGACAACTGAGGGACGTGAGGTTTACACAACTGTTATACTCGAGTCAATAATGATATCGGCCGACCGTAAATTATGAGAAAACACAATTTCCGCAAAGCCTTCTCATCTATTATTAAAGCATAAAGTGGTTTTGGCTACCATATTCAGACAGTTTACGCAAATTAAACGGAGTTTCGTAACCGTATCTGAACCTTATACAAATGTGGGGGTTTTTTTCTATGCTGGTGGGAGTAATTTTGATTGTTTTTTTTTTTTGCATGATTTCTACCGTATGTAAATCTTTTTGAAACTTTCCTCTGATCCAGTATGCATCCATTATTTACATGGCGAGATTGGACAAGATATAGGGCAAGCTTTCCGGCTATTTAAGGAACATTTTTCTGTTCTCAGCTTGAGCATAAAATTTGAGATCATTTAGTAAACAACCTCGTCGAGGCAAAATGACAAAGCAGAATGATTTACAACCTTGGTTTTCTACTCGAAAGGTTTATAGATTTTCGGTTTCACTGGTGGATTTTTGCTATCATCATTTCTGTGAATCGATGCAATGTTTAATCATAATGCCGTTTACTTTCCCCCCTCTATCAAAAGTTCATTTTCTCATTTGCATTGATGCGCTAAAGTTTAATGGGTCAGTTCGGGAGGCATTTAACGTCTCTTCACGATTAGTGGTGGATCGGAGGGGGGGGGGGCACCTGGCGCGTCCCCCTCTTATTTTTTTTTTTAAGAAAAAGAAAAATAGGGGGCACTTGCGCCCCCTTTAATTTCGTAAAGGCGCCTCTCCTTTACGGAATTTCAGGATCCGCCCCTGTTGTAATAAATGCTGTTCAGGGTTGTAGAATTTAGCGTAATGTCAAAGCTTAGTGGCTGAGATTCACTGGCTGACACTTTTGAGAGACTCCATAACCACTGAACTCTATAATAGTTCAGTGCTCCTATCACTTGTAAGCAACATGGGCCAATCCAAGCCCCATTACTCCGTCCTCCATACTAAAGGTACAAGTATTCATATCGGGGAAAAACAATCGAGAATAAAAAGTCACCTTATCAGTGGTATAAGGTTGAATCTCCCTACAAAATGTAGCCTATTTCATTTCGATTTGAATAGACTTGACTCGAGTTCATTTTTTGATTTGATTTGATTTTTTTTTTTCATTTGGTTTCTGCCTTGTTTTTAAATCTATTTATTTTTTTAAATCCTTTATTTCTTTAATATCTTATATTCATCTATTCTCTATATTGCATCACTTTACAATTCCTTATTTTCAGCAATTTCATCGAACATTTTGCATATTATTTGGTACTAAGCATTGTGAAGCTGGACATGCTTTCTTTTGAATTTATAGTGGCACTACCTATTTGTTTATGCAGAAACCACCTGCAAATTTGAGTGGAAAAACCTCTGAGTTTGAACAAAACCACTCCCTTATTCCTCTTTACAAAAGAAAATCATTCCGTCGGACGGTGTAACATAATAAAACTTATTATATAGTCACGAGGCCGTCTCCAAAGACTGGGTTGTCTAGAAATAGTGAATGGTTATAGGAAATACCGCATGCATTCTGTTCGTATTCATGAATGCCCTGCATACCATGCGATTTGCTCCAGGCGAGATAAATGGGCTCTGAATTTGAAATGTGAGGGTATATGTCTTTGTGGCGTATGGCAAACCATCCCATGTTTTCGATACGCACACAGTCATGATGATTGTGCTGGTATGTTATACTAATACCCCAGGTGCTTTTATACATATTATAGGCAAGCAGGTACTCTTGAATCTCCTTGGTATATTATGTATATGAGTCGGCAAATGGTTTCAAGTAGTTGTGAAAGAGTCTTTCTACTGACCCAGAGTCTCCCTAGTTGTTTCACCCTATGAACGGTGAAACGCACGATTATTTCAATATTGAAGTAAAGGTCCTTAGAAATATATCCATAAAGATAAAAATCATGATATAGACAGAGATAGATATGTACATAATTTAGTAGATAAATTCTGACATGGATAGACTGTAACATATATGTACATAATACACACTATAAATACTAATAATTACGATCAGACAAATTCGTATCCAAATTAAGCTTTGACTAGATGACAGGTGCTGTGGTGTGTGTTTTGTTTTGTTTTTGTTTTTTTCTTTTGGTTTGCTTTATTCGGTCGCTATACGTTGATGATATGAAAATCATCAAGCAGAAATTTCATCCTTATGTTGCAGGAAGCGTGACATGACGAAAAATGATGTAGACTTAACGCCTAAGAATGCCAACAGGAAACTGTTCCAAGTAGACCCTAAGTGCTTAATTATCTAATCCCATGGAGGATAACACAAAAAATATTATCGTTCACCTTTTTCATGTTTTCTCCTTCTCTCTCTGCAGAGTCAACCTTCTGATGCAAAATCTCTCTAGATGGCAGATCGGTCTTCCTGATGGCAAGTTGCTAGGCGACAGGATGAAGGAGAACTGATCACGCATACGAAGGAGCCACGCCTTTTTTTAAAATTAGTTTTTAGCTTTGTTTTACAAGACTGTACCAGATACTGGTATAGTTGCTGTTATGGGGAGGAGGGAGTAACCCTTGATAAATGTATACATTTATGGACATGACGTTGCAATACACGATTCGGCAAAGTATCACATGATCAATCGCGTTGATCCATCTTGTGCGATCTACTATGGTCGACGGGGGGGGGGGGGGGGGATCAGGAGGTGGGGTGTCTTCTTCGGCCGATTTGGAGGAAATAATAATAATAATGATAACAAAGATCATCGGTTTGCATTTATTATTGCTTCGTTTGCATATTTACCTGTACTTGCCTGCAATAAAAGAAAGATACGAAATTATCTGAAACGATACACACGTCCCGAGTTTTCATCCTCATTTATGCATATCAAAGGTTAATAAAGAGACGTATTCATGATCATTATTTTCGTCGCAACAAGTGTGGAGGTGCTAAAAGTCTTGACACTAATTACAAACACAGAGAGTTCGTGGTTGTGACTGTGTGTGGCTTGATGCAGTTTTTCCGTGATGGAGATCACATAGCGTGTGTTTATTTGCTTGTTTGTTTGTTTGTGTGTGTGTGTGTGTGTGTTTACGTTTACATGTATGTAGTGCTGGGATGTGGTTACAGTAACTGTGAGAGAGATGCAGTAGGTTGTTGTCCAGTGGCCGGGGTGACCTCTTTGTTTCGGTAACCTTCGAGAGAGTGTGGCCCAAAAGACGCAATGTTCAGATCATTCTACTGATTCACAAAATTAGCAATTTACCAATATCCTTTAGCGAAAGACTGTTATCACACGATGGCAAGGTGCGGTATTTGAATGCTGAGTTGTAATTGCTTGATTGTAATTACTAGCAGACATACTCGTAGACGTATGGTGGTATAGTTGTGCATATAATAACCGATATTAACTGTACTTTTAGAATTTGACATGAATAAATGAATGTCATGGAAATTTCGTATTGTTTTTAGTTGTTGTTCTCGTGAATGTTGACTATGATTTGAAATAACAGGTCTTTTGTGTGTTTGTGCTGAGTTATACATGAAGTATGAAGTGTGTATGGTTTGAATGGAGTTTTGGAAATCTGCTTTGTAAGGAAGAGGATTGACACAAAATGGAGAGAAACTGAACTGTTGTGTGATGTAACATTTGATTTATTTTTGAATAAATAACAACTTTAAACGTAAACATGAAAAGTCCCAATTATTGGGTAAATGGATGCAAAGTTATGAGCCATAATAGAAACTTGCTCAAAAAACTTAACGTTGACCTCAAAAAGGATATTGACCCCTGCCGGTGACCTTGGACCTTGTGTTGACCATTGCATACCTCAAAATTTTTAAGTCTGTATTACCAATCTTCCATCCAAGTTTGATTGAAATTGGAGCACTTAATGGCACCTAGAAATTCAAGATTTTAACGGGTAACAGACAGACGGACGGACGGACAGAGTCTCGGACAGAACGACCCCAAAGTGATCCCTTATACCTCAGTCACACTTGGGTCAAACCCACTATCTCGGCGCAATTGCGTGAAATATGTGTCGCCCATGTTTTTGCTTTATGGACATTGAATGATCACGCTAGGATGTTTTATTTATTATACAAGGTTCACTCTTGAAGATAAAATCCATATCAATGACCTTCTTCTGCCAAAAAATGAGAAATCAGGAAAGGCATCCGATGTAGTAATGAAATACCACGTGTCGCCGGTCAAATATTTTCTAAATTTCCGTATCTTGCCAAAATTTAGAGAAGAGCCACTGCCCCAAAACTAAATTAATGTAAACATACATGATCCCTTCATTATATAATAGTCAAAGTTTTTTATATAAATGTTTTGTTTTCAAGAAGGGATGAAA
This sequence comes from Diadema antillarum, assembly GCF_040938485.1. Classification (NCBI taxonomy): domain Eukaryota; kingdom Metazoa; phylum Echinodermata; class Echinoidea; order Diadematoida; family Diadematidae; genus Diadema; species Diadema antillarum. Next base: position 2,833,382 of record NW_027270924.1, read on the forward strand.
TGAAATGTGTCACCAATTATTGTATATAGTGAAACTTACGTTACCATATTTTAGATCAAGATTTAATTTCTTTCCATCATCGCAAATCATATTTTTGTGTATATGTTTCAACTTTTTTTGTGCATTTAACCGTTTACATACATCAGTACGTGGCAGACAGAATAAAGAATACTGATAATGTACTTCTAATGTGTTCCTTTTCATTTTTACCATACTTATGATTGTGTATCAAAGTTGAATGGATGGAGTGTTGAAGTTTGGACATATAAATGCTGCATGATTGCTTCTGATATAAATTACACATCCACCACAAAAATAACACAGCAAGTTTTTCACACTGTGACATTATCTTTTTTTCCTAAAAAATTGTCATAATTAGAACACAAAAATTTAAACCAAATGGGGCACCAAGAGTGTTCAACCTATTTCACTGGGAAAAAAGAAACTGGATGAAGTAGACTTGAATAACAAAAAACAAAAACAAAACTATAACTAGTAGTAGACCAGTTGGCAGTAGACTAGTTGGCAGTAGACGAGTTGGCAGTAGACCAGTTGGGTGTAGACCAGTTGGGTGTAGACTAGTTGGGAGTAGACCAATTGGGTGTAGACCAGTTGGGATTAGACCAATTTGGAGTAGACCAGTTGGCAGTAGACCAGTTGGGAGTAGACTGACTGGTTATTAGACTAATTGACTATTAGACAATGAGTTGTAGACCAATTGGCTATTAGACAAAATGAGCTGTAGACTATTTTATTCATAGACCTTATGATTAATAGACGAAATGGTCAATAGACAGAATGGGTGTTAGACGAAATGTGACTTAGACAAATTGGACATTAGATAAAATGGCTAGGAGACGAAATGACAATTAGACTAATTGGCATATAGACAAAATGGTTGGTAGACGAGTTGGTAGTAGACGAAGTGAGTTTAGACGAGATGGCATTAGACTATAGGTGGACAGTGGACAGGGCGGTTGTAGACGAGGTGCCAATTTACCATATAGATATATATATATATATATATATATATATATATATATATATATATATATATATATATATGTATGTATATATATATACAGTGTATATATATACACACACACACACACACACACGCACATCAGTGACACACACACCTCCCTGCACACACACACACACACACACGTGTACACGTACACGTACGTACATAAACGTACACACAAACACAAGACAGGACTACGTTTCCCCACAGGCAGGCACGTGTGCTAACTTACGTTTTTCTATCTTGGTCAGAATTCTGGTGGAAAATGGCTGCATATGCAGTTGTCAACGTCACCAATCGCAATGTAAACGATTTTAGAAGAACTGACCACCCGTAAGTACATCTCACTTTATATATATGAAACGAAATTCCAATGTTAAAAGCAACCGCAACCCGTCCTCCTTGTAAACACTTTGTGTGGGCCCATATATGCATCTTTTTGTTAGTGTGTGTAAGCATTTAACGCAGTGCGCAACAACGGGCTACGACATGACAATGACAAAAGTAGAGACCCCCCTAGCCCTACCCTAGCCCGACCAGACGCTGGAAGTACGCTGTGTCGTTACCTACGTACAGCGACTGGATGGGCTGTGTATAGTTACCACTTCCCTAGTTCATGCCGCATCTCAGTTCGGGAAACCCACTCACAAGGGGGGCCCCTCCTTATAAGTAACCCGTCCCCCTTATAAGTAACCCCGTCCCCCTTATAAGTAACCCCCGGGGCACCCCTTATAAGGAGTCTCCACGCTTTTTTGCAATGCAACGCGAAAATGAAAGGACTGCGGCAATTCGCTTGATTATGTCCATAAAGCTTCACAAGTTTCCTAGTTACTCACGAAATTTGGGCAAAATCGGTTTGAGGCATCATATCTAAAATCATGGATTTAAATGCGATGTCAAACGACCCATGCGAATGCTGAAATGCGAGCGATTACTGGCGTGAGTGTCGCCAGGCGTGGCGGCGCGGCAATGCTTGAGTGCAGACGTGGCGACTGAGTACGGAACAAATTTCGTACTCAGTCGCCACGTCTGCACTCAAGCATTGCCGCGCCGCCGCGCCTGGCGACACTCACGCCAGTAATCGCTCGCATTTCAGCATTCGCATGGGTCGTTTGACATCGCATTTAAATCCATGATTTTAGATATGATGCCTCAAACCAATTTTGCTCAAATTTCGTGAGTAACTAGGAAACTTGTGAAGCTTTATGGACATAATCAAGCGAATTGCCGCAGTCCTTTCATTTTCGCGTTGCATTGCAAAAAAGCGTGGAGACTCCTTATAAGGGGTGCCCCGGGGGTTACTTATAAGGGGGACGGGGTTACTTATAAGGGGGACAGGTTACTTATAAGGAGGGGCCCCCCTTGTGAGTGGGTTTCCCGAACTGATCTAGAGTGTAGACCAATCCTTGAAAATGGATGTTCAGAAAATCATTGACATTGTAGCAGTCGTTTCCATTCTCATTTGAATATTTGAATCGTGTTGATAATGATACATTCTTTTTTTTAAAACGGATTTTAGACAGTTGAACTTTAATGTCAATTACCGTTTGGTCGCCACTGCGGTAAGGTCGCGGTCACCAGACATTCACATCTATCGCATGTAACGCGCGCCGCGATCGCTCGGAGATCAGCTTGGGCGACGGATTTTCATCACTCTCAAAATACATTCGTAATTCACCTTTTTCCTCCGTAAAAACACAAATAATTGTAATCAAAATATATTTTACCATATGTATAAAGAGGTGATAAAACCATTTTTAATGCGAGGATGTTTTTGATTTAGAATGGATTTCAGGTTGCAGACTAATGCACTTGTCAATGTAATGACTAACCCCACTACCCCCGGACATGGGTGCGTCATTTCCTTGTTTGGTCCGTCAAATTTGTGACCCAGGTGTTCGTCATATTACCAGCTTTGTCCGTCAAATTTTTGAGCGAGGGGTGCGTCAAAATCCCATCATTGTCGGTCAAAATTTTGACCTAGGGGTGCGTCATGGTACGTCACTTGGCTATGGAAAATAACACGCATTATTTTGAACCGAGGGGTGCGTCATGGTACGTCACTTGGCTATGGAAAACTGCACGCATTGCAGGCTACCAGTACCGGATACACGTACCGCGAGTGAAATTACAGTGAGCGCTTTCCCGCGGCAAGTGAAAATCAAAGTCGGGAAGCGTTTTGGAATAAGAGGGAAAAATGCTTGCCAGAATCTGGCAAGCAAATAATTTAAAAGCCACCATTTCTCCTTACATTTTCCCTCCAACAAACCCATGAAATCATGCATACTCAATCCTCAAACCAGGGACTCTTCAGCGATGTAACAACTTAGTCCAACCTTTACTGTCGAACACGTAGTGCCTATTGCATATTGCGATGCAACACCAACACACATTGCTATCGAAGAAAGTTCGTTTACATTCCAATACAATGTGCGTCTAATGTTCTGTGGTGTCGCTCGCGGGATAGCCCGATCAGACGTGCGACGCTGTTACTAGTGTTAGCAAGGCTGTACATGTACACAATGTATGTAGTTACTCGCGGGAATGCCGTGGCGTGGTGTGTACCTGCGCTGCAGCAGTATGCATCCACCGCACTAGCAATGGCCGCGCACACACAGCGCATCTGCACACATGTGATTGTCATGTATGGATTGCATGCACAGAATACATACTACTGTACGGAATATCGTAGCAGCAGCGTGATGTACGGTGAATGACAGTACGGTGTTTACAGGGCCATGGTAAGGGAAACTTGCCGAAACTTTTACAAATTATGTTTACGAACCAAAAGAAAATGAAATTGCTTGAATAAAACGTATGCAAAAATCGTTTCAGTATTTACGGGGGTGCGTCAAATGTACCGAGGTTGTCCGTCAAAAAAGTGACCGAGGTGTGCGTCACTTTCAACGTGTTGTCCATCAAAAAAGTGACTGTGGTGTTCGTCACTTGCAGCGTTTTGTCCGTCAAAAAAGTGACTGTGGTGTCCGTCAAAAACCCTGTGTGGTCAGTCAAAAAATGACCATGACGCACCCATGTCCGGGGGTAGTGGGGTGCATCATTACATTGACAAGTGCATAAGGGAGGTTTTCAAACGCGGTGACGGACGATGCATCCTTCATTGAAGTGTGTGTATAAACACACATGCTTAATAATAATATGTGGCAGGCTATGGGCGGCAAACTAATTCAGTGCCAATATTAGTTCGCCAACCCGGAAGTGCATAGGAATTACACACAAGTGGCGACCATACCGTAATCGACGTTAGTCTGGTAGTTTACTAGTAGTAGAAGTACAACACTGAGGATTTTACTTTTAGACAAGGTAAGGTAGAACACTGAGTCTATGGTCTGTGCGCGTGCGGTAGATTCCCAGCAATGAATGGGCCTTACCGCCAACTAATCCAGTAATTATATTTCCTATGTAAGCCTACTCTAGTCTCTATAGAGATTGGTGGGTCTCGACGTCTCTCCCACTCCCCATTTGAATTTGAGAGGGATGCCATCATCGCTGAACATTGGAAACTGCATTGATACAAAGACAGAGCCCATCTGAATTCATGTTAATTTTGGGGATTAATTATTTCATTTTCATATTCATCTATACCATTTATTTTTTTGGGGGGGGAGAAATGTTAGGATGTTAGCTTTCATTTCTAGAAATATTAAGCAGTTAGCAAGCATTTACAATTTAGAGATAGCACAATTCCTGATTTTGCTAAGATTGAAGAGTAGAAGATTCCAATTGTACTCGATGTTAGAATTGATATTCCATGGAATATATGTGTATGAGTGGACTTATATGATAACATGACATTAAAGAAATACGTCGGCATTTTTTCTTGACATCTGTCAATAGTATGATTATGAGATTTATTCTCTGTGAAGGCAAAAAAAAACAAAAAACAAATCAAACAAAGGAATCTGTTAATTACAAAGAAAAGAGGAACTCAACACTATATAAAGTATATGGCATGTTACAACTACCTGTGGGTTTACTTGTCATGGTGAAATGCATTATGATTAACTGGAGAATGGGCGATGCTCTTTCTGATATCTCGTGCCAACCGAAATAGGTGTGTCATTTCGGCTGATGAAGGGAAAGGAAGAGGCTGAGCCATGGATGACAACGGAGGGGCAGAAGGCAGAGAAAGTCGGGATGAGATGGCAGCTACCCTGTCAGCCTCATTGATGGGGAAAAGCTAGAGCTACACGCACCGCTGGGTGAGGAGGAGGTGGTGGAACTCTGAAGAAATGCCCGCCAAACCTTCCGACATTTATAGCCAGCCATGGAGGAATGTGAGGAGGAGGGAAATGTATCTTGTCTCCATTCACGATTTTCTGGAGTGCCACACTTTCAAGATAACATCTTGGTAAAAATGGTAAGTATGGCAAAGAGGAGGAGGCATTGAGGGCACAGTGATTGACAGTGGTGGTAATAGACTGGTAGCTTGCTCCTGATTGACAATCTTGTTGGATCTGGAATTGTCATCCATGAGACGTGTACAAGTGGTTGATTTAATAACATTCATCTCCATTGTTCTGCCAACTGTCTGGAAAATAAATGATGAAAAGAAAATTTGCCAATATGCCAAAATGTTACATTAAAAACATAAGACCACCAGCCCTTTCATCCATGACATATGTTTGTTTCTTTTAGCCCTATTTTCATGAAATGAAGTCAAACATTTCACTTTTTTACTGCTCATCAAAAAATTACATTGTACCCTGCTTTGTTGATTACTAATGTTGACATCTCTTCCCTTTTATTCACATTTTAGGCCTATGTGTCTGCTGCGTAGATATTGTTATAAGTCCTGTTATTACTGACAATATCACTGTCAATGGCACACTGTATGTCATTTTGTGTCTTTGTATAGGTCTTGATGCCATTGCCATGGAAACCTCTCTGTCCACATCTCCACACTGCACTACCCTCTTTCTGCTTGTGTTGATACAGCCTTGCCCTTCCATAATACTGAACAGTCAAAATGGATCACAAAACCCATCTCAACTTCTTTCCAACGCCATAATAAAGGTAAGCAGTTTTGTTGCATAACTTTTGATTACTTAATTGCAAATAAATCATTGTGTTGTTAGTGTGCATATTTAGTTTATGTGAATTCGCTCTTTTTTCTCTTTCTTTTACCTTGATTTTATATTCAAGCTTTATTGTATTTCCTGGAAACTTTGTGAATACATGTATTACCAGTCAAAGATTATCTAGGGAAAGTTTTGGGTAGTGTCAGTTGAATCCCATACCCACTACACTACTTAAGGATTGCTTCCACACCTTCGCACCAATTTTAGCAGAAATCATCAGCATGAGCCTTGTGTAATCTTCTGTTCTCACTTGTTTAAAATTGGCTTTTGTCCATCCTCTTTTGAAAACAGTCATTCTTGGATCCTGATGCCCTTCACAACTATTGGTCGGTCTCCAAGCTATGGTTTCTGTTTAAACTCCTCGAGCGCATTGTCTTCTCCAGGCTCTCGGAAAATCTCATGGGGAACAACCTCCTTGACAATCTCCAACTTGCTTACCGCCCACAGCACAGTGCTGAGACTCTCCTTGCCAACATCTCCAACCACATTCTTATGGAAATGGACCAAAGAGGAATCACAGCCTTACTCCTTCTTGACATGTCATCGGCCTTTGATTCTGTAAACCATGATATTCCACGAAACATTCTTACATGTTTTGGTATTAATAATATTATTAAGGCCAAGTAAAAAAAGAAAGCAGTTTCTCGTCCGGGTTTTTTGAGCAAGGCGATGAGGGAGGTCCTTACTATTTGATATCTTACTATTTTTTCGAGGATTGTCAAAATGTAAGTAATATGTGTTTCTCGTCCGGTAATTCTGAGAAAGGTAACGAGAGAGGGGTTTACTATTTTCTATATTCAATTTATGAAATGAAATATCACTCTGGTAGCTGTGTTATGAGAGACCAGGTCCCAAGTGTATGTCTTGCCTGCACTCTGTGCATTTTCAAACAAATAGATATATTATGTAGGCCTACCAGACTTGAAACGAAACTTCATGCATGCAGAAATACATTTGCTTTTTCTTTCCACTACAGATGTCAAGGGAAAATGACCATCTTAATACTGGCATTTCTGATACCAGTGTACTTGCAATTCTGATGTATTGTGCTATTAATTGAAACAGGTATAAAACATGTCTTTCAACAAATGTACGACTGAAATTAATTCCATGATATTCGAAACACTGCTTTATTTATCATTTGTGTTTGTGACTTTTTGAGTCCACACAGCTGGTGTGTATAGTTCTTCACAGTACAATTGTAGCACATTCAACTGGAAACTGGCTTGTACAATTGCAGATGGATGTCAAAATGATACTGATATGGCATTATAGCATTAAACATTTAAAGATGTTTCTTCATGTTCTAAAAAGACATTTGATAATCACTCATCATTTGGATGATGAATGATTGTATACCAAAACTACATAAATGTAGTAAAACATGTACCTGCGCAGGTAAGTCACATTCTCCCTTCATTTCTTCCATGGCCATCATTACAGTGCTACCAAGAAGCAGCAGTGATATGAACAGCAAAACACAACGTGTAATGACAATTTCAGTTCACGCTCATCAAAACTGCTTATTACTTTTCAAAGTTTTGGCTATCAACATTCGTTTGTGGGTGTATTTTGTTTGTTTGTTTGTTTTGTGTGTTTTTCCCTCGTGAAAGACGTAATGATTTCTTCGTATCGAACGTACACTGCATGTTTACCGTAAATAAGCCATTCAGCTCAGCTCAGCTACGGCGCATTCGATTCATCGAACTTGCAGTAACCTCTTATAGGCAGGAGCACATGGCGCATTCCTTTAAACTTGAAAGTGAAGCCACGTGTTTGCACATCGGCGCTTCCACACACAGCGCGGCATTTTGCGATCATCGTTATAGCAGACTTTCCGATTCCAGTCAGGGGAAAAGGAATTGGAATCCTTCGGAAAAGACTGATGTTTAAAATCCAATAAAATGAAAAAAGCCTGAAAACAACGCGTGATTATGTTTTCATAGTAAACGATAATTGGAAACACGGAACAGAGTACCGGTATCGCATCCGCTCACAAAGAAGCTCTCTTGAGAAGATGAAAGCATTCCACGTCCCCTGCTAGATAGTGGAAGCTTCCATAATCATCCCAGCAAGTTTTTGGAGGTACATACTTGCACTTGTACACATTAATTGCGAGAAAGCAATCAATCAACGCTGAACATTGCGTAGTTCGGCATCTTTATCGTGCTGGTGACCAGCTCGATGCTTCGGCATGTGTCATAACGTTATGTTTAGAGCCTGTAGGCCTCATAAGTCGACGAGTTTAATTCAAAATAGCAAAAAGAGGGAGATTGAAAAAATACGAATTCTGGTGGAAAAATACGAGTTTTGGAGCTGCTGAGTACTAATTTGTGCTTCCAAAGGTTGGCAGCTCTGGTCCCCGTTTTATGAAGAGTTAGAATTGATTATGAAGTCGATTTCAACTGTAAGTCTATGGCAGACTGTGTAGTAAGGAAAATTAAAATTAATTTTATCTTTTGATAAAACGGGGCCCTGGTATTAAGCCGTTCGCTGTGCACACGTGCGCTTGAGATCGGTTCTCTCCATCACTGCACTCCACGATTTTTTTTTCCAGCTCCAGAACGCGCGCATGCTATGCTGGCTGGCTGGTCTCCTCTATGACTAGTATGTGGTTACATTGCGCAATCAATCTAGCAGCACATGAAGCGGGCAACAGCACGAGAAAAATGTACAGAAGGTGCTCAACGTCCTGTCTACACCACGACGTACCGAGTGCGCTGTACATCACAGCCCAGGCCGCGCCCGCCCGCACCCATCCAATTACAGTTCAACTGCTTTGTGGGTCATTCCTTCTTTCCGAGCTCGCAGTGTGAAATGCATGCGTTATTACATACGCACTACAGAAGCTACAGCTGTACTACAGCTATAAAGTAGAGGACGCAACTCCTCATCAAGGCGTAATTAGAAATGAGACATCACGATTGGTAGGTGAATTGTCGATTTATTTTTTTTTTCGGCGGCCGAAAAAATAGTAAAATATCAAAAAAGTCGATGCGGCAACTGAAAATCGATGCGGGCGGGGAGCGGGCTGGGACGAGAATTATGAATTTCTTGGTATTTTCAGCGCCATTTTGAAAATAGTAAATAGTAAAAAAATCGACGCGGCGGCCAAAATCGATGCGCGCGAGGACGAGAAACTGGTTTCTTTTTTTACTTGGCCTAATAATGATAATAATAATAATAATGATAATAATAATAATAATAATAATAATAATAATAATAGTAATGATAATAATAATAATAGTGATGATGATGATGATGATGATAATAATAGTGTATACTTCTATAGCACAACAATCCATCAAAAAGTTGCTCAAGGCTCTTTTATGCTTTGAGGTTAAGAAAAGGAAGAAGAAAAAGAAGAAGAAGAAGTATTAAAGGTCAAGCTTATAAATGATTTCAGTCACACGTATTGAATCATCAACAGATTGTGAATGTCAGTGGGTGCAAGTCAAATCCTTTGCTGCCATTACCAGAAGCACCTCAAGACTCTGTGGGAGGTCTGATTTTATTCTCTTTGTCTCTAACCGGCCTTAAAGAAATACTTAATTGTCATGATGTAGATTATTATCATTGTTATGCAGAAGACATACAGTTGTATGTGTCCTTTTCTCCAAACCAAACTGACATTATCAATACCCTCCAACATCTTCAACTATGTGTCAATGACATACACGCATAGATGAGCTGTCGCTCCTAACAATTAAGTATCACAAAGTCTGAGTTGTCTCAGATAAACAGCGTCTGTATATCGGTTCAACATCAAGGCCACTGTGAATGTGTTCCTCTAACCTGCTAATGTATAAAGGAATGAAAATTGCCACATACAGTACTCAGATTTAAAGGCTTTGATCAAGAGAACATTGGATTTCTATAAATCGTAAATATTAACCCTAAAAACACTGGAGGCGGGTAGGGGTTGGGGGTGCTTTATGTGAGCAGATGTGGCTTGCATGAATCTTGGCTGCCTGGTCATCTCTGGACCCTTCCACAAGTATGCTCGTTGACCTCCCAGCAGGTGCCTCGTCGCAACGATTGATGTACACTGGGGTCGCAGTTCGGAGGTTTCTTTCTAGAGCTGCCTCATCAACCCCATTGTCACTGAAATTGGATCCATGTATGGTCGATGGAATGAACATATTAGAGTGGGCTCTAGTTAGACAGCCATTCATTAGCTCCACAGGATTCAAGTAACTCCCCCCAGCATAACGTGCTGTCACCATCGTACAAACTTTTGACATCTTTATGTGCCATTCAGTCCACAGGAATTGAATCTCAGTATGCCATGGTCCTTTGTCAGATGCCCCATCCACGCGAAAACAGTCAATCGATTTGTGCATGTCAGCAGCAAACTCTTCCATTTTGCTCATCATGTAGAGATCAGCCATATACTGGGACGGATCTTTTGGATATAGCTGATGTGCTTTCACAACTCCAAGGACCTTTTGAGCTATGTTCAGGGATTCCATCACTAAATGCATTGATGTTTGTAACACAGACTTGTATTTGTTGACATAATCTGTGTGTGTCGTCACCTCTGGGTTATCTTTTAAAGATATGGTTTGGTACTCTTTATGAGTGAAAGTTGTGTCCAGGCGGAAACCAGCCGCATCATCTCTATTCAGTACCAGCTTGTTCCGCCCATCTTTTAACTGTAGTGTGTCCAAATCTCGATAGAATGCGTTACTCAAGTGGCTATCAGGATTAATTCGAATGTTCCAGCCTTTCCTACCTCCTTTGGAGGTTATTTCTGCAATGCTTTTATATCGTTTTGAAGAAATTTACCTCTTACTGTGACATGCACACGCCTGCATATAAGTACCATATAAATGCAAATTTGTCTTGATAATGTTGTTGCAGATACTGCTGAATTCGTTGGTATGTGACTCTCTTCTCCTTTTTAAGTTTCCATCAAACGTTAACATGCCTGTTTGCCTCCAGGCATCCGCACCAACTAAGTTATCATGGACATACCTCTCCACTATCTTTCCAATGTCTGGATATTTCTGAAGCACTCTGGACACGTGCCTAGGCAATTTACGCTTTGTATAGCAGACTCTCTTGCACAGTCTTCTTAGCAATTTTTCTTTCAGTTCTCCGATATATTGTTCAGGATAACTTGCAGCTACCTCAGTTCTAGATCAGAGATAGTCCAGGCCACACTCAATACCTGTCCGCTCCATGTTTGGCGATTTTCCTTCAGCCTTTTGGACAAGGACGATGGTGGTATGAAGGATGTAGGATCTTCCTTGAGTTTTTGTCGCAAAAGGAATACACATGTATGTGCCTACACTAGCACTATGTCCAGGTGAGTTGGATCTTCCTGAAAGAACAACAGGTGCGCTTTATGATTCCAGAAGTGCCTCTTGCTCTTTGGAGTAGTACTCGTTTATTGCGGGAGCAATGTAGAGTTTTTGGATTCTCTCGAAAGTTGATCTTACAAAGAAACTTGGCAAAGGTTGCAATCTTCTAATAACTGTTTCCAGGCATGAGGAGGGCTGACGCAACTTGGAGATTTCCTGGAAACACTCCTTTGTATCATGGTTGTAATGTCCATGTTTCTCCATAATTTTTTGGACATTCCCAAATAATCACACTTCGATAAGTGAAAGGCGCCTTGCACTTCTTACAAATCTGTCCATGCAAAGTCTTCACAAGTTCAAGAGGACGATCTTCATACACAATGCATATGGGGGCATTGATGTGAGTTTGCACTTCCTCGTCATCTTCTGGCGTCTGACCTTCTGTGGCGTTGTCCTCTATAATGTCTTCTTCAGTCCCAAGGTCTAGGTCAAAGACGCTAACATCAAGGCCGTCATGAATGCGTTCCTCTAACCTGTTTAGTGTTAATGTACAAAGGAATGAAAGTTTTGATATAAAGAGAACATTATATTTCTATAAATCATGAATATTAACCCTAAAAACTCTGGAGGCGGGTTGGGGAGGGGGATGCTTTATGCGATAAACCTGTGGCACTTAAAATTCTTGCTGCAACACTTACTGATTACCTTCTCTCAATTTCCGGACACATTTTAATGCCGCTTTTTAAGTACAATAAATTGTCAGGAATGATGAAAGAAATGTTTACACCGTAAATAAGAAATTGTTAGCCCCTTATTTAGTGATTTAGAGCAAAAAAGTAAGATTCCTTGCATGAATTTACATAATTAGATTACTACTTAAACAAAATAATTTTTGCAAAAGCTAACTGTACAGACTTGCAGTTTACATCACATGCTACCACCATGGCAGCTTGCATGTTTCCACAGCGATCATGTGAAATGCAGCCAAAATCTGAGGGGGCAGGAGGATACTAGTAACAGACAACCTTACATGTATATGCATGAATTCATTCATTATCTATAACTCTGAAGTAATTATAGCTATCTATCATACCAAGTCTGCATGGATGGAGCTGGCCAGGTTTCAGCATAGCCTCCTCGTCCCTGGGTGTAGAATTGCTCAAACTGGTTCATTTTGTGTACTTATTCATTTCATTCAAAGACATTGGATGAAATGCAGTAAGCATGTATTATTTATCGTATGATATCAGTGCTAAGGGGATTGTCCGAAGTAGTGTTTTTCGTGAGACTTATACTGGCAAGTGTTATTCATAAACTTACCTCTGATGTTGAAAGGCAGTTTTCCTGTGAAAGCCCACAACATACTGCCTCCAGGTCTCGGGCCATTGGCCGGCAGTTGGTGCAAGTGCACCATCCAGGAATCTGATTGGGGGATGTAAGAGTCTCCTTTGAAGGCACATCAGTAAGTCTAGAAGCATGCCGCTCTGCCTCTCTACCACATTCAGTAGCAGGTCCCGCCTTATTTCCATGTCAAGTTGCATGATAATGTTCTAGGGGAGTAGGAGAAAAGTAGGCCTCTATGTAATATGAAAATGTGCAAATTTGCTACGTTCATATCAAATTCATATCTGTTCAAATTTATTTCTTTTTCACTTTCATCAAATAAACAAAGAAATTATATTTATACAATGTATATGCGCAGGATATTTGCAGTAAATTCAAAATGTGATTTGACAAAGTATATTTGAAAATGAGTAACAGATAAAAAAGCACAATTATATCTTTTTTTGATATATACGTAAAGCATATAATAGAAGTTAACTGAGGATGGGGATGGAAATGGAGGGTCCCGCTAAGAAGCAAAGCTTTCACGATATGCTACCCTCAGAAAACACACAAGACAGCAATATAAAACAAAATAGAATGAACCAATGTCAATTGACATGAATCAAAATAATTGGGAAAGGAAAAAAAGAAAGAAAAAAGAGGAAAAAGAGGAAAAAGAAACTACAGTACGTGCTATTGTGGACGCAAGCAAACTGGATTCCATGATGTAAAAGTAGTGATAAAATACAACCTGGATTGAATTTAATACAAACAAAATTTGTATGTAATCCTACTGGTAAAATTGTAGGAGAAGGAGAGAATAGACAAATAGGTATATATGGAATAATAACGGGAACATCTAAGGAGGACTTGTACTTAACAAATTATTATTATCTGACTAAAAAAAATTAAATTCATAATTGTTTGATGTTCAAAGAAATGATGACTTGACTGAGATGATAAAACGAACCTAACTCCGTTGGATATTGTAAGATTTCAGTAAAAACAATTTTAATTATTCTTGAAGGAGTTCAAAGTTTGAGCTGTTATAATATTGTTGTAAAGTAAATTCCAATACTTTGGCCCATCATAGATGAATGTGTTCTGAGTCAGCAAAGTTCTCAAAAATGGCAAATCGCCTTGTTGGATAATTGTGAACGGATTGATTTCGTCGAATGTGAATGTGTATATTGCATATCAAAGGACCAATACACTTGTCTGAGATTTGATAGATACTCCCAATCCCTCCCACCCACCCCCCTCCACTCCCCAACTTCTCATTTTCTAACCAAAATGATTCACAAGGTCCAGGGTGCCCCTCCTGAGATGGTGTGGTTGGAGGTAAAGCTATCTTTGAATAGGGTTGTCGTGGGGCACATTCATCTATTGACCGTGAGGAAGTTTCATAGACTAGCACAATTTCCTCATCATCCTCTGAGTCACATTCTTTTTCCTGCCCCCGTCATATCGTTTGTCTCCTGTGAGACCGATGGGGTTGGACTCCATCTCTCGGCTGGTTTTGAGTTGTCGTTCCCCTGCAGGTACTCACAAGGGAACAGGAGGTTGGGATGAAGTACTTTGATTTCTTTTCAGGGTGCACTTCATACACTGGAATGTCAAGGGACATTCTCCTCTTCATTACATGGAGTTCTTCATGCTAATGTGACTGAAGTTTTTCCGGGGACCTGGCTTAAGATTCAATTCAATTCAATTAAAGTTTGGTTTTATTGCATATCAAAAGAGAGCTTAACAGTAAGTCCGTAGAGATTCACAATTGCCGGAATACTTGACTCTGCATATCTTTTTGTTCTGGTTTTTGGCAAGGTTAAGTGATGTCCATTTCTAAGTCCGGCTCGAGATACAGATTGTCCACCCTGGTGCTTGTTCACAGGTTCCGGTACCTCAGTTCTCTTCTCTGTTCTCTTGGCACCCCTTTTATAGCCCCGTAGGTCGCCCTTCGTTGGGGACGGGTTACACATGCTGGGCTTGGGGATTATGGTGCGCTGTGCACGCGGGGGTGCATAACGTAAGTGTGTGTGGTATGGATTATATGCATCGGCGCGATGAGTGCACCGTGCAGCATAATTGCCGATTTGAGCCAGGCAGTGTACCGCATGGGCCAATAAATGAATATATTCATATGTTGCTTTATGCAACATTCCCCCCGGCCCTATAGATCAGCAAAAATGATTAAAATATCTAAGAAAAAATTTCCGGCCGTTTGCCAATCTGCAATCTAAAATATACAGAAGTTTTATCTAATACCTGCACTTTTGGAAAAGCAGCAAAATGTGCCTAAAATACGACACACTCTTATGTACATTATATACATCTTTGGGGTCAGTGGGCCCCTAAACATACAACCTCACAGCGTTTGCATAGGTGGCCTGCATGGCATCAGGCAGAGTCATCCCCCAGACCCTGGCCACGTGCTGCCCCACATCCCCCAGATACACAGGACTGTTGTTCTGACACTCCACGTGCAGCTTAAGATGCAGGGAGTCGGTCTCTAGCAGCAGCCGGATAAGGGGGATTTCCCTCACTGCTTTGAGTTGGTCTCGGTTAAAGAACTGGATCAGTCCCGAGACCCCAAAATAGCAGTGAGGGAAGGCAGCTACCCAGGCCCGAACCATGCCGGCATCCCCACTGAAGGAGTGTAGGTGAATTTGCTGATGAGCGATACACTTCCTTTTGAGGAGCCGGATGACCAGCCGGTTTACCGTGCTGCCGCCCGGGTCTGCTGCGGCGCCTCGAAGGTGCATAACAAGGATCCCTCCCCCCCCCCCCCCCCCCCCCAAGGTCCCCAGTCCAAGAATTCGGTTAAATAGCTCCTCTTGTGGGCACCAGAGATTTTTTGGCGCCGAGAAGTCAAACCCAACTTCGCTAATGGCGGACACTCAGGGGTTGCAGAGCAGCCTGAGAAATCCATCCCACTGGGCCTACGTGTAATTGGCTGCCTTTTTGGGATGGATCCCTACTGCCACCTTGAAATGGGGGCCACGCCTCGTCGACCTCATGAGGTCGTCTTCAATATCCAGGTGGGGGAACCGCTCTGGATCGCAGAAGTTTAGGACCGCCCCCGTGATTGGAAATGGGTGGTCGGGTCTGCTGCCAGTGGTCATGTCGGGGTTACGCTGTGGCATCCCCGGCTGGTTGGCCACCGACTGAAGCCGATCGGGATGGTAGTGTGTATCGAACCAGACCACCCGTTTTGTTCTCGGGGGGTTCACAAGGCACAGTTGTGGCAGGTGTCGGTGTTGAGAGCCAGGCACTCCTATTTCCGCATCCTGGGCTGCCTCTGCAAGGAAGGGAGCTGGTGCTTGTGTACATTGTACCTAGCTCACGCATCACCTCAGCGACAGCTGCCCTCTGTTATGGAGACAATCTGTCCCACAGAAACGAAAGAGGGCGCCAGTGAGGGAGGACAGCCACGGTGTTAAGCGGTTGCAGGATGGGGATTCCCCATTCCCAGCCCTCCTCCTCCAGCAGCAAGCCCGCCTCTGCCCCATTGTTCTCACTAAGGGGGCTTATGTCCGCATGCCATACAGTTCTGATTGGTGTATTCCACCAGTCATTCTAGGCAATTGGTGCCCAGCAGAAACTGAGCAATCATATGCAGTCCCATGGCTCTCTTCTTGAGGGTCTTCTTGAGGCAGTCATGCCTGTGCCTCTCCCAACTGTAGCCCCCTGAGCACGGGGACTACTTGGGTTGGCCCCTACCGCTGGAGGCTGCCTAATGGCCGGTTTATGGCAGAAATTGTTCTTTCACGCCATCCTTTTCAAGAACCCTTGCTAACATAGCGCAATTTTTTTCATTGTGTTGATTGTTGCTTTCATCTGTAGCTAATGAAAAGTCAGAAGTTTTGCACCTTTCTCTGACTGGTTCAAGAAAGTGTGGTGCCAGCATTTACTGTCACTTCCTTGTTTCATCTGCTAACAAGGAAAAAAAAAGGCATCAGGGAAATGTTGTGGTGCAACTTCCGGGGTTCTTCAGCTGACAAACAAAAACAAAAACAAAACAAAACAAAATCGATATACACAGCAAAGAATACAAACATTTGTAACTACTTTTTTTCCTGTTGCGACTTCCGGGGTAAAAAAAAAAGAGAAGAAAATTAGGGGCCCTAAGTGGTTAGAGTATAGCCCCTTTCTCTTCCTATGTACATGTATTGGGCAAAAAGGCGTGTTTGTATGTGTGAGTGTGTGTGTGGGGGGGGGGGGGGTGCCCGATCGCCCCCCCCACCCCTGGTTCCGTCGGCCCTGGCCAGGACACTCTTTATGATGGTTGCTGTCTTGGTATGCCCACAAGCAAACTTCCTTGTGATATCACTTTCTAGAAACATTGCTTGCAATAGATCCATCAAACTGTCTCCAAGACTGAATGGAACGTTGGATTCGGCAATCCACTTTCAGAGCAAGATTTCTGCCTTGATTACTTTGTCTTGCAGGGACTCACTCTCCTTTGATTGGCTGAAATAGTCCGCCATTCTCGCTTGCCTTCCCTCCTTCTTTGCGGCATTGAGCTTTGCACGGTGGCTTCCCAAGCCCGTGTGCTTCACCATATCGTGAATCCCTCCATGCTTCACAGAAAATGTCGTCTGGCAATATGTACAGGAAACAGTCGAGGTGCCGGTGTCGTCCTGTGGAGTCAGTCCACGAAAACGATCTCCTCGAAACCATTCTGGTTTGCATGAGTATTTCATTTATAGTTTCTGCAGGTATAGTTAATCAACAGATCACATTTAAAAACATACACATTGATTAATCATTAATCATGGCTCACTTTGCACACGAGAGGTAAGGAAATCATTGTGAGAGAAAATAGAGATATAACAAAAAGGGAAAAATCAAAGTACCATACAGGAGGATGCCCAGTAATCCGAGCTTAATATTTGGGGCCTCGTCAATTACACAAAGAAATAAATAGTTTTATCAAACTATTGACTTACTTATAACCTCGGGAAAACAACAAACTATTTCACAACAAAACCAACAAACATAACCTAAGACCTACAAGTATAAAGTCTAGATCTTTGAGTGTGTTATTCTTAATGGAAGAACACATACCTTTCCTTCGCTTTGTTCTTTTTGTTGAATATAAGCTTGGACCATCACTAGACCGTATCCTCTTGATTGGACGTGTGGAACATTACAGCTTGGGAAGATTTGGTACTTGAAAGATTGTTGGAATGGCATTCCATTTGAGCCTCTTCTTCTGCTGGTATGTGTATTGTTCTTCAGCAAAATGTTCAGCACATAATCGACTTATTGCTGGACAGATATACGGGAGTACGATTCATAAGGCCTGCTAGTCTCGTGTTCTTCATTTTGAAAATGTAACAGTAGGAATAAGATTAAAACATACGTCATGATATATACAATCATGAATATTCTGGCCCCAAACATTTCATTACATCACATTCAAAAACATGCTGGCAGTTTTGTTTTTCATATCCAATCCCATTTGTAAGTTTTACATATTTAAACTGGAGCTGGAGATTTTTTTTTTCCTAGACCAGTCACGATTAGCATTTCTTGCTATTTTGTGGTCCCCTTTTACCAAAGCTGTGACTATTCTACTATCTGTACATATTTTAATGTTTGTATTTTGGTAATAAAGTTTCCAAATCAATTTAACTCAACTCAAATGCAAAGAGCTAAAGACAAGTCTAGAACTATCTGCAACTTACCGTTAGAAAATCTATTTGATAAAAAGAATATGTTAAAAAGTGTAATTATGACAATAATAATGATAATGTTGATGATAATAATAATGACAATAATGATAATGATGATAATGATGATAATAATATAAGTTTGATTGTTAAGTGTAAAGAAATACTAAACCTTTTGTCCGTTTGATGTAGCGCTAATTTTGGCCCGTTTGGCTGCCCATAGATATCAGCAGGTTGTAAGAGTGGATAAGAGCGTTCAATTTCACTTTGTTTTTGAGATATCAATCACAAGAAAGTATGAAAAAGACCCACATAAACGTACTCTCTGACTTCTTGATAAGGTTGAGCGGGCGAGGAAGAAATACAGCTGTATTGCTTCCTTGTGACACTTAGAAATATGCTCACGTCCGTTCCCCCTTATTTTTCCTCTGTTAATACAGGTGTACATGTATTTTTGCGACTCCTTCTGAACTTTCTACATGTACAGTATGTTGAATCCGTTGTATGGCATTCTTCCCAATCTCTATCATTTTCGTATACATGTACTCAATCTTTTTGTTGTTCTTTTTTACCTTTATTACATTGTAGTTGCATACTTGTAAAATTCGTTTATTGCACATTGAAATGCCAGTATATTCACTTTTACAGTGAAAATTCATATTTTCATGTTTCTTTTAAGAGATGGAAAAATGAATGAATAAATGAAGAAACCATGACATTATGTGTACCATTAGCAATCTGTTTTTCGCACAAATTCAAAGACATTGTGAGGTAGTGGTGCGGAGAGGGTCAAACAGAGAAGATGGACAGAAAGCTGAGTATACAGAGAAATCGTGTGATGAAATAACGGACGTGGGGGGGGGGGGGGTATATAGATTAGACAGAGTTGCGTCTTGTTGTGGTGCAGGGGCATTGTGAAACTAAAGAGCCCCTCTTGCCCAATTACATGTATAAGGTCCTACTTTACATCTTTTAACTTTCACGGGGTTTGATTTCCAAGGTCCTCGGCACTCTCGAAAAGTGCTAAAGGGCTCACACCCATAAATATTTCCCCATAGGGATGTGTGTTAAAAATCAAATTTCAAAAAAATTCAGTAAAATAGCTGGGAGAAATGAGGTGTTTCAGCTTCACTAACCTGGATAAGTGAGATATACCCTTTCATCCGTGAAATTTTCAGGGGGGATTCTTCAGTCCAAATTCTGTCCAGGGGTCCGCAAAGCCAGACTACGACTTCTTGTCACTCAAAAAAATCACCTATTTTCCGTACACGTACCCAATGAAATATAGTCCCCTCAAATTCCATCAGAAAAGCTTTCATCTTCCAACCAAAATGCAGTTTGTAGAGGAATTCATACTCAATATCTACAGCTATTCAGTTTTATGCCAAACTACATCATTGATTTTTAATCAATTTTCTCCTTCATTTATTTTGGTATCTTTGGTACGAATTTGTGAAGGGGTCTGGGACATTCCATTGTCTTTACGGGTGTGAACCCTAATGTTTCTCCACACGCCATTGATTTGCGTTATCCAAAGAGATATGGAGAGAGGAGGGATGAAGGGGGGGGGGGGCGGAGAAGGGGATGCAGCTAGTAGAGACGGTAATTAATAATCAGATTTCTAATGAGCTCCGTTGATTTGAGGTCGAAGGTCGAAGTCGACACTCTTGGTCACGTTTTTTTGTCAGGTTGCTGTGCCATTTCATTTCTGGCCGAGAGATTAGTGTTGCATGTTCCTATCACGATAGGCCATCGTGATAAAAGATAATTTTCTGGAGCTTATCAGCGTTAATGAAACAATGACCAGAGTCGATACACGAGAACTGCATACGAAATGCCCCAATCTCCGTCGGACAAACGTGCCATCTTGGCTTTCTCGGAAGGACAAATGGCATTTTGCGTTTTCTCAGCATGCTGCTCCATCACATGTAGACGCGTGTTGTTCACAAGATCTCTCAAATGGATGGATTGGGAGTAGGCCAAGAAATCTGGAAAAAAAATTATGTTATTGTTATGGCTACACTAGTATTTGAAAACATTTTCGTATGCTCTTTATGCGTCTCAAATTTATCTCGTGTATTGGAGTCATCTTTTGCTTCGTCAAAAAATTCACATTTGAAAACAGAGTGTCAAATAGTCTTCACGAGCAAAATGGAGATGCTAAAACAAGACGGTTCGTTTCCCACAATTACAACCTGAGAATATATTTATCTTATCAACGACGTGAACGATATTGTATTGCTGCCGTTCATCATCCCTCCTTGAATTTCATGATCAAGTCACCCTGTATTCAACTTTTATGAGAAACTTCTCTTCGGAATGATGAGTTATATAGATATCCTCTTTAAAATCATTTTAAAATGTTATCATTCGAATAAAACTGAAATAGGCAAGACAGAAATGTCAGAACTGTACAAAAGATAAAAAGAAAAAAATAAAGATGGAATACAATAAGAATGCAAATCAATTCCTTGTTACCTGCTCCCATGTATGAAATTCAAGATACTATTCAAATGCAAAATATCATACATGTATAGTGTATTATCTAATCTATACACTACATTTCTTTGGATAACACTTGTATCTACCAGTGTATAGAGCAATATCGAAGTTATAAGGAAGTTATGTATACCTTAACATTTCACTTTATACGTCACAAGTCATGAAAAGTACTGAAATGAAGCCTGAAAGTTTTGTATACAGTGTATTTTGTATTAAATGCAGTGCTGCTGCAGTAGAATGCATATACCGCTTTTTTCTTTTGTGTTTTTGTGATGGAGCAGTTTTCTTTCCTTTGTATACATAACGTGTTAGCAAGGTTATAACATTGCACTAGGTTTTTTTTTCTGTGCTCGTTAATGATTAGTCACGTGACATATTTGAATACAATGCACTGAGCGAATGACCTGGGAGACGACACAATGTTTGGTCTGACTCATAACATTCAGTGGTATATATTGACGATAGAACTTCGGTAGTCAACAACTTCGCAGTTATGATAAACGGTCAGATTTCGATTAAGACGTCTCATTGGTCCGTCCTCTTCATTTCATTTCTTTTCTTTTCTTTCCTTTTCTTTCCACAAGAAAACTGTAATAGTGGGAAACTCGATATAAAGAGATCTGATATAACAATACATGTACCTGATATAAAAAACTAATTTCTCCAGTCCCAACGAATTTATCGCCTTTGTTTTATATTGTTTTTTGACTGCTGATATAACAAAATATGTGATATAAAGAAAAAACTGTCTTCGGCCCAAGGATCTCGTTATTCTGAGTTTCCTCTGTAATGACATTTGAACAGTATACGAACAGTGTGGGAACCTTTTTGGCTGTTTTAGTGTTCCAATGTTTTGTTTGTAAAATGTTTTCGACAATCGTCTCACAATCCAAATTCTTTGTAACTCTTCCCCCGAAGCCCTGCTGACACATTTTATGTTCATCACATATCCGTGTATAAGTGCAGAATATTACGTAATTATGTAAATAAATTATGATTACTATTATGAACATCCGTTCGTAATGATCATAATCTCCCCCTCTGAGACAGATATTGATGACTCAGGTCAAGGGAATTTTCGACAAAGATGTGCCAGTATGAGCATTCAAACAGAATCAGGTTTATCATCCCCTTTTCAGTGTGGTTTCTTTTAGATTCAGTACTGTATATCATCGTCGACCAAGTTATGGTTCCTGAGAGTGCATAGAAGTGACGTGACTGCGTCGTTGATGTATGGACACGTGACGGATCAACAGTGTAGAGTTGTGTAACGTGAGGATATAGGACGGGAAGCATCCTCCCACCATGGTATTCTTTGGCAATCACTTTAAAACAATAATATTGTTTAGAAGGGATATAATTATATATATATATATATATATATATATATATATATATATATCTTCACAGTATATATATTTATGTATATATACATATATATTTACAGTATATATTATAATATATATATATATATATATATATATATATATATATATATATATGTGTGTGTGTGTGTGTGTGTGTGTGTGTGTGTGTGTGTGTATAGTATGTATATATATACGGGATATATGCAAACAGATGTATTTACTGTACATTTGAAGTCACAAAGATTACAGATTGCAGTTGCCAACGGTGAGTTGTCCATATATAATATAGTTGAAACTTATTGAGAGTGCATGGGACATAGTTGTACAAGCACCAAAAAGTCGATGATGTGAATACTTAAATCGAGAACTGGATTAATAGCATCTTGGCCTAATATGGCTTCACTACAGCGTATATTATACCTGACAGTTATTCATATTTTCTGAATTGCACCAGCAGCATCAACAAGACATTTCGGCTTTCCATATTAAACAGCAAGATTCGATACATGCATCCTTCCGTTCTTTCGACTGACGATTACACTGTATTATGACATCTCAAGATGAATTTCACAAAAGTTCGTCATCTCTTTAATGATACTTGTAAGACGGTCCTTTTGCCATGTTTGTCGCTGGCTGAAAAGAATCCGAAACGTCCTTGATGTTATCTCTGCTCTCACATGTGCTCATACGTGAGTGAGATACAGTTATTTTTACAATAAAAAAAGAAAGAAAAGACTCCTGTCCTAGAAACTTAACAAGTGTTTACCTAATTGGTGGCACGATGTAAGGCAGCCGAAGCAACATTGGACGATGATCAGCGAGTGCGGATATTTCTCTTAATCCCTAATCTATGTGAACAAACTGTCTCGATCTTTGACGCTTTACGCAAACCTTGGCTGCCGTCACGTGTATCCAGGGTCAACGAACAATTATAAAATCCTGCGACCCGAGGTAATTTATGACATTTCCTTCGTCAGTTGATCCACCATGAAGACGTCTCTGGTTTGCTGTTTCGTGGCGCTGTTGGCCGTCCAGGTACGTCATCACTCCCGTTTAACTTTCGTTATCCTGCAATTTTTTTCTCCCTGTATATTGGATTATAAGGAAAACTTAATAGATATTATAGGTCTTATCATACTATACACAAATTACAGCGTAATCACATGAATAAACTTGTAGCTATAATCAAAGAAAAACAAAAAAGAAACCACAGACATTTTCCGCGGGATACATTTCGTTTCGAGATGAATGCATGGAAAAACGTGACTAAACATATCGCCTCTGCGTAGACCATAAAAGAAAGGTTAAGTCATTCTGCTTAGACATAGGCCTAAATATTGTGATTCTCATCATTTTTTATTTTTATTCTCTGATGGTAAATAAATCTGCTGGAATACACAAAGATAGTGGAGAAACAAATGCAGCGAACATCTAAGAGGGTTCTTTGATTAGAACTGAAGAGCTTTTCCCCTGGTACAAAAACAAACAAACAAACCAAAATTCGCGTCTGTTAATGCACGACATGATTTTCTCTGTATGTCTTATAATTACCATAGAGAAAAGCAAGACACAACGTCAATTTCTAGTCATATTCGTTCTTCCACCTATGCTGCAAATTCATAACAATACATACAGGCGACTCCAGTTATAACGAAGTCCTTGGGACCGGCAGTTTCCTTTCGTTATATCGAAATTTAGTTAAAGCCGAACAATTACAATGTACACTTGTTTAAAGATGAAGAGCTGTTAATTTTGGGACCTGAATTTTACTTCGTTGTATCCGAAATTTCGGTGTAACCGTGTTCGTTATACCGGGAATGCACTGTATTACAACAGATGATCGGATTGTAATTACGATACAATTGCTCTATATAAAAATGCAGAAGTGAATACTCGTTCAATCTAGGGGTATCACAATTATTGCCCATATTTGGTCAGTCGGGCCACCTCTTTACTGGAAAATTACATTCGAAAACACTTCGATTATGCAAATATGTGTTCAATGGTAAATATCCTAAATATCCAGAATTATTATTTTTGTCTGGATCGCATTTCATATTAGAATAGTGTGTATATACAGAATTTTACTGCCCAGGGAATTAGCTTTCTACTATTTGACAAATATAGAATATCTTGTTGTTGTTGGGGTTTTTTTTGTATACCTGTTATAAATGTTCCAAAAAAGCGGGGTTTGCTGCATTTATTAGCAAACTTATAGTTGACATTCCGAAAAGCATAATGTTGTGAATGGACATGTTGAAGAACAGCCATGGCTGAAACCTTTGCCATGCTGAAATAAAATGAATGAATGAATGAATGGATGAATGTGATTTTTCTTGTGCAAGGTATCACTTATCTTTACAATTGGTAAAATTCCCATAATATGGAATTCATAACGAATTCCATAAGGGGGTTGTTTTCTCCCCATCACATTACTGAAGGTTTCGATATGTACGGGATAGAAGCTACCAGTACAATTAGCTTTTCCTGGTTTCGCAGGGATGCAATTTCTATTCATTTTGTCTTGATGTGACGGCATTGCGAGCATGGATATTTTTCATTTACTGTCAGCAGGAAAAAGGGTCAACCAATATATCTCAAGCTGCCTATTAATCCTTTTATGATAACTAACTTACAGAAAATACGTTGTTCTTCTATTCTCTTTCATTCTTTTCTATTCCATTCCATTTTATTCTATACGAATCGATTAATATAATACCGTTTCCTGTCACGCTCTATGCTGATTTATTCTGATACATGTGTTCTATTCTCCATTCCATCAACGCTATTCTATTCAATTCTCTTTCTATTTTATTCTATTCCACTTTTTTTTTTTTTTAAACACAAAGTACTAATCTTTTTGTTCCCTTTTTCTCAAAAAGGCAAATGGCTGGTCATGGCCTTTTGCGTCGATGTTCGACATGACACCGGAACCGACTCCGACCAGTGAGCCGTTCCCACTCCCCGACCCCATCCCTCTGGAGGCCGACCTGCAATACGGCTTCTGGGAAGACATCTACGACCGCGCCATTGAGGAGTACGGTAACGAGTATGTACCGAACTACGAGAGGAATCTCTGGCGTCCCACGGAGATGCTGCTGAACGCAGGTGATTCTATCGTTTCTTGGATGCCGCAGTGGGTGCGCAGCTTGTGGTTCTACGGCCCGTCAACTCGAGAGGTGTACATCCCCGAGGAGCTATCACCAGAAGGTTAGTTCGACTAAAGAGTCCTCACCTCCTTAAGATGCACTCACCTAGATAGCCTATACACTACCTCACTTATTACGGAACGTGGTAATCGCACAACGAGCTAAGCGTCATTTTAAAACATGTTTAAGTAAGTCCGTCGTTACACAGAGAAAAAAAAAAGATGATAACCTTTTCAATGATACCTCACTTCGTACTTGTAACATAAGGAATATTCTTTGAAGTTAAGAAAAAAATTTACAATATTTTCCAATCATTTTCTTAAATTGTTTTAATAGCAACTTAAATCACAAATATGTCAATTTAACGAGAATTGCGTTTACACGTTTTGCGATCTAACTCTTCGATCGGGTCGATGTTGACTTGTGTTTATACGAGTGAATACGCGCGTGTGTGTGTGTTCAATGTTATTTTACGTGCATATGAGTCTCAAGGGCCGAGTTTGACCGTGTGTGTGGTTTGATATGTGTGGCATGATTAATTAGGGTCATCCCACGAGACCGACACCCACGAGTCATGCAGCCCACGAGTTCGACATTTAAAAAAGGTCCATGAGTCATACACAGCCAATGAGTTCGACACTCTGCAAATACTAGTAATGTCCATGAGTTCGACACTAGGTAAAAACAGCCCACGACTTTGACATTTATAATACAACACGGTTTCGTGGGCCTCGCTTGCTTAGTGTTGAACTCATGGGCTGTATGACTCGTGGGCTGTCTGACTCATGGGTTGTATAACCACGGAGGTGGAAGAGAGACTTCTACCTCCCTGGTACAACTCGTGGGCTGTATGACTCATGGGTTGTATGACTCGTAGTCTGTACGATTCGTGGATGTGGAACTCATGACGTACGTGCACCCAATTAATTTTCAGGGGCGTCACCAGCTTTTTTTCAAGGGGGGTGCGTTTTGACACTAAATGTTTACGAGATTTTTTTGACAGACATTTGGAAAATAGGAAGCTCTCAATCCCTAGACTTTTACTGTTTTTTGAGGGAAACCAAGCGGGGAAAGGGCACCGGCGCGCCGGTAGCTAGGATTTCATCTTATAGGGGGGGGGGGGGGGGGGGGGGGGGGTAGTATGCGAGGGAGCGAGCAAGGGTGGGGGGAGGGTGTGGAAGTGCCGGAGAGGGTTGTACCCCTTATAAATGGATTATGGAATGACGGTGTGAAACGACAAATTACTGGCAGCGATATCAGGAGAATGGCATCACGACTACATGCGAGCGAGCGGAGCGAGTGAGCTTGAAAAATTCGACATTTTACAGTTCCAAAACTGCCGTTTGTAGCCATATTTTTTGCTTTGTAAATTAAGGGGGGCGCACCGGGCGCAACTGCTGGCAATTACTGGCAGCAACATCAGGTGCATGGCATAATAATTAAATGCGAGCGAGCAAAGAGAGCGAGCTTGGAAATTTTGACATTTTACAGTCCAAAAACTGCCATTTGGAGCCATATTTTTTCGCTTTGGAAATAAAGGAGGGGTGGGGGCGCAACGGGCGCAACTGCCGTTAATTATTGGCAGCAACATCAGGAGAATTGCATAACAATTAAATGCGAGCGAGCGAGCGAGCGAGCGAGCTTGAAAATTTTGACATTTTACAGTCCAAAAACTGCCGTTTGTAGCCATATTTTTTTTGCATTGTAAATTAAGGGGGGGGGGCGCAACGGGCGCAACTGCTGGCAATTACTGGCAGCAACATCAGGTGAATGGCATAATAATTAGATGCGAGCGAGCAAAGAGAGCGAGCTTGGAAATTTTGACATTTTACAGTCCCAAAACTGCCATTTGGAGCCATCTTTTTTCGGTTTGGAAATAAAGGAGGGGTGGGGGCGCAACGTGCGCAACTGCCGTTAATTACTGGCAGCAACATCAGGAGAATTGCATAACAATTAAATGCGAGCGAGCGAGCGAGCGAGCTTGAAAATTTTGACATTTTGCAGTCCAAAAACTGCCGTTTGTAGCCATACTTTTTTTGCTTTGGAAATTAAGGGGGGTGGGGGTCGCACCGGGCGAAACTGCTGGCAATTACTGGCAGCAACATCAGGGGAATGGCATAACAATTAAATGCGAGCGAGCGAAGAGAGCGAGCTTGGAAATTTTGACATTTTACAGTCCAAAAACTGCCATTTGGAGCCATATTTTTTCGCTTTGGAGATAAAGGAGGTGGGGGCGCAACGTGCGCAACTGCCGGTAATTAGTGGCAGCAACATCGGGAGAATTGCATAACAATTAATGCGAGCGAGTGAGCGAGCGAGCTTGAAAATTTTGACATTTTACAGTCCAAAAACTGCCGTTTGTAGCCATACTTTTTTTGCTTTGGAAATTAAGGGGGGTGGGGGTCGCACCGGGCGAAACTGCTGGCAATTACTGGCAGCAACATCAGGGGAATGGCATAACAATTAAATGCGAGCGAGCGAAGAGAGCGAGCTTGGAAATTTTGACATTTTACAGTCCAAAAACTGCCATTTGGAGCCATATTTTTTCGCTTTGGAGATAAAGGAGGTGGGGGCCGGTAACTAGTGGCAGCAACATCGGGAGAATTGCATAACAATTAAATGCGAGCGAGTGAGCGAGCGAGCTTGAAAATTTTGACATTTTACAGTCCCAAAACTGCATTTTGTAGCCGTATCTTTTTTTTTTTTTGCTTTGGAAATTAAGGGGGGGGGGCGCACCGGGCGCATCTTACTGCTGGCAATTACTGGCAGCAACATCCAGGTGCAGAGCTACTCAAGCATTTAGGGTCTGTCTCACGATCTCACGCATGGCACCCATTTTCCTCACGCATCTGGTGATAGTTGCAATTGAAGGTATATTTCCCTTTTGCCTTTCAAAATTAGTAAAAAATATTCACTTAAGTATGCACCAGATCGCATCATTAAGAGCTAACAATTTAAAAAAGCTCCCTACCATGGGAGGGGGACACCCTCCTCGTTCGCGTGCGCATGCGCACGAGCGTCGAGAAGCCGAGTCATAAAAATCTCACTCATAAAAGTTTTTTGAACTTGACATCTCTGCAGGTGAATTGCATAACAATAAAATGCGAGCGGGCGAAGAGAGCGAGCTTGAAAATTTTACATTTTACAGTCCCCAAACTGCCGTTCTTAGCCATATTTTTTCATTTTGGAAGTTAAGGGGGGGGGGCGCACCGGGCGCACCTGCAGGCAATTACTGGCAGCAACATCAGAAGAATGGCATAAAGATTAAATGCGAGCGAACGGAGCGAGCGATCTTGAAAATTTTGACATTTTACAGTCCCCAAATTGCCGTTTGTAGCTATATTTTTTTGCTTTGGAAATTAAGGGGAGGGGGGGGGCGCACCAGGCGCAACTGCCGGCAATTACTGGCAGCAACTTCAGGAGAATGGCATTACGACTAATGCGAGCGAGAGGAACGAGCGAGCTTGAAAATTTTGACATTTTACTGTCCAAAAACTGCCGTTTGAAGCTATATTATTTTTTTTTCGCTTTGGAAATTAAAGGGGGGGGGGGGGACGCCCGGTGAGCCCGGTGCGCCCCTCTCCCTGGATCCGCCACTGGTAGTCAAGGGTGTGGGTTTATGTTCATGACTGGGGGAGGTATGACCAGCGAGGTGGCGTCGAAGTGACCAAGCGGGGAAAGGATGTCCAAAATCTGCACTTTTTTAGAGCATCCCGTAAACTAATCACTGCTAATTGTGCGTGTTTGTTAGTGTGTGTGTTTTATATGTACAAGGAAAAGTTAGGAATTAGCCCAGGGCAAGTCTTTTTATTGGCAATGCAAGACATTTTTACATAGACTAGTATGTATAAAGCAACACTGCAAAATCAATGATCTAGCTTTGATATAACGAAGAGTAAGGTACAAAAGTATACACTCTACATCACATTGCGCAACATTGTAGCGACTCTTCGTTCGGATGTACTGAGTACACTGCGCACATCCTGCTTATAATTATGCAGAATGCCAACCAGGAATCACGCTGAATCACAATCTTTTGTCGGGTCCGGACTTTTTGAACAATGTTTCACACTATATACCTATCTAATTATGGTTAAAAGGAATCATAGAAAAATATCTTATTTCTTGATCACCCTTTCATTCAAAAGCAGTTTACTAACACTTGAATCACTATTTCGGTAAGTCTTTTTTTTTTGCCAGCGGATTGGGAGGGGGGCGCACCCCCCTCCGTAGTTACGCCACTGCTTTTGGGTGAACTAATTGGACAGATTTCTTGAATTCTAACAAAAAAGCAAGAAAATCTTTTCATTGAGGCAATTATGATTATGTGGGATGGGGCAAACGTGTACAAGTGCTCCGTATCGTACGGATGTACAGTACGGTCGATAAATAGTAAACACTGTAGAATACTAATAGATATGTACAAAATCAGTGCTGCCAGGTGACCAGGGGTGCGAATTATTATTATTATTTGTGTGTGTGTGTGTGTGTGTGTGTGTGTGTGTGTGTGTGTGTGTGTGTGTGTGTGTGTGTGTGTGTCCCTGGTGCAAAATATAAAAACAAATTAGAAAAGAGTAATTATTGAGCGTCCGGCGTTGAGGTCGCTCGCAGACTGATTTTTTATTTTTTTTTAATAGATCTGAAGGGGGGTGCGTTCGCACCCAACGCACCCCCCCTGGTGACGCCCATGATTTTGTAATGGATGTCATGGCATACGCAAAGACCGATGCGATACCGAAATCCCAGTCGTTTTATTCAAACATCACAACACGCTATCACACTGTGGCGTTCGTTCCTCAAAGCGTGAACAAAACACTCCTTCAAAACATGTATGTTTTGAAGGAGTTTTTTTTTTCACGGCTGGTTTGCAAAAAAAAGAGACAATCTATTTTCGGTGTGTAAACTCTTTATGTGTGTGTGACTCACCCTGTGTTGATTAGGCCTACAGAGTAGATAATAATAATGATGATAAAGATAATAATAATAATAATGATAATAATAATAATAATGATAATAATAATAATAATAATAATAATGATAATAATAATAATAATAATTATTATTATTATTATTATTATTATGATAGTTCAAGAGAAATAATGAACACGATCATAAAAATAATTGGCCCTATGATCATGGCGAAAATAATGATTATATTCATTATACTCACATTATTGAGCTTATAGTCATATTCTGCAAAATGTCTAGCGTTTTCAGTGTTCATACTCTCCTGCCAAAGGACCACTAGGTATAGATTAGTTATTAGGCCCGATTGCTGTACCAGGATAAAATAAATAAATAAAGAAGCAAGTAAGAAACAAACAGTAAGCAAATGCAGAAACCATCTTGAGTAGGAGTATGCCCAGAGGAGTGCTGTGATTGTCAGTCTCAAGTTGTCAATACTCGGAAATCATGAAATTCTAGGAATATTTCTTGTTTCTTGAAGTGTTTTGAAATTCGCTCTAGTACGGGATCTCTTCGTTATCCTTCTCGTTTTTGTTACATAATCGTTTCGTTTGACCAATCCGCGCTGTTCTTATTGCCCGCGCTATATATTCTCCCTGCTACATAACACACACGGTCCACAACGTGCCAGCACCAACGCAAATACGGGAATTACATAACATCAAAACTGGTTATGCAAACACGTAGACTTTACTTAGTCGCTTTTATAACGTAACACATAATAATGTATGTAAAAAAACCATTTACCGCAAAACAACAATATGTATGATACATATTTAAAGAAAATAATATAAATATGGTTATATGTTTGTTACATTAATATATTTATAAAGAAAACAATATAAATGTCATTAAGGGAATCTTTTTAAAGCCTATCTCACCAAAACAATTTACATGTGGCAAGCTAGCTACACATTTCGTCTTGCAAAGCGTATGAACTGATATGATAGTGTATATCGAACTTCCAGCTGAAACGAATCACACTACTGTTAAAACGTGACAGAACTCCGAAGTATCAATCTTTCGGTAAATATTGGTGGAATATTGAGTCATTGTTTTGTATAAGATATTTTTGTAGCGCTAGTTGACTTAAAAAGGACGGTATGTCGAGTTAAAATACCGAGGGCGATACCACTTCGATTGCGCAGCGCGAGGCCAGGCAGGAGCAGCGGCATCGGTAGCCTCATGTCCCCCTGCACCACCGGGGGCTGCGACTCGTTACTCGCATCTACGCTATGTGTATAGTGTGTGTACGTATGTGTGTAGTGTGTGTGTACGTGCGTGAGTAATTTTATTCCATGCCCCGATTTGCTCACTCAGCTCACTCAGCAATCCTGGGACTGTCCAACATTGGGCTCCAAAATTCGTATTATCAACTTGTTACATTATTTGGCTTAACTGCAGAATACCCCACACAAAATTATTCTGCAGTTGTTCCGATTAGTTTCTGATTCAGTAGTAGCAAACTGTTGATGCTACTCCATTTTGTTTTCTTCTTTTGCAGCATGTGGATGTAGACTTATTAGTAGCCTTTACTTTATTACTGGTGCAGGGCCTACGTTTAGATGCACGTATTCACAGACTGATGCTTTTCGTGGTTTTTCATTGTATAGTGAAGGAAGAAGGAATCGGGGGCCTGGCCCCCATAACTGTTGGCCATGGCATTAAAACACGATAAATCTCGATCCTACCTTGCCCGACTGAGCTGAGTTGTGTATAGTTATATGCTACCGAGCTTGGGCTTTGGATATGACTTGCAACTTTGCAAGTTGCCATAGATGCAGGTTTTATGGCAAAATTTGAGTTCCGAAAAAGTTGAGATTTCAAGCTGTTGCTGCAGTTTCCACTATTAAACAACTTAAACAATTGTGAATTTCTCTGTGTAATGGTACCCAGATATAATTCAGAGAGAAAAAAAAAAGGAAAAAGACCAACTTCAAAGAAACTGAAGCTTGTGAAAACAGCTTGCCTATCAATATTATGATTTTTTGTAACTTCCTACTACACACAGACATGATTAACAGCTCGATACACTGGGTGCGCAAGTGCCTTCGTCTCCATGACAACCCAGCCCTGTTGAGTGCCATCGATGGCAGCAAGACGTTCCGCCCCATCTACATCTTGGACCCACACTTTGTGCAGAATGGAAGGGTCGGTGCTAACAGGTGGCGTTTCCTCATGGAGGCCCTGCGAGACTTGGACAACAGTTTGAAGAAGATTGGTTCAAGGTAAGGGATGGAGTTCTATTCTCCTCCTCCTCCTCCTCCTCTTCTCTCAGTTGATTGCTGTTTTTAATGTGCAAACAGAATTTCAACACAGATGTGACTGAAAGTGACAAGGAGGTTTTGTTTGTAGGCTTTTATTTGTGCAGATAGATTGTTACAATAGCTTATATTGCATATTTCTACAGATCATGTGAATGTGTACACAATGATGTGAGTGTACTTTTTATTTTCAAGTAGTTGGGAGCATGTCTGTAAGTTCATGTACCACATGAATAGATTGTGAGATGCTACATTTGTATGTGAACAAGGAAATTGATCACTTTAAATCCATGCAGAGTTCAGAGCATTTGCCAGGGTATGATTACAGGTAATGTAGTACCTGGTAAATCAAGACTTGCGAGGCGGTGAATTAAAGAATGAATAATTGTTCTGATGAGGTCAGCCACATCCACTTTTCCTATAAGACTCAGATAAATTTACTTCTTGTTTGTTTGTTTTTTCTTGTAATTGTATTCTAACAGGCTTTTTGTGATTCGTGGAAGCCCAGCTGAAGTCTTCCCAGAAATCTTTGAGAGGTGGGGCGTGACCCGCCTCACCTTTGAAGTCGACACCGAGCCCTACTCCCGCCAAAGGGACCAGATGGTGGTTGATTTGGCCAAGAAGCATGGAGTTGAAGTCATCACAAAAGTGGGGCACACGCTGTTTGACACAGAAAGGTGAGAAGCTCACTACTGGTCGGCATCCATACTATTTGATGTAAAACTTTATGGGTGTTGATTTGTTTTAGGCTGCATCTCTGAAAAGTGTTTACTGTTGATGTCATCGTTTTTATTTCATCTTGCAAACAAGTTGGTCAACTTCAAAGGAGATCTTGTCAATAACTTCTTCATCAACAGAGTAGTAACTGTTGACCAGTTTGACCTTCTTCTGTGGCTTTCTGATGCTTTTAAAAAGGAGATGTACACATTTACTGATCTGTTGATCAAATCTTCAGTAACTCACAGGGTTGTGTGCATAGGGTTATTCGCAGAGTTTTCAGTTCTGTAAACCCTTGTGGACAAGCTGATTTTGCTGCTACATGCATTAAATTTCCTACAGATACCTGCCCAAGTACACGTGGGATTAGTTTTCAACGGGTTAAGCTTAAAGCAGGAAGCCATTTTCCAATCAAAATCATTACTTTTGAAAATATAATAAGGGAAAAGATGCAAAAGGAGCACATGAAGCAAAGGAAAAACAAAGTGCAGACCAGGACATTTGCTAAATTCAGTGTGATATTTTTGATGTGTATTCAGGGAGCCTCCATGCTTGATGATACAGGAAAAAATACTGACTGAGAATGAATATTGAGAGTAAGGTCCATATAGGGCAGGCACCCACCAGATTAATTGTCTACCAGGGTTTTAATAATTTGAACTAGACATGCACTCTGAGAGCGCAGACCTCCGCCAAGCCAGCAACTGATTTCCACCCATACACACATGCAATTTCCCAATATGTACTGTAGAAGCCTTTTGTTTATGTCATCAGCTTCCAGCTGCACGTCGCCTTGCCCGAGCAAAGCACACACTTTAGAGCGTATATCTGAATCTTCGGTACAAGCAGCTTGAAACCACAAATTCATTGACCTTATAGGCCGAAAGATAGAAAAATCCTTTAAAAATCTATTTAAAAATTCCTGGATCACTACAAAAACTGATCACTTGTTCCTTGCGTCATAATCAACTTTTCCTGAGAGTGTCATGCAAATCCGTATACAACTTTTTGAGTTATTTTGTGAACAGACAATTAAACAAATCAACACCAATGATCACTTAACCTCCTTCCTTGTCAGAGGTATTATGTAGGTGATAGGTTGATTATATCATACTTCACCAATAGTCAGTGGTTGATTATGGGAACAAAGTTCAAACAGAGGTCATGTCACCACCTGTCTTATCTGCTATATGTGTTTTTTTAAATTAGTCATCATAGGGAGTTGAGCAGCTATGGCACATAGCTGCAAAACAATGTCTACCTGCGATTATCATGACTCTGTATTTTGGACTCTCCTTGATAAGAGCACTTAAGGGGCAGACGTGCATGGTGATAAAATGGTCTGACTTGGGGGGTGTCAAAGATCATGTTTAATGTGCACTTCAATATTATGCAACCTGGGTGTCACCCCACTGCAAAAAGAAATAAGGACAGGGCCAGCTCAATCAAAGAAAAGCAAGACTTGGTTGCTGGCCCTCTCACCTTGCTAAAACCTGTCCTTGTTAATAAAAAGAAAAAAAAATCAACCATGTCTGAGGTGGGTATTGTGATGATGAAGGTAGAAATTAATTTGCCAGGCCATGCCAAGTCTCCCTTATTCTACAGGAAGCTCCCTGAAAACTTCCATAAATTAGGCCTACATCACTGAATATGAAATCCTCTCTGACTTGGGAAGTAATTTTGCAAGTCAAGATACTTGTTTTACACAAGACAAGTATCTCCCTGATTATTCTTTGGAACCTCCCTGATTGTGAATGTTGTCAGCCATGATCTACTCCTCCAACATCATATTTCATGGCTGTATTGCCCTGAGCAGTTGTATTATCATTTTGCACTGAAGCCACAAATACATAGCAAGTTGAATTGCAAGTATTTTTTGAACCACCAGGGGAAGATTTCTTGAAGAGAGGCAAATATTTTGTGAAACTTGTACCACTTTTACAATGAATCTGGTTATTGGAGACTTAATGCTGCATCTACAAAGCAGCAAATTACATCAAGAGATAATGAAAATCGATAAAAGTGATGGTATATGATGAGTTCTAAGTGAAGATATTGTAAAACCTGCCTTCCTTGTTATCTTTGGAAATCAAATAGCAAGAGTTGCAATTGCAATTCTATTATAGTCTTTCCTTTTCCTGAGCACATAGGGACATAGACACTGTGTGTAATGCACTATTGTAAGCATTGTAAATATCATCAATTGTTATTATTATTTAAGTGCAGCCTCCAATATTGAAATCACAATACCCAGACATGCACATTTTAGCATGGCATTTTCAACAACAACAAAAAATTGTGCTTATCCCACATACTCATTTCCGAGTCGATGCCTAGTAATTTGATTTGATTGCTAAATTTTGGAGGTTAACCCACCGTGGCATGAATTTTGCAACATGCCAACATATGTGAAACAACCTTTCAGAATAAGGAGTTGAGAGCATTAGAGTTTGTAACTTGACAACCAGATGGCAGTTCGTGTGAATTATATTCACATTTTTTCTTATCTCTCACCCCAGGGTCATCAAAGCCAATGGGGGAAAGCCTCCCATGACATACCAGAGGATGCAGGGACTTCTCAGCAAACTTGGTGCCCCAGCAGAACCAGAAATCATCCCATCTCTTGAGGCTTTCCCAAGTAAGATCTCTTTCCAATATTTCACTTTTTTGGGGGTCATTTGAGAAAGTGTAGAAGTCTTACTTGATACTCGTAATGATAACAGGTTCTGAGACTACCGGAAAACTGAAGTATGATGCATGTATACTGTATTCCAAACATTCTAAGGCATTTTATCAGAAAAGGTGAATTTATATTCTCAAAATGAGATATAGAAGTGAGGCAAGTGATAAGAATGTTGTCTAAATATATTTGTCTCCATAATCTCAGCGTAAGTCTGAATTCAGTTTAATAACTAAGCATTCATTTTTGCACTAGAGTTGAATCTTAGAGCAAAAAAGTCAACATGACAAGGAAACTGTGTTAATGTGGTTTTGTTAAGCATCCTGATTTTTCCAGTGAGTTATTCTTTAATTGGCAACACATTTTAGAATAATTTTTGAAGTCTCTATTTCTCTCTTGTGAATGGGCAAATTTTGGCAAGCTTCTCTCCGATTTACTGCAGATTCAATGATTTCATCCAGTTCTGTCTAATCACTCTCAAAGACAAGTTTTGCAGCAAAACTCAATTCATCGTGATGCCATTTTAATGAAAAGATAAGAATTTCTGCAATAAAATTCTCCAATCATCAAATTATATCTATTCTTCACATTATTTAAATTCTATGATTCAAGGCATAAAAACTCATCATCTCGTCTCTCTCTCTCTCTTCACTTTCACAGATCTGAGGACACCGATCCGTGATGACCACGACAGAGTGTATGGCATCCCGACCCTGCGTGAGCTTGGAGTGGACGAGAGCGAGCTTGGGCCCAGACTCTACCCCGGAGGAGAGACCGAGGGACTGGCCAGGATGGAGATGCACCTTGCCAGGAAGGTAGGATGGGGACCGAGTCAATGTAGCTACAGATGGAAGAGACAAATCCAAAAAGGACACTTGTGCTTTGCAGGAGGCTTGGTCTCCTTTTTAAATGGCTTCTTAAAACAATGGCAACTAACCAATGGCATTACCACTATGCCAATATTTTGGCAACAATGTGTGGCCTATTTCATCAAAAACAATTAACCTTTAAAAGATATCTTAACGAACTTTTTTTGATTTTAGATCTTCAAGTCTTAACAAGGTTTGTGAAGAACAACAGTAGCAAAGTCAGTTTTAAATGTATGTCATTGGAAGAGTGTCTCATATTCTACCTTAAGTCACATGTACTTTGTGTGTATGCATGCAAGGAATATGGCTGTGCTTATCGTGTTTCATTCGTCACGATCTGTATTCTCTCGTTCTCCCAATTAGACCTGGACCTGCAACTTTGAGAAGCCCAAGACCAGTCCCAACTCACTGGAACCAAGCACCACAGTCCTCAGCCCCTACCTCAAGTTTGGCTGTCTCTCTCCCCGCAAGTTCTACTATGCCATCCAGGATGTTTATGCCCAGAAGGTATGTGTGTGTACATATGGAACTCATACTTCTCTTGTCCCATCTGTACTGTATATTTTGTTAGTGTATTCGAGACATGCTGGGATAGGGTTGAAGAGGATGAAAAACTGACTATCTGCCTTATTCTTCAGATATATGTGAACATTCTTCCTATTTTAAAGAACATGATCACAACTCATAGTATTGCTGTAGCAAATTTGTAGATTTATGCAGATGTAAGCCTACATGCAGGTCAAGTGCAAGTGAATCAGTGCACAGCTACCACCTGCCGAACCGACAAGTTACCACAGATTTAGTTTCAGCTAGGTGGCTGAAAATAGTATGTACAACAATTGTCTGATTGCCTGTAGTTGCAGCAGGTCTAGCTTAGTCAAGCTTTGTTGGCAGTTGTATCAAACAAGTGCTGCTGAAACTTGTTTGCAGTCAAGTTGTAATTGTTTGAAGGGGCTGGGCAATTAGCTAACGCAGATGACTTCATCTTTGTTTGTATGGTACAGCTTACTATTATAACAATCACTGAGTGTTCCACTCCTTGTAAAAGTTGAAATTGGGTTCTCTTCTTTTCTTTTATTGTTTGATATATATACATAAAATGTTAAAAAAATGAGAACATCTTTAATATAAACAAGTTAATATGATATATTTAGAACAACCAAGAACATCATTTAAATGAAATGTCTTAACAGTATATTATGAACAAAGAGATGCACCCATTCCAATATCCGTAGAAGTGTATCGAGTTTTTTGTACCGGTAGCCATGAGTAGTAATTAGTAGCAATTTGTGCAAGCTGCTAATGTTAATGCTCTATTTTAATCCTCACATCTTGTGCATGTTCTCACTTCAGACAAACTGCACCAAGCCCCCGGTGTCCCTACTCGGCCAGCTTCTGTGGCGCGAGTTCTTCTACACCGTCGCTGCAGCAACGCCCAACTTCGACAAGATGGAGGAGAACCCCATCTGCATCCAGGTTCCTTGGGAGAACAACACAGAGATCATCACGGCATGGAAGGAGGTGAGGATGGTTTAAAAAAAAATGATCTTAAGAGACAAGATGGAATGTTGTAAATTCTCCTTCGTCTCATGATAGATTGACCTATGCAACTTGTTATGGCTAATGCCATGTCCGTCATTCTTGTTCCTTCATGAACGTCTTGCATGTCCTCTTCCGTTCTTCCACTAGAGCTTCTTTCTGGCCATCTTTGTGCTGATAGTTCGCATCCCTCTTTTGTTTACTGACACTGCTGTGCTGTAAATGCATTTCTTTCTACTTTTCCTTCTCCTTGACCCTGTTGCATAAAAAAGGTGTAATTAAACATAAATCAGAAGATGAAATGTAAGTCAGGTATCGGCCAATCAGAATTGAGTATTTGGAGACCTATGTTTGATTTTCTGACTTATGTATGTTCTTACCTGTAATACAATATGGATTAGGGCTCTCCTCCCACCTTAGCCCCCCCCCCCCCCCCCCCGCCCCCCCCCCATCTTAATCTTTTCCGACATGTTTGCCCTCAATGGTCTCAATACATATTTATATGTTACCATTGTATTTATTACCTTCCTTAACGTCATGATTGCTTCAAGTGTACACATATTATGTAACCTCTTGTGAATAATCCTGTTTGCACAACTCTGCCTCACTCACTAGTGCTTGATTAAAGAAAAAAAAGGCTTTATTTGCTACAGCTTAGAAGGTCTTAAGAGGAAATGAGATATTAGGACTACACAACTTAAGCTCTTGGGCAACAGAATCTTTTCATTGCCTGTTCTGTGATGATATCATACTCATTAATTACCATGGGATTTAGTTTCAAAATTTTCTCTTTTTTTTGAGAATTCACTGGAGTACACAATTCAAAACTTGATGTACTGCGAGATGTTTAATGGCCTTCAACTCTGTGGAATCCTGTTTATTAAATACTAGGGTCGCACTGGATACCCCTTCATTGATGCCATCATGACCCAGCTGAGGACCGAGGGATGGATCCATCACCTTGCCCGTCATGCCACCGCCTGCTTCTTGACCCGTGGTGACCTCTGGCAGAACTGGGTTGAAGGTCAAAAGGTTAGTATCCAACGACAAGAGCCACGATTTCTCGGGATGAATCCATGTGCATAGCTCTAATGATAACAAATGATTAATGTGAGGAATATATGGGAGCCTTAAAAAGACTTAATTTTCCTTCGAATGATAGTTCTTTCCTAAGGATCACCATTGTTATTGAAAATGTTTTTACATCAGTCTGGTCAAATTTTAGATAATCCATCTATTTTGGCGCTCTCTTTTGCAAGTTTTTCAATCAGCGGCAATGAGTTTACGTAGTAGCATGTATTTGAGGAGCATTTAATGATGAATTTCTACCTGTAGAAAAATCATGTCTTGCAACCTTCAGACTGGTAACCATTTTCTTTTTTTTTGATGTTGTGCCCACAGATCTTTGAAGAGTGGTTGCTGGATGCTGACTACAGTCTGAATGCTGGTAACTGGATGTGGCTCTCCTCCAGTGCCTTCTTCCACCAGTACTACCGTGTCTACAGCCCCGTTGCCTTCGGCAAG
Source organism: Diadema antillarum (assembly GCF_040938485.1). Lineage (NCBI taxonomy): Eukaryota > Metazoa > Echinodermata > Echinoidea > Diadematoida > Diadematidae > Diadema > Diadema antillarum. The sequence goes on from NW_027270924.1 coordinate 2,873,388, forward strand.
AAGACGGACAAATCTGGCGAGTACATCAAGTAAGTTGTACAGAGAAGCACACAAGGAGGAAAAAAAATGCCAGTCAGCAAATAAGGGGGGGGGGGGGAGACAGGGAATATGGGGAGATGAAGGAGAGTGACAGTGATTAGAGGTGTTCAGTTGTAAAGCAATATCAAAATTATCTGTGCGTTAGTTTAGAATTTGTGACCCGCTACAACAAAATGGTCCTAAAGTCGCGCACGGTCGAAGCCGTGAAAATCGAGTTTGAAGTTCGAGCATCAAAATTGGTCAAAACTTACGATTTTCTGAATTTGACATATTATTACAGTCTGACATGTCTTCTATCATCTGTCGAAATTTTGAAGCAAAATGATGAAAGGAAAGACCAAAAAATAGCGTTTTTTCTGGGCCATGCTTTTTTGGCGTTTCAACGAAGCAGAAACTGGTTCGAACATTTGGATTGAGCGCCACACATAGGCTCCGCCCCTAACAACGACCAGAGTGATCTCATTGGTCAGTTTGCTGCTTGCCGCTAACCGAAGCGTGAAGCTCGCACACTGCCCAGTCGACTGGTGCGTGCGGGCGAGTTGCGCTATGCCTAGCCGCTTCTCCTGACATCCTGGTCACTGATTGGTCGGTGAGGCGACCGCCGACGCTGTGTTTGAATGAGCATTTCGATTGTTGCTAGGGCTTAACTTCTATTGTCCGGAGGTGAATACTGACTTGCGTGTCTCTTGATTGTGATTGTGTTGCAAGGAGAACTTTTAGGGCGCTTTTCTCGAAACAGTGATTTCCCAGATGTCTTGACATGCTCTCTTTTAAACATCGATATCTCCGCAGCCGATTCTTTTTATAAGACATGTTATACATCAATTTAAAGCAGAAAGATTAGGAAATTGTGTCATGCAATTTTCAAATAATCGACCTCGCCCGACTTTAGGATCATTTTGTTGTAGCGGGTCACATTTATCTAAGAACATGTAAGGCTGCAGTATTTTTGCTGAAATGTTATTATCTAATCCAATTGCTTGGTGTTCTGACTAGTTGAATTAAGTTTGTTGTAGCCTGCATATGTAATTGTGCACCACCTGTTCATAATAATGATAACAATACAGTGTATATGGGAATCATAAGGTGCCAAATCCACCTAAAAATGAAATGCTCTAGGTGATAATGATAATTATAATGTATGGGATTCACAAGGTGCCAGATCCACTTGAAAATAAATGCTCTAGGTGCAACTGTCCTATCCTTACTGTTTGTTTTCTCATGGTCATCACAGTAAAAGATATGTAATCTTCTTGTATCTTCTACCCTCACATAATTCATAGTTTAGCTTCTCTTGCCAAAAAGGAATGTCTGTCCATGCCATTGATTGGAAAGGATTCTGTGTTTGCATGTATGTGCGTGTGTGTGTGTGTCTGTAACTCCTTACTCAAATAGAAAACATACTATAGAAAACAAACTATACAAACTTTGAATTGCAATTTCAATGTGATATTCTCTACTTCCCCCCTTTTTTTCTCATAGGAAATACCTGCCAGTTTTGAATAGGATGCCAGCAGAGTACATCTATGAGCCGTGGAAGGCACCACGCAGCGTGCAGGAGGCGGCCGGCTGCATCATTGGAACAGACTACCCAAGACCCATCGTGGACCACGACACGGCGATGAGGAGGAACATGAACCGCATGAAGGAGGCAAGGCAATGCCAGCCTGGCAAGGATCCAGCAGGTGAGGGCGCTTGCCAGCCCATGGGCTGCGTCTGCTGTGCATAGATGTTTACATGATCTTGTTATTGTGGGCATTTGATGTACCAAGATACTGGATGTTGCGAGGAAGTTTTCTTGGCCCAATGTTTTCTTTCATGCTAATTGCTATCCATTTAGTGCCTGATGTGTACTTGATGGGCATTTATTTTCTTACAAATATAGATATGTACAGTATTTAACTGTCATTGACTGCCCTTCTTCTCTGTAAAGAGCAAAATTTTAATTACTGGCAACCGGCCTCTCTCGGACTAATATTTGAGATTTACAGATTTTGTTGTTGAAAGAAGTGTTGAACTGCACAATGCATTTATAGCTTTAATGATGTTCACATACTGCATACGATGTGTGCATGTCACACATTGATCTTGAAATAAGTAGAGAGGAAAGAAAAATTTATTAAGGTGGTGGTGCCAAATTACTTTGGAATTTAATTGACTCCTCAAATCCAGCACAAATTTTCAGTGACTGATTGATAGATGTGTTTCTCATCTTAAAGGAGCAGTGTTCTTACTTCTTTGGGACTTATCCTTTCAAAAACAAAAAAGAAAGAAAGAAAGAAAGGAAAGGAGAGTGAAATGGGAGTAGAAAGAGGAGGAAATAAGGAATATTTCTATGCCAGACCATGTGAGAATGAGTACTGTTTTTGAAAATCTTTCTTTATGTTTGTGTCCTCAGGGAAGCGCAAAGGAGAGACATCTACCAAGAACCCCAAGTCAAGGAGGATCGACAGCATGTTCAGCAAGAAATAGGCTGGAAGAAAATGTCGGAGATGTGGCTTAGAAAAACCATTTTTTCTCATTTCTTCTGTTTTTGTTTCTACTTTGTGTGTTAATATAATTATGTTTCATGAAGTCGTAGCTGGTTTAGTGTGTACATGTACATCATTGGAGAGAAAGAAAGGAGAAAATGTAGCTAAGTGAAAGTGAATTAAGCGAAAGTGTAGTGGAAGGGTTGCCATGACAACTGGATATGTCTTCTTAGTCTTCCATGTGGCTCTAGTCGTGGTTCCGTTTATGTAGACGGCAAAGTGGCATCATTGAGCCATCACAGATGTGTACAATATGTCATCAACATGATGCCTTAAGACTTAAAACTCAATTTTTAACAGCCTTTTTTCAGATATATTTTCCATTCCAAAGCTCACTATTGAAAATGTCTGCAGACTTTTTTGTTTTGTTTTGTTATGGTAACGGACCAGATGTCAGTTATGGATTTTCATGATTGTAATGGCAGCTTAGTTTGTTTCATCACTGCTTAACCCACCGGCTACTGAACAAACTTGAATCCTTCTTAACAGGTAACATTTGTTTTGTACAGTCCAACCTCTAAAGAAATATGTTCACTTTTCACAGAGATATGACAAGACCTGCACATATCAAAGTTACTTAACTCTCTGTGTATGTGCCACAAAAGATCCATTCCTTATCTGTGCCTTTTCAAAATACTACTTAAGTAACTTTGTAGTGTACATGTACATTGATAGAGCATATTTGATGTTATGTAGTGGAAGTACATTGTATCAAGTAAGATGAAGAAGAAAAAAGTGCAGTTTAGTGTGTAACTTCTTGGTGTAACCTAGTAGCATTTCTTGAGTCGTTGACATTGTCAGTTTTCATAGCGTTGTCTGTGCACGTAATGTAATTGATGCCAAAATTAGCCCGTCTGATAGTGTTTCATTAATAGTTGTACAGATTATGTAGAGTAGATTTTTTCCCTCTAACCTCAAGTGTGAGAAGTTGTCTAGCAAATGCTTGGACTTTAAATGTTATTAGATGTGCAACACAGAACAGTATTCAAAACTAACTTATTTTTGATATATTGGAACATGATAACCAAATGAACTTGTGGTCAATAGACTGCTACAAGCTTCCTGCTTGTATTAAATCTATGTGTCTTTACATCCACAGCCATGGTCTACTGGTGAATCTTTTCAGTTCATCAAATGTGTCTTTTCCCTTTACTTGAAACTGATGCATACATAAAATATGTTTTCATTTGCATCTGGATGTGTGGATGTACAGCATGTGTAGCTGTATGGATGTGTATATGCATGCGATGCCTGTGTGTATGTGTGTGTGTGCGTGTGTGTATGTGTGAGTATGTGTGTGTGAGTATGTTTGAATGTGTGTACACATGCACTGTACATGGTATTGAAAGGACCTTTGAAAGAATTAACATGTGTAATAACATTTCTTTTTCCAATTAGATATGTTGTTTGTCAGGCAAGGTCAGAATCAGCTATTCAGTTATAGCAAGAGGTTAGAACATATATATTAGAATTATAGGGAAGAGAAACAAAATGCTGTCACAAAAGGTAGGAAATTAGGAAATACGGTTTACAATTTGGTTCCATGACATTTGCTCCTGTGGAAATTGCTCCCATTGAATAATTTGCACTCTAAGCCAAACATAAATTCTGCCCACAAACATAACCCTAACCCTAATCCTAATCCTCACATCAAACTAAAGCTAAAACACAATCCCAACCCAAACCCAAACCCTAAATCCTAGGAGAAAATGAGACGGGAACAATTGTCGCGGGAACAATTGTCGCAGGAGCAAATTTCGTGTCACGTCATAATTTACGTAAGGGGGCATATACCATATTTTCCTTCAGATTCTAAAGACAGTATACATTTATATATCTTTTGTGTGAATATAGCTGTCATAATCTCAATGTAAGCAGGAAGGTTTGATAAATATCAAGTATTAAATGTGAGGTGTAGGAGATGTATGTGTATGCATGTGTGCATTGATAGGTACAGGACAAGGGTATGTGTGTGTTTGTGTGTGTGTGAGAGAGAGTGGTAGTAAACGAATTGAATGCCACTTTCCTGAAAGCCTTGGGAATCGGCTAGTACGCTTTCGATTGGACGGACATCTACGCACGCGCAGGGAGTGGCCGACTAGCTGAAGAGGTCTCATAACATGTACTCGAGCCCTTTTCTTCCTCGACATAGACAGAGCAGGGATATTATATATGTATGTGTTCACATAACTCTACAGAGCGAGAAAGATCTCCTGGAAACGTCATCTGTTCTGCAGACATTTTTCCATATCGAGGGGGAACAGGCCTGAGTATCCATATTATATTATCATAAATTCAACATAATTACGCTAAAATAGAATAACATAAAACAAACTGGTTCTACATTCATTCTGAATCTTGAATATCTCATAATTCTCAAGGAAGCAAAAGTTGCTCCATCCAGATGCGGGTTTCGCTTACTTCGAGATTAAAAATGTAAGGAAAATCTTTAATTTTTGTTTCTCCCTTTTCAACAATTAAAAAGAAAATGTAGCAAGACGTCATTTTATGCAGCAAGTTCAGTTACCATCTGTAAAGGACAAGTCCACCTTCATAGGTATCTGACAAGGGCGGATAAAGAAATTCCGTGAAAGGGGGGGGGGGGGGGGCGCAAACAATATTTCTGGTGCTACCTCCGGGATTCATCTCATCTTTTTTATTTTAATTTCTTTTGTTTTAAAAACAAACAATGAGGTGATGCGCGCTCGGTGCCCCCCCCCCCCCCCGGATCCGCCACTATGTGAATTGAGTGAATGCAGCAATGTTAGTATAGAGCATCTGTGAAAGTTTGGAGAAAATCGGGCAATTCGTTAAAAAGTTAAAAATCACCAGTTTCAATTTCATTTATAGGAATACAACTTCGCACTTTGAAATTTCAAATTCAATCAACATTAGAAGTTCCCATGCCTTTCTACTGGTCCTTTCTTTTCTCTCTCTCAATATATTGGATTGTGTATACAATAACATTTTAATTTCAAAGTTTCATTTATTCAGTTTTAGTTTACTGTATTTTGTGAATAATTTTGTCTTCCACGTTCAAATTACTTCCTTACAGTATCGATGTAACATTAAGAGAATGGCTATATCTCAAAATTTGTCTACATTCAAATTTACATTTTGATTCCATTCACACCTTCCCCGTGTCCATATCATAAGTTGCCACAGTCGGTTCAACTGTAGACCTGTTTCACCCAATGGTTTCTCCAGTGATATAGTCTTGCTATAGTTGTCAAAAGCTTCGCCCATAAATTCTGTCCGTATTCGAGATATTCATGTATACGTGTACTCTTCTCTAGCAGCGTCAGGGTCGTGTATGAATGTAATGTACATAATAAGTGTTTCAAAGAGTTATACGAGCTTTCATAGGCCCTACACAAGGCAAAAGTCCCATTTCAGAATACATTAAGTGTGCATATTCAAATAGACGAGTAACTACAAAGAATATAAAAAACAACGAGAAAGACTGTCCATATGTTGTAAAAATTTTGCCTTATTGCTTATCGTAAATTTGAATTCCTTAACCTTCTTCTAACGCCCTTTTTACATGTTTATTTGAGAAACTCATGAAATTGTATGCTGATTAAATTACATTGGATAAACCAGTTACTTTCTTGAATGCTGATCTCCGTGATCATTCAAAAATTCACTCGAACTTGAATGATCACATTTTTAAATGGAATGAAAATCTGATGAAATTAGGCGGGAAAACCTGTATTATCCCCCTGCCTTCTGAAAGAGGCAAGTCAAGTGTTTTGGGGTTTTTTTTAACGATGCGAGAAAAGTGAAAATATGTTGAAATGTCTTTATATTTTCTTCACATTGTTCTATACATGTGACATTACAAGCTGTAATAGTCTTCTCATCCTGCAGTGACAGAGCAGAAACTTTAAAAATCAAAATTTTTGAACTGACTGTCCGATTTTCCCAAAACTTTCACTGATGTATTATTACTGCATTCACTCAATCCACATGAAGGTGGACTTGTCCTTTGATATTTCAAAGCCCTCAATTGTAAAAGAGCTTTATCATCCAGATTTGAATCCAGTACTCACAAAAGAAAAAAAAAACAAAACAGGCGGGTTCAGCTTCTTGCACCAAGACTATCATACATATAAATAATCTAAAATGCATAGGCCAAAGAAATGGAAAGACAGAGAGAGAGAGAGAGAGAGAGAGAGAGGGGGGGGGGAGGGAAAGAAAAAGAGATAATGCTTTGTGAATTTGTTTAAGTGTCGAAAGTAGTTTTCCACCTTCAAGAATTTTGTTTATCACTTTGTTTTACATATTTCATGTTCAAAACATGCACAATTCTTTATGGAGTCGTTCAGCTTGCTGGAAGCACTTAGCCAGTAATAATGTAGTCCAAAAGTATCCCATGAATTTCAGTAACTATCACAGAAATATGATAATAGATCTGTGATAATAACGTGACACAATACAATATCTCAAACGACAGCGTGGGCGTTATATTACTGAAACTAATGATTGGCGTTCTCGAGTGGCTGCATGCTGTTGATCCTCCTGTATCGCTTCCTTGAAAGCCCAGACAACTTTATGAGATAATTGCAATTTCATTCTGCTCGAACGCAGTCTCATGCGCACTCAGACTTTTTAATACTCCAACGTCATCAATCAGCTCAGTACCATCAACAGTAATTATCGTTCATTCTTATTCCACGTACCGGTTGCATGTAGGGTTTCAAGGGAACATTACACCGACTTTCAGTCTTTTGAATAACAGCGTGCTGGTATTTCGGAGTTATCTGCAGTGGCTGTGCTATGATTCCTCCTTTTTCGCGATGGAGGAAAGAATGATATTCCTTGTATGGATTTCTGCTCATTTCATGTTTTGCAATCCTTCTATGAGGTCCTCAGCATTGGGAACTAATACATGTAGGTATACCTTTCAATTTTCATTCCATCATTGACATACCTCGCACATTTCTCTCTTTCTCAGTTCTTATATTGTTTGTTTGTTTGTTTGTTCATTTTCCATCTGAGAAGATGGCTGGATAGCCCATGTTCAACTATACGTTAAGCTGGTCTTCCATGGGGTCCAGTTGGATGTGAGGTGGGACCACTTCACCGGGTTAAGCATGTCAGTCTTTACACAAGAATGGGATGTTATATCAGATATGCTTGAACCTCTGTTCTAAAAATTCCCATGAGTAATTAGGTTCTATTAAGTTAACCTTTATCATTTTTTTTTTATCTGCTACGCTTTTGAAAGAAAAACGATATATAACTTAACTAATGGGCTATTACCTCCAGGAAGACGAATGCGTTCAAAGAATTTGGTAAGAAATAGTACATGATTCGGTGCTTTAAATCATGTCACCGAACTGACATCAGCTCGAATACTTGAGGAATTTTTCATTGTTCCTTTTATTACTATTCTCATAATTCATTCATTTACGTGAACCCTTTGTTATCCTTATCATCACGCAGATTTCAGTCTAAATTGTTCGGGGATTCCAGAACAGGAGATACGGTGTGACCGAACCTGCGCTGACAACCGTGATAGTTGGGTTCTGCAGGCACCCCGTGGAAGGAGAATCCTCTATACCCTCATTCCCAACAAAAATGGAGTGGTGGGATTCTACAGACTTGACGAAATAGCAAACAAGACCTCTCGGAATCTGATAGTGAAAGACACAGAGTATTCTCCCTTTTTATCGCTCACCCATCAGACGAAGCTACGGTTATGGTATATATATCTACCCTGTGAGATTCAACATGAACGTGAAGTGTTACGAAGGTAAGTGTAGTCAGTTTCCATAGCATGAACACAACTGTTCACTGACTGTTGCTTATATACTTCAACACTTGTTTTTCCCTCCGTTATTCGGAACCTGATGTTTCCATTTGCATGACAGGACATAAAATCTATAGGAATGAGTTGACAATAATTGTAAAAAAAGCCGTGTGATTTCTAAATGGCTGACAACGTGTTTTTTAAAAAAAAGTGAAACATGAAGACGCACTCCGTTCAGTTGACACGCATTACTATTAAAAACAATAGATTAAAGTCTTAAAACGTAAAAGACGCGATGAAACAGTGACATGAAAAGTAAAATGAAAGTACACAAAGTAATTGAATGCCGTGTCATATAGGCCTACCTCATTTTCATCGAAGCCATAATACAATGTATCAACATGTCATTTTATGTATACAGTACACAAATATTCAATGCGGATTGACAAACAGTTATGTATACAGGACCGAAATACTTGAACGATCTCCTAGTACATATTAACACACAATTTATTGAATAATTTCATTGCGTAAGTCCATTGAAATTTCTTTCTATCTTGTTTATGCGCGTTTTGTTGTTGTGCTTGGTTGTTGTCATTCAAATCAGTTGAGCCTCGCTGTTTGCGCTCTAAAGGCCGTGTCACACCTTTCCGGGCAAGCCTTGCGTGCGACTTGTGAAGAACAATTTTTACTATCCGGAGGTCCCCGCTGATGACCCGCACATGACAGTACCTAGCACGTATCTCACTCGTAGTCGCCCGGAGGTGCGCACGCAAATCTTTTTACCCGCTACCATGTTTAGGCCCTGTCACACCTTTCTGGGCATGCTACGCGAGCTTGTTGTGTGTGGGGATTTTCCACCATACCGGACAATTTCTGAGGACGGACAAGGATTTGGGCGAGTCAGAGCATGTGTCTTACTTGATGGACGCGTTCTACTTAAATTCTACTTGCGGGTATACTGTGTGACCTGTGTACCAGTCGCGTTGGTGCTGACAACTCAGTCAAGGAATTCCTCTGAAGGAATGGCAAAAGTCCCACAGAATGTCATTATCTTGGCTGCATACGGGGATTGTAGGCCTACCTGTGTGGAAGTTGCCTGCTGCCGCTACTGGCGTTCTGTGTGGACCTCTCCAGGCATCCCCGCGACTCACCCGGAAAAAGTTTTGGTCATGCTCAAAACTTGGCTGCGGTTAACAGGGACTTGCGTGAGCACCTCCGGGCAACTGCAGGCGATATACGCGCTCTATAGGTACTGTCAGGCGCGGACCAACTGCGGAGAGCTCCGGGTAGCAAATTTGTTTCCCCGCAAGTCAAGCCGCAAAACTTCCCCGGATACGGTATGACAAGGCCTTGAGCATGCTCAAAACTTGTTCCGAGTGAGTCGTGGGGGTTCGCTCGCAGAGGTACAAGCAGAACACCTGTAGGAGACCCTTACCGGCAGCACCTCTCAAGCAACTCCAACGCAGGTACTTCTCAGTATCTGTAAATCGCTCGTAACAGAAAACGGATAGGTTAAAGCTCTCAGGCAGGTCACACGGAATACACGAAAGTAGAAGATAAGTAGCACGCGTCTAGTAGGTAAGAAACAAGTGCGAAACTCGCAGACATTCTTGTCCGCCCGGGGAAATTCTCCTGCGTGCTGGAAAATCCCTCCTCGCAACAAGCCCGCGTAGATTGCCCTTGCCCGGAAAGGTGTGACACGGCCTTAAATTCCTCCAAATCAGTATACTTCTTCCTAGTGTATAGACTTTGGAACTTGCTAACAACTGGCTTTGTTGTACTCACGTCGTTGCTACTGACTGGTAAATCTTTTTAGGTGATCCGAGTATCCTCTCGGATCACCTTCTGTATCTGTACGGATTCTTTGTTGGTGGTTCTTCTTCTTCTTCTTTTATTTCTGGACAAAATTTGTGTATCGATTAGCTCAGAAAGTGCTCTTCCTATCAATTTCAAATTTATACCATATATGTATCATGTCCCAAAGACGACGGGTCTAACAAAATCATAGTGATCAGTCGACCATGACGTCACTATGACGTCATTATATGAAAACACATTCTCAATCATATCTCATCAATGGAATGGAATTTTTCAATGAAATTTACGTCACATATATTTCAAGTTATGCACATTCTACTCATATTCTCAAAATTCATATTTTCTCTTAAAACGCGCGCGTACGCGCGCGTTGAAATATTTGTATGCTCAAATCGAGCTCAAATTTTTTTTGCACACGTTTCAGACCATTTGGAGCATTTTTTGAAAAATTGAAAAAATCGGACGTACGCGCGCGCGCATATACGCATGCACAGCTCATATGCAATAGAAATTTCCCGTTTTTGTACGTTTATCGGATGCCTGAAATGTCAAGGAATATTTCTACCAAGTTTCAAGTCAATCCGACTCAATATGACGTCATACGGGCCCGTCAAAGTTGAAATTCCGCGCGCGCGTCAATGGCGATATACAGTGCAACAATGCCAAAAAACAGCCAATTTTAAATCCGATAGTACTCGTCAGGATGGACGGTGACCCCCAATTTTCTTTTTATATTCTAAAAGCTGATGAGTTGTACATGTCATTTCATGGGTTGGCGATGCTGAAAAAATGACTAAAAGATATCAAATTTCTTAATAAAATAAAAAAGTAAATTTTCAAAATGACATCATCAAGTTTCAAGTTCACTCGAGCGTATCGCACTAATCCTTTGCCAATTTTCACCCAGATTTCAGTATGATGTAGCTTATTAAATACTCTTTCATTAATGTAATAACAACATTTTAATTGGATGACGGCATCACCTCGTAAAAATGGATTGAAAGTAATCTTGTCAAATTTGACCAGTTTACGTGTTATCTCTATGGGAGTGCAGTTTTTCTGGAAATGAAAATTGACATGACTATCTTTATCGAGCACTAGCTCCCTTATGCTTCGGTGAATTTCTCCCAGATTTTAATATGTTGTAGCTGAGACTTTGGGCTATGGTAATGTGCCCATCCTTTTTTTCATTTGATGTCGGAATCATGTCCAAAAACTTGGTTGAAATTAAAGCTTATCTTCGATGTATTGAGATATTCCTTTCTTTTTGCAACTTTCTTTGCAATAACTCAAGAAAAACAAGCTCTATAAGCATAATATTTTGCACATATTTAGTTCATGTCACGTACATTATTTCATAAAATAACAACTACTTGATCAGACATCATCTTGGGTATGTAAATTAGGGTCAAAGGTCATAAATGTTTTATCTTGTATCTTGGTGAATACATGTCCTATCTTTCCCATATTTTGCACACGCAAAGACCATGTTACAAGAATCATTTAACAAATTAATCACTTTTTGTTCAGATGCCATCTTGTCTGTGCAAAGTGGGGTCAAATGTCATATGTACTTTTTTCCTCTATCTTCGTTATGACGTGTTATCTCCATGGGAGGGAATTTTTCTAGATGTGAAAATTGACATGTTTGTCTTTATCGAGAACTAGCTCACTTACCCTTCAGTGAATTTCTCCCAGATTTTAATATGTTGTAGCTGAGAGTTTGGGCTATCGTAATGTGCAATTTGTTTCTTCATTCAACGTCGGCATCATGTCAAAAAACTTGGTTGAAATTAAAGCTTATCTTCGATGTTTTATGATTTTTTTTCTGAAACTTTCTTTGCAATAACTCAAGAAAAACAGCCTTTATCACCCCCATATTTTGCACATGTTTAGTTCATGTCACGTACATGATTTCATAAAATAACAACTACTTGATCGGACACCATCTTGGGTAGGTAAATTAGGGTCAAAGGTCACAAATTGTTCATCCTGTATCTTGGTGAATACATGTCCTGTCTTTCCCATATTTTGCACACGCAAAGGGCATGTTACAATAATCACTTCACTAAATAACCACTTTTTGCTCAGATGCCATCTTGGGTGTGCAAAGTGGGGTCAAAGGTCAAATATACTTCATTCTGTATCTTCGTTAGTGGATACGGAATTCGGTACCAAAGATGGCAAGTCTGACTTCCTTTTCTGAATGAGAATCCAAACATCACACGGCCAATGTCTCCTCGACACAAATGAAACCGGTATGGTCATGCCTATTAGGATCAGGACTCAAATCATTGATTTTCGGAGAGATCGCATCACCTAATTTGTCAGTGTTGACAAATTCCGGTTCTAGTTTGAATTGTTAGTACATGCATGTTCTCTCTCCCTCATTAAGGCTTCCCATGTCTCTTCTGAGGACCCGCATGTCGAGTGTTTGCAGTATTGTTCAAATCGTATTATCACACCACATTGTTAACATCGCTAAAACAACTGTTCATACGTCTGCAGAATGTGGTTATTTGTTTGTTTTCACTACGTGTATATGTATTTGAGAAGAATCTGTGATTTCCACGGATGTCCTTGCCTTTCAGTTTTGTTTTCTATATTTTGGTCCTATGTTGCACCCGTGCTCCTCATGTGTTGTTGTACCCTCCCAGAATTTGGGACCTACGCTTAACAAGCTTGCTTTAAAGTAGGTTCCACCATTTTTCTCTAGCATTCATACAGAGAGCCAATTTACGAAGAGTGACCGCCATGTTTGTTTTCTTTCATGTGTTTACAATAATTGACTGTGTATCCTTGCCGGATATTTTGATTCACTTTATCTTATTATATTTGATGTACATTCCTTCATTGATAAATATGAAAATGAATTGAATTAGATAAAAATTGAATTATTTCATGGGATTGTTATGGCTCAGGGAAGAGAAATACACGAAATAAAATTTGCGACAGTACTTTGTCCTTGAAGATACTCGATGGCAATTGCAATGGGGAGTATCCGGCAAATCTGACATGTTATTTATTTTTTTAATACTTCGTTGGTAGATATCCTTGCCATTATTCTTTAAAAAAATGCAAAACAAAAAGAGTTTATGAATGCCGTTGTACATGTGTTGTGTCGTTGCCCATGAGTGTTGTTGTGAAAATCAATTCACATAATAGCCATCATTCTGTACCCGTTTCTGTCATAATGTATTATTGTATTGTATATTGTACTCAAATTGATGCAAATGTTTATTCCAATACCGGATGAACAGAAAGCCGTCAAGTAGGCTTACCACCTATTAGTTAATAGATTGATATCTCGACATTCGCTTATAATATCTAGAATAATAAGCGTTATTATTGATCTTTAGGTCACGCATGAATTGCATTTATGGATTCTATTGATGCCAGCTGACTCACGAAAGTTTATTCAGTTTCGTCATATTGTTCCCAAAATAATGTGGGGAGGAGAATTAAAGTATAGAGTGCGATCTGCATTAAAAACAACGACAAAAAATATAAATCGCATTGCTTCTTCTGTTCCTTTTGAGAAACTGTTATGGGGAAACTATACAGTGTATAACTCGAAGAAGAAGAAGGATTTAGACCATAATTCTGATAATCGTCTTCACCTCGAATGAGCTACGACATGAATGATTGCTTATAGATTATTAGTTACCTTATAACATTTCGAACCTTGGTCATTAATTTTCAAGAGATACCATCGGTAAAGTTGGCTGACGGACCCTCTCCCCTTGAAGGCCTGGTGGTTATCGAATCGGATAAATACGTCTGCTATGATGGATTTACCGACAAAGCTGCTGAATTGGTCTGCGAAGAGCTAGGCTTCCCGGCTTCAAAGGGCTTTACGGGTCATTCAAGTTTGACCAGTATGACTACAGCAACACGACACAGGATTCAAGTGGTGTCATGTCGTACAGGTAACCGCAGAATTGCATGCATGCAGATCAGAATGTGTGAATGTATATGTATACCATATCCCAGAAAGAATAGCATGTATCGCATCAAATAAACTTGATCGCTACAAAGCACACTTTGTGTCCGACATAACTCTGCAATATATTTAAAGATGGAAATACATAAACTAAAGCTAATGAGGTAGGCCTTTTGTCATTGCCATGATTCGTTTTCTTAACGTGCAACAGTTTTAATTTCCCGATATTTCAAAACTCCTTTAAACTCTCTTTTTAAACTATACTGCCAGTTTTCTTGCTACAGACATACACAATGATGAAAAAAAAATATTTACAAATGACTACGTTCTTTGACGCTGGATGACAGTACTTAATGGTATAAATGCAGCAATCAAACGTTCATTAGAATAAGATTCGTTTTCTCTTCACACAAACGTATTAATGCCCAATTGCGTTCATTGCTGATATTGTCGTTGTGTTTTGTTACTATGTAGCTATTTTCTTTTTACATACATATTACACATGAGAGCCGTTATCTGTGTATCAAACTTTTATGAGAAATGCGGCGTTCAAACTTTATCTATTTCATGAACGATTTGTACAATATCAATACACAGATTCGCTGCGTGTAATGGACTGCTTGACAGCAACCGAGTGTTTCTCAAACAGGATTGTTAGACTCCAATGCCGAGGTAAGAGATTCAAAATGTCTTATGAAAACATTTATATATTCTTATCATTCATAAAGTCCAGACGTTCGCAAACATATTGATACCTATTCTTATGCTTTTGTGTGACTCTATATTATATACGTCGCATGGAAAGAGTGAATTAGTGTGTTTGATGTGTGCGAACATAGTGTTCTTTTAGTCGCTAATTGTGTATGATGGAATGAAACTAGACACTGTTAAGAACCATAGATTCCGCTGTCAGCACACACACACATATATGTATGTATGTATGCATGTATGTATGTGTTTGATATTTTCAGGCGCTACAGATGTAAAGTAATTAACCTGTATTCAAACAGAAACACTTATCAAACTGTAATTTCAGGGATGATTTGTGACTAGTGATAGCTGTTGTTAAAATGTATTGGCCATAATGCACACTTCAAAGTGCATGTATCAGGTATTGGAAGGCTGAAATAATCATAATATTCTATCACTGCGTAGAGCCTGCATTTCTTGGATGCTACAAAGACAACCAACTAAACTTTCAAACAGAGTTTAACACCGGATTTGGCGTTGATTCGGAAAGCGTGTGCCTGTCTACATGTAGAAGACAGTCCGAAAGCAATGGCGTTGCTGTCATGCATGAAGGATTGTGCATTTGCTATCAGTCCGAAACGTATGCGCAGATCATTTCTGGCGGAAACTTTTCTCACAATTGGACATGTCCACTCGCGACAGAATTTGACTACGACCTACATCATTCATTTAACCGTGAGTAATCCGACAAGCAAAGATTTCTTGACATCAGAGAGTGAAATAAATGTAGGCAAGCATCGGTGATGAACTGATGATAATGACGACAGTATAATTTGTCAGCGACTGTTGATACCTGTAATATGCTTTGTCAGGTTCATATCTTTAAACTCCTATATATTTACTGTTATCGTATACAATCAATGTTTATAATTATGTTTACGTTCTGTGCTAGTCAGCTAGTCTTTTAATTTGGCAGATGAACAGGCATCTGAACCTCACCAAAAGCGATACAAAAGTGAATCTGTTTACATAACTATAGTATCTTTCTTCATAATGATTTTTCCATGCAATATACGTTTATTATCGCAATGATATGATTATTTCAAGTTTTCCCTCATGGCTCATAGGAATTCCCTATACATGTCTCCTTTATTGAAAGTCTCTGTCGGATTTTGTGATCATCCTGAGATTGTGCCCAATGGAAGTTGGGACTCGGATATCACGAACTTCGGGTCGAAGATAACTCTCACCTGTGACGAAGGTTACACCGTCAACGGGAGTGCGATACTGCAGTGTGTGGGACTACCAGGATGGTCGACTTACTTCCCGGTTTGGAACGCTTCGGTCCCTTCTTGCCGAGCAGTCGAAAGTAAAAACAAATGGCATCTCCTGAAATCAATTTGACTATATTATCGGTGATTATGATCTTAAAAATCTCTGCTTTGTGCAATAATGTAAGAGAAATAAAAATACAGCATTTTACATTATACCTGAAAGGGAGGAACTGCAAATTATACTCTAACTTTTTTTTTTTTGCGGATTTTTTTTTTAAAAGCATCTATACTTTCCGAGAGTTATCGTCATCTGAGTGCGGATGATAAAAATGTGTGCCATTTGAGCCTTCACCTAGAACACACCACGTAGAGCGCACCAGTGGGAATTAATACTGCCATATTGATAGGCATGATAGGAGAAAAATTGAAATTACTAACAGTCATTCAAATGCATTGACATGAGACAATGCTTACCAACAAATTTCCCATTTCTCGGAATTATGCACAATCGTGTTGTATCCCGTGAATTAATTCATTGGGAAATATCAATTATTTTTTTAATAATCGGTCTATCTTCTTCGTGAGCATGATACGTGCTCTGAAATTCTCACTGCATGTTTTCCGTCTCTTAATTTGAAAATATGCCAAAGAGATGGGCATTTTTACCACCTGATCACGTGAGATTACGACACCACAGGCACCACTGATTTGAACTCCATGAAGTTACTGAATTTCATTTTTTTTTGATGTGCTTTCACACATCTTTCCATAAGTTTGTCATTTATTATTTTTTTTGTGGATGGGAATGTTTGTTCACAGACGCAGAGTGGCAAGATGGCGATATCACCACGATGCCTACACAAAGTATAGAAAGCACTGCTCAGGGTATGTACTACATTAGCAAATACGGTGTAACAATAATATGAACAAAACTTTGTGTACAATAATAAAGTGATCGCAATGTTAACAGTAATTGATATTTGGAATTTTTCTAGAGTGTGATAAGCTTGAAGGCCCCTATGCGCTTGAATAAAGATCACCACCAACAAAAAAAGATGGTAATTCACTAATATGAAGTTCGCAGGCATCGAGAGTAATGACGACTATCTGCTTAAATTTCTGTTATCTGCAAAGCCTATCACTTCATTTTTTTTTTAACTATTACAATTAATTTGGGACATACAATTACAAGACAATGACATGAATTCAACACAAAATTTCTGTGTAGTGTATAATTCCCTTTGAGGGGCAGAATCTCATGGCGGAATTTGGGATTTTTTCCTTTTGATTTTTGTTATCAGGATTTCTGAGTCCTCTTCCTCTTATTTTTGTTTCGGGAGAGCCAGATTTTTTTTTTTTTTTTTGGGGGGGGGGGGGGGGATGAGGGTCGGCGACCTGTGCAATGCCAACATCTCCATTATGAACATCCATGGTCTACAAATTTTCATACTTTTATTATCCCCACGTACAAAAGTCTGATATCTTACAGATAAATGAATTTATATTATGAACGTATTTTCCATCTTGAGAATAGGAGTTTAGGACATTATATCATCAGCATGTATACCATCAATAATTGCAGTGGGTTTATCTCGATGCACAGGGCAGACGCAGACTACCCAAGCAATTACGTCATTGCGAGCGGCAACTGAAACGTCTCAGTCAGGTGAGTGAATATATATATATATATATATATATATATATATATATATATATTTCTGCTTCTAGTGTTTCCACTTTTACCTCTTAACGCATTAATTGCATACGCATAATTACATTAGGACTATTTCGCTACTATTGCCTAAAATGCATCATTTGTTTCACCACTTTGTTTAAATGGAAACACACTAGATGTGGTTCTTCATCGTTTGTTCATAGTGAATTCATCATGAATCAATGAACTGGATTCAAATTTTGAAGTTGTTACTGTCTCAGACAGAAGAAGTGTTTAATTCTTATGATACAAGAATAACAAAAATGTCTATGAAGAAATGCTGCAAAGCGCCGTTCTTCAACAGGAGCCATTCATCGATTATCAGATTTTCGTGGTGATGTGACTATATCGTAACGCAAATATTCGCTGATCTAATGAAAAGGCATTTTCCTGAAAAAAAAAGAAGCTTAATGAGGGAAAATAGGTTACAAGTGCAATGAAATTTCATCCATGTCATTGTGCAAAAGGGTCAAGTAATGCTGTGAAGGTTAAAGTAAGCAATATCATTGACGATATTTTGTTCCCCCGTTATTCTTTTATAATTTTGGAAATTCTAAACCCGCTTCCTGTAGATCAGATTCTGATGTAATACACTTAAATTACTACTTTACTATCCAAACTATTTTCATAGTATATGTATGTTGCATAATCTGTAATTCAATTCAATATAGATGTTTTATCAAACATTATAATTACATCATGTTTTTTAGTAATTGTATCGAAATAAAATGTGACATTAGGAATACATTATCTATAAACATTATGTACACTGTAAAAAATTTGTTTAGTTTCTAAACACCTAACTAAACACTTTTCTGTGACAGTTTAAAAACACTGCGACGCGTTTATATATTAAACATGTTT
This sequence comes from Diadema antillarum, assembly GCF_040938485.1. Classification (NCBI taxonomy): domain Eukaryota; kingdom Metazoa; phylum Echinodermata; class Echinoidea; order Diadematoida; family Diadematidae; genus Diadema; species Diadema antillarum. The sequence goes on from NW_027270924.1 coordinate 2,892,019, forward strand.
AGGAACTAAACACATGCTGTGTTTATTTTCAGCACACCCTAGGTGTTTATCACACACACATGTTTATGTTTTAAACGGTTCTGATGTTTAAAAACTAAACACCTGCTCTGTTTACAGCCTAAACACCAAACGTTTACACCATAATCACTCACAGTGTTTAAATACTAAACACCGCACAGTCACATAATCACCCACAATGTTTAAGATCTAAACACTGAAAAACAAAATAAACATGACGCACTGTTTACAATGTAAACACTGCGACATGTTTATTCGCTGTGACAGATTAAAAACACTGCGACATGTTTATTTGCCATTTTAGTGTTTATTCTCAGAACACATGTCTGATTTTTAGATCGATCACAAAATTGCATACACTAAACATGTGACATGTTTACATATTAAACATCGCAATTTCTCAGTGTTTATATAATACATGTTTACACCTTATACATGCTGAGTGTTTATATGAGACATGTTTACACATCATACATGGTAATTTCCACGTGTTTATATGAGACATGTTTACACATCATACATTCATACATGCTAATTTCTACGTGTTTAAATGAGACATATCATCATGCATGTTAATTCCCATGTATTTACTAATGTAAAGTGGATTGTTTCCACTTTTTTTTTTGCATGGAATGAGATAAACGCATAACATTATAAGAATTTTCCCAGTATGTACCAAATCATCAGCACACTTACATCGCATAATACCAGGGAAGACCTGGGTTAGCTTTCACAAACATTTTGGCTACAAGAGTCGAAGGCAATTCTCTGAATGCAAGTTATCAAAACATCAGTCAAAGCTTGGGCAATATCTGATGAATAATAAGTTAAAATCCTTTAAAGGGAAAATAGAGTCCAATTAATAAGATAGTCTGATAAAAAAGAGTAAAATCTTACAAGTTTAACGGTAAAAATTTGAATGAAATCGGATGAAAAATAAGGAAGTTATAAAATTTTGAAGTTTTGCTAATTTCTGCAAAGCAGTTAAAAGTGGATATGAATATGCAAATAAGTGAGTTGACCATGCCATAACCTCACAATTTTCCATTGATCGTGTACAAAAAAATGATGAAATTCAATGTTTATGTTAATGAAATGTGAAACATGGTATTGCTGGTCGAATAACTTCAGAAAAGTGATCAGTTAGATATATCAGGACTTGAGCCTCGGGAATAATTGCGTTTGAATTAAAAACTTGAAATTAAGTAAGTTGTGAGGGAATGACATGCCCGCGTTACCATTTGCATATTCATATCAACCATTCAAGAACTGTTTCCTCAAAAATTAGCGAAACTTCAAAATGTCATAACTTCCTTATTTTACATCCGATTTCGATCAAAATTTTACCGACAAACTCTTAATATTTTACTCTTTCTTATCAGACTTACTTGTATTTGGACTGGATTTCCCCTTTAAATATTGCCATGTTTTGCTATACGACACCATACTGAGTTAAATGCAAGATACCTGGGAGTCACTGGCCTGTACACGAAGACGTAAATGAAATTCTCTCCTATACACACAGTAAAGTTTGTATATGCAGGAAATGGCACACAACTCATTTTGGAGAAAAAAATTGCATTCAACAATTAATTTTCAGTCACATGTAATTCTTGGCCTACTTTCAAGAATTGCCGTCTTTCTACTGTATTCAGAAATAATTCTTAGTATTGTAAAACAAACTAATAAACTTGTTGATTGTGAATTGCAACTCAACGCTTCGGAAGCTTGGCACAATGTATGTAACAGAAACACCTCCAGGAACATAACTGCAGTCTGTGAACAAATCCATGCCGACCTTGAAGATTGCATCAATTATTGGCAAAGTGCTTTGGGGTGTACCCGAACCCTATTATACCATGCACAACACTATGGTCGTATTGGTACTGATCAGGGAGTGTAGATGATGCACTCCATCATAAAGAGACCAAAAAAAAAAAATGTTTTCACTGTATTTAGCCTGTGGTGAACATCTGCACTCCCTGATCAGCACCAATAATGGAACTTAAATACATACATGATGTTTCTTTTCACTTCGACGATCACTGAAAGTACATAGGCTAACAGTACTGTATGGATTTTTCACTTTTGCTATTTTGAGAGAAATATTAGAATGTTAGTGGATTTCAAGGGGTGAGTGAGAAAAAAACTTCTTCCTTGCTAGAACCTTGGAGAAAGAAGTCGAACTCAATGGGTATACATGAATAGTCTATTAAAGTCTAATCAGTCTCATCATACTACACATAATCATGGTATGGAGGGCTACTTTCAATCTCGACACAGCAGAATTTTTGGTAAAGACAAGAGGATATGAACAAAGAAAAATAATGCATTGCAACTGGAGGCGGGAGGGTATGCAAGGCTGTCATGAACACGCGATGTGATCAGCAAGACTCCTCCCTTGTCAATTTGTCAGTCAGTTGCAAGACTCCTCCCTATTCTCCATACATGTTGTACTACATTTCTAATACCTCTCTCCATGTGACCGATTTCAAGAATATCTCAGAAAATATTAACTACCGAATACTGCATTTCCTATCAGGTCTACAAGAAAATTGCAAAGAATTCCAAACAGATGCAACTACTGGCCTCTTATTTGCGTCCAATATCTGCTGATTGTATTGGAAGCACCTGAGGGGAAAAAAAATGAAATGGCTGATATTTTCATTTAATTTGTTTTGATTTCTATATTCCTTTTTGCACAAGAATATAACAGAAAGCCAATCGAACAAAGTTCTTTGGTAATATCTTAACAGTGAATTACAAGGACATTGGTTGATGAATAAAACGAAGTGACTCATAAAACTGTTTTTCTTAATAGTGCAAAATGATTTCGAGCAAGTGTCTTTACATATCAGATAAAATTACAATTTTACGTACCAGCTGTTAAAAAAAAGACAATTACACATATCTATGAGCAATAAGAATGCAGGTGACCATTATCGTAAGCACAGAGGACAATAGAATCGCTTTGTTTTGGATATCCCTGCCATTTCAAAACCTATTTTTATCAAATAAGCATTGGAATTCCTCTTCGAATTATATAGGCCCCCTACCTTCATATTTCTTTAGAGGTTCGTCATTATGTAATACACACATGCATTCACACACACGGAGACCTGAAGCCCCATCGCATACAAAACCCTATCATCCCCCATATGATTTACTTTATTCTAGTATACAGGTTTAGATGCACACTGTCAGTGAAGAAAAAAAAAAAACAATAGAAAGGTTGCTCTAACAGGTGGGATGCCTCCTAATAGGTCTGTAGTGCATCATGACGATGTGAGCCATCACACGGCTAGCGGGAAAAAGATTATTAACATTCAAAATTATTATCCATGGTTCATTTCCTTCATATGGCATGTAGGCCTATAGATATACTGTATATCAGTATATCTTGCGATGTCCTTGTAATCCTCAGATGTTTGCACTTTTAGACGGGTTGTATAGAAGTAAGCGCATGCATCTTTCATTCTAATCCAGACAGGTTTGGCGTGATCCCTGATCAATTCTTCCATGACGTACTGGTGCTGGTAAAAAGAAATGATTACACAAGGAAAACAAATCAGTTGGCTTTGCAATACAATGGACTTAACTGATCCCATAGATTCTGAAAATGAATGGATAGCAAAGAAGTTGACTAAATCCATAAGCAAGTTCAAATTAAAAGGAATGACAGAATCCCTTCATCACATGAGCACTTAGTGTCTTGCGTCAGTTTTTACTTACTTTGCTCCATTTTCTGGAAATAATTCAAGTCTTTTTGTTGTTGTTGCTTCTCTCTTAATCATCATCATTATCAAGGAGAGTTACGACCATTACTGTATCCTTTGTCTCTTGGATGAAAATTTTCACATCTGTAATTTACACTTTCAACAATATTTGCAATAAATCAATTTTCCATATTTATTTTAGCTAATGGATTGGATTCGGGAGTCGGGAGTAGGTAATCCCCCCCCCCCCCAAAAAAAAAAAACACAAACAAACAAAACAAAATAAACAAACAAACAAACAGAAGAACTTAAAGCATCTAAAATCTGCATTTTATAGAACTCATTTACATGCCCTTTAAGTACATAATATTCATTGATTTGGCTCTGCAGTTCTGAGTACTTACTTGATTTCCACTTTCCACATGGGTAGTATACAGTGATGCATTATCCCCAGTTGATTTACTCTGCTCACTGCACCATGCCTCGTTCTCTGCCAGCAGAGGTGATGTCTTGTAGAATTTATACAGTCGTCAGGACATCATCGTCACCCACTTTGGTGCCATCGGCATCCCTTTCCAAGACATCCTAATGCCACGGGCTTTACATTCAATTTTCACCACCTGTTGAGTTATGAAGAATTTACAGGGAATAAAACTGAATTTCACTCAAAATATAGTCACTAACCCATCGTCATTCACATGAAAGATACTTCATAACTTCGTAAAATTAAAGATACAGTGAGTTTACCCGCTAGACCGAGTTTACCCATAACTACGGTACCGGTAATCTGTAGAGTGTAGGCCTATTGTAACGTTAACAACAGTAACACGTTACAGTTAACTGGTGTTAGAGCGTTCCCCGTTCTAACGTTAGATTTAGAAATAGAAAACTAAAACAAACGAGCAAAATCTTTAAGGGCGTAGCCTATTTCTACGCCTACTACAGTTTTACATGAAACGAGGGCAATTTTGCAATAAATCTTGTTATTCACCGACTTAGCAGACTTAGCAGACTTACCGCTTTCAGGCAGGCCGGCCAGGCTAGAACTTTATCGCTTCGACGCCATCTTAGCTAGTGCTGTATGCAGTACAACAGTCAGTGCAGTCGATCGATCGAGTCGTAAGTACAGTGTAGTGGACGATACATTGACAAGCCTAGAACGAATGCGCACGTACTGTAGGCCTATACGCACATCACGCTGCTAGGGCAGTACCAGCCAGCCAATCAGACAGATCCATCCGTAAAGGTACGTACGCGCACATCTCCTTTCCCGCCAATTGTGCATTGATTATGGTCATAATAATTCGCATAGCACGAGTGTGCGCTAGAAGCGCACGCACAGCGCACCACTGCGTGCGTTGTGGCCGCGGCCGTACGAGTATCACAGTGTTTATGTTAAACATGTGCGGTGTTTAGAACGTGTTTACGAAGCGTTCTAAATGTAAACGCGTCTGTTTACCCTGACAGTAGAAGTGTTTAGGCCTAACCAACAAACATTTGGGCAATGCCCTAAACCATGAACGAAATCATTAACAAAGGCAACTCCCATTTTTTTTTCTAGCAGTTAAAATACAAGACTGTACATGCGAAACCAAAATATAAATTTATTACAGTTGTATTATATATTTTTAGGTTATCCTTTTTCCTTATTGATTAGGCATTTCCATGAAAGGCCTAAAACATGAATTATTTCATTGTGCATCTTGATGTCGTAACAGTTTCCACTTTCTCGTGATAAAAGGAAACTAGAAATTGCAATTTACACACCATTTCCAACACTTCTCCATATATATATGGACATATTGAGGTTAACATAGCGTGACCAGAATAAACACTCCAACTAAACACTCCAAGCTAAACACTTTAACTCTCAATACTTTACACGTGCTATACACACCGGGTGTTTAGATGTTAAACAAAGTGTTTAGATTTTTAACACTGTGTTTAGTTCATAAACATGTCGCATGTCGCATTTTTTACAGTGTATATTTGTGAGCACTCATACTCTACAAGCAGTTACTGTTGTACTTTAACCACTATGCAAATAAGTCTGATATCTGACAGATACAAGAATTGTTCTGTATATGCATGTACGTATTGTCGATCTGGAAAGTGCGAAAACTGTAATATTGCACAGAAAAATGTTGTCACAAAAAAGTAGAAACTGATTAGGAGATTTTCCATCAACATGTACTAGTATACTGTCAGTATTGCCTGTGTTTTGATTAAAATACACAGGGCACAGACGGACTATTCAGGTTCTGACGTCATTTGGAGAGACAACAGTTACTGTAAATTCTTCGTCACCTGAGTTTAGTAATTGATTCAACCCATATAGCAAGAGCTTTTTTTTTGTACTGCATTTTCCCCTTCTCACTGGCAGTAATTACGTCAAAACTATTTTGCTGCAATTGATGTACATTTTAGGGTAACCCTTTTGTTAACATGTTTTTATGGCAAAAGCAAGCCACAGGTGACTATTTGATTTGATTTGATTTATTTCTGCTCAATTCCGTTACATCAGATATAATTATGCACAAGTAATTTATGACAAACAGTATATCGACACATAGGCCCGAATTCACGAAGGTGGTACAAATGAAACCATGGAGCGCCAAGTGTCGCACGGAATATTTCGTTACGAAATTGGTCATTTCGTTGACAAAATGACCATTTCGTTGACGAAATTATCATTTTGTGGACGAAATGTTCATTTAGTTACAAAATGTTGTCATTTCGTTACAAAATAATCATTTCATCGACGAAATGACTGATTTTGTAACGAAATATTCCATGCGACACTTTGTGCTCCATGGTTTTTGTCCATGGTTTAAACCATGGTTTCATTTGTACCACCTTCGTGAATTCGGGCCATAATTTTTTGTACAATTATACAAGACAAATACCAACAGCTTAGGGAACTTAAACAGAAGGGTCTCCAAAATAAGCCGAGACTTGACGGTATGGAGACTCTATGCTTAGCTAATCCGGATAGAATAGGGGATAGAGAGAGAGAGAGAGAGAGAGAGAGAGAGGGAGAGAGATAGGGAAGGGTGGGGGGAAGGGAAAAGGGAGAAAAGGGAAAATCACAGAGTGTATGTGTACCACTCCAACTACTTTACAATAATAGTAATGGTAATAAGTATAATATGATAATAACATTAAAGTTAACACGTTCAGTTGCCTTTGCCGGAGTACTGACAGAATATATACACTATATGAAAATAGTAATGTGTGAATACAAAGTATACATAAGGTCATCTGACATGAAATAAAATAAATCGTGCTTATTTTATGTGCGCAGTAATGGTAAGGCACATCGTATACATACATATACATGCTCATATAATATACATGTACCTAGGCCTATCCTATACATACATATACATGCTCATATAATATACATGTACCTAGGCCTATCCTATACATACACATACATACCCATATTCATAATATATACATACGGTATATATGGATAGATAAATAAATTGATATATGTATGCACACATACATCCATCATGTATCACGTACATGTTCATATACATTTGATTATAATACAATAAAGAAATCAGAATGTTATCTTGGGGAATACTGCTTAAGGAGGTGAAGTTTTACAGCCTTCTTAAATGAATACATAGTGGTCATGTTTTTAATTTCGGTGGAAGGGATTTCCAAGTGTCAGTGCCGGAGTGTCTGATAGAATGATGCGCGAGTGGAGTTTTGGGGTTAAATAAGTGCAAATTTGTGGATTGTCTGGTAGGATAAGAGTGAATCTCTGAATTTGACCGAAAATTCTGTTAAATATTGGAGGCAAGAAGTTTGACTTGAGGCAAAACATAAATACAGCTTTTTGGAGAAAGTTATTGTCATTTATCTTAAGGGATTTAAGCTGGAAAAACAATGGGTCGGTGTGATCTCGAGAGCGTGCTCGACTGCACACTCGAATTGCTTTTTTTTTTTTGCAGGAGAAGTATACGGTCTGTGTTACATTTGTGGGTTGCCCAAATACTGTTGCAATACGATATATATGGCAGGATTAAAGCATTTTATACAATACACGAGTTGGTAAAAATATTGAAGCTTAGTTAACATGCCAGCGTTTCGGGATACAGGCAAAATAATGTGTTTTACATGATCATCCCATTTTAGGTTTTCATTTATATACACACCGAGAAATTTATTTAATGTTTTCCTTTCAAGAGATGTATCATCAATATACAATTCATATTCTGGTAAATCAGCTTTTTTTCTTTTACATTTAAAATGAATGAAATTAGTTTTGCTTAAATTAAGTGCCAGTATATTACTTTTAAACCATGTAGATAATTTCTGTAATTCATTGTTCAAAGTAGTAACTAGGTGGTTTAGGACAGCATGTGAGTAAAACACATTTGTATCATCAGCAAATAATATATACTGTAACATAGATGATGCGTTTGAAATATCATAATGTAGATTAAAAACAATAACGGACCTAAGATTGAACCCTGGGGAACTCCACATGTTTCAGGTAATGTATTGGAGGATACTGAATCAAAGGAAGCAAAATGTTTTCTCCATAACAAATAGTTTTCAAATCATGTAAGTACAGTACCCCGAATCCCATAATGTCGTAGCTTATGTGGTCAAGAGTATCGAATGCCTTGTTCAGATCCATAAATATACCAATTACATGCTTAAGATCCGCCAAGGCATTCGACACTCTGTCAAATAACTGCATTAGCGCGTGATCAGTATAGTTCGGAAACCGAATTGATCAGGATTGAAGAAATCATTCTGACATAAAAATCCATACAGCCTAATATAAACAATTCTCTCGAGTATTTTGGAGAAACTAGAGAGAATGGAAATGGGACGGTAATTTGTTACACATGTTGGATCATCTTTTTTAGAAATCGGTATAACTTTAGCAATTTTGAAGAAACTTGGAAAAATACCAGAAGAAAGAGATAGATTAAAAATATGGACTAAGGGAGACAAGATACTACCTATAATCTGCTTAAGTAAGTGGGTGATAATTTCATCATGACTGACAGAATAACTGTTTTTAAAAGTGCGAACAATTCTTAATATTTCAATAAAATCAGTTGGGTTTAAAAATAAGGATGAATTTATTGGTTGTGGTAGAAAATGTGCGAAATCACAATTACTCTTATCAATTTTAGAGCCCTGTTGTGGACCAATGTGTACAAAATATTCATTAAACATATTACTTATATCTACCGGATTACTTAAAATATTGCCATCTTTATAAGATACTTGAGAATCAGGTGATGATTTGCTCTTATTAAGAATTTCATTGATTATTTTCCATATAGTTGAGCTTTTACCTTGAGCATTATCTATCTTTTAGAAAAATACAATTGTTTAGACTGTTTAATAATGCTTGTTAATGTATTTCGATATGTCTTATAATTGAAAACATTTTCAGCACTAGCTCGATGGAGACTCATTTTGTACAAAATGTTTCTTTTATTTATAGAATTCAAAATTCCTCTTGTTATCCAAGGTTTAATAGGTTTATTACATTTTCTCCCTGCCTTGGTCTTAGGTATACTAGTGTTGAAATATATCTCAAATTTTGCCCAGAATAACTGATATGCTCTTTCGGTATCGTCACAGGTTAAAACATCTTCCCAATCTTTATTCTGCAAATATCCATTTAACCTAACTACATTTTCAGTGGTAAATTTACGAGCATAAAATATTTGTCCATTTCTACGAGGAGGAGCGGAATCAATCATTACAAAGACAGGGATATGATCTGAGATTTCAGAATATAAAAGACCTGAATGAATATTTCAATTTAGTACATTAATATTCATTCTATTCATGGTAAATTCGACATCATTTTATTTGATTTAAATTCAAGGTATGAAAGTGTTACTGTTTTATGATGACAAAAAAGTCTAATACTAAAATAACATCATTAAAGTGTTTGCCCAGTTCTTTTTTGTGTGTGTGAAAGTTTGTGAGTTGAGTTCATGTACAAACAATAAACATGTTGCAAGAAGAAAGTCGCAGACAGGAAAGCAAAACAGACAGAAAGACAATGCATATTCAAAAGTCAGAATACCCATTGTCCATGAAGAAACGGCAAGTTGTAATGTGTGTGTTTTTTCAACAGGGACTGAAGAAATCATAATATGTCTGGCGACTTTATCAGGTCTTCGTATAGTATCGTTACTGTCATAGAACACATTTGCGTTGGCCTAACAAAACTGCATTTTCCTCCATTCGTGAATATGGGTTGCAAAAGCGATCAAGTACATTACGTCTACCTATGCAAAGTAAACATTATACAGAACATTAATCCTTTATTCGATAGTTTTTGTCAGCTGTGAATGCTCTGCCTTAATGTAAATCAGGGACTCAGGGACTGTTGTGATCAACATTTCTACTACAGTAATCACTTCAGAATCTGCTTAGGAATTTGTGTAATAATTCCCATATGCTCTTTCCGTCAAGTAAGTGAACTTCTATGAGTACAACACTTCAAATAATCTGATTTTCTGAAGTCTCTCATCTCATGCTATCTTAACAGTCCCTCGTCAACAGCGAAAACAATTCATTTCTTTTATGTTAGTATACTGCGATAATTCAGCAAAGTGAGAAATCTTGCCAGGTTACGAAATAGAACTATTTCTCTTCATAATGATTTGATCTGATTATAAAAAAAAAGCAAACGTCATTTCTGCCTATAGTCATCATAAAAGAGAGAAAAAAAAAAACTGCGAGAGCAAATTCTTCCTCCATTGACTTTCGAGGTGACGATGGAATAACTAGATGATTTATCTTCCAGATACCGAACCAGATACCGAACTTTGTGGCATGAATTTCATTACGTACATCTTGGGAACCCTTCTCGGCGTTGTTTTCGCCGTTCTTGTCATACTGTCCATGATAATGGCTTGGTGGAAACATCAAAAGAAAAGGTGACTTTTTTTTTTAATACAAACTATTATATGGGGAAAGGGAATGGGGGTGGTTTGTTTATTTCGTGGTAACAGGTCATCACAACAGTATGATTAAAGTCAATGGGAATCGAATTTCTGATTTTGTAATTCTGTCATTATAACGATATTTTTTTTACTTATTTCGCAAAATCTCACCACCAATACAACGGTGAACACTGAATAAACATACCTTATCAAGGGATCAAATAGAGGAGAAAACATCTCAGCTAGAATTTGCTGTTTTACCTATCAGTGCATTCTCCTGATGATGTTTTGTAACATACTGATAATGACAATAATCAAATCTAAACTGAAAATAAAAAGAGGAAAGCTACATCTCAATGGAATTCTAATTACATCAAAACTTTCAACAAAAAGTTAAAACTTTCTTTTGTATTAAACTATGATATATACTAGCTAATTTATGGTTACGTAGTAATAATGTCTCTATAACTCTTTTATTTTTATTTCATTTTTTTAAGCGGTCTATAATTACATCTCCTCCAGTTTGACAGTATGGATTCACTTCTTAACGTTTTTCCTCTTTATTTTACATAATGTAATACAGGCGTCCAGAGGCTTCTGGTCAGTCAAATGTCAACTCAAGTGAAGAGCAGTCGCAGCTGAATCCTCTGAACACTTCGACACCAGGCTCAACAGACGGTGTTGTTTCATTGCACTCTACCAGTATCGACACTTATGTTTTGCCTCAACATCCAGACAACAAATCTGGTGGCGCCATCGGTCACCGAGAAAACACGTATGAGAACTCAGCAGAGGTGATTAACGACACATAGATTCGGGTTCGCAGGTTGTGGTTTTACATGTGAAAGTGTTATATATATATACACTTGTATATATATATATATATATATATATATATATATATATATACATATATCTTAAGGGGGTGAGCATTCTTCAAAAAGGAACAGAAAGCAAGAAACCCCTCAACTTGTGTGTGTGTGTGTGTGTGTGTGTGTGTGTATGTGTGTATGTGTGTATGCGTGTGTGTGTGTGAGTGTATTTCAATTCAGAGCGTGTTGCGGGCTTTGGTATAGAGCAAATTCTTTTATCTCATTCCATCGAGCAAACGTAGGTGATTACAGTGCACTGCACTCTCGTTATATCGAACACGGTTATGATACAATTCCGCAAAATTATCCACTATATGTTTTGTTTTGTTTTTTAATTGTTTAACACTGTTCGTTTACAACGAAATTTCGATATTACGAAAGAAAACTGCCGGTCCCGAGGACTTCGTTATAACGGGAGTTCACTGTATATTTCAGTCAGCGGTACCTTTGATATTTTGATATGATCATGCTAAACTAATGCAACTAAGTGCTCCGAGATCTACGTCTGTCTGACAATCTGTACCTGTAGTTGCTTTTAGTTTTGAATGTCAACTTAGTCCACACACAAATTGTCGACATAAGTTGACTCATTGTACTCACTAGAATAGACGGTATTTTTTTGGATCTCCTTTTCTCTATAACGTCATTCCTGTTTGTTTTGATTTCCAATCATGTATTTTGATGATGAGGAAACATGAAAGTTTGCTGAGTAATGATATTTCCCTTTTCAGAAGCTATCCTCATATAGATATGCCTCCTGGCGATTTTTTGTGGGTTTCCTGATACAGGGTCATACGTCATCTTCAACGGACCGATCTCGTGAAACTAAACAGAGGAGCGGGAGAGGTTCAGCATACAATAGATCATGTCCTCATGACGTCATACACCAGGGTGGTAAACACGAGTGTGATAATAAGGCAGCGGATAACACGAAAGCACTATACATGGACATGTCAGGTTCAGAGAAGAAAGGGAAGAAGAAGGTAATATTTCTTCAATCCAAGCATTTTGATAAAGAGGAAGAAGATGTTGATGAAGACGGCTACCTCCTTTCCAATGTCAGTCTGCACAGAGCTACTAGATTTCAACCTGAAGCAAGTGTCTCACCATGTGGTAAAGAAATCAGCATAGCGTCATCTATTCAGTCCAGAGGTGTAGATGACGCTAGTCAATGTGGGAAATGCCAATCGTCAATTTACCACGAAATTCCCTCAGCTTCCGAACAATCCGCGCCTATTCCAGAACCGCAGTACTGTACTACCAACTGGAATATCGAGGGAAATGCCGAATTTGGCCCTTATGCAATGACCCGAAACGATCCTTTATATGCGGTATCTATCTGTCCTAGCAGGTCACGAGTGGAGCATGAGATGGATGAACATGGCTATCTAGTTTTAGAAGCAGATCCTGGTGAAAGCGTCAATGATGGTTGTGAGAGCCACAACAGCTTGTCTTCCACAAAGATAGATTTGTACGAAAACGAAATTTCCCCCCAAACAGAAGATCACTTCAATTCAACAGTGTATGAGAGTATTCCTCGCGAACCAGAACTGTAAAGATGCCTTTATACTTATTTTGCAAACTGGTAAATAATTTCACAACAACGACGAATATACGATGTTGGTCATTCCGGATGTTCGTTATTCCATAACACGCAAATTCCCTATAAATACATGTTTGTTATTCTAAAAATTAAATTGGGTTCCTTAAGTCGAAAATAAGCGGAGTAAAATATGAAATTTGGAATTTGGAAGGTTCGTTAATCCTAACATATAATAGATTCGAATATCCGAAAATTAAATAAAGTTCAGATTTCCGAAGGCTTGTTGATCATAAGGTTCGTTCGTCCGGAAATTCGTCAATCTGAAATTGAAAAACAGTTCGATATTCCAAAGGTTCGTTAATCCAAAAATAATGTAAGGTTTGTTATTCCGAAGGTTTGTTAATCCGAAAATAGTAAGAAGGTGCGCACTAACAAAACTTCTAATATATCAACTTATATTTTGGCTAAATTATCTGTGAACTATTCGTCATGGAGCGTTAGGGAATCATTTAAGCTTTATAAACCTAATTACAACCATGCAGTATAACCCGGAAGTATGAGAACAAATGACTTTTTGAAGAGAGCCTTCAAAGAGGATTTGACCTTCGTCCTTAACAGGTTGAATTCAAGTGAAAAGCAAAAGTAATATTTATGAACGAACGCAAAGCAAAATAATTATAACCTGTGATGTTTATCATAATCCACTGATGAAAATTATACATGAAGCATCATTGTCATCATTCAAAACTCATTCTTTGCAATATTCGTGTTAGTGAAACATTAACTCCATTTTGTGAAAACTCATATTGGTTGCGTTACTATAAGATGAATGTAAGATAAACTTGATTTGTAAATACACTAAGGACTTATAGCAACAAGTGGAATCCTTGACAGGACAAATCACATTCATGTTTGTACACTGAATTAATGGATGTTATTTTGGAATGTTTTCTCGATACGCTGCAAAGGTACATGATCTATCTGTATACCTCATTGAAGATACCTGTTTCCTACCATGACGTTTGTGTATGCACGATGATCAGGTGTGTTGGGTTATAATTACCGAAGTACATTGGTAAATGAATGCAATTTAAAATTATAGGAACGCACGAACTTCATCATGTTTCTAGCTTGGACTAGGACATGTCATCATTTAAATAGTCTCATTTTTCCACCCTACTATTTGTCACAGGGGACTTTCCTCTGAATGTGGGGAGCGAAAGTCCTCCCTGCGACTGGGATCTTTTCTATAGTCAAAGGTTGACTTTCTCTAAATGCAGCAGATTGTTAGCAGACCATTCATTCATTCAACTCTTTCGACTTGTGCAACTACTGTGCCTCGAAATAAGTAGCCAATCACACAGTATTCTTACAATATAACAATCAATAAGATTCATTATACTGGTCTCAAATTGTGGTCGTTTACAACAATAACATAGTACAAACTTGAATTCCACTCGATCTTGAGCTTGGTTGCTCTGCTCGTTGGTTTATTCTGGAAGCTCCCGTGCTTGGTTGCTCTAGGTTGTCGACGATGCCCTGCCTGAAGTAGCGGGTCGTCTCCCCTTTCTTCTGGTCCTCTCTGGAACCCCAAACTGTGGCCCTCTCTGGAACCCTAAACTTGGTCCTCGCTGGAACCCTAAACGGTGGCTCTCTCTCTGGAACCCTAAACGGTGGCTCTCTCCCTGGAACCCTAAACACCCTGTTAATTTAATAACATGATACCTCTCTCAGAGTCTCTTATAATTTGTGGTCTTTAGTTATTCCTGATTCTATTCATATAACTTCAACAAAACATATAATTATATATTCCATTATATTAACATTGATTAGCCACACATAATCTTCATAATAATGTTTCACCATGGATCTTTATCTTTCAATGTTGAATAGGGTGATTAATCAGCCCATTAGAATCTAAGCGTTGTTCTAATTCTCTATTTCTTTCACGACGCAATTAAAATTTGGTTTGACATAAAAACATCACACATACAATGCAATATCGGGAATTACATAGAAACTTACAAGGCACAAACAACTTCAATTGAATGATCGTGTACTTACAACAGTTGTTGGTGTTTAAACTCGAATCCTCCTAGATTCTCTGCTGGACGGTCAGGCTGTCCAAGCCGAAATGCAACAATCCCTGAATCAAACTGATTCCAAATAACACTCTGCTACTCTCTAACTTCGCAATTCTCGAAGTACCGTAGCCTGGTCCTAAGTGTTCCGCAAATTATGTGGTATCTGAATTTTGTGCCCAAACATTGCATATTTATACGTTTGTTGGACCATAGTTCTCCATGTAAAATTAATTAAATGAAGTGACTTCCTAGAAAGTTTTCATAGAAGTCCTGCCCCCTTTTCTTATTGGATGGAGTTTTCTGTCTGTCAAAACTTTCCTGAGTATCTCATTTTGCATTGGTCAAGCCCCTGCTTGACGTCATCACTTCCTGTCCACGGAAACCAAAATTCTTTGAAGTGGTCCTGTTTTGTCCTAGCTAGAAACTTGTGTTTGACGTCGTGAATGACGTCCACATATCAGATAGTATGAGGCATACTACCAGGGATACCCTTTCCTCGTATTTTGACGTCATGTAGGGTTTACTCATCCCCAAAACATTTAATTCCAGATCACTCTCTTTTACTTTGATTGTGCATCGCAACATCTCCTTATATGGTTATTTTGATGCAAGCTTTTGTCTTTAAAGCTGCACTTCTTTTGTAACCATTGCGATAACATCAATTTCTTACATGAGCTACCTAATAAACAGTAGTACAATGAGACAAATTATTACGTGACAAATACAAAATATGTCATATCATGACACTATTAAAAAATATATATAATACAATCTAAGGTAAATTACGTCGTCAGACTTTAGTGGTATCAATGTAGACGGCACACGTATTTGCTCGTGAATTATAAAAAGGTTTTCTGGCATTTCATTTTTCGTGCCAGGCTGGACTAAACAGATATCGCAAGTGCCTTGCTACATTTCTGAATAAGCTGGTTTTGTGTATTAAAAAAAAAAAAAAAACGAAAAAAAAACAACAACAACCAAAAATGGGAAATATGCTTGAGAACATAAAATGTGTCATATTTTATAATAATGGATGGTCTTTCGGATAATTCCAATGTTTATTAATGTTTACTATAAGTTATCGTCATTACGGTGATATCTGTGAAACAAGTTACAAGTCAATAAGTTTCAGTGAAAGTGAACAAGTGAGCTGACGTAAGAAACGCGAGAAAGCAACGAACACTATTCAGAGCTTTAGTAGGACCTGCGAGGGACGTTTGATAACTCAACTAACCCAGAATGTTGTATACACAATGTTCATAACTATGGTAATCTCAATGGGACATTGTAGAAAGTAATTTCAGGTATGGATTTCACATGTAATATTGTCAAATTGAATTAAGGGCAAAGAAGTCATCGTTCTTTAGATTGAAAACAGAGGAAATAATAGTTCGGCTGATGTTATGCAGTACCGGAATTCGTGTTATCAGGAAATACCTGGCACAATTTCATTCATGACCAGAAGACATCCAGAGCTAAAATTCCGGACTTTGAATAATGAAAGCAACGCTGGTAATAAGTAACCATTAGATGATATTGTAACAAAGATAATTAGTGTATGCAGTGCTACTTCTTAATGTCCTATAAAGACACTGAAAATACATTGTATCATATTCGTACAATTACAAGATGCTTAATAACAAGAAACATTAGTTACTGATGCCGTTATTTAGTGGAAGTACACTGTATCAAGAAGAAGAAGAAAATAGTGCAGTTTAGTGTGTAACTTCTTAGTGTAACTTAGTGGCATTTTTTGAGTTGTTGACATTGTCAGTTTTCATAGCGTTGTCTGTGCGCGTAAAGTAATTTGTGCCAAAATTAGCCCGTCCGATAGTGTTTCATCAATAGTTGTACAGATGATGTAGTGTAGATTTTTTTCCCTCTAATCTCAAGTGTGAGAAGTTGTCTAGCAAATGCTTGGACTTTAAAGGTTATTAAATGTGCGACACTGAACAGTATTCCGAACTAACTTATTTTTGATATATTGGAACATGATATCCAAATGAACTTTTGGTCAGAGGACTGCTACAAGCTTCCTGCTTCTATTAAAAACTATGTGTCTTTACATCCACAGCCATGGTGTACTGGTGAATCTTATTAGTTTATCAAATGTGTCTTTCCTCTTGATCTGTAACTGATGCATACATATGTTTTTATTTGCATCCAGATGCGTGGATGTACAGCATTTGAAGCTGTATGGATGTGTATATGCATGCTACGCCTGTGTGTGTGTGTGTGTGTGTGTGTGTGTGTGTGTGTGTGTGTGTGAGTATGTTTGAATGTGTGTACACATACACTGTACATGGTATTGTAGGGACCTTTGAAAGAAGTAACATGTTTAATAAGGTCAGAATCAGCTACACTGTATTCAGTTATTGCAAGAGGTTAGAACAGCAATTCAATTATGGGGAAGAGAAACAAAATGCTGTCAAAAAAGGTAGGAAATGGGAAGGTTTATAATTTGGTTCATTGACATTTGCTCCTGTGACAATTGCCGCCATGAAATATTTGCACGCTAAGCTAAACATAAATTCTACCCACAAACATAACCCTAACCCTAATCCTAATCCTCACATCAAACTAAACCTAAAATACGATCACAACCCAAACCTGAACCCTAAGTCCTGGGAGATATGAGACGGGAACAGTTGTCGCAGGAGCGAATTTCGTGTCACCTCATAATTTACATAAGGAGGCATATACCATATTTTCCTTCAGATTCTAAAGACATATATATAATATACATATATATATATATATATATATATATATATATATATATATATATATATATATATATATAATATGTATGTATTTTTGTGTGTGTGAATATAGCTGTCATAATCTCAATGTAAGCAGGAAGGTTTGATGAATATCAAGTATTAACTGAAGTGTAATAGATGTACGTGTGTGCATGTGTGTATTGATAGGTACAGGACGAGGGTGTGTGTGTTTGTGTGTGTGTGTGTGTGTGAGTCGTGGTAAAAACGAATTGAAAGATGATCGACAATGTAAGTACTCGCTCGTGCCACTTTCCTAAAAGCCTTGGGAATCGGCTAGTACGCTTTCGATTGGACATCTACGCACGCGCAGGGAGTGGCCGATTAGCTGAAGAGGTCTCATGACGTGTACTCGAGCCCTTTTCTTCCTCAACACTGACAGAGTAGGGATATTATGTGTTCACATAACTCTACAGAGCAGGAAAGATCTCCTGGAAACGTCATCCGTTCTGCAGACATTTTCCATATCGAGGGGGAACGGGCCTGACTATCCATATCATAATATCATAAATTCAACATAATCACGCTAAAAATAAAATAACTTAAAACAAACTGGGACTACATGCATTCTGAATCTTGAATATCTCATAATTCTCAAGGATGCAAAAGTTGCTACATCCAGATGCAGGTTCAGCTAACTCGAGATTAAAAATGTAAAGAAAATCTTTAATTTTTGTTTCTCCCTTTTCAACAATTTAAAAGAAAATGTGGCAAGACGTCATTTTATGCGGCAATTTTGGCTACCATCTTTAAAGGACAAGTCCACCTTCATAGGCATGTGGCAGGGGCGGATCCAGGAATTCTGTAAAGGGGGAGGGGGCGCAAACAATATTTTTGGTGCTACTTCCGGGTTTCATCTCATTTTTCCTTTTTATTTCTTTTGTTTTAACAACAAATGAAGAGGTAGCGCGCACCCGGTGCAACCCCCTCTGGATTTGCCACTGTGTGAATCGGGTGAATGCAGCAATATTAGTAGAGAGCATCTGAAAGTTTGGGGAAAATCGGGCAATTCGTTCAAAAGTTAAGAATTACCAGTTTCAATTTTCACCAGGAATACAACTTCGCACTTTGAAATTTCAAATTCAATCAACATAAGAAGTTCCCATGCGTTTCTACGGGTCCTTTCTTGTTTCTCTCTGCAATATATTGGATTGCTGTATACATACAATTACATTTTAATTTCAAAGTTTCGTTTATTCAGTTTTAGTCTACTGTATTGTGTGAATAATCTCGTCTTCCACGTTCAAATTACAATATGTACTTCCTTACAGTGTTGATGTAACATTAAGGGAATGGCTATATCTCAAAATTTTGTCTACATTCAAATTTACATTTTGATTCCATTCCCATCTTCCCCGTGTCCATACCATAAGTTGCCACAGTCGGCTCAACTGTAGACCTGTTTCACCCAATGGTTTCGCCAGTGATATAGTCTTGCTAGTTGTCAAAAGCTTCGCCCTTGAATTCTGTCCGTATTCGAGATATTCATGTATACTCTTCTCTATAGCAGTGTTAGGGTCGTGTATGAATGTAATGTACATAATAAGTGATTCAAAGAAGAGTTATACGAGCTTTCATAGGCCCTATACAAGGCAAGTCTCATTTCAGAATACATTAAGTGTGCATATTCAAATAGATGAGTAACTACAAGGAATATGAGAAACAACGAAAAAGACTGTCCATATGTTGCAAATGTTTGCCTTATTGCTTATCGTGAATTTGAATTCCTTAACCTTCTTCTAACGCCCTTTTTACATGTTTATTTGAGAAACTCATGAAATTGTATGTTGATTAAATCAAATTGAATAAACCAGTTACTTTCTTGAATGCTGATCTCTGTGATCATTCAAAAATTCACTCGAACTTGAATGATCACATTTTAAATCTATTACTATTACTATTACTATTACTATTATTTATAGTGCGCTTTTCCCGCAAGGCCCAAAGCGCTTACAATCAATTCAAAACATGTACGACAGTATGTGTAATTGGATAAAATCGAAAACAGCTACGAACTAGTTGCTACTAAAAAGATGTGTTTTCAAGGCTTTTTTGAAAACACTGACTGATGGAGACTGTCTAACGGTAAGTGGTAAATTGGGTTACAGCTCGTTATTCCGAAGTTATTCCGAACGAAGATTCGTTATTGTGAACAAATCTTCGGAATAACGAACCTTCGGAATAACGCCACAAATGTTCGGATTAACGAACCCTTTTTCATTTTCGGTAACGTGGTATAACTTGTTCGGAATAACAGTGCTTCGGAATAACGAACAGCACCCGGTAAATCGTTCCAGTGCTTTGAAGCAGACACAGTAAATGTCCTATCACCGATTAAGGTGCGAGTAACAGAGTATGTGAGACGAAGCGGATCACTAGATGACCTCAAATTTCTAGTAGGTGTATATAAAGTCAAACAGGCGTCTATATATTTCGGAGCTTGATTGTTGAGGATTTTATAGACAAACAAAACTAGTTTGAAAATTATCCGTTGCTTCAAAGGAAGCCAGTGCAACGACTTCAGAAGT